>NC_052237.1:8794596-9458716 GCF_013401445.1 Tripterygium wilfordii | reverse complement strand
TTGGAATATCTTTCAATCGGATATTCTTCATGCCCGGAATCCAATCTATCGGAGTATCCAAGTACCCATTTGTCAAGTCTTTCGGATCTGCCATACGAAAGTAGTAACCATGTCATTAGTAGCCAATTATATCCCCAGTACATCCTCTCAATAAAAGCCGACAAATGGTTTTCAGTGGACCACAACCAACTTGGTTGTGTAAATTTTGACTGGTTGCATAAATACTCCTCACAAGTGTTTACCTGGTAAGGGTGTCTATGTAACTAACCTAACGGTGCGAGTTTATATTTATATTGAATGTCTAAACATGTTGTTATCGGCTACCAAAAACTGTACATATAACCAAATCATTTTTTCAATAACCGATAACAACGCCACCGTGTTTGTCTATTTTTGGACAACCAATTAAGCCCTAAACTCGGGTTGAGCAGGCTATGGTAAATTGGGCGGAGATTCAATGCAAAACTGATTGGGAATCTCCGAATCAGTCCCACTGAAGATCAAAAAGCACGGCAAACATACGCCTTTTGGCCAAACATCATTAACTTTTTAAAGCAAGAACAGAAATAATTATGTTCTTTAACCAAACTAATTTTTTGAAGTCGAAAGGCAGATTTGGTCTGGAAAAAAAAAATACGCAAGGACTCAATTAACCATTTTTGATAAATTCAAGAGTTTCTGCGATATTTATCGCTTAAATTTTTTTGGTCCAATTGAGAATTTGTATCCTTCGAGTTTCAATGACAGAATAATGAAACATGGATAAAAGACAAAACCGAACCTTTGAGTGGTACTAGACCCTTTTGAATGAGGTCGCGATAATGAAGGTAAGCCATGAAGCCGCAAGCACTAGTAGTCCAGAGAAGCACTTCAGGAACACCGAGCTCCGCCGCCGCATCAAGAGTGAAACTCATCACCCCATCAGAAACAACACAACTCACCGGAGGAACACCCTCCGCCTCATTAAGCCTCGCAAGCAACCTTCTAAAGGGTTGGAGGCAGTACTTGCTGGTGGAGGCACAGAGTGATGGAATGTCTTGGGTGGCATCCACATCGGTCGAAGGAAGACCGTCCGGAATGGTCAGAAACCGAAAGGAAGGAAGGCCGTCAAGAGAGTTTGGACCTCGCGACTTCAAGAGGCGTTTGTGGTTGAATTCTGTGTTGACAAAGGTTATGTGAAAGCCTTTGGAGTGAAGGAGTTTTGCGAATTTTAGCATCGGATTTATGTGGCCTTGAGCTGGGTATGGGATGCACACTGCATGAGGCTTCTGATCATTTGTTATGACAAGGGAACCCATTTTCCCTATATCAAATCTAGATAGATCAGAAAACAAAATTGAAACTTGAAACCAGAGAAGAGGAGGAAGAAGAAGAGAAAGTTATTATGGAGAGAATTATGCTACCTTGTATTGTGTCATGAATTATATAGGCAAGCGAAGACGGAAGTTGTTGAAAAGATATTATTATAAATAAAAATATGTATAGTCAAATAATTACCATAGTCGCCAAATGATGAACTTTTTTTCACAGCCGGAGCCCGGATGTTAGACGGCTCTATGATTTTTTGTCATTGTTTACTTTAGTTGAAAGTTCAATGAAGCCGATATATGCATGTACCGCTTTTTTTTCTTTTTTTTGTTTTTTTAAAATTTGAGTGATAACGTATTTGGTGGATTTCCATGGGGCAAATCGTATAAATTTGAAAGGTCACGAGTTCGATTATTATTGGGAGCAATACCCTTATTGTCAAACATTGAGTTTTAACCCAATTTATCATGTCGTCAGGTAGAAGTGTAGGTTTGACAATCTATATAAGTTTAGGCACACATAGTATTTTCAAAGGGCAAATTAATATTGTGTCATTCTCGTTTACCGAAAAATATTACAGACCCCCAATTTATGGCTCTAAATACTATGTGATATGTGTGAGTCATTAATTATAAATACATATGTAAGATTCATTTAATATACGACCTTCCATATTGATTGGAGTTAAAATAAGAGTTATAAATTGGGGTCTCAAATATTTGTCTTTTTTGTTTTACATATATAATCCCAAACTTTTACGGAGTTACGACTTGATACACATGATTGCTGAGGTACCATTATGGAAATTGGCATGGTGAGGTCAAAGCATGTGCGGTATGGATGACGTGGTGAAGATATTTCTTTTTTTAAGATTTAATAATAAGAGAAAACTCTTGAAGATCAGCCTCTTCCTCTCCCCAAGAAGCAGAAAACGTGTGAGTTTGTTCTTGAGAGATTACTCAGATCTCTGTCTACTTAGGGTTGATGAGCTGTAATCAATTGGAGTTTAGGACATGCTTTTTAGCCACGCTATAAAATTACCCGATCCTGATGAAAAACACATCTCATAATTTGTGATCGCAGTTGTCTCAAATGTTAAGTTGGAAGCACACAATTTTATCTGGACTGTGTGGAGCATGTGAGGCCTATAATTTCACACGGATTATGTGCGTCCATCTCGATATTTGGAATAGTTAGGACAAAAAACATTGGAGTTCTTAGCATTTTTTAAATAAAAAACAACAGTCTTACAAATCCCAATGTTTTTTTTTATCTCAACTTTTCCAAATATGAAGATGAACGCACACGATTTCATATAGATCATGTGGAGCCTAAGATTTCACGTTTGGCACCAGGCAAATAAAGCTTTCTTTTGGTTATATGAGTACTTGTCTGGAAAAACATACAAGCCATTCATTTATATGTTCAAATATATATAAAAGTGTAATGTAAGGATGTAAAATAGGGGTTACATTTTAATAATGTGGATGAATGAGATGATAAGTGGGGTCCACTATTTTGGATCTAGCATATTTCAAATCAATAGTATAAAAATAAATCATTATTTTACACTCTTACATGAAACTCTTATGTGAAAATTCCTATATATATATATATATATATATATATATATATATATATATATATATATATATATATATATATATATATATGTTGTTTATGACCAACCATATATTATTATATATCCCCACATTATGATGGGTGTCAATTCATCATAAGTTTGAACCACATGCATGCAGTGTCGTGTCGTATATGTGATTGATAGAGCTATTCAAGGTGTTTTGATTTAGATGAATGCGAAGCATGGCTGACGACTTGCCCTCGGCAAGACAATTAAGGATCATCAATAATTTCGTCCATGTTTGCTGAAAAGTCAAAAGTCAATCCATTTAGGCCAGCTAGGCAGCTATTGCCTATGAAACTAACGTGTACGAAGCATGCACTACTAAGTAGTAACTTCCACATCTGACAACTGCCATTATGACCCGTCAGTAATCGGGGCTTGTTTTGACTACATCATTCTTGACTGCTACTCTATTATATGACATCTACGTTTTACAGACTTGATCAGTTGAAGGGATTGGTGATTTTTCTACGCTTTAGTGCGACCAAAGACGCATCTCTTTGTTACTTTGGTGTATCAATTGTTGAAGTTGATCTTGGTTTTGTCTATACCAACAGTAAATTTAGAAAGATACTTCTCTGAAATGAACATTTTCAAGACAGATTTACGCAAACGAATGAGTGATCAACTTTTAAATGATTGTATTGTATATTTCACAGAAAAAGAGTTGTTAGGAACTATCACTAATGATGTTGTAATATAACATTTTCAGAATATGAAAACCCATAGAAAACCAATGTGACAAATAAAAATGTAATGTTTTATTCCTTGAAACTATTATTAGTGATTCTCTTCGTGTCATATAAGTAACTCCAAAAATTGTCGAGGGTGCTGCCTTTGGATCCCCATTGCTTAATGTGTCTCGAGTCTTGCATTCACGCGTACCTTTCTTTTGGGATCAATATCCTTCAAATTCTTTTTCTTGTTCAAAATTCTCGGATCATGATCCTATACTTCTTAGGGCATAATATTTCTTACAGCCAACCATTATTAATCCAAAAGTGATAGAGATCTCAGTAAATGAAATCTCAATCATTCCAGTAATCGATCATGTCCTTTGATTGATGTACATCAGGTTTTATAGGCTCCTACACTTATATCAATCAATGATCAATATTGATTACTTGGATAATTGGGATACCATTTAGTAGGATTCCTAACATTTTTGTTATTAATCTTCTATTGGGCATGAAGGCACATTGTAAGTGGATTCTTCAGTACAAACCAATGCTAGCTAGGTTCCAATAGTATGTCACAATAGCTTTACGCGGTTAATGTGTCATTTCTACCAGTTCATCATTTGACCATATTCAATTATTTGCCAGTTGTGAATAATTAAAAGAGGTTAGCCATCTTTGTTGAACCATCAAACGATTTTGTTCCAGAAAATCCTTATATCACCTCCTTTCCGTTATAATAACGACTTTTCCCACATATCAATTTCTTGTAAGAAATCCCTAAACAAATTAGTTTTCATATCAAAATGGCTACTCTACTGAACATATTTTTAGTCTCACTAATATTATGTATATTAGAGCCAAATATCAATTAGTCTGGTTATCTTTTCAGACTTAAGGCATACGGTATCCAAGATCGGGAGTTCGAATCAACCAGCGAGGATATTTCCTTGTGAAATCTTAGTTTCGTGAACTTGTCCCACTTCTGGACCCCTATCTACATGGGTTTAATTTGGCCCCTTCTTACTTGTCGTCAACATGGTGCGGGCTATTCTGGAAGCCCAAAGATTACGCCCACTCATCTTTCCGAATAACATGTTGGGCTGGGTGATTTCTCGATTATCAAAAAAATAACATATCATCAACATAGAGACTAACTAAGACATGCATATTATCTATCATATGACATATAATGGATTCACTGTTAGAATTTGACCAAAATTTGGATACAATTCAAAGTCTCCCTAAAAGGAAAGGACAAGTGGGTCCACGCGGAGAAAATTAGAACACAAAGTCGTGTTCAGTTCAACTTTGTGTAAAAGTGGTGATCTCTTTGTCTTTTATTTGGGTTGAAAAGCCGAGAGTTAAAAAAAAATAAAAATAAAAAGGCAGTGCTAGTTCTAGCAAAGCCGAGAGGGTTAAAAGGCAGTGTGTTGGTGAGGGAGAATCCGGTATAGAGCTTTGTTGGTTAGTTCTTGAGTTCAAGAACTCATCTCCTTTATAATCTTCTTCATATTAGTGAAATTCTTCTTTGTCGCCTGAGAAAGTAGGTAAACTATGTCGAATATCGTTAAATCTTGTGTCATCTTTCTCTAATTTGTTTCCAAAAGTTTTCTATATTCGATTTTGTTTCGTTAAATCTCAACATGCACTTGTTACATCCAATAAACTTAAAGCCAATCTCAATCATGTAGGAATCAAATTTCTCATGCTCCCTCGAAATAGTACATGTATCACTCCAGTTGATATATACATATGCAGATGATATGCTGCTGATTACGAGTCCTTATTTTTGTTTATTTTAAATTATTACTTTCCAAATGTCCTATATGAGATGATCTAAGATCAATAGACAAGGACAATGGGATTAAATATGAAAAAATATTTAATCACACCTGATTAAGCAGCCTACACAATCAGTTTCTGAAATGTGTTTGATTTTTGTTGTTAATTACTTTCTCGATCAGCTTGATTTTAGCCCTAAATTATGCCATTTGGTCATCACTTGGTGAATAAATCAAACAATATGCGACACTTAAAGAGTTCAATTTATTGACTTTGAGGACTAAATACATCCACAAATATTAATCACTAATACAAATATTTGACAATCACAATCAGCTAATTATCAAAAAATGTCGGTTATACATTGACATCCAAAACTAGCTGGGTCCTAGTGACGTATTGGGTGGTAGGACCGACTTCAGTGACTGTCTATTCAGATGACCTGCACAATAGAAAACATGAGTTATACGGAATTCCGAGGGTATTCTCGGTTGACCTCTCCGACACTCAAATCAATATGCTATTAGTGGGGAATGCTCGCTACTTGGAGTGGGCTATCTCTCTCTAAAATATTAATCACTAATACTTCTGTTTGTCTTTGCATGTCTTTTGTTATTTTCTGTTAAGATGACTCTTTCTATGATCTTTTAGCTTTTTTGACCTTTTTCATAGTAAAGTCGAAACACAGCGGGTGCCTTTTACATTGCCCATGAGAAGCTTTCCATGTCAATTAAGAAGGGCTTTTGGTCGGGTGGGGCCGTTGCAAGAGCATTCAAAGGAGAAGATCCGTAAGGAGTAATTTTTTTTTCGTGGGACTTGGAAGAGTGGTCAGGTGCGAATTTATCTGCATTCAATGTTTTATTACAAATAAATTACATATTTTATAGATAAATTATATGCTCTACAGATAAATAGTTATAGTTTTTATGCACTACTGTAGATAAATTCATATATACAGTGCAGATAAATTTATATACAGTGCAGATAAATTCATTACAGTACAGATAAACTAAATTTACATGCTAGATTTTTTCGTCTCAAAATATATTGAAAGAGTTTTTAAAGCTGAATGACAATATGTAACTTTTTCAAATTCCATTATCTATTTTGAGAGAGAAATTATTTTGAAATTTCGTTTAAGAAAAAGGAAAAAAAGTAACAACTGCTTATGTCATCTTGGGAAAAATGTGAGGGAGACGTTGATGCATGTTGTGTAATTTCTTTAAACAAAAAGGGACATATATTATTTTACAATCTTTGTCTTTAAGATCTGGAACAATACAAACAATGTAATAACAATCTTGACCACTTAAAACAATGTAATAACAATCTATAATACTAACAAAAATAATGAAAATAGATTGTTGGTCAAATTAGGTCTGGTGAGATATATACTAAATTAACATTTCAAAGAAACATACATCATTATTTTTTATATTCTTACTTGAATTACATTATTTTTTATTTGTATTGCATGAGAAATCTCATTGTTTATTTTTAAAACATTAAAATATTTGTATAGCTAGAGAAATTTCATTATTTATAACATTATTTTTGATCAACACAGACATTTACATTATTTCAGCCTCTTATTACATTGTTTCAACTTATTATTATTTTCTTTAAGTTTTTTATTATATTGCTTCAGTCTCTTAACCATACTTCTATTACATTGTTTTTATGGGTGACACTGATTATAATTATATTGTTTCATTGTACAGATCTGATAAAATTATATTGACCATCTCTGTCGTGACGAGATCTCAAAGACCCATGAAAACCCAAATCCAAATCACATATAAAAACCCAAACCGAGATCTCAAAGACCCAAGGATGATATTTATTCAAATAAATCAAATTCGTATCTGATGAATAAATCAAACATATATTAATTTAAAGAACCAAACTCAACTCTCAACACCCAACACCCAACACCCAAATTCAACCCAATATTCTTTTTTTGGGCTAACTCGTGATTTAAGAGCTACCAACTAAAGAAGCCCAACCTCGTAGTTTTGGCATTGTTCGCTTCACAACACTCAAACCAAACACATTACAAAAACAAAACTATGGACTACTCTTTTACACAGAGAAATTGGAGTTGTTTATTAGAAAAAAGATGAGAAACAAATATGCCGCAAATCTAAAGAAGGAGAGCATAAACAGAGACGCCCCAAATCAAATATCTAAATTAGAAAAGGAGGAAAGAAGATAGAGATAGAGAGAGCTGAGTAGGGGGAGATGATAAATAGAGAAAGAGACGAGGGGAAATGTGGAGAGGGTGGAGAGAGAATGAGAAGATGGGTGGAGATGAGATAGAGAGAAGAGTATACATGATAAGATAAATTGGTAGGCCACATGAATTGACACTCTATGGAGACCCATACATCTAGCTTGAAACCCAACTAGTACCAAGATGATCAAGATACTTATTACATGATAAGATAAAAATAGAGGACAAGGAATCATGGGAGGGGTAAGAACTAGTCTTACACAAGCTTACCAATTTTTATTTTTTTTTATTACATGAGAAGGGATGGAGGAGGGATAAAAATAGAGGACAAGAAGATTTATAAATTCGATAAGTCTCATTGAATTGAGAGTATTGGAGTTAAGGTTTGAATTCTTGTTTCAAAAACTAGAGATCATACTATTATAGGAACCAAACTTACGAGTTTATTTAATACACATCCAAAAGATAGTAACTATCGACTCTCCAAAAAAATTATTTGACATAAATTTTTTTTCAAATCTTTTTTTTGATGAAGTCGTAAATACATTATTAATGACGACTAATTAAAATGTGCATTTAGTAGCATATGTCGGCCCCAATACCAAACCATAACAATACAAACCGGCCGAACCTCACAGACTGTAGACATGGAGGCCAACTTTTCAGGTATTGACTGGAGAAACAACATGGCAAATTTTAAAGCCGAATTTCAATGAAAAATTTTGCATTACAAGAATTTATTAGTAATATACGAAATTTCAATAACGCTAAACATCCCTTATTCTCTTTATCCCAATTATCATACATAACGAGATGGATACGCATGATCTATTTGAAATCGTAGGCCCCATATGAACCATATGAAATAGTATACATTCATATCATATCAGTATTTGGATAACTGAGACAAAAAAACATTGAAATCAGTAATACTATTGATAAAATTTAACACAATGACACACAACAGAGTCCAAAAATCTAAACCAACTATTCTCGAGTAGACAGAAGAACCTGGTTGATCACATTGTCCAAATTCACATAGGAAGACCCACTGGAACCAGCAGTAGCCTCCTCCGCCATTTCCTTCCACAGCAAAGCTTTCTCCCTCATTTTCTTTCCCTTCTCTCCCTCCATCAATTCTCTCACAAGGCTCTCAACTTCATCTCTCTTAACATCACTGTTAATCTCCATCCCAATCCCCCACTCTGTACAACAATACCTGCAATTCGTCTGCTGCTCTGCAAAGAAAGGCCAACAAACCAAAGGCACTCCTCCACACACACTTTCAAGCGTAGAATTCCACCCACTGTGAGTCAAAAACCCACCAACACTCGGATGGTTTAGCACTTGCTCTTGTGGGCACCAGCTTGACAATACTCCTTTGTTTTTAGTCTCTGTTATGAACTCCAGTGGTAGAATTGCAGAGTCGCCGGAGACAAGATCAGGCCTTATGATCCACAAAAAGTTTTGCTTGGAATTCGCAAGACCCCATGCGAATTCGATCAATTGATCACCTGTCATGACTGTGATGCTCCCGAAATTGACATAAACAACTGATCTGGGGTCTTGGCTGTCGAGCCATTTGAGACACTCTGATTCTTCCTTCCACAGGTTTGATCCCATTGCTTCTAGTTCACTGTCTTGGATCTGATTTTGGAGAAACTGTAGTGGACCAATTGGGTAAACAGGGGGAATGATTGTGGACATGGCTTCGATAACTTCATGTTCTAAGGCGTCAAAAGTATTCAAAATCACCGCAGAGGCTCGCTGGACTCTCTCTGTCTCAGACTTTAAGAAGTTCAACATTGTGTCTTCAGGGTCGGTTGTTCTTATAAAACTTGGAATATCTTTCAATCGGATATTCTTCATGCCCGGAATCCAATCTATCGGAGTGTCCAAGTACCCATTTGTCAAGTCTTTCGGGTCTGCCATACGAAAGTAACCATGTCATTAGTAGCCAATTATATCCCGACTCCATCCTCCTAATAAAAGCCGACAAATGGTTTTCGGTGGACCACAACCAACTTGGTTGTGTAAATTTTAGGGCTGGGACTGGGTCGTGTCGGTTGATTATCGGCCAATAATACAGCCGACCCGATCAATCGATTTCGGCCAAATGTGAAAACCATTATCGGCCCGACTTTTATGGATCAGATGTCAGTTGGCAACTGACATTTTCGGGTCGATTGATGGTTGATTATCGATCGCACGATAATGGGTCGGTCGGTCGGCCGATAATGATCGGTAACAATAACAAAACTAAAATTATTAGCATTATTTTTTTATTTTCTTTAAAATAGTCGGTTGACCGACAATTATCGGCCAACCGACGATACGGTATTTTAGAAACCATCAACCAACCCATTTATACATGAGTCGGGTGATATTATTGGCCCGACTATGTGGGTCAGTTGACGAATGATTATCGGCCGGCCGATAATGGGTCGATTGACCGATAATGGCCGATAAAGCCAACCCAGTCCCAGCCCTAGTAAATTTGACTGGTTGCATAAACAGTCCTCACAAGTGTTTGCCACGTAGGGGTGTCTATGTAACTAATCTCAGTCCAAATGTCTAAATGTAAGTTTGTATAACCTCATTATCAGTTACCAAAAAAGGTCTATATAACCAATTCATTTTTTTTTTGGTAATCGAGAACGACATCATTGTATTTATCTATTTTTGGACAGCCAAGTTGGACCTAAACTCAGGCCAAACAGGCTACACTAAGTTGGATCAAGACTCAATGCGAAATCGATCATGAATCTCCGGATTTGTCCCATTGAGGATCGAATCACAGAAACCCTTCAAACGTACGCCTTTTGCTTTAAAATTTTAGTGATCCAATTGAAAATTTGTATCCTTCGAGTTTCAGTGACCGAATAATGAAACATGGATAAAAGACAAAACCTAACCTTTGAGTGGTACAAGACCCTTCTGAATGAGGTCGCGATAATGAAGGTAAGCCATGAAGCCGCAAGCACTAGTAGTCCATAGAAGTACTTCAGGAACACCGAGCTCCGCCGCCGCATCAAGAGTGAAACTCATCACCCCATCAGAAACAACACAACTCACCGGAGGAACACCCTCCGCCTCATTTAGCCTCGCAAGCAACCTTCTAAAGGGTTCGAGGCAGTACTTGCTGGTGGAGGCACAGAGTGACGGAATGTCTTGGGTGGCATCCACGTCGGTAGGAGGAAGACCGTCCGGAATGGTCAGGAACCGAAAGGAAGGAAGGCCGTCGAGAGAGTTCGGGCCTCGTGACTTCAATAGGCGTTTGTGGTTGAATTCTGTGTTGACAAAGGTTATGTAAAAGCCTTTGGAGTGAAGGAGTTTTGCGAGTTTTAGCATTGGATTTATGTGGCCTTGAGCTGGGTATGGGATGCACACTGCATGAGGCTTCTGATCATCTGTTATGACAAGGGAACCCATTTTCCCACTATCAAATCAAGATAGATCAGAAAACAATATTGAAACCTGAAACCAGAGAAGAGGAGGAAGAAGAAGAAGAAGTTATTATGGAGAGAATTATGCTATGTTGTGTTGTGTCATGAATTATATAGGCAAGCAAAGATGGAAGAAGTTAAAAAGATATTATTACAAAAATATGTGAAGTCCAATGATCAAATAAAATATTGAAGTTCAATAAAGCCGATATATGCATGTACCACATTTATTTATTTTTTTAACTTGAGTGATAACTTAGTTTTGAATTTTTATTGGGTCAAATTTTATAGACTCGGGAGGTCATGAGTTTGATTCTCTCTGGGAGCAATGCTTTAATGGTCATGCGTTGGGTTTTGATCCAATTTACTCTGCCATCAGGAGGGGAAACTCTTATGTGTGCAGGCAGCCTAAGTTTAGGCTTATATAGGATGTCCAAGGGTACACTTATATGGTGTCGTTATCGGTTATCAAAAAATGTTGTAGACCCCCAATTTATAACTTTCAATTTACCCTCAATCCTATATGATATGTGTGAGTTATTAAATATAAATACATGTGTAGAACCCACTTAATATCTAATATTCCATACCAACGAAAGGTGGTTCAGTTGGTAATTAACTAGGTTAGTTATATGTGTTCTCAAGATTCAATTCTAATGAGAAGCATATCTTTTAGCGGCAATTAAAAAAAAAATTCAATCCTCCACATTGATTGGAGATAAAATAGTGGGGTCTCAAATATTTTTCTTTTAATGCAATTCGTCTAGAACAAAAAAGTTTACAATTTTAATCCAATAATTTAGTAGGTAGCTCACATCGCTACTTGATACGCACGATCGGTGAGGTGCAATTATAGAATTTTAATCCAATAATTTAGTAGGTACCTCACATCATTACTGGATACACATGATTGGTGAGGTGCCATTATAGAAATTTGGCTCAGATCAAGGCATGTGCATTATGTATGACGTGGTGGATATATTTCTTTTTTTAAGAATTAATAATAAGAAAAAAATCTTGAAGATCAGCCTCTTCCTCTTCCCAAGAAGCAGAAAACTAGGAAGGATGGGGAGGTGTAAGGTGTGAGTTTGTTGAGAGAACTCAGATCTCTATGTACTTACCCGCTACGAAATGTTAGGGTTGATGTGCTGTAATAAGTAGTGGTTTAGGACATCTCAGCCACATTATAAAATTACGTTATGATGAAAAACACATATCAGTATTTGTTATCGCAATTATCCAAAATATTGAGTTGTACGTACACGATTATATCTGGATTGTGCGGACATGTAAGATCCATAATTTCACATGAATTATGTGAGTTCATCTCGGTATTTGAGATAATTGGGACAAAAAAACATTAGAGTCCTTAGCATTTTTTTTTTAATGAAAAACAGAAGTATTATAGATCATCAATTATCTCAAATTACACGTGATTGATAGAGCTATTCAAGTTGTTTTGATTTAGATGAGTGCCAAGCATGGCTGACCACTTGCCCTCGGCTAGACAATTATGGATCATCAATAATTTCGTCCATGGTTGTTGAAAAGTCAAAAGTCAATACATTTAGGCCAGCTAGGCAGCTAATTGCCTAAAAATGAAAACTTCCAAGGAAATAAATTGTGAGGTTGAAGCATGCAGACAACTGCCGTTTATGACCAGTCAGTAATCGGGTCTTGTTTTGACTCCATCATTCTTGACTGCTACTTTATTATATGATTAATTACGTACTGGTTACGAAAATAATGGCTCCATGACAAGCAGTGACGGAGCAACTTGGAAGTTGGAAGTAAGGGAGTTGGCCCCCAGAAGCCCAGGTCTAACAGATTTTGTCAGTTAAAGAGGCTTGGCGTTTTTTGTATACTGTAAACAAAAACGCATCTCTATTTTATTTTGGTGTATCGGCTTTTGAACTTGACAATTGATTTTGTCTATAACAACAGTAAATTTTGAAAGATATTTCTATGGATTGAACATTGTCAAGACAAATTTGTGCAAACGGATGAATGACCAATTTTTAGATGATTGTATTGTATGTTTAATAAAAAAAGAGTCGTTTGGAATTATTACTAATTATGTTTTTTTTGAGAAAAATTACTAATGATGTTGTAATAGAACATTTTATGAGAATATGAAAACTCATAGAGAACAAGTACGACAAATAAAGATGTAATGTTTTATTGTTTGAAATTTGAAATTATTACTAGTTATTATCTTCGTGTCATATAAATAATTCCAAAAATTTTTGAGGGCAAGGATTCCCGTTGCTTGATATGTCTCAAGTGAGTTCGAATTATGGATTCACGCGTACCATTCTTTTGGGATCAATATCCTTCGAATTCTTTGCCTTGTTCAAAATTCTTGGATCATGATCCTACACTTCTTAGGGCATGCAATTTCTTACAATCAACCATTATTAATGTTCAATAGGGAATGAAGGCACATTGTAAGTGGATGCTTCAGTATAAACCAATGCTAGCTAGGTTCCAATAATAGGCTGTCACAATAGCTATACGCGGTTAATGTATCATTTCTACCAGTTCATCATTTGACCATATTCAATTATTTGCCAGTTGTGAATAATTAAAAAGAAAAATGGTTAGCCATCGTTGTTGAACCATCAAAAGATTTTGTTTCAGAAAATCCTTAATCACCTACTTTCCATTATAATAACGGATTTTCACTCTACCAATAGCTGTATTTGTGTCACAATGTGATGTAGAACAGATTGAAGCTGAGTTCTATGAGACTTGGATCGAAAGCAATGGTCTTTGACCCATGCTCACTAAAATGGCTATAACTTGGGCCTCGGATGTCCTTTTTGGGCCCATAATATATCAAATCGAAACTTGTTAGGCATCATTTTTGGCCTAAAAAATGGACGTGTTGATGGGTTTCGGGCCCTTTTTGCATATTTTGGTATTTTCGATATGTTTTAGGATTTTCCTTATTTTGTTGCTTTGTTATATTATTTTCCTTTTCTGAATATGTTGCAATTAGGGTTATGAATTATTATATAAGGTTTTGTAACCTCCTTTGAGAGGTAACTTTGAAATAAAATAGACACACTGTTTCAAGATTACTCTGAGTTTACTTGTCACCCAAAGTATTGACGATGATCATACCTTTTATCAATTTCCATTCTGCTTTACAATGTATAAAAATCAATGAAATTGGTTTCTCCCACATGAATTTCTTATAAGAAATACCTTAACAAGTTAGTTTTCATATCAAAATATCATCATATCAACCAGTCTAGTTGGTTATCTCTTCGAACTTAGGGCATCGGGAGTTCGAATCAACCTGTGGGGATATTTCCTTGTGAAATCCTAGTTTTGTGGGCTTGTCCCACTTTCGAGCTCTTACCCACGTGGGCTTGGGCCAGTCTTACTTGTTGCTAGCATGGTGCGGGTTGTTCTAGCGGTCTAAGGATTACGCCCACTCACCTTTTCGAAAGGGAAAATTTTATCTACACACCACAAAAACACTATTTTTTTGAAACAGGGATTTGGGGAGGGGATAAGATTTGAACCTACGACTTAATGGGTGGGTGATCTCTTACATGCAATGTGATTGCCGTTCAACTAATGGCTCACTTTCACAAAAATATTATATTTACACCACTTTTTGAACATGATATGTTTACACAAAAAAATTATAAATCTACACACCAAATTATAGTGAAAAGACCAATGTACCCTTGATGTGTAAAATATTAGAAATTCTATATTTAAGTTTACACACATTGTCTCTTTTAACCCCAAATTAATCTTCACACTCTCTTACCGATTTAACCACTCAGTCGATTGCTGTCACCGATTCTCCACAAACAATTCGAAGTTGATTTCCGACTAAGGAGTGTGAAGACCTTAGGCATGCCTAAATTCAGTGGGTGTGTATCCCCTTTTTGATTAATTGGCCTGAGCTTCGAATGTTAACTATTTTTAAACGCCATGGTCACAGATTCAAGGAATCTTCTGAAGAATTCACATAAGAATAAAATTAAAAACTTCCTCCGTTTACATACTCAAAACCAACAACCACACCAAATTCTCTGACATTAAAATTATCACTAACACCTCCTCTTATCCAAAACGAAGACTCGGCAACAAAATTAATTCAACAAGTTTATATTAAGCTGGCTTCAAACCCCAGTCAAGATTAATACCCCCTCCAGCAAACACGGTATCAAAATCCAAGAAGAAGAATCCAATTATAAACGTGTAGTAGTGTATAATTGTACTCCATGTGTTGATTTTGTGTTAAAAACTGTTCAAAATAAAATCAACAAACCAAGTCCGATTTTCTCGCCTGAAATCAGTAGTGTCGCGTTGTTTTTCTTTCAGAAAAACGACATCTTCTTGTTGTTGTTTTTTTTTCCTTTCGGAGAATTCTAGTATAAACTTAGTAGTCTCTAATTAAATATGTCAAAGTTATTTATTTTAAATTTTTAGTTTAAGGGTTAATATGTCATTGTATACAAGGATATTTATGTAAACTATAAAAAATTAAAAAATGATGTAAAGATAGTGTTTTTGTGATGTGTAGATAAAATTTCCCTTCCGAAAGACATGCCAGGCTGAGTGGTTTCTTGATTATCAAAAACATCAACATATCATCAACATAGAGGATAACTAAGACATGCATATTATCATATGACATATAATAGATGCACTTGTTACATACATTAAACTTAAAGTCGATCTCACTCATGTGCGAATAAAATTTCTCATGCTCCCGCAAAATAGTACAAGTATCACTCCAGCTGATATATACATGATTTTAGCACTAAATTATGTCATTTGGTAATCACTTGGTGAATGAAACAAATAATATGCGACGCATAAATAGTTCAATTTATTGACTTTCAGGACTAAACACATCTACGCATGGTATTCACTAATACGAATACCCAACAATCACAATCATCTAATTATCAAAGAGTATCGGTTATACGTTGATGACATCCAAAACTAGCTTGGTCTTGGTGACGTATCAGGTGGTAGGATCGATTTTAGTTAGTGTCTATTTGGATGATCTGGACAGTAGAAAACGTGAGCTATAAGAGCCCCGATGGTGTTTTTGGGGTGACCTCTCCGACACTCAAATCAGTATATTATCAGTGGGAGAATGCTCGATGAATGGAGTGCTCTCTCTCAAGTAGCAAATAAAAAGTGCAGGGTTAAGATTCAAGATACTTTACATGACAATATTATAGGTCCCTTTTTATATGGGTATGGAGAATTTTAACTTTGATAGGAGTATATTTCTTTTTTCCTGATTCTTAGATGAATCTACAAGAGGCCTGGGTGAATCTCATTCTGATTCATTTCCTAATTGGAGTCGATCTCTTCAAGGACTTCGGATTCCCTTGGGCTTTTGATCACATGGGGCTCTAGAGCATACTCTACTTGTGTATGCCGAGATGCTCTCCTCTTGGTCACATCACTTTTGCCCACCCAATACCCATATTCAACGCAATATTCTTTTTTGGACTAACACGTGATTTAAGAGCTACCAACTAAAGAAGCCCAACCTCCTAGTTTTGACATTGTTCGCTTCACAACACTCAAATCAAACACATTACAAAAACAAAACTATGGACTACTCTTTTACACAGAGAAATTGGAGTTGTTTATTAGAAAAAGATGAGAAACAAAGATGCCGGAAATCCAAAGAAGGAGAGCATAAACAGAGACGCCCCAAATCAAATATCTCAATTAGAAAGGAGGAGAGAAAATAGAGATAGAGAGAGCTAAGTAGGGGGAGATGATAAATGGATAATGCTTGAGACCCCCAAAAAGTGACCCCCAAAATACCCCCATTTAATATGGAGTGTTGGATGTAAAGTGGGGCATACAAGTGTGTTTTTAATCAATGGATATTTTAATGTCACATAGATTTGGGGGACTTTTGGGGGTCTCTAGTCCATGATAAATAGAGAAAGAGACAAGGAGAGGAAATGTGGAGAGGGTGGAGAGAGAATGAGGAGATGGTCGAGATGAGATAGAGAGAAGGGTCTTACATGATAAGATAAATTGGTAGGCCACATGAATTGACACTCTATGGAGACCCATACATCTAGCTTGAAACCCAACTAGTACCAAGATGATCAAGATACTTATTACATGATAAGATAAAAATAGAGGACAATGAATCATGGGAGGGGTACGTAAGAACTAGTCTCACACAAGCTTACCAGGTACTTCTTTTTTATTAAAGAGGAAGAGATGGGGAAGCTCGAACTTGAGACCTCTATGAGGTACCACATATACGAGTGTCATCTGAATTACTCGTGGTTCTTCTTACCAGATTATTTAATACACACCCAAAAGCAAAAATTTTATGTAATTGCCTAACATAAGATGTGTGATTTGCGAGTTGTTGCATAAACTTACGAGCTTATAAAAATACAACCCAAAAGGAAATTTTCATCTATTTGTCTCACACGTGTGATTTATTAGTTCTTACACAAGCTTATTTAACACACAAAAAAGGAAATTTCCGTTGTCTAACATGTGTGATTTGCGAGATATTCATTCACATGCTTCTAAGGCTCGAACTCGTCACTAAGTACGAGAGCTCTAAGGCAGGAGCTTTCCAGATAGTTACTATTACACAAGAAGACTTATAAATTCGACGAGTCTCGTCGAATCGAGAATATTGAACTAAGGTTTGAATTCTTGTTTCAAAACCTAGAGATCATACTATTATAAGAACCAAACTTACGAACTTCTTTAATACACACCCAAAAGATAGTAACTATCGAATCCCGAGAAAAATAATTTGGCATAATTATTTTTTCACAATTTTTTTTTGATGAAGTCGTGAATACATTATTAATGAAGACCAAAATGTGCATTTAGGAGCATATGTCGGCCCCAAGACCAAACCATAACAATACAAACCGGCCGAACCTCTCACAGACATGAAGGCCAACTTTCTGGTATTGACTTGAGAAACAACATGTCAAATTTAAAACCCGAATTTCAGTGGAAAAATTCGTAAATGATACGTATCTATAATAATATTTGCCCATGAGGGACGGACGGACTGTGGCATGACATGTAAGTTAGTGGGCCCCATATCCATTTTTAGTAGAAAAATTCAGAAATGATACGTATCCATAATAATATTTGTCCATGAGGGACAGTGGCATGACATGTAAGTTAGTGGGTCCCATATCCATTTTCAGTGGAAAAATTCGAAAATGATACGTATCGATAATAATACTTGTCCATGAGCGACAGTGGCATGACATGTAAGTTAGTGGGTCCCATATCCACTTTGTCTTTTCTCTTTCTTTACCTTTTGGCTTTTGCTCTTCGCCAAGAGGACCACTTCAAAATCTTCAAGGGTTTTGCATTTTTTTGACTTTTATTTTTTAAAATTTTAGATCTCATTTGCTTTGATTTTAAAATTTTATAATAATCATGTTTATATCTTTTTCTTATGCGCATTCTTATACCTAGTTTCAGTATTATGGTTGTCAAGTTTGATATTATACTACTATATTTTTTCTGTGTTTATTTTTTATTATATAATTAAATAAAAATTTTATTTATTATTATTTATAAAAATTAAAATTATTTAAACCTTGACCCTTCAAACCAACCGGTTGAACCTTCAAAATTAATTGTCAAGGGTCTATGAGCGGGTCGGCTCTGATAACACTGCATGAAAACAATCCACTGTGTGTCACTTTTTCTCTTCACATTTCGTGATGCTAAGAAACTGACTTGACAAGAAAATCAAAATGAAAAATAAAATAGAAAAAAACCAAAGGGAAAAAAAAAAGAAAAAAAGAGAAAAGAGAGAGTATCTTTGAAGAGGAAGCCATTCCTCTTTCTCAACTTAATCGGACGGATTGCTGAGCTTCCGTGTGTTTGCTTGAGTCAGCTTCTCTCCTTCGGTCATTCTCTCTCTCTATCCTCTCCACTCCACCTTCTTCTTCTCTCTAGTTCATCCAGGCGATCTGTCCATCGAATATCTCAATACAGAAGTAATCATTCAAGATATAGTTCTCTCCAAGCAAACATGAGCCTACCCCAGTGCCTCGACCAATCCCAAATACTGTTTCGAACCACTCCAGTCTAGAAATGCATTTGATTTACTTGCCTTCTCTCTTATTACATTTTTTTTCATTATCACATACTGTTATTACATTGTTTTCTTTAAACACATACTCTTATTACAGTGTTTTTTATTAATACAATGTCTTATTACATCGAAATAAAGATTGTCATAATGTAATAAAACATTGTTTTACGTGTTATAGATTTTTATACACTGTTTCAAAAATAATGTGATAAAACAATGTAATTAAGAACGTCCAGGTTAAACCTATCAAAAATGAGTCTTTTTTGAAAGAATAATGTTCGAGACCCCCAAAATTTAACCCCTAAAAGACCCTCATTTAATGTAGAGGGTTGGATATGAAGTGGGCCCTACATGTGTGTTTTTAATCAAAGCCTATTTTGGGGGTCAAATTTTGGGGGTCTCTAGCATTGTCCTTTGAATAATTAGGGGTATTTTTATAAGAAAAAGAATATATGATGCACTCTACATATCATCTTACTTAGTAAGCATGCTATTTAGATTATAGACTTTTATGAATGATTTTATTATAGGCACACAGCGTTGCCAAAAAAATTTTGCATTACAAGAATTTATTAATATATAAAATTTCGAAAATACTAAAGCATCTCTATTTTTTATCACAATTATCTAAATGTTTGAAATGGACACACATATGATCTATGTATAATCGTGGGCCACACATACCTACATGGTCCATATGAAATAATTGTTCATTGGGACAAAAAAACTGAAATCCGTAATACCTGATAAAATTTAACAAATGACACACAACAGAATCCAAAAATCTAATCCAACTTTTCTCTAGTAGACAGAAGAACCTGGTTGATCACATTTTCCAAATTCACATAGGAAGACCCACTTGAACCAGCAGTAGCCTCCTCTGCCAATTCCTTCCACACCAAAGCTTTCTCCTTCATTTCCTTTGCCTTCTCTCCCTCCATCAATTCTCTAACAAGGCTCTCAACTTCATTTCTCTTAACATCACTGTTAATCTCCACCGCAATCCCCCATTCTGTGCAACAATACCTACAATTCGTATGTTGCTCTGCAAAGAAAGGCCAACAAACCATAGGCACTCCTCCACACACACTTTCTAGTGTTGAATTCCACCCACTGTGAGTCAAAAACCCACCAATACTCGGATGGTTTAGCACTTGCTCTTGTGGACACCAGCTTGACAATACTCCTCTGTTTTTAGTCTCTGTTATGAACTCCGGTGGCAGAATTGCAGAGTCGCTGGAGACAAGATCATGCCTTATGACCCACAAAAAGTTTTGCTTGGAATTCGCAAGACCCCAAGCGAATTCGATCAGTTGATCACCTGTTATGACTGTGACGCTCCCGAAATTGACATAAAGAACTGATCTGGGGTCTTGGCTGTCTAGCCATTTGAGACACTCTGGTTCTTCCTTCCACAGGTTTGATCCCATTGCTTCTAATTCACTGTCTTGGATCCGATTTTGGAGAAACTGTAGTGGACCAATTGGGTAAACAGGGGGAATGATTGTGGACATGGCTTCAATAACTTCATGTTCTAGGGCGTCAAAAGTGTTCAAAATTACCGCAGAGGCTCTCTGGACTCTCTCTGTCTCGGAGATTACGAAGTTCAACAATGTGTCTTCAGGGTCAGTTGTTCTTATAAAACTTGGAATATCTTTCAATCGAATATTCTTCATGCCCGGAATCCAATCTATTGGAGTATCCAAGTACCCATTTGTCAAGTCTTTCGGATCTGCCATACGAAAGTAGTAACCATGTCACTAGTAGCCAATTATATCCCGACTACATCCTCTCAATAAAAGCCAACAAATGGTTTTCAGTGGACCACAACCAACGATAAATGATTTTCAGTGGGAGCACAACCAGTTTGGTTGTGTAAATTTTGGCAGGTTGGATAAGTATCCTCACAAGTGTTTACCTCTTAGGGGTGTCTATGTAACTAATTCGTCCAAGTTTATATTTATATCGAATGTCTAAAGGTAAATTTGTATGATGTCGTTATCAGCTATCAAAAAAATATCTATATAACCAAATCATTTTTTCAGTGACAGAGAACGATACCGCTGCGTTTGCCTATTTTTGGACAGTCAAATTAGATCTAAACTCGAGCCGAACATCGTGGGTAAGTTGGGCTGAGGCCCAATGCAAAACCGATTGGGAATCTCCAGATCAGTCCCACTGAAGATCGAAAAACGCTGCAAGCATACGCCTTTAACCGAACATCATTAACTTGTAATGGTACAAGACCTAACCTTTGAGTGGTACAAGACCCTTTTGAATGAGGTCGCGATAATGAAGGTAAGCCATGAAGCCGCAAGCACTAGTAGTCCAGAGAAGCACTTCAGGAACACCGAGCTCCGCCGCTGCATCAAGGGTGAAACTCATCACCCCATCAGAAACAACACAACTCACCGGAGGAACATCCTCCGCCTCATTAAGCATGGCAAGCAACCTTCTAAAGGGTTCGAGGCAATTCTTGCTGGTGGAGGCACAAAGCGATGGAATGTCCTGGGTGGCATCGACATCGGTGGGAGGAAGGCCGTCCGGAATGGTCAGGAACCGAAAGGAAGGAAGGCCGTCGAGAGAGTTCGGGCCTTGCGACTTCAAGAGGCGTTTGTGGATGAATTCTGTGTTGACAAAGGTTATGTGGAAGCCTTTGGAGTGGAGGAGTCTTGCGAGTTTTAGCATTGGATTTATGTGGCCTTGAGCTGGGTATGGGATGCACACTGCATGAGGCTTCTGATCATCTGTTATGACAAGGGAACCCATTTTCCCACTATCAAATCAAGATAGATCAGAAAACAATATTGAAACCTGAAACCAGAGAAGAGGAGGAAGAAGAAGAAGAAGTTATTATGGAGAGAATTATGCTATGTTGTGTTGTATCATGAATTATATAGGCAAGCAAAGATGGAAGAAGTTGAAAAGATATTATTACAAAAATATGTAAAGTCAAATGTTCAAATAATTACCATAGTCGCCAAATGATGAATTTTTTTAACAGCCGGATGTTACACGGCTCTATGATTTTTGTTTTTGTTTAATTTAGTTGAAGTTCATTAAAGCAGATATATGCATGTACCACATTTTTTAAAAAAAATTTAACTTCAGTGATAACTTAGTTGATGAATTTTTATGGGATTAAATTGTATAGATTCGGAAGGTTATGAGTTTGATTCTCACTAAGAGTAATATCTTTGTGGACAAGTGCTGAATTTTTGTCCAATTTACACTATCTCATCAAGTGGTGAACTTCTATATGTGCAAGCTTGACGGCCTAAGTTTCCATATATGATGTCTAAAGTACAATCTTGTATGATGCCGTTTTCGGTTATCGTAAAAATATTGCAAACCCCCAATTCATGACTCTCATTTTTACTCTCAATCCTATGTGACATTTGAGAGTCATTAATTATAAATAATGAACATTATTTGCTCCTCTTTTTTATTAAGTACACCCCACTCTAGTGTGTTTTTAAAAGGTTAATGGGATGTATTTAGTAAAAAACTTGGTATGAGGAGAAATCTGGGGACCATTTTGATGGGATGTTCATAATTTTGATATTTATAGTTGTTCATAATCTAGGTGACATGAGGAGAAGTGTGAAGACCATTTAATACTCATGCCACCTAGATTAAGGACATATATCATTTTGGATTTTTTTTTGATGAAGTCGTGATGTGTTTGGTCTTGAATTATCAATAGGATATCGGAGTAAAAATCTTGTTCCATTTGGATTTGGCTTCTACTTGTTAATTTGTTGGGTTTTACATAACTCAATCCATAAATGCGGGGAAGTGCTAAAACTTTATCCCACATCGAATTACTAAGTGGCATGCAAGTAAATATATGTGTTCTCTCACACAACCAACACATTTTTCTTAGCCTAAGAACCAATAGTGATGGCTAAAAAAAATACAAAGTCATGTGTGTTGTTGATCTAAAACGAATAATATTTGACTTGTGGTGTTTCAAACCAATTTTTCCAACATACTATATTACGACGACTAAAATGGCATTTAGTAGCATATGGCGGCCCCAATACCAAGCCATAACAATACAAACCCGCCGTACATCACATACTGTAGACTTGGTGACTTACCAACAAAAACTGTAGATATGGTGGCCAGCTTTCCAGGTTTTTTTTTTTTTTTGTCAGCAGCTTTCCAGGTATTGGCTTCAGAAACAACATGACACACACAATAGAATCAGAAATCTAATCTAACTATGCTCGAGTAGACAGAAGAACCTGGTTGATCACATTGTCCAAATTCACATAGGAAGACCCACTGGAACCAGCAGTAGCCTCCTCCGCCATTTCCTTCCACACCAAAGCTTTCTCCCTCATTTTCTTTCCCTTCTCTCCCTCCATCAATTCTCTCACAAGGCTCTCAACTTCATCTCTCTTAACATCACTGTTAATCTCCATCCCAATCCCCCACTCTGTACAACAATACCTGCAATTCGTCTGCTGCTCTGCAAAGAAAGGCCAACAAACCATAGGCACTCCTCCACACACACTTTCAAGTGTTGAATTCCACCCACTGTGAGTCAAAAACCCACCAATGCTCGGATGGTTTAGCACTTGCTCTTGTGGGCACCAGCTGGACACTACTCCTCTGTTTTTAGTCTCTGTTATGAACTCTGGTGGCAGAATTGCAGAGTCGCCGGAGACAAGATCAGGCCTTATGACCCACAAAAAGTTTTGCTTGGAATTCGCAAGACCCCATGAAAATTCGATCAGTTGATCACCTGTCATGACTGTGACGCTCCCGAAATTGACATAAACAACTGATCTGGGGTCTTGGCTGTCTAGCCATTTGAGGCACTCTGGTTCTTCCTTCCACAGGCTTGATCCCATTGCTTCTAATTCACTGTCTTGGATCCGATTTTGGAGAAACTGTAGTGGACCAATTGGGTAAACAGGGGGAATGATTGTGGACATGGCTTCAATAACTTCATGTTCTAGGGCGTCAAAAGTGTTCAAAATTACTGCAGAGGCTCTCTGGACTCTTTCTGTCTCGGAGATTACGAAGTTCAACAATGCGTCTTCGGGGTCAGTTGTTCTTATAAAACTTGGAATATCTTTTAATCGGATATTCTTCATGCCCGGAATCCAATCGATTGGAGTATCCAAGTACCCATTTGTCAAGTCTTTCGGATCTGCCAAACGAAAGTAATAACCATGTCATTAGTAGTCAATTATATCGAATGTCTAAAAATAAATTTGTATGATGTTATCGGTTACCAAAAGATATCTATATAACCAAACCATTTTTTCAGCAATAAAGAACAACACCACTGCGTTTGTCTCTTTTTGAACAGTCAAATTAGACCTAAACTCGACCCGAATAGGCTGCGATAAGTTGAGCTGAGACCCAATGTGAAATCGATTGGGAATCTCCGGATCGGTACCACTGAAGATCGAAAAACGCTGCAAGCATACGCCTTTAACCGAACATCATTAACTTTTAGTGGTACAAGACCTAACCTTTGAGTGGTACAAGACCCTTTTGAATGAGGTCGTGATAATGAAGGTAAGCCATAAAGCCGCAAGCACTAGTAGTCCAGAGAAGCACTTCAGGAACACCGAGCTCCGCCGCCGCATCAAGGGTGAAAGTCATCCCCCCATCAGAAACAACACAAGTGACCGGAGGAACATCCTCCGCCTCATTAAGCCTCGCAAGCAACCTTCTAAAGGGTTCGAGGCAATTATTGCTGGTGGAGGCACAGAGCGATGGAATGTCTTGGGTGGCATCGACATCGGTGGGAGGAAGACCGTCCGGAATGGTCAGGAACCGAAAGGAAGGAAGGCCGTCGAGAGAGTTTGGGCCTCGTGACTTCAAGAGGCGTTTGTGGTTGAATTCTGTGTTGACAAAGGTTATGTGAAAGCCTTTGGAGTGAAGGAGTTTCGCGAGTTTTAGCATTGGATTTATGTGGCCTTGAGCTGGGTATGGGATGCAAACTGCATGAGGCTTTTGATCATCTGTTATGACAAGGGTACCCATTTTCCCTCTTATCAAATCAAGCTAGATCAGAAAACAAAATTGAAACTTGAAACCAGAGAAGAGGAGGAAGAAGAAGAAGAAGTTATTATGGAGAGAACTATGCTATGTTGTGTTGTGTCATGAATTACATTGGCAAGCGAAGATGGAAGAAGTTGAAAAGATATCATGACAAACATATGTACAGTCAAATGTTGAAATTATTGCCATAGTAGCCAAATGATGATTTTTTTTCAACAGCCGGATTTACACGGCTCTATGATTTTTTGTCATTGTCTAATTTAGTTGAAGTTCAATAAAGCAGATATATGCATGTACCACATTTTTCTTTTAATTTTTTAACTTGAGTGATAACTTAATTGATGAATTTTTATGGGGTTAAATCGTATAGATTCGGAAGGTCATGAGTTGGATTCTTACTAAGAGTAATATCTTTGTGGCCAAGTGCTAAATTTTGGTCCAATTTAGATTATCTCGTCAAGTGGTAAACTTCTATATGTGCAAGCCTAACGACCTAAGATTCCATATAGGATGTTCAAAGTACGATATTGTATGATGTCGTTCTCGGTTATAGAAAAAATATTGCAAACCCCCCATTCATGATTCTCATTTTACTCTCAATCATATGTGACATTTGAGAGTCATTAATTATAAATATATATGTAGTACTCACTTAATATCCAACCATCTACATTGATTGGAGATAAAATAGGAATCATAAATTGGGGATCTCAAAATTTGATAGAGAAACCGAGTAAAAGAGTAGTAAAATATGCACATAAGAATGAAAGGTATTAGTCAGATTCAACAAATCAGAAAAATCATGGAAGTGAACCTGAAGAAACTAACCAGTCTATGACGGGTATTACAAGTAGCTACAACAAGAAAACCAATTTGAAAACCTCCATAGACGCGATTAAGCTTTCAATGTGAAAGTCGACTGCTTTGCTTTCATTGCACTTTGCGCACTTTGGTTTTTGATTTGCTTTTGTTAATTGTTGTGTAAACTTAGTATTTTTTTAATTTAATATATAAATATATATGAAATTTTTATTTTTAATATATGGTTTATATGTCATTCTAAATAAAGATATTTATGTAAACTAAATTTTTTAATAATAAATTAAATTTAGTAATTTGATGCTATGAAAAATATGTCACATCACATTTATATTTTTCAATTTTTTTGCCAAACTTTTACGGACTTACGAATTGATACACGTGATTGGTGAGTTGTCAACTTGTCATTATAGAACTTTGACTCAAAACAAGGCATGTGCGGTATGATGACGTGGTGGATATATTTCCCCTTTTTGGGAAATGATAACGTGTGCCCAAGGACACATGTTAAGAATGAAAATATGTATCGAAATCTAAAAAAGTGACGTATTTTAAGTTTAAAAAATTAGGTGAGAGATTATTTATCACACATGACATGCTTTGATAAGCTACAATTAATCCTTAACATGTGTCCTTTGGACACACGTCATCAATACCATTCTTTCTTTGAGATTTAATAATAAGAGAAAAATGTTGAAGATCAACCTCTTCCTCTTCCCAAGAGCAAAAAACTAGGTAGGGTGGGGAGGTGTCAGGTATGAGTTTGTTGTTGAGAGATAACGCAGATCTTTATCTACTTACCCTACCCGACACGAAATTTAGGGTTGATGAGCTATAATTAGTTAGAGTTTAGGACATGCTTTTTAGCCACGCTATAAAATTACCCGATCCTGATGAAAAACTCATGTCAGAATTTGAGTTTTCTTCCCTAAACTGTCCTCCATTCTTTACTGAACTACCTAAAATACCCCCAATCAAATATATGTACTATATTTTATTAAAATTTATTATACAAATATATATACTATATTTAAGAAAAATATGTATGAACACTGTTAGACATATAAAATTATAAAAATTTTATTTTTATAGTTATTAAATTTATTTAAATGATTTTTAATGTTATTATCATTTATTTCCTATTTATTTTATCATTTATAACTTTAAGGCATGATACATCTGCATGTAATTTTCAAAACAAATTTAATACCATATATGCTACCAACAAAAGTACGATCAAATACTATCAATATTTTAGACACCGTATTTGTTATCATCTATTACCACCATCTATTGTCTACAATATATGTTACAATAGATGTTACAGTTAAAATTGTCTACCAAACGAATCCTTAGTTTTGAAAGTTGGAGCACGAAGGCATGACATGCGTCGAATCTTTTTTTTTTGATGCATAACCTAGAATGACATCATATCAATTTACTCTTTGAACATTAAATATGAACTTAATTTTTTTGATGCATAACCTAGAATGACATCATATCAATTTACTCTTTGAACATTAAATATGAACCTAAATTTTGATAATAAAACATGCACGTACAAAAGTTTCCAAGTCGACAACAGAGTACAGAGTAAATTACGACAAAATCCATAACATGGCGAAGTATTATTATCAGGAACAATTAAACTCGATCAGGACATACGAGTCCATAAGATTGGCTTCAGACAGATTACATGGTTTGAATTGTGACACGAGTCCAACATACTACAGCTGGAAATTCCTCCACCATAATTCCAACCTCAAGGTTTGGGACACTGACAACATAATTCCATTTTCCATGACCGAACACGCTCTCTCGCTTTCCTTCCCAAAGTACCACCTCCACAACCACAATGCACTAAATTTTGTGCTTTTCTTTCACGTCTTTTTGTCTTTTAGTCATTAACTGTGGCCAAATCCTGTAAAGTGCTAGTTGTCCATCGCGAAATGACAACGCGTTTACTCTCTGGCAATTTAACAAACAGTTGACGAACAGACACTCTGAAGCCATTTCCGTGTAGTTTCTTTCGAGGCCGAGCGAAATCCTGTATATATATGGTCTTTTAAATCACTTCTTCTTCACTTCAAATCTCAATAACAAATTCATCAAACTTTAGTGTTGAATTTCAGTTCTTTCAAATCACATCAATGGCCTCTTTTGCCTACTCTCTGCTTCTGTTCCAATTAGTGATTGTCATCTCTCTGTTTAATTTCTCCTCTGCAGCGAGGAGACTCACCCAAGACCAAGACCCTTCTTCAATCTTTCAATACCACAATGGTCCTCTTCTTACTGGCAAAATCTCAATTAACTTGATCTGGTACGGCAAGTTCAAGCCATCTCAACGTGCAATCGTCTCTGATTTCATCACCGCCGTTTCTTCCACCCATCCCACCACAACAAACCAACCCTCTGTTTCCACCTGGTGGAAAATCACTGACAAATACTACCACATCGCCAAGACTCCTAATTCTCTATCGTTTTCATTAGATAAACAAATTCTTTATGAAAACTACTCTCTGGGCAAATCCCTCACAACCCAGAAAATTGTGCAGATTGCATCAAAGGGATCGCATAGAGATGCTATCAATGTCGTTTTGACGGCATCGGATGTAACTGTTGACGGGTTTTGCTCTAGCAGATGCGGGACACATGGATCGTCCATGGGCGGTTCTCAAGCCAAGAGATCTAAGTTTGCTTACATTTGGGTTGGGAACTCGGAGACACAGTGTCCAGGCCAATGCGCGTGGCCTTTTCACCAGCCCATTTACGGTCCACAAAGCCCACCACTGATTGCTCCAAATAATGATGTGGGCATGGAAGGTATGGTAATGAATTTGGCTAATCTTCTGGCTGGGACTGCTACGAACCCATTTGGGAATGGGTTTTTCCAGGGACCAAAAGAGGCTCCACTAGAGGCTGCATCGGCTTGTCCTGGTGTTTATGGAAAAGGGTCTTATCCTGGCTATGCTGGTGAATTGTTGGTGGATCAAACGAGTGGTGCAAGCTATAATGCATACGGTGTTAATGGAAGGAAGTATTTGCTTCCCGCTCTGTTTGACCCTGTATCCTCAACCTGCTCCACTTTGGTCTAACCCAGATGATGATGATGATCCACGTACTAGCGCATAAACTATGTATAATAGTTAGAAAAATTGTTTGATTTGTTTATTCATTTAATAAGTAGAGCGGATAATATGAGAACACATAATTTTCTTTACACTTACAATCAAGTAGTTTTATTTCGTGAATATAATATTTAAGAATTCAGATCATCCTGTAATTCGCAGTGTCTTCATTTTCAAGGCTTCCCTAAATCCTTTTCGTATTTGTTATCAAAGCTAGTTATCACCGCATTTCGTCTTGCACTCTGAAAATATGGAATCTGAAGACGACAATGGTAGATACCCGAATCTACAATCGTTGAATAGTCAACATAATTTATATGGAGGTCTTCTATAACGGGATCTTGAGAAACAAAGTAAGGTTGAAACAAAACAAGGTTGAGATCTAAGGACTTGGGCACTGGTGGGGTACCAGCCAAAGAACCTCCGACGCTCAAGTCAGTAAATCGAAATCAGGTTGGCCAAAGCCAAGATACAGGAATCGTAAAGTGCGAATGATGGTATGAAAATGGTGGACGTAGGGTGCAAGAGAGCTATGAATGAGTTGAAGGTTGAAGAAAGTGAGAGAGCAAAGGGTCTAAGTTTCCAAGATTGCGTATCCCTGCTCCCGAGGAAGAAGGGGGACCTTTTACAGTGGATTAGCTTGCCGACCAAGACTGACATACTGGGTACTATAGTACAGCTCACAGACAAATATGAAAAGGTGGTGTCGAATGTCAGGACACACGGCCTATTTTGGTTGGCTGAGGTCAGGGTTGTACAGTGGTCAGGCGGCTCGATGTCAGGAGGTGGTTGCAGACCATGTGATACGGCGTGCTGGGCTGTTCGATTTGTCGAGGTTAGGTTCGACAATGATCTCAGACGACCGTTGCTATAGGGGCGACTAAGTCAGGATAGGAGATAGTGGTTTGGGTGTACGATCAATATGGTGTGAGACATATATGTGTACGAATGTATGCATGAATATAGCGTAGGACGTATACCTAAGGCGGGCAAGTCCGTTATCCGTCAATGGCGTCGGATATCTTTCTGACTGGCCGCTCCCTGTTGGATCCTTTTGGTCTGCACTCCCCTTTGATGGCACGTCCGGGGGCATTCAACGTCATAGGGTTGATTTGCCTTGGGTTGGGCTTGATGTTGACCAACGGATATTGTGTTGACCATCAAATGTCCTGCTCATGGTTAGTCTATCGAAAGGGAAATATCTAAAGATGATTTTTGGCCACTACAACAATCAGCCCGATAACTATCCGACCTTCTCCTCCTCTGGTACTTGCTTCACATGTGGCGGCCCACTTCCAACGTGCCATCTCAAAAGACATCACTATCAGAGATCTCTCGGCCTTCGACATATCATCATATTCACACTTTCCACCATGTTAAGGAAATTCCAAACACTACAAATCTATATTGTACTCCTTGAATCGAAAGCCCGCACGACTTTATTCTTCTTGGACCGTCATTATTAGTTTTCAGTTCTAGAAAATGCATTGGTTGTGTGAGAGGTACCAAACCTTTGCTTATATGTAACTCGGTTGGATTATGTCAATCCATTATGGGATAAAGTCTTGACAGTCTTGAAGGATTTGAGTTTGGATTTTCAACATGATATTAGAGTAGAGACTCGGTCTATTTGAACGTGATCTATATCTGTCCACTTGTCAATTGTAGTTCACAAGTGCATATGAGTGTCAAGATTATAACCCATGTCAAATTGACGTAACCCAATCGATTGATATATAAATAAAGTTCTAACACCTTTACACAATTGATGCATTTTATGGATTTAAGAACCAATGACGACAACTAAATTTGTGTGGATCTGAGCGAAAAATATCCTTATGTGTTTGGACCGGTAATCATTTCATTTTTTTTCATATGATTACCATTACAATTATATTAATGCTTTACTTACTTTGGTTAATAATTGTTTTCTCACGAGTTTGAGATATTGGAGGAAAACTATAATGAGTAATCAAATTTCCGTTGACATGTTTATAATTTTATATATGTGAAACAAGGAGCTACTAGTATAAAATGGTGGGTAGATAGTGGTGATGACCCGCCCATCCACCAATTTGGGTTTGTTTCTTTATTCTTCTTTTGTCATAAAAAAATATAAAAATATATGACATAAAAAAAATGTTTATATATAAGAACTTATTATTGGTTTTGAAACTGGAGGCACGAAGGCATGAAATGAGTCCAATCATTTTCTTTTATGCTCAACTCCGGCCTCCATCATATCAATTTGCATTTTGAACATACAACATGGATTTAAACTTGGATCGTCACACGTACAAAAAGTTTCTTAACAAATAACAAAGAAAATTGGGATAAAATGTGTGGTAAGGTATTACTCTCAATGAAAATCAAACTCAAGACCTTTAAATCCATACTATTGTATTCAGACAGACAAATTACATTGTTTGGATTTTGACATGAGTCCAACATACTACAGCTGGAAATTCCTCCACCATAATTCCAACCTCAAGATTTGGGACACTGACAACATAATTCCAATTTTCATGACCGAACACGCTCTCTCGCTTTCCTTCCCAAAGTACCACCTCCACAACCACAATGCACTAAATTTTGTGCTTTTCTTTCACGTCTTTTTGTCTTTTAGTCATTAACTGTGGCCAAATCCTGTAAAGTGCTAGTTGTCCATCGCAAAATAACAACGCGTTTACTCTCTGGCAATTTAACAAACAGTTGACGAACAGACACTCTGAAGCCATTTCCGTGTAGTTTCTTTCGAGTCCGAGCGAAATCCTGTATATATATGGTCTTTTAAATCACTTCTTCTTCACTTCAAATCTCAATAACAAATTCATCAAACTTTAGTGTTGAATTTCAGTTCTTTCAAATCACATCAATGGCCTCTTTTGCCTACTCTCTGCTTCTGTTCCAATTAGTGATTGTCATCTCTCTGTTTCATTTCTCCTCTGCAGCGAGGAGACTCACCCAAGACCAAGACCCTTCTTCAATCTTTCAATACCACAATGGTCCTCTTCTTACTGGCAAAATCTCAATTAACTTGATCTGGTACGGCAAGTTCAAGCCATCTCAACGTGCAATCGTCTCTGATTTCATCACCGCCGTTTCTTCTACCCATCCCACCACAACAAACCAACCCTCTGTTTCCACCTGGTGGAAAACCACTGACAAATACTACCACATCGCCAAGACTCCTAATTCTCTGTCATTTTCATTGGATAAACAAATTCTTGATGAGAACTACTCGCTGGGCAAATCCCTCACAACCCAGAAAATTGTGCAGATTGCATCAAAGGGATCGCAGAAAGATGCCATCAATGTCGTTTTGACGGCATCGGATGTAGCTGTTGACGGGTTTTGCTCCAGCAGATGCGGGACACATGGGTCGTCGATTAGCTCTCGAGCTAAGAGATCCAAGTTTGCTTACATTTGGGTTGGAAACTCGGAGACTCAGTGTCCAGGCCAGTGCGCGTGGCCTTTTCACCAGCCCATTTACGGTCCACAAAGCCCACCATTGATTGCTCCAAACAATGATGTGGGCATGGAAGGCATGGTAATGAATTTAGCTAGTCTTCTGGCTGGGACTGCGACGAACCCATTTGGGAATGGGTTCTTCCAGGGACCAAAAGACGCTCCACTTGAGGCTGCGTCGGCTTGTCCTGGTGTTTATGGAAAAGGGTCTTATCCTGGCTATGCTGGTGAGTTGTTGGTGGATCAAACGAGTGGTGCAAGCTATAATGCATACGGTGTTAATGGAAGAAAGTATTTGCTTCCTGCTCTGTTTGACCCTCTAACCTCAACCTGCTCCACTTTGGTCTAACCCTGATGATGATGATCCAAGTACTAGTGCATAAACTATGTGTAATAGAAAGATAAATTGTTTGATTTGTTTATTCATTTGATAACTATAGCGGATACTGAGAACACATATTTTCTTTATACTTACAATTAAGTAGTTTTATTTCATGAATATAAAATTTAAGAATTCGGATCATCCTGCAACTCGCAGTGTCTTCGTTTTCAAGGCTTCCCTTGTTCCCTTTTCGTCTTTGTTATCAAAGCTAGTCATCACCGCATTTCGCCTTGCACTACAAAGTTAGCAAGTAGCAACCCTGAAAATATGGAATCCAAAGATTGACAATCACCCCGATAACTGTCCGAAATCTCCGTCCTCCTCCTCCACCAGTACTTGCTTCAAATGTGGCAAACCCACTGCCCTTGCGCCATCTCCAACAACATCATGATCCAGAGATCTCTTGGCCACCGACTTATCGCCCTATTCATGCTTCCGCTGTGTTGGGAAATTCAGTGAAATCAATATTGTCCGTTTTATGTGTCGAAGCTACGAACGACTTTATTCTTCTTGGGCCATCGACATTGATTGTTAGTTTTAGAAAACGAATTGGTTGTGTGAGAGGAACTAACACTTGCTTATATGTCACTCAATCGAGTTATGTCAATCCAATGTGAGATGAAGTCTTGACATACCTCCGCCATCGTGAATATTGTCCTCTTTTTTGAATAAAGTCTTAATACGTTGAGAACCTCCCTAACGCCCACACCCAACAAGAAGCTATAATCCTTGCTCATGTCCCTCATTCCCAAAAGATACATTTAGTATCTCCACCTTACAAGTTCCATGTTCCCTCCAAGAAAATTCAGTCTCTCGATTACATATGATGTTTTCATGATTTTTAGTGGATCACTGTAGCAATATTGAAATTTATTGATACATATCCTCTATTATACAGGATCTTCTGTGGGGTTTTTTTTTTTACTGTTTTATTCTTCATGTTTCCTTGTATAAAATAGGATACATATCTTATTTACAAAAGCAGTTGGAAGTGCTATTAGGTACTCATTTACTATTTAACTTTTGATATTTTTTTTCATAAATGATCAGATAGTAGTTTCCAACCCGCAAATCGAAATTCATTTGTAATTTATGATTTATAAAATTGGATAATTATTAGGTAATAATTTAGTAAGTAAGTATGATTTATAAATTTACCTTATGGAAGTCATTTTTCAAAAAAAGAAGTATGTATTCATAAAATATTAGGGTTAATTAGAAATACGCCTCTCAAATCAAAATTTTATTTTAATAAATCCACTCTAAGTTTCCTCAACTCATAAAGTCCATAAGTGGATAATACTTATTCCACTAAGAACAATTTATTTAAAATATCTTTTTTATTGATCATACTACCCTCAATCCTTGTTTTACTTGTAAATTTCAACAATTAAATATATTTTCTAACATAAGTGTGATTGGACAGCCATAACTCATGTATGCTTGAGACGATTTTTGTGGCATTTGAAATCAAACTTAAAAGCCCATAGAATTGTGTCTAATATATTTTTGGAGATTCGAACATTTTAAAGTTCAAATTGAGGCCCAGTGTTTGCATATCAGAGTTGTGTTTTTGATATCAGTGTAATCGGACAACCATAAATCACTCGTTTGATCTCCGATTGAGATAATTTTTTATGGTGTTTTAGAGAAGACTCTAACACCCATAGAATTATGTCTAATATATTTTTTTGAGATTTGAACATTTTAAATGTCAAAATTGAGGTTAAGGTTTGCGCCATGTTTTTACATCAGTGTGTTCGGACAGTCATAACTCACTCACTCGTTTGAGCTTCGATTGAGAGGATTTTTGTGACGTTCAAAAAATAACTCTAAGAACACATAATTTTTTATAATACATATTTGGATATCCGAATATGTTAGAGGTCAAATCGAGACTCAAAATTTATGTATTGGAGTTGCGTTTTTGACGTCAATATGTTCGGACAGCCATAACTCACTCATTTGAGCTCCGATTAAGATAATTTTTAAGGCGTTCAAAAGAAGACTCTAAGACCCAAAGAATTGTGTCTGATAAATTTTTGAAGACTTGAACATTTTAGATGTCAAATCAAGGCTTAAAGTTTACACATCGTATTGTGAATCATATAGACAAATCTGTATTATTTGTTGTGGTTTTGTTATGGTTAGTATATATTAAAATTTATCTATACTATGTTTATAATGCATTAGTTTTTTTATTTGCTTTATCTATTTTGATTTTATTATAGTTTGTTATAGTTTTTATACATGGTAGATAAATGCTTTTATGCACTACCGATAAATATTTTTTACGCACGGTAAAAAAATAGTTTTTTGTAGTGCAGATTAATTATATGTTTTGCAAATAAATAATTTTTATGCACTACAGATAATAATATACACTGTAAATAAATTATATTCAATGCAGATAAATTATATACATTGTAGATAAATTTATCTACACTAAATTTATATGCAATATTTGTTATCTTAGAATATATCGATGTTTGATATTATTTAAAATAGTTAACGTTACTTTTTAAACATTCAATATGAACTTAAACTTAGATCGTCAAGCCTACATGTATAAAAGTTTTCTAACCAATAAAGAGTCAATTGAGACAAAATTCAACGCGTGACCAGATATTGCTCTCAATGAAAATCAAACTTAAGATCTCCGACTCCATACAATTGGCTTCATAGAGACAGATTACATGGTTTGAATTTTGACAAGTCCAACATACTACAACTGGAAATCCCTCCACCATAATTCCAACCTCAGGATTTGGGACGTTGACAACATAATTCCATTTTCCATGACCGAACACGCTCTCTCGCTTTCCTTCCAAAAGTACCACCTCCACAACCAACAAGGCACAGAAATTTTGTGTTTTTCTTTCACGTCTTTTTGTCTTTCAATCATTAGCTGGCCAAACACTATAAAGTGTTTAGTAGTCCATCGCAAAATAACAACGCGTTTACTCTCTGGCAATTTAACAAACAGTTGACAAACAGGCACACTCTAGAGCTATTTCCGTGTAGTTTCTTTCAAGTCCGAGCGAAATCCTATATATATGGTCTTTTAAATCACTTCTTCTTCACTCCCAATCTCAATAACAAATTCATCAAACTTTAGTGTTGAATTTGAGTTCTTTCAAATCACATCAATGGCCTCTTTTGCCTACTCTCTGCTTCTCTTCCAATTAGTGATTGTCATCTCTCTGTTTCATTTCTCCATTGCAGCGAGGAGACTCACCCAAGACCAAGACCCTTCTTCAATCTTTCAATACCACAATGGTCCTCTTCTTACTGGCAAAATCTCGATCAACTTGATCTGGTACGGCAAGTTCAAGCCTTCTCAACGTGCAATCGTCTCTGATTTCATCACCGCAGTTTCTTCCACCCATCCCACCACAACAAACCAACCCTCTGTTTCCACCTGGTGGAAAACCACTGACAAATACTACCACATCGCCAAGACTCCTAATTCTCTATCGTTTTCATTGGATAAACAAATTCTTGATGAAAACTACTCTCTGGGCAAATCCCTCACAACCCAGAAAATTGTACAGATTGCATCAAAGGGATCACAGAAAGATGCCATCAATGTCGTTTTGACGGCATCGGATGTATCCGTTGACGGGTTTTGCTCCAGCAGATGCGGGACACATGGGTCGTCCATGGGCGGCTCTCAAGCTAAGAGATCCAAGTTTGCTTACATTTGGGTTGGGAACTCGGAGACTCAGTGTCCAGGCCAATGCGCGTGGCCTTTTCACCAGCCCATTTACGGCCCACAAAGCCCACCATTGATTGCTCCAAACAATGATGTGGGCATGGAAGGCATGGTAATGAATTTGGCTAGTCTTCTGGCTGGGACTGCTACGAACCCATTTGGGAATGGATTCTTCCAGGGACCAAAAGAGGCTCCATTAGAGGCTGCAGCGGCTTGTCCTGGTATTTATGGAAAAGGGTCTTATCCTGGCTATGCTGGTGAATTGTTGGTGGATCAAACCAGTGGTGCCAGCTATAATGCGTATGGGGTTAATGGAAGAAAGTATTTGCTTCCTGCTCTGTTTGACCCTATAACCTCCACCTGCTCCACTTTGGTCTAACCTAGATGAGGATGATGATCCACGTACTAGTGCATAAACTATGTATAATAGTTAGAAAAATTGTTTGATTTGTTTATTCATTTAATAACTATAACGGATACTGAGAACACATTGTTTTCTTTATACTTACAATTAAGTAGTTGTATTTCATGAATATAATGTTTAAGAATTCAGATCAGCCTGCAACTCGCAGTGTCGTCATTTCCAAATCTTCCCTAGTTCCCATCCGTCTTTGTTATCAAAGCTAGTCATCACCTGATGCAAGCAGAGTAGGGGTCTTCAACAGCACAAAGAAATTGGTCCAACTAACAGCTGATATATATATATGTGGATAACAATTCCAAAGGAATTACAAGACAGATAACTCAAATACAACCAAGAACTGAGACTCTCTCTCAGGAAGATGAGATTCACTCTCATGAAAGATAGGTCGAGAATCACTCTCAGAAGGAAAGCTAAACAGTAATAAAGAGAACGAAAATTCAAGCATCATCCAAAGTGCCCTATTACCAGTCTTCAGGTTGCATATATTGCTATTAGCTTGGACTGGGCTTGGCTTCTAGAGAAGCTTCATGGGCTTCTGACTTGGACCCATAGCAACTCCTATTCCAACTCCCATCTGCATCATTCCCTCCCTCCCAATTGAATTCGACTCCGTCGAATTTGGACTGCAAACTCCGCCGGGGTCCCATTGTAGTGTTCCAGGAATGAGAAACTTTAGAGATAGAGGAAACATACCCATAATGCCATCAAACTCACTATCAAGAACTTCACATACAAGTTTCACGCCATGATGGCCAATAATCTTGATAGGTACCTCCGATTGACTCAGCATTGTTGGGAAAATGTCATTTGCAGTGATCCTCTCATACACTTTAGGAAAAGCCTCAAACTTAAAGAATGAAGCCCACAAGTGAGCGCTACTGATCAACAGTCTCGGATTCCTAACATAAAGAGTAACAACAGCGCAAGCCCTTCCACTTGGGCTTCCTATTTGCACCCTTCCCACCACCCTTGAAACATTCGTCTCCGGTGATTGATAGTCAAGATATTCACCAAGCCATACTTCGATCGGACAAATGCAAGGCCTCAACAGAACACCACCACCCAAATCAAAAAGGAATGTGTTTACAGTCGCGACTTGTTTCACCAGATTATGAGAAGCACCAACTTGAACTTGATTCACCCATTTGGGTTTTAAAACAGAGCTATGTTTCTCTCCCAGAAGGCAGACTTGAGTTCTATGATGATGCACCACCTTGCCTTCACTGTACACACAACGCCTCACTTGTGCAAACCCCAAGTACCTTTTTGGTGAAGCAACAACCATAAACATATTTGTTGTAATAGCCTCACTCCCCTCAAGAAAAGTATTAACACTTTCCATTTCCCGGAAGTACATATCAAATTCAAGAATGAATTCTTCACAGCTACAAGGTAACACCAACGCACCACATTTATCAATTCTTTCAAACAAACCAACCATATGAGTGGTCCCTAGAGAAACCACAAGGAAAGTATGACCACTAACATAGCCACCAAAACATGCTTCCAGAGTTGCAAGCCTTCCACTTTTGCCTTCAAAAAGATAGTTGGACCATGGACTCACGTCCAGGACATGTAAATTCTCATAATTTGCAAGGTATGAGATTAGTTCCCCACATGTGTAATATTCATAAGTCCAAACGTTGCCTCCTGGCTCCCATTGATAGGATATCATTTCATCCAAGATGTGAAGTAGACCAACGAAACATAGATCAAACAAAGCCAAATTGACTAACAGATGGGTACCATGCATACTCATGCCATACTCAATCATACAAGGATCTTCATGCCTTATGAAAACAGCTAGAATAAGGAGTTGGTTTAGCATGTTCTCAGAGTTCAAGTCATCTCCAGAAACAACAAAGTTCCAAAGAACTAGGACTTGATAAAACACAGAGCCGGAAGTAAAGAAAACACATGGATGCAAGGCTAACTTGTCTTTCCTAAGATCACATGCAGTCCACTTCTTAATACCACTTGTAAGCAATGCTATTTTGCCTGGAGCAGGACCCACAATGCTATTACAAGCAGCTGCCAAAGATATTGGCTTAGCCGGCACAGACAAGTTAGTAATCCCAGAAGTACTTGACTCAACATAAGTAGATATCCCATTACTTTGCAACTTAAGATCACAACTTAAGTCAACAAATCCGTCACAAATAGTATTTACACCAGCAAGGATTCTTTTCTTAGGTTCCCTAGAAAGAGGATATATCACCCACAAAAAGTTGTTAAGAGAATGGCAGAGTACCGTACTGGTGCTTTGATGAATGTTTTTGCTATTGGTGACTGTAGCTTCTGTCCAAAGCAAAGCAAAAATTACACCAATCTTGTCAACAAATAATGCGACCGCCTCCCCTATCTTCTTAGTCACAGTAACATCAACTTCATCCCCAATCTCTTCAAAGCACAAATCATAAGAGAATGCGAAAGTCCCACTATAGGCGAAGTTTACGAATTTTCCCACAAGCAGCAATGTCATTGTAATTAATTCTCCACCAAATAGAAAATGAAAATAAGTGTCAGATTGCAGAACCTCAACCCCCAATTCACCTAAATTTACTTCCTCCCCAACAATACGGCTACCAAGAAACTGTGTTAAGTCCTTTGTCCTAAAAACTTGAAAACCTATTGAAGAGGCAACTTCACAAACTATTAGCACTAGAACACCCTCTAGAAACTGGTTCGTAGCGTGACAGTTCTTTCGTCGAGAAATACTTTCTGCAACATTTTCCATGGCAGTTAAAAATTCTGAAATTGGCATTATCAAGTGCAGACCTTCAACATGTATACTCATGAATTGCAGCCAACGTTTGGGGATATCGCATTTTGCTTGTGTACCAGGATCAAAAGTAGGGGGTAAGAATCCTCTTTGACCCTCATATTGCACATAATACATAAAGGAAATTGTACAAGGTTTCATACCCAGTTGAGGCCATTCGTCGAAAACCCTGTGTGCACTTGGTAGCAACTCAAAAGGTAACTTAAAACATTCAAACTTTTTACCGTGATCTATTGTTAGAGTGGTACCTCGAGTGTATGCAGCTTCCAAACGGTCCTTCTCACCATCAACAAAAGGTGTACTAAACCCCTCATTTGGAGAAGAAAGCTCATCCTCAATGCTGCCCCCTTTTAGTTGAGTGGAGGACTCCACCGCAAAATCTTCATGGAGCAATGGACCTTGAACACCAGAGGCAGAAGGAAAAGTATGCTCCCATAAAATGTCGACTTTTTCGGACAACAGGTCCAGTCGTCGGACCAGGGCTTCAAGGCGCTGCTCAATGTGCAAGTTGTTTGCGTCATATGACCAGCTGCGGCGTGTGGTACTCATGGCAAGCACACGCTAATGCTTCGATACCAAAATTGATGCAAGCAGAGTAGGGGTTTTCAACAACACAAAGAAATTGGTCCAACTAACAGCTGATATATATATGTGTGGATAACAATTCCAAAGGAATTACAAGACAGATAACTCAAATACAACCAAGAACTGAGACTCTCTCTCAGGAAGATGAGATTCACTCTCATGAAAGATAGGTCGAGAATCACTCTCAGAAGGAAAGCTAAACAGTAATAAAGAGAACGAAAATTCAAGCATCATCCAAAGTGCCCTATTACCAGTCTTCAGGTTGCATATATTGCTATTAGCTTGGACTGGGCTTGGCTTCTAGAGAAGCTTCATGGGCTTCTGATTTGGACCCATAGTAACTCCTATTCCAACTCCCATCTGCATCATCACCGCATTTGGTCTTGCACTACAAAGGTAGCAACCCTCAAACTATGGAATGGGAAGATTGACAATCACCCTGATAACTGTCCGACTCTCCGACCTCCTCCTCCACCGGTATTTGCTTCAAATGTGGCGAACCCTCTGCCTTCGCGCCCCCTCCCACAACATCACGATCAGAGATCTCTCGGCCACCGACCTATCGCCCTTTTCGCGTTTCCGCTGTGTTGGGGGAAATTCATTCAAATCAAAATTGTCTGCTTTGTACCGAAGCTACGCATGACTTTGTTCTTCTTGGGCCATCGATCATTGGTTATTAATCCTAAAAAAGGAATTGGTTGTGTGAGAGGGACTGAACACTTGCTTATTTGTCACTCGAGTGGGTATGTCAATACAATGTAAGATAAAATCATAACATTCCTCTGCACTCGTGGATGTTGTCCGTTTTGGGCCATGGACCCACACAGATTTGTTGTTCTTAGGTCATGGCCATTTGTTCTCAGGCTCATGAAATGTATTGGTTGTGTGAGAAGTAAGGGGTCTTTGCTTATATCTCACTCGATTAAGTTATGCTAATCCGATAAAGTCTTCACACATCGAGAACCTCGCTAACGCCCACTCCCAACAACAAGCTATAATCCTTGCTCCTGTCCCAAAAGGTCCATTTAGTATCTCCACCTTACAAGTTCCAACTTCCCTCCAAGAAAATTCAGTCTCTCAATGACATATAATGTTTTCGTGATTTTTAGTGGATCATTGTAGTAGTACTGAAATTTATCGATACATATCCTCTATTATATAGGATCTTCTGTGAAGGTTTTTTTCACTGTTTTTTTCTTCATATTTTCTTCTGTAAAATAGGATACATATCCTATCTACAAAAGCTGCTGAAAGTACTATTACGATCGGATACTCATTTATCATTTAACTTTTTATATTTTTCATAAATGACATATCCTATCTACAGACGCTACTGAAAGTACTATTACGATCAGATACTCATTTATCATTTAACTTTTTATATTTTTTATTTTTCATAAATGATCAGATAATCGTTTCTCAGCTCGTAAATCCAAATTGATTTGTAATTTATGATTTATAAAATTGGATAATTCTTAGGTAATAATTTAGTAAGTATGATTTATAAATTTACGCTATGTAAGTCATTTTTCAAAAAAAGAAGTATATCTTCATAAAATATTAAGGTTAATTATCAATACGCCTCTCAAATCAAAATTTATTTTAGTAGATATACTCGAAGTTTTCTCAAACTCACACAATCCATAAGTGGATAATACTTATTCCATTAAGAAAAATTATTTAAAATATCTTTTTTATTGACCGTACTACCCTTCACTCTTGTTTAACTTATAATTTCAACAATTAAATATCTTTTCTAATGTCAGTGCGATTGGACAGACATTACTCACTCATTTGAGATCTGATTGAGACCATTTTTGTGGCATTCGAAATAAGACTTAAAAGCCCATAAAATTGTGTCTAATACGCTTTTTGATATTTCAAAATTTTAAAGGTCAAATCGAGGCCCAAATTTTACGCATCAGAGTTGTGTTTTTTCTATCAGTGTGACGCAACTGGAAGTCAAAAACTCAAAGAGTTTAGGAAAATCAAAATTCTTATTGAAGGCAAAGTAATAACTGTCCCAACAAAACCCTTCTAACGACATATATATATATATATGAATAAGAAACCCTAATAAGTCTAGAAAACCGTTTACTACTTGGAAACAAATAAGAGAAACCAAAAGAAACTAAAACACCTCCATAAATAAGGAAAACGTCGTTTTCTGGCCTTGATTAGTACTCTTCAACCGGGTTTCATCCTAGTCGCCATAGCTGAATTTCAGTTCAGTCCTTAGAAAGATATTATGGGCCTTATAACTCCAAACGGATCAAAAGTTACGGCCACCTTTAGATTTACCGTTAAACCACTAAACCGAATTTTGTTTCTTGACCTTTCGACACTCCAAACAGTCCAGAAACTTATTCGCAATGACGTCCACGTCATAGTGTGTTTCGGACCGTCATAAATCACTCGTTTAAGCTTCGATTGAGACAATTTTTTATTGTGTTTTAGAGAAGACTCGAACATCCATATCATTGTGTTTAATATTTTTTTGAGATTTGAACATTTTAAATGTCAAAATCGAGGCTTAAGGTTTGCGCGTCGGAGTTGTGTTTTTGACATCAATGTGTTCGGACAGTCATAACTCACTCACTCGTTTGAACTTCGATTGAGATTATTTTTGTGACGTTGGAAAAACAACTCTAAGAACCACATAATTTTGTATAATACATATTTGGATATCCGAATATGTTAGCAGTCAAATCGAGACTCAAAGTTTATGTATATGAGTTGTGTTTTTAAAGTCAATGTGTTCGGACAGTCATAACTCACTCGTTTGAGCTCCGATTAAGATGATTTTTAAGGCATTCAAAAGAAGACTCTAAGACCCAAAGAATTGTGTCTAATATATTTTTGAAAACTTCGACGTTTTAGATGTCAAATCAATGCCCAAAGTTTACTCATCAAACTGTGAATCGTATAGACAAATTTATCTGCATTATCTGTTGTGGTTTTGTTATGGTTAGTATATACTGAAATTTATCTATACTAAATTTATATGCATTAGTTTGTTTATTTACTTTATATGTTTGATTTTGTTATGGTTTGTTTATATTGAAATTTATTTGCACCAAATTTACATTGCAAATAAATTATACGCTTTTGTAGATAGATAGTTTTTATGCACCGTAGATAAATAGTTTTTTGCACTGCAGGTAAATTATGTGTTTTGCAAATAAATAATTTTTATTCATTGCAAATATGGTAATACTGTAAATAAATTATATACATTACAGATAAATTATATACACTATAGATAAATTTATCTGCAGTAAATTTATATGCGAGATTTTTTATCTTAGAATATATCGATAATTGATATTGCTTGAAAGACTTGTTGACATTGCTTTTTGAACATTTAATATGAACCTAAACTTGGATCATGAAGCTTACGCGTACAAAAATATTTTAACCGATAACACAGGGTAAATTGGGATAAAATTCAACACGTGACCAAGTATTGGCTTCAGACAGACAGATTACATGGTCTAAATTTTGACAAATCCAACATACTACAGCTGGAAATTCCTCCACCATAATTCCAACCTCAAGATTTGGGACACTAACAACATATAATTCCGTTTTCCATGACCGAACACGCCCTTTCGGTTTCCTTCCCAAAGTACCACCTCCGCAACCAGAATGCACTAAATTTTGTGTTTTTCTTTCACGTCTTTTTGTCTTCTAGTCCTTAGCTGGCCAAACCCTATAAAGTGTTTAGTAGTCCATCGCAAAATAACAACGCGTTTACTCTCTGGCAATTTAACAAACAATTGACAAACAGGCACTCTAGAGCTATTTCCGTGTAGTTTCTTTCAAGTCTGAGCGAAATCCTATATATATGGTCCTTTAAATCACTTCTTCTTCACTCCCAATCTCAATAACAAATTCATCAAACTTTAGTGTTGAATTTGAGTTCTTTCAGATTACATCAATGGCCTCTTTTGCCTACTCTCTGCTTCCGTTCCATTTAGTTATTCTCATCTCTCTGTTTCATTTCTCCTCTGCAGCGAGGAGACTCACCCAAGACCAAGACCCTTCTTCAATCTTTCAATACCACAATGGTCCTCTTCTTACTGGCAAAATCTCAATCAACTTGATCTGGTACGGCAAGTTCAAGCCTTCTCAACGTGCAATCGTCTCTGATTTCATCACCGCCGTTTCTTCCACCCATCCCACCACAACAAACCAACCCTCTGTTTCCACCTGGTGGAAAACCACTGACAAATACTACCACATCGCCAAGACTCCTAATTCTCTGTCATTTTCATTGGATAAACAACTTCTTGATGAGAACTACTCTTTGGGCAAATCCCTCACAACCCAGAAAATTGTGCAGATTGCATCAAAGGGATCGCAGAAAGATGCCATCAATGTCGTTTTAACGGCATCGGATGTAACTGTTGACGGGTTTTGCTCCAGCAGATGCGGGACACATGGGTCGTCCATGGGCGGCTCTCAAGCTAAGAGATCCAAGTTTGCTTACATTTGGGTTGGGAACTCGGAAACTCAGTGTCCAGGCCAATGCGCGTGGCCTTTTCACCAGCCCATTTACGGTCCACAAAGCCCACCATTGATTGCTCCAAACAATGATGTGGGCATGGAAGGTATGGTGATGAATTTGGCTAGTCTTCTGGCTGGGACTGCTACGAACCCATTTGGAAATGGGTTCTTCCAGGGACCAAAAGAGGCTCCACTCGAGGCTGCATCGGCTTGTCCTGGTATTTATGGAAAAGGGTCTTATCCTGGCTATGCTGGTGAATTGTTGGTGGATCAAACGAGTGGTGCAAGCTATAATGCATATGGTGTTAATGGAAGGAAGTATTTGCTTCCTGCTCTGTTTGACCCTGTATCCTCAACCTGCTCCACTTTGGTCTAAACCAGATGATGATGATCAACGGGCGTAAACTATGGGTAATAGTTAGAGAAATTGTTTGATTTGTTTATTCATTTGTTCTTTATAGCAGATAATGAGAACACATAATTGTTTGATTTGTTGTTCTTTAAGTCACCGCCATTTGTTCTAGGCTCAGGAAATGTATTGGTTGGGTGAGAAGTAATGAAACTTTGCTTATATCTGACTCGATTGAGTTATATTAATCCGATAAAGTCTAAACACGTCCAGAACCTCCCTAACGCCCACTCCCAACAGCAAGCTATAATCCTTACTCATGTCCCTTAGTTTTAGAAGGTCGATTTAGTATCTCCACCTTACAAGTTCCAAGTTCCCCACCAAGAAAATTCAGTCTCTTGATAACATACTAATGTTTTCATGATTTTTAGTTGATTACTGTAGCAATACTGAAATTTACTGGTACATATCTTCTAATTGTGAATCATATAGACACAAGTTTATCTGTATTATCTGTTGTGATTTTGTTATGGTTTGTATATATTGGAAAAAAAATTCACTAATATGATTTCATATAAATAGGTTTTATACTATGAAGATAAATTATATAATCTACACATAAAATAGTTTTTATGCATAGCAAATAAATTATATTCACTGCAAATAAAATTATATACTTTTCAGATAATTAGTTTTTATTTACTATAGATAAATAATATACACAATAAATAAATTATATGCACTACAGATAAATTTATTTACACTAAATTTATATGCGAGATTTTTCTTCTCATAATATATTGATGAAAGATCTTGTTTGAAATAGTTATTCAAATTGATTTAAATATATATAAACTTTTTTTTCAAAATTCGTCTTTTATTTTAAGAGAGAACTGGTTTTGAATTTTCATTTGAGTCAAAACTAATTGTGTCATGCATAGAGAGATGTGGATAAAAAAAGTGTCGATTGAATAGTTGTGAATTTTTTAAATGAAGAAGTGCAAATAAGTAATTAAATAATTTTATCTTTATTAATAATTTTTTTTCGGTCGTGATAAGAAAAATTATTCAAAAAAATACAAATAGAGAATTAGTTTATTTTATAACACATCTTTCCATTTGTACTTTACTATTTTTATTGATAATTGCCCCAAAATATTATTATCCTTTGTATGATTTTATCGTAAATCTCTGCGTCATTATTTTAAAGGAATGCACGTGTACCGTTTGTCCGTTTCTTTGCAGAGATTTTTACACGCATACTCATCGCTAGCGGTTTTACTCTCCCCGTTTTTACTCTTGTTCTTGTTCTGCATTGTTTCTTCTGGTTAGGTGGGCAGATGCCTCTAGTTTTGTAGCTTTCCTCCTTTTACCTCTCTCTCTCTCATGATTTCGTTTTTCTCTCTGTTTTTGTGGCGGATAAACCGCCGAGACTGCCTTCTCTCTCCCTAATCCAGATCCCAAAAGCTAACGCAAAGACGGAAAGGCAAGAAACTCTCTGTAGAAACAATCGAACTTCCGTTGCGTGTATGTTAATTTTTCTTTCTCATTTTCCCCTGCCTTTTCTGTTTCACTCAGCTTTCTTTGTTTGGATGTTGAAGAAAATGGAGCAAGAACCCAGATAATTGAAACGATTGTTTGCATGTTTTTTTTGTCTTTGGTTGTGTAGCTTGGTTCATTTGGTTTGGATTAGGTGAAAATGAGCTTCTGCTGGTTCTATTTCAGATAAGATCTCATTTTCTTCATTCTTTTGCATATTTGGCTCTGCAAATCAAGCTTAGCTTCCAACTCTGTCAAGCAATCTTGATGCATAATGTGCGTGCAAGTGATTTTCGCCTCTATGTTCGTATTCTATTGGGTTTTGATTTCTTGATTCCAGATCTTTAAATTACTGTTCTCTATGCTTGCAGATCTACAACACACTTTTCTGCTTCGGCTCTCTCTTCTCTATTTTGGCCCTTTCTGTCTGTATTAGCAATAAATGTGGTATATTTCTTCTTGTTCCGGTAGCTTTGCTTTATTTTCTTGTTGATTTCTGTCTTTTCATGGTGAATTTCACTGCTGAGTCTTACAAGACTCTTCATTTTGCAATTCATTTTTGTTCCATGCTTGCTGAGGATGATTGACTGTGTTGATTAGATGGAAGAGGTGCAGCGTTGGGACGAGCTGATACCTGATGCGCTAGGGTTAATCTTCAGCAATCTTTCTCTGGAAGAGAAACTAACAGTGATTCCCAGGGTGTGCAAGTCTTGGAACAAAGCAGTGTCTGGCCCGTATTGCTGGCAGGAGATAGACATCGAGGAATGGAGTTGTCAATGCGAGCCTGATCACCTCGATCGTATGGTTCGTATGCTGGTCGCAAGGAGCTGTGGATCGCTCCGGAAACTTTGTGTTTCGAGCCTCTGCAATTATACAACTTTCTCCTTCATTGCTGAGCAGTAAGCTTAACAATGCATTCTTAATTTGCACTCATTTCAATTATAAAATTGCTGTGGATTTGTGTGATAGACAATTAGCTCACTACTTCAAACAGTTTGGCTAATAAACTGAATGTTTTGAGTGTCGGTTGATTGTTCGGTTTGCCGTCAGCATATTTTGAGAATTGGGAGGAATATTACTGCCACTACTCTAAATTTGATGCTCACTCGCAGTTACTCTACCTTGATTGGATTTCTTGATTCAGCCCTTCAATTGACTGCATTTTGATATGAGATTTGTTTTCCCTTCATTTTGCAAGTGCTGGTTCTCTTCAGATGTTGCAGCTGCCTAGAAGCGAGATAAGTGATTGTGTGGTTGAACAGATGGCGGGGAAGCTCTCTACTGTTACTTTCTTGGATGTAAGCTATTGTAGTAAAATTGGCGCTCGGGCTCTGGAGGCCATTGGAAAGCACTGTAAGTTTCTTGTGGGGCTGTGCCGAAACATGCACCCAGCAGGCGAGCTTTCACAAGAGGACGAGGCTCTTGCCATTGCCACCAGAATGCCAAAGCTTAAGCAACTTGAAATGGCTTACAATCTTACCACTACAGAAAGTGTACTAAGGATCCTCTCAAGCTGCAAGGAGCTTGAATTGTTGGATTTGAGAGGGTGCTGGGATGTGAAACTTGACGATAGATTCGTTAAAGAAAAGTTCCCCAAATTGAAAGTTTTGGGACCTCTCGTGGTGGACTACTATGAGATGAACGAGTGGGATGATTGGTCCGAGTACTCGGATGCAGCGACGGACTACTTTGCGTGGGACTTTATAGCTGATGAAGTGGAAGATTATGATGAGGATGATGACAGCTTTGATGGAATGTGGGATGATGAAGTCAGGCTAGAGGAGCTCGAGCTAAGGTTCTATGAAGGAGGTCATGAAGATTTGGGAATGCATGGTTGGCCTCAATCTCCATAGGTTCTGTTTCCACCCAACTTTATCAAACTCTTTCATGTATCTAGCAAGTAGAATGCTTCAACTTTGGAACTTCTACATGCTATATGATATACGTTTTAATTGGAATGGAGTTGTTTGGATTGTGTATTACTTCATTGTCCTACTTCTCTCTTAATGAGACTAAGCTTGATGATATTAGAAGCACAGGAAAGTACAGAACCTAATGGGTCGTCGTCGTTGTCATCCGAGCCTTTATTCCAAAAATTTGGGATCGGCTACACGAGTGAACATCATTGGGTTTCTTGTGAAAGTCTTATTCATTGTAGCCTAAGTAGACATGTTTAGAATATGGTATGAATGTTGTGACATGTTGGAAGTGTCCCACATTTATATTTTTGGTTTTTGGTTGATGAGATGGAGCCTAGGTTGCCTGCCACTGAGCAACAACTCCAACTTCTTAATTTCAATGCAAAAGTGAATGTTTTAAAGTCTAGCTTTTTCATTCATCCTTATCATGAGTGTCCTTGGCATCATCAAGAAAGTCATGGTTTCTCTGTGAAGGGGGTGAGTGGGTGAGTGGGGGTTTTAGTCTGGAGTTGCTTATGTTCTGTCAAAACCAAATTTGATGGGTTTGCTTGATTTTCCAAGAAGGAAAAGCATAGTACCTTCACCATTTCACCATGCCTTGTTAAAAAGGGATAATTATTAGTAAGGACAAAATTAAGAAAACTTATTCCAATAAAGACAGTCATAAAAAATTTAAGGATAAGGGCACGGATATGTAAATTATTTCTATGCTCATATACTTTTAACAAAATTACAACCCCTTGACCATCGCGTCTTCTTTCCCATTTCATTCTCTGGATTTTCTCCAATATGACATCATCTGTTTTGACTCTTTTTTTTTTTTTAAATGAAATTTTAAAATGATTTATCTTTCAAAATACATAACAGATTTTGAAAAAAAATATATATTCCAAATCAATGCACACAATCTTTCACATATTGAGTAGGAATACATTCCGGGAAGAAGCTGATAGCGAAAAGTATGTGTAAGAGCATGTCCTAACCAAAAATCTATTTTACGGGATCCATATTCTAAAATCACTCCAATCAAATCCCCATTTAAACATCACATCTAACATTTTAATATTTTCAACATTTACTATTACAAATAGAAATAATAAAATATTAGATGGAGAGGAGGGGTTTTTATGTTTTGGGTGCCTGTTATAACTTAGAATACTGATATTAAAAAAGTGGTTTCGACATACTCTAAGAAAGTTAAAAGATCACCAAACACACCCTTAAGTTCATTTTTTTTCCTCACAACTTTTTCACTAGCATTGAAAATCAATTCAACCGTTCTACAGACCCACCTTACAAATATTTAGAGCCGAATTTTATGAACATCCAAAATCATGCGCACGTGGTAGTAATATTAGACTATTAGTTAGTTAATAGTAGCACGTGCTACGCATGTGAATGAAACAAACATGTGTTTTGTTATAGTAATTGGGATTCAGTGACAACTGCTAGTCTGCTACCGTTGATCTCCAACTTCCACCTCAATTTCAAAGTCCCAATCTCATCACCTGCCTGCCCGCCCCGATCTCGTCTGCTAAAACTACGAGAGAGAATATGCCATATTCTAATACCATTTGTAAAGTACACGTGTCGGCAGAGGAAAGAAAAAGTAGACTGAATCATCAAGCCTGTGGGGTAGGAAGTGAAGATTGGTGAGGTGGAAGTCGAAAGGGGTTAGGTGGGATGACTTGACGTCCCTCTACTTTCTTAAGCTAAACCACATCATAAGGGCATATTTGTCATTTAATGGAACTTTTAAATAATTAATCTTGGAAATTCATTTCCACTTAGCCCTAATTGCTCTTGTGTTGGTCTGGCTCAATAATCATGTTGCCGTACAAGTAGACAATTATTCGTAACTTTGTACATTATGCTTTCCTTAAATCTTCTAATATATTAACACGTATATATGGTCACACACTCAATCACAAAAACTATACAATAATATTTTCCTGATACCCTAGAGATTAATTTCTATGAGATCAAATTATATGAACTCGAGAAATCCTAAATTTGATTTTCATTAGGAACAATACCCTTGTTGTCATGCATTGAATTTTAACCCAACTTACATCGTTGTTAGGTAAGAAACTTCTACGTGTGCGAGCTTAACGACTCGAAATTAGATACATATTGAATGTTCAAATGACAAATTTATATGTTGTGGGTCTCAATTAAAAAATAATCCCGCAACTACAACCATTTTTTAAAAAAAATTATTTTATGTTTATGTATAAAACATTTTTGAAATTATCCATGTTAAATATTTTCTAATTATCTCTAAAAAGAAATTAATTCCTCGTACGATTCCACGTTTTTTGTGTGAGAGAAAAAAAAAAAGTTTGACGTGATGTATATATAAATTGATTGATAAAATAGTATGCAAATTAAATACTTTTGTGATATAGATATATACACCACAAGTATATATTAATCCCAATATTTACCGAAATATCATTTTTACTAAAATCTATATGGTTGTATCTATTAATCCCCATATTTACCAAAATATCAGTTTTTGCTCTCAAAATCACAGAAATGCCACTTCCCCAACTACCCCCATACCAGCCGCGCTCGTAAGATTTCTTACCAGACACCTTCTCTGTTTTTCATCGTCCACAGCTTATAAATTCCTCACTGACTCATTGTTTCTCTCTTCATGTACCTCCCAGAGTCCTCTGTCAATCTGTACTGAGTTTCAAAGCAAAAATGGCTCTCACTAGCACCTCCATTGTTCCTGTCAAATCTTTCATTCCAAGCCAATCTTCTCTGCTACTCTCCTCCAAACCCCACCAACCCTCGCTCTTTATCTACCCCACCAAACCCAAATCAAGATATATCCTCCCCATCTCCGCCGTTCACGCTGCCGAACCCGCCAACAACTCAGCCGTCTCCGATAAGAAACAACCGCAGGCTGTAACGCCTAAACCGGCTGCGACGACAACCACCAACAATGCGGTTCCCGAGAAATGGACCGTGGAGAGCTGGAAATTGAAGAAGGCTCTGCAGCTTCCGGAGTACCCGGATCAGGAAGCGTTCGAATCGGTGCTCAAGACTCTTGATTCGTCCCCTCCGATTGTGTTCGCTGGGGAGGCACGAAGCTTGGAGGAGCGTTTAGGGGAGGCTGCCTTCGGTAATGCTTTTCTCTTGCAAGGTGGGGATTGTGCGGAGAGCTTCAAGGAGTTCAATGCCAACAATATTCGTGACACCTTCAGGATTCTTCTCCAGATGGGGGTTGTACTGATGTTCGGTGGTCAAATGCCCGTTATCAAGGTTAGATTGAGATTCTAATAATTTTTTGCTCTAAATTTATGGTTATGTTTGATTTCCTTGCGATTTCTTTGACACTGAATTGGTTTGGTTTGCAGGTGGGGAGAATGGCGGGTCAGTTTGCGAAGCCGAGGTCTGAGTCATTCGAGGAGAAGAACGGAGTCAAACTGCCGAGTTACAGAGGGGACAATGTGAATGGAGATGCGTTCGATGAGAAGTCGAGGATTCCCGACCCGCAGAGGTTGATAAGGGCTTATTCTCAATCTGCGGCTACTCTGAATCTTCTTAGGGCTTTCGCTACTGGTGGTTATGCTGCTATGCAGAGGGTCACGCAGTGGAATTTGGATTTCACAGAGCACAGCGAGCAGGGGGATAGGTATGCTTAATTCAGCTGGAAGCTTCCATTTTTTTACTTTCTTTGATTGGTTGGTAATAGTTTCATGAAAGTTTATTCGGGGACACAAAGTCAACACCTTTATTAGTTGGATTCATATTCAGTCGCCTTATACTTTCATGATACTTAGAGTTTTGGTTTATGGTATAAAGGTTTGATAATAAAGTCAATGGCACTAGTGACACATCCACTCGTGTAACCGATACCTTAATTTCCCGTGTTACCCTAAGAAAAGTTATGATAATTGCACTGGTAGGGTTACTCCGGCAAGAATCTATGCATTAGAATGTAACTTGTTAATTTCTAGATGTTTCGTTATAGCAATATCTGTGGTTTGTTGGTACCGGTTGATTGATGAAAACCTTATCTTCATACATTCTTCTTAATATCATATGAAGAACGTATGCATGCTTTCATAGCAAGAATCTTGAGACTTATGCAATTGGTTGTTGACTGTCTACTTACAATGAGATAATACTTCCCCCACTGTCTCAAGAGTCATGAAGTATTTAAGAAGAATTATCTCATGAAGCAATTGGTTTTTACTCCCCGACATTCCTGGTAGTTGTCGTTTTCATAGCAGAATAATACTCTCCCTGCACCCCAAGAAGCTTTGAAGAAATTGTATTGTTATTTTTGTGGTTTCATGATAGAATGATGCTCCCGATTACTCCTGGGAGCTACAAATAATTCATGCATCTATTTTTTGTTGTTTTGCAATAGAATGAAACTTCCACACATTCAACAGATATGAAGAATTAATACGGTTGTCTTTGTCATTTTATAACAAATGATAGTCCTTCTGCACTCTTGAGGTCTATGAAGGATTAATACTGTCATTTTGTTGTTTCATGATAGAATGATGCTCCCTCTGCGGAGGTGGTTATGAATACGGTTATTTTTCTGATTTCATGGCAGGTATCTTGAGCTTGCTAACCGGGTTGATGAGGCCCTTGGGTTCATGTCTGCGGCTGGACTCACAGTTGACCACCCTATAATGACTACTACGGAATTCTGGACGTCTCATGAGTGTTTACTTTTGCCATATGAGCAGTCACTCACAAGGCTTGATTCAACTTCTGGTCTCTACTATGATTGCTCTGCTCATTTTCTCTGGGTTGGAGAACGTACCAGGCAACTCGATGGCGCACATGTCGAGTTTCTTCGAGGAGTTGCAAATCCACTTGGAATTAAGGTAATGGCATTTTCTAATTTTGGTTTTTTGTTGGGTCATTATCACTGGATTCTTGGTTTTGGTACCGCATATTAGGTTAAACGCTTGGATGGATTGGCACGCACTAGAGTAGAACCGTTTTCTGAAATTATTATCTTAGCTTTATGCGTAAACAAAGCCCTTTTCCAGTTGAATAAATTTAACCTGGTTTTTGAGAAAATTGGCCATTGTCACGGAGCTAATTTAAACATCAGTATGTGATGCCATCAAGTTTTCTCTCGACTTATATACATTGATTGGATTTGTTGTGCTACAGGTTAGCGATAAGATGGACCCCAATGAGCTAGTTAAGCTTATTGAGATTTTGAATCCTCAGAACAAACCAGGGAGAATAACGGTGATCACAAGAATGGGAGCAGAGAACATGAGAGTGAAGCTTCCGCATCTAATTAGGGCTGTCCGCAGGGCAGGACAAATTGTCTCGTGGGTCAGTGATCCTATGCATGGAAATACCATAAAGGCTCCTTGCGGTCTTAAAACTCGCCCCTTTGATTCTATCAGGGTATGATACTGATCCACATTTACTACTTGCTTATTGATGCCGAGTGGTCTTAGATAGGGAGCATAAATAGTTGATATGCAGCCATGTTATTTGCTACTAACTTGAATCTAGACTGCATGCGATTGGATTGCATTTACTTCATAGATTTGAATTATGTTTAAAGGAATAAAGAGTCGCAAAAAGCCAAAAAATAAGGGCAGGTGTTGGGATGAAACTTTAGCTAAGATAACTAAATAGCAAAAAAGAGGAAGGTAATAAATTTAGTCGACTCCATAAATCACAAATGACACGGGAAGTTAATCATGTTTCCCTAAAAAGCTATGGTAAGTTTAATGACTAAAGAAAGAGTATTGTTAGAAACTTAGAATATGTATAAATGATGTAAAATGCCCCCAACTCAACAAGTTAACTTATTGGGTTGAATGGCAAAGTAACTAATCTTAACAAGTATTCAATTCTAGATTTCTATATAAACAGCGAAAGCACATAGTTGCTTAATGTATTCATTGTTTTTGCTTGTTTCTCACTTCTGATCAAGTTATGTTTCACACTTCAAAGTTATTCATCCTTAGCTTTTATGGCACCCATTTTTAAATGAAATGGTTTTCTTTGACAATTTCCCATTCATTCCTTAGTTAGGCCAGCCATTATCATTAACTGGCATCGAATAGTGAAACTATTCTATCATGTTAGATGAGGTTCAATGTTAGTTCCATCATCTTGGGTGGCTATATTGCTTGATCATGTTGATGATTGTACTGATTATTCAGGAAATTGGGCAAAATAGCTCAACTGTCCTCATCAATTGTCATCGTTTAGCTTAAAACCATTTCGCCTTTCATATCTTAGCAACAAACTTAGTATGCCGGCAATATGATGGAGGTGTAGTAGGTGGGAAAGGGACAGCAGGTGCAGGTGAAATGGTCAAACGCTACCCCTTAAAGATTGAAATCATTATAATCAGGTGGGGTGGGAGTTTAGAACAAGTTTGTAAGAAATATCTTATTTCGTGCAAGTTTTCTTTCCTTGTTACCTGATATCTTAAGGTTCACCTTTATTGTCGGAATTATTGACCGGGGGTTTTGATATCCATGCCTATTTGCATAATAAAACTGGTTGATAACCGAGGATAGGTGATGATATCGTGGACTAGCTAATCGACTGGGTTGAGAGCACTTAATCCTATCTTTGACGTGTGATTCTAAAGTAACTAATCCAAAATCGAAAACCATGAAGGTTCCACGGTTATAGGATGAGACCGATTACCAATTACTTAGATCGTTTACATGTTACTTTTGCAGGCGGAGTTAACGGCATTCTTTGATGTGCATGAGCAAGAAGGCAGCCACCCTGGAGGAGTCCATCTGGAGATGACTGGCCAGAATGTGACAGAGTGCATTGGTGGATCACGGACAGTAACATTTGATGACTTGAGTTCCCGCTACCACACTCACTGTGACCCTAGGTTGAATGCTTCCCAGTCTCTGGAGCTCGCATTCATCATTGCGGAGCGCTTGAGAAAGAGAAGAATCGGATCACAACAGTCTCTTCCCTCTGTTGGGTTGTAGAATAGCTGCAAAAGTGCATGAACATGTTTGTTATTTTTCGTTGAAGTTATTAGTATCTGTGTGAATTTGTCAAGTGCTGATTAAGTTAATCGTTCTTCTTGTATGTGTGTACTTGGAGATGGTAATGGTTTGAGACTCCGAAGATTCGACAAAAGAATAAAGCTTATTATTTAATAATATAAGATATTATTATTTTATGACAATATTCAATACTATCAAACAGAGGAACTACCAAGTTCAATATGCCAATCCTTTGGACAACTGAGTGAGGTGTTAGAACAGTTCGCAACACGTTGATGACATGTAAGATTGAGTTGAAGCCCAATGGGTAGGGTTCCAAAAATGGGACAAGTCAATGAAACCATGATTCCAAAAAAACATATCTCAAATGGTTGGTTCAAACTCTCAACTTTGGACACTGTGGGCTCTAAATCCGCATTAATAAGCAACTAGGCTATCGTTGCTTTTTGCGAGCACACACTAAAGCTTGTCTCAAGTACCTCCCCATCAACCTCTTTTCAAACGCTATTATTGAAATTATCTGAAGGCAAGCTCGAAACATAGCAAGATACAGACAATGAGTCAAACCATCACACCACAACATCAAGCACATCAAAGAAATCCTGATGGTTGTAAACTGCATATTAATGTCAATTGGTGAAGTAGGAGGTCCACTACTTCTGAGGCTTTACTACATCCATGGTGGAAAAGGGGAGTGGCTCAATGCCTGGTTACTCACATATGGGTTCCCAATCTCGATCCTCCCTATCGCAAACTCTTATGCAAGAGCTCGGGCCACCGGTTGAACGAGTGGAGTTCTAGTCACAAAACGGCTAGTTGCAGCTAGTGCCACACTGGGATTTCTCCTTGGTCTTGATAGCTATCTTTTTTACTCCGACGGAAATTTGAAGGAAATAAATTTCTCTTCTTGATTCAACCCAGCTGGCCTTCACAGCAACTTTCGCTTATTTGGTTGTGAAGTATAAAGTTCACACAAGTCATCTTCCACATTCCTATTCTGTACATTATTCAACCATTCACTAAAATGCTCGTCCTAAAATATTGAACAATTAACAAGAGCGATCGACAAAGGGCCGTCTACAGAGCCAAATTGCAAGATAAGGATTACAATAATACAATGTGTTCCTAAAAAATGCATTAGCAGAAAACTAATAGGAACAATATAATTTACCTACACACACTGTTTATAACGGACACACGAAATCCCCACTAGTTTCAATATCTTCAAGATCAGCATCGGCATCCAAGTCATCCAGGTCCATGCTGCCTCCGGTGAAATTCCCACCAAATTTGTTCACCTCAATAGGTTTCCTTGCCTCTTGGACTATAGATAGTACTTCTTCCATGCTTTGGGACGGGTTATTTACATCATGGTTCTGCCAGCTCCCTCCTTCCATCAATTCTATAGGCAAATGCTTCAAGTACCAAGGGTGGTTTTTTATTTCGGCAATTGTCATTCTCTGCAAACCAACAAAGTTTAGTTTCGTCACAACAGACTTCAAAATACTAACAAGGCTTAAAATATCCAAGACCACAAAAAAATATTGCATCAAGCTCAGGTTTAATCTATGCTCACAGCACATGGTTAGTTGTTCCTTGCTGCATTCAATTTAAAAATCTATAAATTCTTATCCATACCAAAATTTTTTAAAAAAATACCTTCTCAGGACTTCCCACAAATATTCGGGATATAAGATGTTTACACTCCATAGAAACTCGAACATAATCTGGAAATGAGTAGTGAGCACTGAGTATCCGCTGCAATGACCAACAACTTTAAACAGGATCAATAATACTTCAATCTTATTTAGAAGTTTAATTCATCACAGTTTCTTCACTCACCCCAATTGTCTTTCTCAAATTTTTTGGATCAGTGGGATCTTCAAAGGGATATGCCCCCACCAGCATTACATATAGAGTCACACCACAGGACCAAACATCCGCAATCTATACTAGAGGATAGAGATATATAGAACAAAATTAACATAAAAGAAAAGAGCTCTAACGAGGCAAGAATAAAAATCTACGGAATTTACCTTTCCATCATATTCTTTCTTCGATAGGACCTCAGGTGCAATGTAGGCTGGCGTTCCTACAGTAGATTTTGGTTGGGAATGCAAGACAGATGACTGCAAAATGAGTAAAAATACATCATCACTTAATAAATATCAAGCTTGTTTCCCAGACATTATCCTGTAGCAAAAATGGCTACCTTTGAGTATCCAAAATCGCATATCTTGACACGTGGGGCTGTGCTTCCATCTAGGAGTGTATTCTCAAGCTTAAGATCTCTATGACAAATTTGCTGAAAAACAGAGATCTCCTTAAGCATGTGTTAAAGAGCATAAGGAGACGAAGTAACAGTTCAAGGAGATAGGACAAATATTGAACAGGAGGGGCAAAGTTCATACCATCGAATGACAATAACTGACTCCTGAAACCAGCTGTTGAAAGAAAAACCTAGCCTGACAAAATAGAAAATGACAACAACCTTAGTTTCTAACCTTTCAAAATAACTTTGTCAGCAGTCTTATGGCCCAGCAGGCAATCTTTTGTTGCAAATTATGAGTTCAATCAAACCTAACAATTTTAAAAAGGTCCAAAACCTAAGAAAAATCAATCCATTAAAGCTGCTACCGAGTACATACTGATACTGAAAATAGCTTTTTATGTGCCATGGAAAATTATGTATGACATGTTTTCAATTTCCGTGGAACATCTAGAAAATAAAGTATTTTTCAGATTACCTCATCTTCACAAAATTTACCAGCATTGCAGATTCTCTCAAAGAGTTCTCCTCCAGCAGCATACTCCATTACTATAGCTATATGGGTGGGCGTCAACAAAACCTGCGAGCATAACATCTCATATTAAACACTCTGAGCCAAGCGTTAGGTTCTGTTCAAGAAAGTTAAGCTCAATAGTTCATTCCATTCAACACCGAGATACACTATGAGCTTCATAGACCATAATCATACATCCCAGGTGTATTTTGCCTGGTTAACCAAAACATAATGGAAGATCGTGAGTGTAGTCTCGAAGTTCCCATATGATTCTCCCTGAATGAAACAAATGACTGATAAAGTTCATTTGCAATATGCTATATGTCATCTATCATATGATATATAAGTTGAAAATTAGCTTTTAAGCTGCATCATCTGATTAAATCGTTTCCACATTAGCGGCCGTAAATAAGCTGGATTGAAACTTTTCAATTCATGATGTCAAAGAAATATCTTTGAAAAGCCTCGTACTGAGACATAAAAACAGAATAACTAAAGAAATTACGGTAAGTCTCCTATGCATATGCAGTTCGATTCATAAGATATTAAGCCACCTCTCAAATTTTTCATCTGTTCCCCAAAAGCAAGCAATAAACCCTTAAAACCTCAAAGCTGTCAATAACTGGACACCAAAGATAAATAAGCAATTTCCAAATAACAGCATATGCAAATACAGACCTCTTTGAATCTTACTATATTGGGATGCTTCAATGATCGATGGTTCATGATTTCCCTTTGCACATGCTCATCGATCTGCAAAAGACAAACCCAGAAAAGCAATTTCAGTTTAATTTTCTTTTTCCGCAAAATCAAACCAAAAGGAAGAGAAGACGAATGGGAAGAAGAAGAAAGCAGCGGACTTTTTGTCCTCTCTCAATAAACTTCACAGCAAATAGCTCTCTGGTCAATTTATCTCTAACAAGCTTCGCCACCCCAAAATTCCCAGCCCCGATATCCTTCACAATCTCGTAACGGTCCATTCCCGTCTCACAAAAATCAACAAGCTTCAACCTTTCACCACTTCTCGGATCTTCTCCTTCAGAAACAGAGTAGGTGGGAACTGAAACCACACCAGGAACGAACAAAAATCAAGGGTTTTACATGTTTTAGGCAGAGACTGGGCGTGCTTTACAAGTAATCGTCATCAGCCTCAGTCCTTGACTAGTACGCTTACACTGGGAAGAGACTATACACGTGGAAAGAATGGCGGATGTTGGCTTTGGTGATCGTTGAACGACGAAAGAAGAATAATAATGAAATGAAAGCGGTGTGCATGGCATGGGCCCCGTAAAAGTTAGCCCAACTAGCCAACTTGATGCTACACGACATAATTTGATGGGCTTTATTTATACCCCAATTTTTATTAATTACAATCCAATTCTAGTCAATTTAGCTTTGATAATATGTTTTTCTAGGTAGAGGATTAACACACGCCACTCCAAACCTAACTTACAATTTATTTTTGGTATCCAGTTCTAGATCTCCAGAATCCTCCCGACTTCCTTCATCCTGTCCTCATTATTCTCAAGAAACTCGTGTGGAATCTTTCGAAAACAACAAATCGATGACTTTCAACTTCTCTACCAGGGATGATGATAAATGTGTACCTAGGTTTTTGATAATAATCTTTGGTAGCCGACTTTTTAATGTGAGATTTCACTAAGTGAGTAAACTGCCAAATCTTCAGTCACACGCAAATATTCTTATTTTATAGCTGCATGTGTTATGTTATGTCTCTTCTACGGATTCAACCGTAGTCCGTATATTAATAAAAAAATAACTCGACTTGTAATCATTATGTACATTAGAAGAGGGGATGAGATGATGAATCATTAGATAAGCTCCACTGCAAATCCCCATGTCAATATTCAACGGTTGATTCATGGTCATGGATGCTCAAGCACGATATTGTAAAAATTACCTATATTTTATATATTTTTATACTAATTGTGGTAAATTGATTGTTTTATCCATTACCGTTATCGTGATTCATGGTCAGTTGTTGGGCCATTTTTTTTTGAGATGTTTCAAAGGTTTCTAGGGCAGTTTTTAAAGCTCAAGCTGTGTCCAGTATTATGCAGATTTTAAAGCTGTTTTATACATATTTTGGAGCTGCTTTAGTCCATATTTTGGAGCTATTTTTGTGCAGAATTTTGAAGCTGTTTGGTGTAGATTTTGGAGCTATTTTGTGCAGAATTTTTAAGTTGCTTTGCGCAGATTTTGGAGTTGTATTATGCAGATTTTAGAGTTGCTTTGTTCAGATTTTGGAGCTGCTTTGTACAGAATTTTAGAGCTACTTTGGTGCAGATTTTGGAGTTGTTTTGTGCAGAATTTTGGAGTTGGCTTATGCTTATTTTGGATCTGTTTTGGTACAATTCATCTATTTCTCTGGGATACAACTTATAGCTTCTTAGTTAACTTGAGCTATTAGTTTGTGGGAGTTTTATCTTCTCATTTGAAGTTCTCTCTTTGCACTTTCTTGGGACATGTGGTCGTGTATTGTACACATTTCTTTTTTTTACAAAAAAAAAATACATCATTGTTTGCTGTGTTTTTTTGTCATTAGGGTGTGTTTAATAAATGTGTCAATTTTTTATTATTTGGGATATGGTTAGTTATTTTTCAATTTTTATGGGGTATTGATATACCGAGGGTATCATTGGTAAAAACTAGGGTGTAAATAAACCTCACCCATAATTTTGGGCCCCGTAAGATTAGTTGTGGACCAATTATAAGCCCACATTTGTTGGTCCACTTCAGCCCAAGTCCATCTTCTACTCAATGGTGAATGGTGAGCTTTATTTGCATCTCACTGTTTTCCATACTACACTCCAATATATTCATACAAGGATGACAGATGATCAAGGCACATCTTCGAAATTAGTGGTATGGGAGATCAAAGATGATCGACCCAATTGCTCACTGATCGACTAGCAGAGTTAAAGATGGAGCCCCCGGATTAGCGTTGTGCGGATGGCGAAGAAGAATTGAGGATTTGAGGAGTGTAGTGGAAATAGGCATATGGGTGTGCATTGATTGCGTTGTAAAAGAGAATGCATAGCTTCTCCAAGGATCTAGATGAGTCAAGTGATTGACGATGAGTGACGGTCATGGAGATCGGGAAAAGGGTTTGTAGATGGTAAAATCTATTATCAAAGTTTTATATCATTGAGCCACAAGCAACCTGTAACGATAATCGAACGCTTTAAATAACAAGGGTGGAAACTATTTGGACTGTACTTTTTCCCATCTACACCCCTAAAAACAGAAAAAATTTAGTCAGCAACACACCCCAACTCTAGTCTCTAGTCGACAAACACCTCTACCCTAGTCTGCAAACACCCCAACACACCTTCCCCCTTCTCATTCCATCCTTCCCCCTTTTCTTCCCTTGAAGCTATTGTCTGACAACGGGGTTGTTGTCACGATCTGGTATCGTGCGCCTGAGTTGCTACTTGGAGCAAAGCACTACACAAGTGTTGTTGATATGTGGGTTGTTCGTTGCATATTTGCCGAGCTTTTGACTTTGAAGCCACTATTCCAAGGGACAGAAGTTAAAGCCACACCAAATTCTTTCCAGCTTGACAAGATATTCAAGGTATTAGGCCATCCTACTCTTGAGAAATGGCCAATGCTTGCTAATCTTTCACATTGGTAGCAAGATGTATCGCATATCCGGGAATAGATATGCGTGGGTACCATCCACAATAGAAATCAAGACGTATGTGACCATCTAACTTGCCGGAGCTGCTATTTGGAGGCAGAGTTGGGTCTTACCGGAGCTCCTTCCCCTCTTTTCTTCCCTCTCCCCCTTTGTCTTGCGTTTCTGCAACAAAGCAAGGATTTGGAGTGTACTCAGATTCAGGTGACAAACCTAGGAATATTCAAGAATTAGGGTTTACTCAGATTCATGTGAATTTTTATGGGTTTTTTTTAGTGATAGGGTGTGAATGGGGAAAAGTGGAGTGCAACTAGTCTCCACCAATAACAAGTAATTGAATACTGAAGTAATAAATAGTAGATAATCCAGAATTCGAGTGAATAGTCAGGTTAAAGATTGTGTCGAAGAGCTTTTGTCGAGGAGAGCTTGCTGGGAGTGATTCTAGAGCAAGAGAGAGTTTTCTACCCGAAAAAAGAGAGACCCTACCTTTGATGAGATTCTATTGTTTATCCTACGATCTCCGAGACATGTGTCATTGTAGGGACCGTCTGATCTTGGACCAGGTTACTGTTAGGGACACGTTGCCTTTTCTTTCAAACTTGCCCTGACTCTTCTGACGCTACCCTATGACAGGACGTGCCTCATATATCATGGATTACCTCGGTTATGCCCTTGTGCGTCAGAGGAAAAGTTGAGGATATCTTATGTGTCACAAATGGATCGATTTGACTGTTTCCTGAATTGCATCACAAGCAAGACTTATAAAGGTCAAGGGATCGGAGATCAAGGTAGTAGGAATTTTTAAACAAGGAAAAGACAATGTTGTAGTCGACTTCTTCGCTGGCTTCAACATCCCATCCGGGCTTTTCGACAGTCAAAGACACGAGTCTTCGATCCAAGTTGCTTAGCTTGATTTCGACTTGGGCCTTTGATGGGCTTTCACCGTTGTTGGCCTCGTGCCATTTTTTGCCATTACAGGGTCTTACAGGTGAAGGAGATGTTGGCAATTTTTGGCGGGGACAGCTATTGGAAGTACCAAATCTACTCATTCAAAGAAGAGATTGTTATCGATGTAGAGATTTTGACTTTGTTGTTGTTCTTAACTCTTGGAGTGCTTCATGGATACATTTGTGACGAGTGATGATGACATCAAGCCCCCGACATCAAACCCTAAAAACTAGCCATTGTGATAAGGTGGGGATGATGTGCTCAGCGGTGGCGTGTGCGCAAGTTTTTCTTACTACTTGCAAGTTTCTCGTTGAAGGGGTGGGGTGTGAGAATCCTAAACCTAGAAAAACAAATGGTCAAACCTAAGCCAATGTAAGCATGGATGTAGTTTGAACATAGTGGGATGCAAATAAAGCTCATCAGAGTCAATCGCCAATGTACTTTTGTCTTAGGCTTACAGTTGCGTATGTGAAAGTGGTTTGTCTGGCTTTAAGCATAACTTATTATATTTGTTTTATACATATTCAGCAAATTTATTTTCAAGTCAAGTTCAACAAGTATTTTTTTCGGTCAGAACCGCAACCAATATTGTTTGAGTGTATGCAAGGGGTAAATTCGTTGGACTTGCGTCCTAGACACGAACTACGAATATATAGTCGGGTACCCATTGGACTTGCGTACGCGTACTAGTTCACAAACTTCGCATATCTAATAAGCCTATAGAAAATTCATGTGTGAACTCATGCCTTTGGAGAGGATTGAATCCTAATGAGAGAGCATGACTAGTAGTCTAATATACACCTTATCATTATGCCAACACCATCATTGGCAAACAAGCCACTATCATTTCGGTGCCTAATAGGTAAGCCCATTGGTCTTGCTTAGTAACCCACAAATGACACATATCTGACAAGCACATCAAAAATCCATGTGTGAACTCATACATCCTAAGAAGATTGAATCATGATGAGACCTAACATACACCTTTCCCCTAGTTGAACAATATCATTGACGAACAAGCCTTATTAGCACCGACAAAGTGAACTCCCAAAATATATATATATATATATATATATATATATATATATATATATATATATATATATAATGTATATTAACCAAGTTGCATAGTTGGAGCTGACATTCATTGGCATCAATCTTTATCACTTCAACTTCTCAAATTTGAAACCAATTTGGACCTCCAGCTGTAGAAGGCCCAGTCAACCCATTGAAACAATGAAACCCCAAAGCCCATTAAAGGCCTGATTTCCTTGCGAGCTGATCTGCTTTTTTCAAAATTTCAAAATTTTACCTTCTATCCCGTCTGCTAAAGAAAAGGCACAATCAAAGCAAAAACCCGTGTTTGCCAGTTGTGCCCTTTAATGCCCCTAAATGGCAAAATGGCCCTAACAGATCCGACGGTCCACATTCCATCCCTAAAATCGCTCTCCTTCTTCAACGCAATCACCCACTCCCTCCACTAAAAATAGTAAAATTTAGCCCTTCCTCCTAATTTTCGTTCTCTTCTATCAAAAAAAAAATAAAAAAATCGCAGTCCAGGAGTTTTGTCTCCCTCAGATCTAATCTCTCTCAATCTGTCGCTCAATCTTTGACTCTTCACATTTCAGCAATGGCGGTGACACCTTCACCACGCGAGGAGAGCGTGTACATGGCTAAGCTGGCGGAGCAGGCCGAGCGCTACGAAGAGATGGTTGAATTCATGGAGAAGGTATCCGCATCGGTCGACAACGAGGAGCTGACTGTTGAGGAGAGGAATCTCCTCTCCGTGGCTTACAAGAATGTGATCGGTGCTCGTAGGGCTTCCTGGCGCATCATCTCCTCCATTGAGCAGAAGGAGGAGAGCAGGGGCAACGAGGACCATGTCTCTACGATCCGAGACTACAGATCCAAGATCGAGAATGAGCTCTCCAACATCTGTGATGGCATACTCAAGCTCCTTGACACCAGGCTCATCCCATCCGCCTCTGCGGGTGACTCCAAGGTCTTCTATCTGAAAATGAAGGGAGACTACCACAGGTACCTCGCTGAGTTCAAGACTGGAGCCGAGCGCAAGGAAGCCGCCGAGAGCACCCTCACTGCCTACAAAGCTGCTCAGGTTTGTCTCTCCTACCGTTATATATGAATTTTTGTTTCAATTTGTCGATCGAGTATTTATATTTTATTTCATTTAACGATGTTTCTGATCTGTTTCTTTGTTGTTTCATTAGATCCGTTTGCAGATTCGTCTTTAAGCTGTATTTATATCCGAACTGTTGTAATATGTGTGGTTGTTTGTCTCAAAGCAGTTTGTAATTCCGATTTTGCCTCTATACGTGCGTTGATAATTTGCAATTTGAATCTATAATTATGTTGCTGAATTTTTGCCATTATTCTGGAAAAACAATGCTATGTTTGTATAGTCACAAAGAGACTGCCTTGCGTTTTTCTTTTTTCTGAAGGACATTTTGACATTGATATATTCTTAGAAGGAATATTTGTTGATTGTTTACTGTTTATCTTGCTGGTGCAGGATATTGCAAATGCAGAACTGGCTCCAACTCACCCGATCCGTTTGGGACTGGCTCTGAACTTTTCTGTCTTCTACTATGAGATTCTAAATTCTCCTGACCGAGCCTGCAACCTTGCCAAGCAGGTTAGCAATTCTGGATGTGATAGGATGTCCTCCTTGCCTAATATGTGTTTATACGATGTTGTTTTTGTAAACTGTGGAACTTATTGTGTTGCTAACTAAGAGGTTTTTTCTTGTTTATCTGGCATTAATCAGGCTTTTGACGAAGCAATTGCTGAGTTGGATACCTTGGGCGAGGAGTCATACAAGGATAGCACTTTGATCATGCAGCTTCTGCGTGACAATCTCACCCTCTGGACCTCTGATATGCAGGTCTTGAAGTTGATCCTTGTTAACTTTGAATTATGCTCTATCTGTTATTGTCATGATATTTACTGTGAAAAGTTTATGATTTTTTTTTCCAGGATGACGGAGCTGATGAGATTAAAGAAGCACCCAAGCCTGACGAAGACAAGCAGTGATGCAACTCAATCAACTGCAAGTTAGGGGCTTCTCCTTGATATGTTTTAATGGGAGAAGGTGCTTGTTTTCTGATTTATCTACCATTTCTAGCCATTCTTGTTTGGTTATGAATCAGTGGATGTATTGAGCTTTTCTTCTTGTAGTTTGTTGTTTGAACAATTTGTGTGTTTCTGAATGAAGCCTTTCTCATCGATGATATCCAAGCTGTTGCACTGGTGTCGAATTTCTCTGATGCTACTTTACCTTTTTTATCCCCTGCCTCGTCCATACATCTTTATATATATTTTTGTTTGCGTTCTTTTTTTGTTACATGTAATTTTACAGTGCGCTAAATTATTTGGGTGGTAACCCTCAGGATTAACGGGTCAATCTAGCATTGACCTTGTTCTCTCATTGACCCTGATCTATTCTGCATTGACGGTGCCTGTGTAAAAGGCATTACGCAGTGTCTTGTTTCTACAGCCAGAAAGCATCGCATCATTAATCTCCATCTTTAACCAACCCCTGTCGAGATTTTTTTTTATAACTTATTAGATCGGTTATTGTGTTTTTAATTTGATATTAAACTTGCGGAGGCATTCTAGTCTAGCATTTGCTGTAATGATATTCTTTTAAGTTGTGATTTTATGGGATGCCGTTCGCATTGCTATCTCATTGGTACTTGGCAAGTGTCAACTAAATCAGCATAAACTGACTTGACTTTTACTCAACCCATTTTGCATTGTCACTACCCATTGAGCGTTTGCTGTTAATTTGATTTGTTTGAAGGCCATGGTATATCCCTAGGGGCTGCTTTCTTTTATAGATTGGTTTTTTTTTTTAAAGATTTAAAAGTGGAGGGTTCAAGTGGAAGGAGTAATACTTGGATTGTAGGAGAGGCAAGGGGAGGTTCCCTTCATGTGACTAACTCAACATTTTGTAACCCACGGCTTGGGATTTGTGGTTTTGTTAGGTGTGGGGAAAATTTGTTTGTTATTTCTTAAATCATCCATAAATTTTTCACTCATGAGTATTTTTGCAACTCATATCACTTTTTAACTCTCGTTGACTCTATATTTGAATACTATAAAAATAAGGACTGGTAGATATAATTCCCTTATTACATAACTTATGTCTCTCACCTAACTTTCCAAAACTTATATCTCACACCTAACTTTCCAATCCTTAACTCTTCAATTTTCAATCTAATTCAATCTAAGCAAAGCCTTAACGCCTTAACCTTTGAACACTAACTAAGAGTGTGTTTGGATTGAGGGATTTTGAGAGAATGGAAGAGAATGAAAATGGAGATTCCTTTCAATTCCCTTGTTTAGATATTTTAAAAATTATTAAGAGGAGTAATTTGGAAGAATTAAAATGAAGATTTCATTAAATTTTTGTTAAAATTCTTCATCTCCAAAATTGAGTCATTTAGAGGGAATTGATGACTTATTAAGTTATAAATATGTTAAAAATCTATTTTACCCTTGTAAATAACACTCTAACATAAAAATAAGTATAAATTAATAAATTAAACTAATTTTCTTTTCATTTTTATTATTTATCCAAACATGAGAGATAAAAGAACTCTTATTCCTTTCATTTTCTTCCCTTCTTTTCCCATCCCTCTAAATCTCTCAATCCAAACACACTCTAAGACAATATGCATTGATGTGTTTGTACCGTTGTATAAGTTGGGCCATTAATTTCATATGTAAGAATCTTCTTGATATTCAAGCCTACACCACATTTCTTAGAAGTTGCCTGACTTCTCCTATTTAGAAGCTCTTTTTTGAGTTTTGACCCATTCAAATACTCATTATTTTTTTAAAAAAAAATCTTGAAAAGAAACTCCGAATCAATTTCACAATATTCTTCAAATAAGTCATGCTTGCTAAAGCTGTATAAGTCAATCCCTCTCTTTAAAATTTTTGACTTGTAAATGCAGATTGTAATTTTGTAAGTCAAGTAATAAATTCAACTATTATAGCTTTCTAGCTCTTGAAAAAGCATCAATGGCACATTGGATTCTATTCATTAGAGGCAAACTTACCTTAAATCACCACAACCCATTCACAAGAATTTCAAACAATTACTACAGTATTGGAGTATGTCCTGGACATTCTGGACATTCTTCAATTTGTTTCCAATCAAGGCCCATGTAACTCTTGAGTTTCTTCTCTTAGCTTCAAAAGATGCAACCACTTTGCTTTCCAGACATAAGAGCAGCAATTTCTTTGAACTTCTTTATAGGATGGAAAGTATACCTCTTGTCACCTAAGCATTAAAAGAATGCAACAATCATCTTTGGGTCACAACTAACCAGCATCTCTGTTTTCTATCCAAGCCACTTAACAAGTTCATGAAGATTAGGATGATTTTCAACAATCAACTTCCTGCTTCTAAAAAAATTCTTCACTTTAAATCAAACCATAATTAAATGGCACACGTTAGCACCACAAGAAACACTTTTTTTGTTGTTAACCGACAACAACTTAACATGCGTGCCCTTTAGACTACTCATTAAGCCCAAACTCAGGCTAGGCTAAACACGTGCAACCGTGCTTGACAAGTGGTTGCCACAAAAGGCACACATTAGGTAAACATTACCACCCCTACAATCCTCTTCTTCAACTGCCATCGCTATACTCATCACCCTTTTGCATAACCAATGACTTCCCTTTAACAGAATAAATAGCATAAACACCATTCTGCTCGATTTGAGAGCCTTCCCTACTTCAAGCAGTGCCAAATTCAGACTTCATTGCAACAAGCATAGGAAAAAAAAATAGATAGCAAAAGCCATTAAACCTCCACTACAGTATCAACTCATTTATGTATCTCAATATCACAGCGATTCCAATTACCACTTCAAGCATACCTTTATTTGAGCAGCAATTAGAGGCTGCTATGACAGTTGCACAACTTCAACAATGGTTGAGAATTTATGAAATAAAAATTTGACCTTTGCTCTCAACCAGCAAAGTCTGTCTCAGTGATCCCACAGGGGGAGGATGGCACTATGGCAGTAGGATAAGGATACCCAACGGCAGCAAATGCAAAACATGGACTTCCTACAGATTATACAAACGGCATACATTCCAAATTACAAAACAAACAAAGCAATAGCCTTTGTTTCCTAAGAATATTCATATTTAACGATGCCAAAAATAAATTTAGACAACGTGAAACGCAAGGATATGGATGAAAAAATCCGGAAAAGGCTCCCTGCCAGTGCCTATTGACCAAAAAAAGGAAGGAATGAGATGGCTAAATGAAGTAGATACCCTGGCAAGGGCATTAGTAGTTTGGGAGCTTCCATAAGCTACTCATTAGTAGTTTGACTCTGAAGTGGGTAGGTATACCAAAAAAGCCACTCCTGGGTAGAACGATAAGGAACATTTACAATGTGCATCTTCTGATGCATGGTTGAAACAGTCCCTCAATGCCTGAGGAGTATAGAAGAGTCGAGCAGGGTTGCATATTCCAATGAGACGTCCTACAGGTTCTCACCAAAGAGCAGGACTTGACTAGGAAAGTTGTAATTCCATCAATGAACCCCAAGATAAAAATACATCATTTAACATGGGCATTTCAAATTCTTATCATGAATACAAGTAAATTTCCAGGCTAGAACTTCAGAAAGAGTCGGCAATCTACGATATAAACATCATGGACGAAGAAATATTAGCTGAACCAAGTAACAATCTCCAGGGTTAATAATACTGTCATGTAGAACATCTAGTGAACAAAATCTAATGAAACAAGCAAAAATCATGCAATTATTTGCATTTGGGCTGCCAAAACTCAAACTAAAATATTACTTAAGTTTATAAGTCAAAAAGCCAAAGTTTTAATGGAAAATTATCGCAAATGAGGTACCTAGCAGACAAATAATAGTGTCAGCAAAAGAGGATGTCCTTCAAACTTCCTTCAGCCAAGCTTCCCTCCTCCGTAAACCCAATAACTAAAAAGAGTGTACACCACATTCTTCCATGCATCTCACACACATGCTGAATATACTAAAGAGGCAGGACATCATCACTCCATAAATTCCAATGTGTGAAATTCAAGTAAAAGCAATCTACTATACCATCATAATCTCAACAAATCCTCTATAACCCTAGCCTACTACATTGTGATGCCAAAGTTAACCAAAAGAACAGGAAAGCAAATTTAGACAAGTTGGAATTTACAGAAGAATCGGAGGGCATAAATAGAAAATGAAGTCCATTGAATTGTATCAACTAAAAATAACAACAAAAACACACTATTGTCTTTACTATCTATCTGGATATCCCCGCCCCCAATCCAAAGACAAAAGTATCTAATTGTAGTCAAAATAACAATTCTAGGGCAGTTTTCCTTTGACTGAACATAATATCCATTTATAGATAACAGACACTATAATTAACCAGAGCCAGAAACTTTTCCATCCAACAAGAAGTAACCTAAAAGCCCTCCAACATGTACAAAAACCCTAATCCTAAACCCCAAATCTTTGAAACAGCATCTTCCTCTAAAAGTTTTTGTTTTTAAAGGTCTTACCTGATATAAGCTCAAAGACATCTCCATTTAGGGCTTGGCAGGGGCACCTGCACCGTCGGTGAAAGCGGAAAACCTAATGGCCCTGACGAAGGCGAGAACAGCGGACCTGGGGAGAGCAAAGGGTATGGCGACCGCAGAGAATTCGAACAACCAAACGCCAGCGGTGATGATGGCAATTGGAACTGCTGTTGGGTTGCAGGCATTCCCGAAGCTGATGAATGTGGCAGAATCTGCAGCGGTGGTTGTGGAGTCGAGTTATTCCAACGTGGTGAATTCAACGGTGCAAGCGGCGAGAATCCCGATAACTGCTTCGAATTGGGGTCGACGTTAAACATCGAGTTCTGACTCTGGAAGAACCGCATGTAAGCGGAGACGGGTGACTCAGCTGCACCGTGGACAGACGGGAGCGGAGGAAGCGGTGACAGTGGAGCTCCCGGGAACTGGATAAAACCGCCTGGAGCAGTGGCGGTGGCCAATGGATTTATCGTTGCCAGAGGTTGATGCTGTTGAGGCTGAATGGCGTTGTTTAGCAGCGGAGGAGGTCGGTTGCTAACATTCGCAAGGGGCGAAGGGCGAATACGCTGCAAGCGAGAGCTCGGAGCCTTGGGTGGTAGTATCGGTGGTGGTGTAGAGAAGCGCTCATGAGCCGGAGATCCAGTGAGCTTCTGAACGACGTCTCTGAAATCATTTTTGTTGATATTGTACACCGGTGGCTGGTGCTGCTGCTGTTGCAGATCATGTGTTTGTGTTTGTGTTTCTGCCTGAGAGAGTTGTGGTGGTTGAGACAACGGTTGCTGGTGAATCAAGTTCTGACTTTGATCCTGGTAATCGAAGACTGGTTGGTTTCTGGTAACAGTAACGGGTTTGGAGATCTTGAGTGAGAGCTTATTGAGGTTTTTGAGGTATTGATCTCTGCCGGAGCTGCTGCTACTACTGCTGGTTGTTGTGGTGGCAGTAGACTCAATGCTTTTATCCATTAAACAATACGAAGAACAAAACCCACCTCCCTCTCTCCCTCACTAGATCTACTGATCTATATATCTATCTATGATTTATCTATATTCAGTGTGTGATTCTGCTTTGTCTGGTGGGGATCCGCTGCTTCTTAACCGGTCGGCGAGTAGAGTCATGGAGATGTTACTGTGTGGAAAATAATTGGAGGCTCAGTATTTCTAAAAAGAGAAAAAGCGAATGAAAAAAGAATAAATATGTCTTGTCCTTGGTGTGGTCTGTACTCTGTAATGCTTTTGAAAGATACTAAAAATTTTATTTTGCTTAGTCATTCAAAGATTTAATTTGCTACACTTTGACTACTTATTCTGGACCGACGTGACACTTTAATCCTTAAATCCAATTATTTTTTTTGCTTAGGTCATGTTTGATATTTGGATGATCAAAATAAAATCTTGTATATCTTTCAAATGACTAAAAATTTACTTAACCCGAGAGAAGTGAATGGAACATGAATAGTAAATGAAAGCACGCATTACAACCAATTGGGTTATAGAATCTTTATGAGGATAACATTGTTTGGACTCGAAAATATTTGTGTTCCGAGTATAACATTATTTTGTGGCTATGCGTTGGGATCTCATGCACTCAGAAGGTTTTATGTTTAATTTTCAATGAGAATAATATATTTGTGATAACACGTCGATTTTGGTCCAATTTATTTTCTATGATGAAAACTTTCCGTGCATGAAGGCCTAACGGTTCGATTTAAGTCTATATGGAGTGTACCAATTACAAAGAATTTGTATAATATCATTATCAATTAAAGAAAGAAAAAAAAGACGCAGCTCTCACTCTGTCTGAATTTCTATCTTACCTACAGTCCCATGTTTGCGTCAAATTCCTGGTCAAGGCAGAAAAAACAGTGAGTCTTTGGAGAATCATGAATAATTTGTAGATCCTGCACCGACAGTTCCTTGTACGTACGTTGAACTTGAGTTACTGATGATTATATGAAAACACTCCTATTTTTTTTTTCCCTTATAAATGGTGTTTGTTTTTGCCAAGAAATATTTTAAGCAGCGGAAAATAAACTATGAAAAAACTTTATAAGCTATGAAAAAAATTATTAAATTTAATTTAAAAGATAAAATAAAAATTACACAAAAAATGACAATTATATAAATTAGTTAGTTATTTTATGATTTTTTAAATCTTTTTTGGTAAATTTCTTTATAAATATTTTCATATAAATATAATTAAATTAATATTTAGAATTTATAATATTATATATAATATTATCTTATTAAAAAATGAAACGAAAAAAAGAAAAAACAAACAAACAAAAATTTTAAATAAGTTTTAATTTGAAACTTTCTTCGCCTTCAATTTGTGCCTTTCTAGGTTATCCCAAACACCTTCAAAATTGGGTATTCTAAATTCATTATTAATGCTTTAAAATTGCTCTACAAAATGTCCATATTTCAGTTGAAGAAGCAAACGACTATAAAAGCTTCATTTCCTAATTAACTTTTTGGGTCACTATTTTCATTAATAAATTAAAAAAGCAATTATAATATGTGGTACTTTAAATTGCAAAAGAGCAATGTTACAAATCCTCAAAAATTGTCTCTTGTTTTAACCCTAAATTCATGTGGCATGTGGAATGCACATTGATTATGAACACAAATGTAGGGTTCTTAAACATCTCCTCTAGTGGAAGGTGACTGGTCATTCCTTCATACCATATCAATTGGGTAGGAAGTTATGAAGTATTTTATATGGTCTAATCCACCCTTAACTAGTATGACGTGTCTTAAAATCATGCAAATGGGTGGCTCAAAGCGAACAATATTGTGCTAGTGAGTTAGGCAAGCATCGGTTTGATATCGAAGCTCGAGGCCTAGGTAATGGTATCTTTGAGGATGTGTATCTTTGAGGAGGATAGGTAATGGTGCAGAAGGTCCTTTAGTGAAAGGTGATTGGTCATTCATTTGTCCCATATCACATGATAAAGTGCTTTATATGGGTCAATCCACTCTTAACTAGCATGATACGTATTAAAATCGTGCGGGTGATAGGCTCATAGCAAATAATATTATGCTAGTGGGTCAAGCCTAATTAATTACCAATATATATGCCAGATAGATAAAAATTAAAATTGGGAGTAAGAAATTGATAGACAAAACCATTTTTCACTTCAAAAACAGTCCATAATTCTGTTTGAAATCTTTAATATTTGTTTTTGCTTTCACACATTTTTATGGAATTTGCTGATTAAAGGAAACCAAGTTGAAAATCCCTGTAACTCTTTTGCTACGCATGAAACTGATCCTCTTTTTAAAGCCATACAAATATCAAAAGCATCTATTCCGATTTATTTTGGAGACCTTTAAGTCTCAAAAGGCGTACCAGTTGTTATAACGCAAAATGTTAGTAATACTTCTTTTTAATGAAATAATTTGGTAGTTGGAACCTAGTATATGCTCACACACAGTCACATTCATACGCATGTCAGGCGAATCCCTAAAACGTTACCACTCGAGTGTTAAATCTATCTGGTGAATCTCTCTGAAGCCATACCATATGTACTTGAAAGATCTTGAGTTCAATTTTTATTGAGAGCGATATCATTGTGATCATATTATATAATCAAAAGATTATATAATAATCTTAATATTTTCAGTACGTTGGAAGTATCTCAAAGTGGGGCCTAAAACATGACATTGCACCGTGCTAGATTAATCAAAAGACTATTAAAAAACACATTTTCAGTACATTGAATTATCTCTTAAGTGGGGGAACCGTGGGGTGATTGGTTCATAAATGATGAGATATATAAGCTTTTGTCTCCAGGTGTGAGACATTGTGGGGCCTACCACTAGAATACCTTACGTTGTCTTTGACTACATATTTGGCAGACATGTTAAGGTTGGACCATCCCTTTGGGTCTACAGCTGGCAGACATGCCTAGTCAGCACCAAAATGGGCTTTGTTGCCGGGCCTTACAGAGCCCGATACGAAATGTGTATTGGACGATAAACCCACTGGATCGAAGTGGGCCTGTACAGAGTCGTGACTCGTGATATTGCTCGGGCAGCTTTAGTTACATCCCGGTTTTAACTAAATACACCGTTTGTTAATAGTAATTCATGAAAACTCAAAAATTTTATAAATACACCCAAATTATATAAATCTGAGACATTTTATAAACACATCTCGTAATCAAATATGCCATTGTCGTTCATATTGTCGTCTATTGGAGTTATTCTCGAGTGGAAACTTGACGAAAACGTGAAATTCAGCCTCATAGTTATCCCATAGTCGGTATTCGAGACCAAAATCGTCCAAAAATGCCTTGTTTGGGATCACTCGGGTCGTCAATTTCCTGCAGCATCTTGACCGAAAAATGGGTGGTATAGAAGTGTCTTGCCACGAGAAGCCCAAAGGTGGTGTCGGTTTCCTCCAATTGTCTGGATTGAACGACTTTTCTCACTGTGACTATAGACTTTTGAACGTGATTTTGATAATTACCGTGGAAGAAACTCATCTGGGTTGGTTGGGTTTAGTTCGTGGTGGCTTGGGCTTTAATTTGGTGATAGTGGTTACCGGATTGGTGCTAGGACGGCGACGACACCATGGTTGGCCACGGGTGCTCATGGGGAACAAGAAAGAGATGGTGAGGGGGTGGGGTGTAAAGATCATATGTCTTCAAAAAAGACAAAATCAAAGCAAAGTCAGCAAGTTGAATCACACTTAATAAAAATCGGGGTGTCACTAAAGCTCCCCTATTGCTCCTCATTACTACTGTTGCAAGTATTGACGGATCCGGGGGCTTACAATTTTTCCGAGTCTGTACTTTGTATCCAAGGCTTGCCCACATTATGTTCCGTTAGATGCGAATTTAATAGTTTGTGGAATTGAAGAGTTGCTCCATCCATAAATCACCGCTTGTGGTCAATTGTGAAGCACGATGAACATTTAACTTTGCTATATTTTGTGAATCTTTTAATGTTCCATGATTCATATTGAAGTGTGTTCAATTACAACTTATTTTATCAAAAAAAAAATCAAGTTTATTTCATTGCATTTTTAGATTACTAACACTAATTAATTATTTGTTAAATTGAAATTACATCAATATTATCGCACATTATGTTGATTGTATACTAATGTCATTAATTTATGATGTACATGTTGATATAAAGGGCAATACTAGTTGAAAATAATAGAGAAACAACTGAAGTGAGGTTAAATGAGTTACGATGACAAAAAGTGTTTGACATGTCAAAAATATAAAATTACAAAATCTACCTAGTACATTACAAAAATCACCTAGAATATTTCATAAACTATAAAATAAACTGAGCTGCGGCAGCGACAGAAGTAGCAAATATCTACTTTGTCTACCACTTCAACTATGGAACCCCGTCAGGACACTTTGCCTAACATCTAAGACATGAGAACCTCTACCGCACCAAGGTGTGTTAGGTAGGTGCCACTCCTTTACATTCAAACTCAACTTGCCTCACGACAATTGATAATTAAACTCAACTCATCAAGCTTAAATAAATCACACCCCACGTCCAAACAGAGCCCGTATGTCACTCCACCTTCGTTGGCGGTTGGCCATAGCATACGTATAACTAGTAAACCTTGTTGCGTAGTTGGCCACAGAAAATCACATCAATGGTGATCTAACGAAACAAACATGTTGTTGTAAAACGGGTTCCCTCACAAATGATCACAGATTATAGAACAATGTAAAGAAGCAATCGAAAAGAGTAAGAAAGAAGGAGAACACAGTATTTAAGAGGTTCAACAACCCAAATATCTTTTGATATAGTTCTGTCGGAATCAGAAAAGTGCAGCACCTAATAATACAACAGAAACTCAATTATTACAACAGAATCTCAATTATTTCTGTGCCTCACTTGATATATAAAATACACCCAAGCCTTGTAAGAACAGAGCAGAAGGCAGAAAACCTCAAAGGAAGAAAAAACAGTGAGATTACTTTGTTATGGAGAACAAGAAGGAATCAGAAACTGCAGGGAAGATCATTAGATGCAAAGGTTCGGATCCAAATCAATCATTAGTTTTTATGAGAACAATTTGTACATGTTATCTGTCTAATTACTCTGTTCCTGAGTTTCTCTGTTACACAAGCAGCTGCAATCTGCAGGAAGCCAAGAGAGCCTCTTGTGATAGAGGAAATTGAAGTAGACCCACCTAAAGCTTGGGAGGTCCGGATCAAAGTTCTCTGCACTTCACTCTGTCACAGCGATGTCACTTTCTGGAAAATGAATCCAGTAAGCTCACGCCTCTCACTTCATACAGAAAACAGAGCACACTACACTTCCTTAAATTCACTAATTCAAATGACTTCTCCAGAGTCCAATTTCAGTTTTCCCTAGAATTTTCGGGCACGAAGCAGTTGGGTATGTCAAAACCACATCAAACCCCCCCTTTTCAACTTATTAACCGATTGGTTTAATGGTTCTGATAATTGTTTTTTTTTCCCCTCAATGGAGTCAAGTGTTGTGGAGAGTGTTGGAGAGAATGTGGAAGGAATTGAAGGAGGAGACTTGGTGTTGCCAGTGTTTGCTCCAAATTGTGAAGAATGCAGGGATTGCAAGTCTAGCAAGAGCAATATGTGCACCAAGTTCAAGACCAAATTCATCGACATGCCTCGAGATGGAACCAGCAGGTTCAGGGACAAGGATGGGGAGGTTGTGCACCATTTCTTATCCGTCTCGAGTTTTACGGAGTATACGGTGGTGGATGTTGCTCATCTGGTCAAGATCAGCGCTGAGATTCCTGTTGATAAGGCTTGCTTGCTTGGTTGCGGTGTCTCAACAGGTAGCCTAGTTGTTTATTCGTTCAAAGCATTGCTGTCTATGAGTTGTCTGGTCTACAACCATTCAAATAAATAGTCAATCATCATATAATAATTAGCAGAAGCCGTCCATATGGAAAAACAATTCTCATAGAAACCATAACATCCGTGACTTGTGAAAAACAAGGATTATTTTTTTAAGTCTTAAGATCTCTAGGTGGATTTGGTAATCAAGAAATATTGGTAGTGGTTTTATGACTAGGCATGAAACAAAATGATGTTACGTAATCAAGTGATGATTTTTTCTCATTATTTTTTTTATATGAACTCAAAAACATTTTGAGTTTGATTTTCATTTAAGAATAATGTTTTTGTGGCCCAATATTAAATTTTGATCAAACTGATTGTATCGTAAAAAAATTATCTTTGTGTTAGTATAATATCAAATTTCCATTTATCCATTAAAAAAAGAGTATTTGATGCAGGGGCGGACCCACGTGCCCCCCTGGAATTTGAAAAAAAAATACATTATCTATATATATATATATATATATATATATAATAGTTGACACACATGACATGAAACGCTTCTAGTCCGGTGATAACTGCGACTCGAATCTTTAAAGCAGCAGACATTAGGTTTTTTTAAAAAAATTTGCCTGATCTCATTTATGCATGTTTGTCTTCATTTATACATCATCCAATAAGAAGTTAACAAATGGATTTCTTATTAAATATATTCATCTAAAATACTAAAATTTATCTTCTTTTTTTTATTTGTCTTCATTGATGACGTCGTCTAATAAGAAGCTAATAAAGATTGTTATTTCTTCAATTTATTCGTCTAAATATTGCAACTACATTCATTTTTGAAGTATCTCTTTGGTTGTGCATGTCTTTTTCTTTTCTTCATATCTTATTATTCTTTTAATGAAAGTGGGTGCATGGTGTATGAGTCATAAATCCACGTGGGTGCAGGGATAGGAGCGGCTTGGAAGGTGGCAGACGTGGAAGAGGGATCCACAGTCGCAATATTTGGGCTTGGAGCTGTTGGACTTGCGGTACTAATTGTTAGAGTTATAACAATTTACTCGCAAAACAAAACCGAACGGTTAACTGATCGAATTGGAGTTAATTCAAAATTTCAATTTGTTGATTTCAGGTTGCAGAAGGAGCGAGGCAACGCAGAGCATCGAAGATCATAGGAATTGATTTGAATCCCGACAAGTTTGAGATAGCCAAAGAATTTGGAGTCACCGATTTCATCAATCCGACAATATGTGTCGACAAACCAATCAGCGAGGTGATTAAGGAAATGACCGATGGAGGCGTCGATTATTGCTTCGAGTGTATTGGATTAGCATCAATGATGCAGGTTGCTTTCACTAGTACCCGAAAGGTTAGCTCGATAGATCGGCAGGTTTATATGAGTTAATTTAGTTCAATAGTGCTAGACTTCTCATCACATGCACTTTAATTTTCGTCCATATACCTGTTGTTGAGATGTTTATCCTTTTCGAATTTAGTTGTCTATTGACCTTTGTCTAGATCTCCGTGTTACATTATTGTCTTAATTTCAACAGGGCTGGGGCAAGACAGTGATACTAGGACTGGAGATGCATGGATCGCCTTTGTCTTTGAACTGCTATGATATGCTTAATGGCAGAAGCTTGAGTGGCTCATTGTTTGGAGGCATCAAGCCTAGATCTGATATTCCACTCATCGCCAACAAATACCTAGAAAAGGTGATTAAAGTTGTTAAATATATGTCTTAAAAATTAACCCAGAGCACTAAGCCCCTTCTCCACTTGGTAGGTCGTCCAGCAATACCATCAAGCTTGACACCTGTTGAGGCTTGTGATCCTGCCCACTTGATGTTATAGTTTCCCCTTAAGAGGCTCACGTCCTCGTGAGTCCCACATCTTAAACTATGGGGCCTTGCTTCGATATAAACTGTAAGAGCCCGTCCCTCCCCAGTCCTGGTGAATATTGTCTGTTTTGGGCTAGCTCGCACTAGCCCCCACAAAATTTTGTTTTTGGACCCTTTGGCCTAGAAAACATGTTCAGTTAGGAGATTTGAACTATTATTATGTAGTTCATTTCTTCCCATGCTCTATGCATGATTTAGAGCATCGAACCCTTACATCACTGGGTAGCTCACCCAACACTACCAAGTTTGACACTGTAGAGTATTGTGACCTCGCCCACTCGAGTCAAGTGGCACACCATATATGCAGTCGTTATTAAAATTAGTGAATGACATATATCATTTTTCTTTATGATGGTAACAGGAGCTTTGTTTGGACAAGTTCATAACACATGAAGTAAGCTTCCATGAGATCAACAAAGCTTTTGACCTACTCATTGAAGGGAAAAGCCTTCGTTGCATCATATGGATGGATAAATAGTCGGATTGTGGACAAATGCACAAAGCTAATGATCATCAATAAAGCTGTTCGATTGTTTCACCACTTCAGAAAACCAATTCCACCAGTAAAATACATGTGCCTTTTAAGGACTCGGTGGCTTTCTAGCCTGACTACAGGCCGTGTGCTAACTGCTGTTTTTTGGGTTGGCTTGCTTTGGTTTTATTTTGTTTAGGTTTTGGGTTTGCATTGTATGTGGGTCTTCAACCTCTGGGTTGGGATTTGTTTCCACTTTTGGGCAAGCTCCTTATTTGTCCTTTGATTGTCCTTTAACTTTGATGTTGGTTACGTTCTCGTATTTGTTTGTCCTTTGACTTTGATTGTTGGTTAAGCTTACAAGTGTCAAAGAATTGTAACCCAACTGACGGGTATGTAAGCAAAGCTTCAACTATTCTCATATAAATGATGTGTTTTCTAGATTTAAGTACTTCAAAGAATGCCTAGGACAACCTAGGAAAACAAATACGTGCGTACCTTTGTCCAACAGCATACTATCACTTTAATGTAGATCGTCTCCAAAATCTTAACTGTTAGAGTTGAGCCACTTTTAGCATAGGTGGTAGTTCCTTATCAAGCTACCTTCTTGAAAGTTGGAGAGATTCAAGACAACATCATCATAACTAATGAAGTTTTTAACCAAATGAAGAAGAAAAGAGGCACAGAAGGCTCTATGGTTATGAAGCTAGACATGGAGAAAACGGGATGGGGGGCGTTGTAGTTATATTTGCTGCAGTTGGTTGTAGTTTTTTAATCTCAGTCATCCATCAAATTTGATGGTTGAGATCAATTACAGCTCATCAACATTAATTTTGGGTTTATTAGTCAATTGTCCAATAGGAATCTAGGTAGATTCCACGTTTTTTTAAAAAAAAAGAGAAGAAATTTTCGTGAGAAAGAAGGAGCGGTTATAGCTAGGGCAAAATTGTAATTAGCTTAGTATATGTACTTAAAAAGTTGGCAAAATCTTTTTTGGCGAACCTAGATGTCCATAAATCATAAATTGATATCGGTTTGAAATTTTCCCTAAAGCAGCATTGGGAGTGTCAGCTGCAAGCATGAAGAAAGCCTAATCGGCCTAGCACATTGCTCAATCAATCCTATTTAGTGGCGTGGATTTGGAGAAAAATGAGGGCAGAAGTAAAAAAGAAAGTAAAGTTGTCCTCAAAAAGTCGACGTGGTATGCAATAGGGCTGCTAAATGACCCAAGTAAATTGGTCCCAATATAGCCCAAGTCGATGTGGCAATCCCAATCAGCATGTCAACAATGCAATTTTGAAATATTCAATTTGAAAAGAAGCTCGAAAATCAAGGAGAGCATTTAATGGTCACAACCACTTCTTACATTGAAAATGTAACCCCCAAACCCATTTGTTTCTCTTTCGTTTGCAGTGTACGAAGCTTTTCCTCTCGTTTCTTGTGTTCTTCATCACCGATTATGTTAATGGAGATGATCAGAGTGGTTTCCCTTGTTTGGAGGTGACGGTGTAGCTGAAAAGCAGTGTAATGAAAAGAAAAATTTCAAGGTAATGTGTTATATTTAGTGATAAGCTGAAGATATTGATGGCTCTGCATCGTTGATAACGTTGGTGTGGATTAATGGATTGGTTTTTTATACGTATATGTTTTTTAGCTGAAAATAAGGGTAACGACGAAAAAAATTCAAAGTCATTCCTTCTACACACCTGTTTCGACTTTCTTTGCATTACTTGTTGTGTTAGGGATTTTTGGGGGTACCTACAACCATCTGGGTTTCTCCAGTGAATTTTATGCGTTGTATTGTTAATATGGGTAGGGTTTTTCAAGGGAACTCACACCGAGCTGAGTTTCTCTACCAATTTTAATTGCGTTGCATTGTTTACTTGTGTAGGTTTGTTGAACATTTGTGCATGACCCCTTTTTTGAACCATTGCGTTGCTTCGTTACTTCATTGCATTATTTTTCATGGTAGGTTTTCTTGTCTGATTCAGAACCAGTGACTTTTATTGCACTGCATTGTTTATTTGGCTAGGTTTTTTAGGTTTCTCACACCCATCTAAGCATGTCCACCAATTTTTTGTCCATTGCATTGTTTAATTAGTTAGGCTTTTTGACTGATTTGACACACATTTGATATTGACACCTTAATTTGTCCATTGCATTGCTTCTTTTGTTAATTGCATTGTTTTACAACCCCACATTGCATTGCATGGAAATGTTTAGGGATTTCTTAGGTGGTTCACACCAAGCTGAGCTTTTCTAGTGAAAAATATTGTACTGCATTGTTTATTCAGAGAGGGTTTTTTTAGGGAACTCACACCCATCTAAGCATGTCCACCAATTTTTGGTCCATTGCATTGTTTAATTAGTTAGGCTTCTCGACTGATTTGGCACACATTTGATATTGACACCTTTATTGGTCCATTACATTGCTTCTTTTGTTAATTGCATTGTTTTACAGACCCATTTCAAGCACATTGCATTGCATGGAAATGTTTAGGGATTTTTTAGGTGGCTCATATGAAGCTGAGCTTTTCTAGTGACTTTTATTGCACTGCATTGTTTATTTGACGAGGGTTTTTTTAGGGAACTCACACCCATCTAAGCATGTCCACCAATTTTTGATACATTGCATTGGTTGTTTTGTTAATTGAATTGTTTTCCATAGATTGCATTGTAGTTTGTGTTAGTTCCCTAACAAAGGCTTTTTTAAATGTGGATTGCATTGTTTCAAAAGACAATGTCATCTTATTCACATCTCATTTTTACAGGTATGTCAAATAAAAAATGGTAAAAGATTACCCGTTTCAGTACAAATCAAATCTTGGGGCAATAACATCGGAACTTAAGAATTTGTTTTTGCGGAGGGAGCATAATGCTTTGTTTAAATATTTATTGACCTAATGCTTTGTTTTCTTTAACATTTTAAGTACTACGATTCCATATTCCCAATCGGGGGCTCATCAAAGCTAGAAGCATCCTTCTCAACAGTGAGGGACGCACCCCAACAACCAACAACATCGTTAGTTTTCCAATAAATTCTAACACATTGATCTTAAATGCAATTTATTAATTATCTTATAGATGTCCATGTCTTGTTTTTTGTTTCTGAAACAGTGTCGATTGTGGTATCATTGCCATGCTCATAATGGAGTGCATATTCACCAACAAACCAATCCCGACGACTTTGAAAGAGGAAGATATTCGTAGGTTTAGGGCGCATGTTCTTCATTTGCTTCTCAATGACAAATGCAATGCATGAGGATCATAGTGTAAATTATTGTTTTTGCTACTATGGTTGAAGTATTAATTTTGTATGTGACTCGTCAAAACAATGCAATGATATTTTGCTGGGTTGCATTTATTTCTTTTCATTATATGATTGTAGTCTTACCAAGGTTAATCAGTTGTCTTGTTCCACACCCATTAGAGCAATGTCCCAAATTTACTTCCATTGTATTGTTTTTTTGGTTGATAGTTTGGCCACCTAGTGTATGTAAGACTCCATTACATGTTCCATTGCATTGGTTGATAGTTCGTCCATTGCTTTGTTTTGTGTAAAAGCATTTATTGTTTAGTCTAGTCCAGGCCCTCATATAACATAATGAAGGCATATCTAAAGTGGGCGTGGTTGTAAATTAGGCCATAAAACCCAACTTAAAAAATCAATGCAATGGATCAATGCACTGGACAAACTCAATTGGATATGACTTACCTAAAAACTCCCTAAACCCATAAACAATGCAATGAAAACGAAATTGGATCTAATCTCAAATGAGGGTCCATTAGACCCTAAACCATTTCCCACATAACAATGCAATGTTGGAAATTGTTCCTTCACAGCTGTGAAGGAACTCAAAACCCCCTAATCAATGAAGCAATGCAATGGACCAACAGTTGGTGCTAATCTCATACGAGTGTGCAATCGGACCATAACCCATTAACTATAAAACAATGGAATGCCACCAATTGTTCCTTCACAATTGGGTGTGGCTTTCATAAAGAATCCTCAATTAAGTAATGAAATGGACAAAAAATGTGAGCTAATCTCCAATGAATTTACTTGCAGACAACAAACAATTAACTAAAAAACAATGCAATGCATCACATTGTTCATTCACAGCATAATCACTATATAAATAGTCTCATTCGCCAACATAATACATATATAAACTACAACATCTCCTCAGAACATGAAGCTTGACCCATCCACCTGACTTGCGTCCTACACATCAAATAGGCCAAATAAATAAAAGGTTAAAAAGTTATAGATTACATTGAAATAAAATAATTGCCATTAAGAATGCCAGAAAAGGTTGCCATGCTTCCACTTGTTCCTGTTGATGCTGGCAACACTTCATTACTACTTTTGCTGTTCCTAGCAGATCTCTTGAAAATTCTTTTTTTCCTCACAGATGGAGGACGTCCTTTGCCTCTTGTAATCAACGGATTCATCGAAAACAGAGTCTTCCACACCTTGAACGCTCTCATCTGAACTAGATATATCATTGTGCATGCACATGTTCGATCCCTCAATTTGCAAGTCCTCCCACCCTCGATTTGCCTCATCATGCCTTTCTATTTCTTGTCCAAATCAATTCTCATACCCCTGCAATTAATTGGTAAAACAAACAATGTTATTCATGCGAAATATGAAACAAAGAAGCAATGCAATAGAACTCAATGGACAAACTGACAACTATCAAAAAACATACAATGCAATACAAACCGCATAAAATAAACAACTCCCAAACACAAAGTGTATCAACTCAGTCAAGAAACCTCCCTAATTAAACAATGCAATACACGTTAAAATTGTGGTCAACCTCAAAGCTGACTAAAGAAGCTAATAAATCCATAAACAAAACAATGCAATGCAAACCACATAAAATAAACAATTCAAAGTACCAAATGAGGAGGCAGTCTCATATGGGTGGTAGTTCCCTCGAAAATCCCTAGACAAAGAAACAATGCAATCAATGAAAGTCACTATACAAACTCACCTTGGTGTGAACCACCTGCGGTATGTTGAGACAAAACAATGCAAAGTTTGTGGGATTGAACATATACTGCAAAGACGAAACCCATGCAACCTGCAACTGTGGCCCTCCAGCTGCAAACCAAGTTCTCTAGCTATGTCTTCTCATTTAGCTAGTGAAAGAAATCAGTTGGGGAGAAACTAGGTTAGGGAAAAATTACAGAGTATGAGAGAGAAACTAGGTTAGGGAAAAATGAAAAATCAAAAACAGTTCTAAAAGGGAGAAGAGGGAGCCGTACGCAATAGAAGCGGCAAAACAATTGAGACGGACTCATTTATCTAGGTATGTCCATGTTGGCGTGATGACTAGTCCATCCACCTCAACGTCACATCAGTTTGGGATTTGTTGGGCTAGAATAACTTGGGCCATTTAACATTTTCCGGTATGCAATGGTGGAATCTTGCTTTACATATGTGGTAAAATAGTCAATGACTATTCTGATATCAATAATAATAGACATTCCAACAGTTGATATCCAACTACAAAGAATATCACGTACATCATATGTGACATGTGAAACTCACATATGAATATGATGCACATAAAATCTTGTGGATAAGAAGTAGCTCGGATAAGAAGTGTAGGATACCAGCTTTTAGAATCCCTATCGTTACTAATATATATTAACCACGTGGGGCCGTGCCTTCGTGTAGCCGCCTTCTTTTTTTTTTTTCCCCTCCTGTGTTTCGTTACGTTCTTTGGAAGACTCGAGCAGATCGATAGCTTACTCATCCATCAATGGCGATAGCTAAAGCTGATACCCCAAGCCTCGCTGAGGTACCAATTTCGCTCTCTTCTTTCAATACCGTCGTAATTTGACAACTTTTGTATTACCTGAACCACGGGTGAATGATTGGTTTGTTTAGGACTTGTTTTCTCGGGAACGGCTTTGATTTGAATGGATTCTTCGGATTGTGATGCTGGAATGATATGCATACAAGGAATTGATTATGGTCTTGATTAATTTATGAAAATAATGTCAGGACGAAAGCAAATAACTGATTCGGTTCTGGTTCTGATTGTTCTTAGAAGAGTTGAATACGTGGGCTTTTCCTCACATGGGTAGGAACTACGAAGGTTGTCCCATTAGAAAATCGAGTTGGAAAGAGAAACAGGGATTCTTTGATCGGACCAAATCTCCATTGCTAGATTTATCTGAAAATCGGTTCAGTCCCCTCATGGGCGTTCATGTCAGTGTCACATCTTCAATGTAGACTAAGAAATTTTCTTTTTAATTTGGAAATTTCAGAATAATGTATGACAGTTAATGTGCAATGGATGCAAAGTAAAAAGCTCGTTGAAAATGTTAAAAACATAAAGAGAATACGGAGATAGAAGATGAAGAAGAGAAAGAGGGAAAGGCTAGACCGCAGAACAAATTTTAGTCCTTGTGTAAATTATTCGCTCAGAATTTGAATTATCACTCTTTTTAAACCTAGCACCCAAGGGATAACAAGTACCAGACCTTCAATTTATCAATGTTTTTTGCCAGCCTATCTGTTTTTATGTGTAATCTAAAGTACATTTCTGTTTGTATTATGATGTTAAGTACATTTGTGTTTATGTTCAGTCGGAGACCATTCAGCTGCAGACAGCACCAGGAGATTTTCGTTTCCCAACTACTAATCAAACGAGGCACTGCTTTACCCGATATATTGAGTATCACCGGTAAGTAAAGCATCAATTATGGTTCTTTTTTTTTTTATAATTTTTTCTCAAGTTATGTATCAGGATTAATGTACAGTAGCTGTTTTAGGATTGAAAGAATGATTTACTTTGATATTTCGCAGCTGCATAGCTGCTAAGGAAGAAGGTGCTCCAGAGTGTCAGAAATTTGCAAAATATTACCGATCTCTGTGTCCTGATGAGTGGGTAAGTGTGTTTCAATTTCATTGTGTATCCTAAGAAAAAGGCATTCATTTATTCTGAATGAGGTTTACATGGACTGTTCAGAAAGTTTGTGAAAATTATACAAGTATTATTGTTCAATTGTCTTGCTCATAGTACTATAAGCTGGCCTCAAGTATCAAACTTCCTATTGTGGAAGCTATACTGTTAAGTGTTACTTGACTAATTTTAAGTATATTGTGTTGCTTCGATAATGTTAAGTCAGTGTTTATTGAGGCATGGCTTGTTCTTAAAAGTTTATGGGATGTAAATTCCAACTGGGGGTCACAGGAGTCTACGAAAACAGTTACCATGATGAAAAAATATTACTTAATTATCAATTATAGATCTAAAAGGTGATCCAAAATATATTGGTACTTGAAATTAATAAAATGAAATTGTTCTCTCTTTGGTGAGATAATTGGCCCAATGTGGTTGATTAGATGGTTTATCAACCTGTAAACTCATGGAACTTTTTTTCCCCTTTTTTCGTTGACGTTTGTTGAATCATAAAAATATAAATCAACCGGAAGAAGATATTTTTCTTAGTTAACGAGAATATAATTATAATCCAGGAAATAATTTCTTGTCATATTCCCCATATTTTGTTCAGTCTTAATTCGACACCTTATATTCCATAGGCATCCCCTACATTCTTATTCCCTCCATTTTCTTGGAATTTTATGTCTAAGGGTTTAGTGATGGCCATGCCAGCAAATTTGAATTTTAAATAAAAGAGACACAGAAGTGTTCAAATATTTACACAGTGGAATTGCAAGTGATTGGAGTGAAAAAAAAACTGTATGATATTAGAATCCCCTTCTATTATGGCTTCGATTACTTGCTAGGGTCCGTTTTTATTCTGGTGGCATACGTGCAAACATGCTGTTGATTAAGTGCTGCTGCATGTTGAAAGAGCTGCTTTGGCAAAGCCCAATGCTCTGTATGACCCTCTTTTACTCTACATTTTTTCTCATTCTTTTGAAAGAAAAAGTACTGGACATCAGTTAAAAATAATTTTAACAATGAAGTTCGGTTGAGACTTGAGAGATTAACATTGGATTTGACTGTCCCAAGAATCTGGGGATAAAGTTGACTTTAAATGTATTATTACTAAAATTTTGTTTGAACTCTTCATAGATTTTGTTTCCTTTTTTATCTAGTTCCCCTGGAATTAGTATCTGAAGAAACTGTTTCTTCACTGAATCGTTTGCATTCTATGGTCTCAAAATAATTTATAACGTACTGTACATTTAATTTTTCATGGTAGAATCTGCTGAACTTTACATTATCTTCTGTGAGATGGCCTTTTGCCATTGCTTTTCTTTCTTTTTGTTGCCAAGGTAACTTTGGCATTACCAAATTGTTTGCAGGTCGAGCGATGGGATGAGCAGAGGGCAAATGGCATCTTTCCTGGTCCTCTGTAGACAGCATCTGTCTTGGCAAATGGTTTGGTTGCTGCTGTTATTGCTCTGAAATAAACAGATGAATTTCTTCAATATGAAGTGATTTTTTTTTAAACATTACATATGGATGGGAAGTGTATTCTTAAGGATGTGGAATATTCATTGGTGATTTGGTATAAATAAATGACTTTGGCTTGTGTTTTAGAACCATTTGTGTCTGATATGTTACTCATAAGACCTTCATTTGGCTTGTACTGGACATCAGTTACAAGCAACTTTTGCCTACAAATTAAGGGGAGGTGTTGGCCGAAATGGGCCATGTGACCCGGTCCAAGGATAAACACAAGCCCAAATGCTTCCTGAGGGGCTGACGAATTATAGGCCTTGTGACGTGGCCCAAATTTCAAATAGTTTATTACAGACAAATAAAATTTCAATGAAAAGAAAATAAATCCTGTCGATAAATCTGCCGGAGAAAAATAGCCGTCGATAGACTCTAAACCCTCACTCTGTGCAACTGTAATTCCTCCTCGAACACGTACAGATAACATCGCAAGCAATGGGTTTGAACTCTTGCTTGGGCGGGACGACAATGCAAACTCTGAGACTTGTGACCATTCCAGCATCGTCTTCTCCTTCGCTTTGCTTTCGGACACCTCAATTTCCTTTCCCGCCACATTAGCTCACGGAGACCTCCTCTCACCCTCCTCGTCCGGGCGCTCTCGGCTTCCGCTGTAGAAGCCGCTTCTGCCACAGAAACTGCCGATAGTAAAGGTGATACCTTTTGCATCTCTTCTTTAATCGTTTTGCTTCATTTTCATTGGATGGAGCGTGGTATTTACTTTCGTTACTGTTTGGATTTAGTGGTGAAGCCGCAATGGAAAGCGGCTATTGATTTCAAGTGGATCAGGGATAATAAAGATGCTGTTGCGGTGAATATCAAGAACAGGAACTCTAATGCCGATTTAGAGCTTGTGCTTCGGCTTTACGATAAGTTGTCTAATCTTCAGAAGGTTAAGCTTCTATCTTTAATCTTAATATTTCAGTTCTTTATGTATATGTATACAATTAGGGTCATTTTTTTCTGGAAAAGTTCTCCCTGAGGCGCGCCTCAAGGCGAGGCTCATTCGATTTGCCTCCGGGCGTACGCCCCTGACAGAGGTCGGAGAGGCTTGCGCCTCAGTCTCCGAAGGCGGACGCCTCGGGAAGGTACGCCTCAAGGCGTAGGAGGCGGAATTGCAAAAGTCCAGTTTATTTTTTTGGCCCAAGTTTCTTATTTTGGCCCAGTTTCTTTATTTTGGCCCTGTTTCTTCTTTTGGCCCAATCACAACAGCCCAGTAACTCCCTCTTCTAGTCCTCTGCTGCGCGACTTCACCTTGCCATTGCAGATGCTTGAACCCTAAAATTCACATACGAATGTTCTTCGCTTGTTGCGCTGGGATTTGACTCGGTTCTGTGCTATTTATTTGTTCTATTCTTTGCTGTCGCTTGTTCTACTCTCTGCTGGAGCTATTCTGTGTTCTCTTTCATCGGTTCTAGAGGTGTTCCTGTTAGTTTGTTGTTCTAGTCTGCTGGTCGACTCAGGTTCTTTATTCTATCTAATATTCTTGTACCATCGTGTTCTGTAATCTGTCTGCTTCTGCTGTTGTGTTCTTCGATTCAATCCTTTGAAGAGTCTCTGCTCTTGTGCTCTCTGTGTTGTGTTCTGTATTCTGTACTTGGCTACTTGGATAGTTGCATTATCTAATTAGTTCAATCAAATACACTCATATGTGTATATACATATTATATATTGATTGGATTATTTTTTCATTTATATTGTTTTTTACACACAACAGATATATATATAATTGATATGATTATATTATTTGAATGTGTACATGTGTACACGTACAGATAACATCGCAAGCAATGGGTTTGAACTCTTGCTTGGGCGGGACGACAATGCAAACTCTGAGACTTGTGACAATTCCAGCATCGTCTTCTCCTTCTCGCTTTGCTTTCAGACACCTCAATTTCCTTTCCCTCCACAATAGCTCACGGAGACCTCCTCTCACCCTCCTCGTCCGGGCGCTCTCGGCTTCCGCTGTACAAGCGGCTTCTGCCACAGAAACTGCCGATGGTAAAGGTGATTCCTTTTGCATCTCTTCTTTAATCGTTTTGCTTCATTTTCATTGGATGGAGCGTGGTATTTACTTTCATTACTGTTTGGATTTAGTGGTGAAGCCGCAATGGAAAGCGGCTATTGATTTCAAGTGGATCAGGGATAATAAAGATGCTGTTGCGGTGAATATCAAGAACAGGAACTCTAATGCCGATTTAGAGCTTGTGCTTCGGCTTTACGATAAGTTGTCTAATCTTCAGAAGGTTAAGCTTCTATCTTTAATTCTAATATTTCAGTGCTTTATGTATATGTATACAATTAGGGTCATTTTTTTCCTGGAAAAGTTCTCTCTGGGGCATCGGGGGTTCTATTTTCAGCATGACTCTGACCAAATATGTTATAGGGGATTTTTTTTTTTATCCTCAAATCACCCAACTTAAAATTGGTTATTAATTTTGAACTTGTACTATTGCTAGTGTTATCTTAGAGCTGTACAGTTAAAGTAATGTACCATGTTTATGTATCTGTGTTTAAATTGCAGCTTATGCATTTGAAATTGAAAGAATTGAATACTGCAGTTTCCTTCTTAGTTTGTCTAATTGTCACTCAAAGATAGCAGGAAGTTGAACAGCTCCGTGGTGAAAGGAATGTGGTCGCAAACAAGATGAAAGGAAAAATAGAACCCTTGGAGCGTCAGAAACTGATAGATGAAGGTATTTTTTTTGGAAATAGTTTTTCATGCTTTTGATTGTTCCTATAGGCTTCAAATGTGTTATTTGCACTGAATGTTTTTATGTGACCAGGAAAAAACCTGAAAGAAGGACTTATGACTCTGGAGGAAGACCTGCTTAAACTTACAGATGAACTTCAGCAGGAAGCACAAAGTATACCAAATATGACCCATCCTGATGTTCCAATAGGAGGGGAGGATTGTTCGACAGTGAGAAAAATGGTATTAATTGTACTAAGTACTAACTGATCCCTCGTGTTCCTTATTTTTGTGATTATAGGGGAGGGGAGGCCATTGATGCTGGGCTCAAGTTTTATTTTTAATTTTGACGTTTTCTAATAGGTTGGTAGTCCTCGTGAATTCAGCTTCCCTGTCAAGGATCATGTTCAACTTGGGAAGGAACTAGATATCCTAGATTTTGACTCGGCTGCAGAGGTACTCTCTATGTTTAATCTAAGGTATTAAAGCATCTCTGGTTGATCTCCATGGAATGCTTTGTGTTTTCTCAATACATTCTTCAGTCAAACTTATTTGTTCAGTTTAATTACTAGTGTGGAGTTATTATCAACTACTTCTTATTATAATTTGTGAAGGCAATTTCCATCTTTATATGTTTATTTTGTTGCACTGGGTATCAAATTTCAAATTGGAGTCTTTAGGTGATTGAATTTGAGTGAGTTTACAGAGTTCTCCAGCGAAGCAGTTTTTCCTCTTGTAATAGGATTTTCTTTAGCACCTATTTATAATTTAGTTGTGACCTGATCAGTGCCCTACTATTTAACGAGTGTGCAAACTGCAAGGTTCTGTTACTCATGTCCTAACCTAAGAATTATGGTTAATTGGATTTTGGTGACGTTAGCTTCTCTTGTCAAGGTGAAAGAAGTGTAGTTTATTTTTCATAAGCGTCTTAGTTTTTGCTAATACATGCAGGTAAGTGGGTCAAAATTTTACTACCTGAAGAATGAAGCAGTTATGCTGGAGCTGGGTCTCATCAACTGGACACTCTTCGAAGTCATGAAAAGAGGCTTTATGCCTCTAACAACACCAGAAATTGTGCGATCCTCTATTGTCGAAAAATGTGGGTTCCAACCTCGTGGAACAAATACCCAGGTAATCAAAATATGACCTTTTCCAGAATAATGCTGCCATTGTTTTATATAGCAAGTGTGTTTAACATAATTGTTTCACCCACCAGCCTTGTCTCCCATGCAACTTCTATATGTCTGAAGAATTTTACTTTTTTATAGTATGATTCACATCCTTGATTGGTTGTTAAATGAATCCCACTAATGGGCCAAGTCCTTTGTATCTCCGTGTCGTTAAGGACTTTTCTGAGATTATTTACTGATAGCACTTTGCTGTTCTATTGCCCTTGCTGACTTTTTGAATCTCTGTCGTAACACTTCCTAGGTTTATTCTATTGAGGGTACAGACCAATGCCTTATTGGCACAGCAGAAATCCCTGTGGGAGGAATACATATGGACTCTATTCTCACTGAGTCATTATTGCCTCTGAAGTATGTGGCATTATCTCACTGCTTTCGCACTGAGGCTGGTGCTGCTGGCACTGCGACAAGGTAATTACCTCTTTACCTTTCTCTTCTGTAGTCATAGCTGTCATGCACATCACAGCTACTGTTGAGTTTGCCCTCTAATAACATTTCTCTAATGCATTTGACTAATCATCTGGATGCACAAGACCACACAATTTAGTTCTTCGATGAATGCAGTAGGAGCTAAAACACCCTTATGTCTTTTTTAACGTGTAACTTTCTGACAGAATTAAACCAGTTGGTCATTGTCCAATGCTTTACATTACCATGTTTAGCTGATTTGCTGACAACCTCTTTGCTCCTCATTTATGGCTTATTCTTCTTAAATAAGTGTTATATAATATATAGTGAACAATATGATAAGTATGATCATGACTAACCATAGTCCAGCAATGTACAAGAGCTGGTTTCATGAACTGCCGTTGGATCCTCTCACTTTTGGTTTTCAAGAATTGGTGGTACATTTCATACGTCGCCTACTTCTGGAGTAGTCCTAAAATTATGAACTTTCCACTTTATTGTACTCTGGAAAAACATAAAGATGTATGCATTATAAAGGCATTCCCTTGACGACATTGTTGTTGGTCGATAGAGATTGAGCCATTGCTCCATAAGCCTATGCATGGAAAGTAGCGTTGCTACACTGTTTGTGGTTTCTCCTTGACAATCTATTACATTGTATCGTATCAAGTGAGCTTATGTCCCATGACAAACACCTCCCTTTTTTCCCATTGCAGTGGCTTGGAAACCCTGCTCATGGGAGGGGCTTGCTAAGTTGCTTCTTTTTGAGATAGGTTGTATTCATGCTGATCCAAATAGGTGCCATTCATAAGTCTCGGTATCAGAAAATAAAGTGGCATTTATTTTAGCGCAAGCCATTAACTGTTGGCATTTTAAAGCAGGGGTCTCTATCGAGTTCACCAGTTCAGCAAGGTGGAGATGTTTATTTTGTGCCGCCCAGAGGAGAGTGATTTGTACCATGAGGAGCTCATACAAATTGAAGAGGACATCTTCTCAGCTCTAGGTTTACATTACAAGTAGGGATATTTCTCAGTTGTTTGGTGTTTTCATTCCAATTTTTTCAATGCTTTTTATCACCTTTTATTTTTTATTTTTTGTTATGATAATTTTTTTGGCAGAACACTGGACATGGCTTCTGTGGATTTAGGGGCACCTGCATATCGCAAATTTGATGTGGAAGCATGGATGCCAGGTTTAGGACGCTATGGTGAGGTACTGTAATAAGATATTCTCTATTTACTTTAGCCCTTTCCTTTCTTGTGAAATGAAGCTTCTTGTGTGTGTGTACTGGACAAGGAACTTCTCTGCAGTGCTATTACATTTGAGATATTTACAAATTCTTTCCATGGAGCAGTACGGTTTGGTTTAGCAATTTGTGAGCATTTGTACTTCTTGTTTGGTTGTTTTTATAACAGATATCTAGTGCATCCAATTGTACGGACTATCAAAGTCGTCGACTAGGAATTCGTTATCGTCCATCAGAACCATCATCATCGCAGCCTAAGAAGGTTAAGGGAAATCTTCCTCCAACAAAGTTTGTGCATACTCTAAATGCCACAGCCTGCGCGGTTCCTCGGATGATTGTATCCTTGCTTGAGAATTATCAGCAGGAAGATGGTTCAGTTATTATCCCCGAGCCGTTGAGGCCCTTTGTGGGTGGGCTTGAGGTTATAGCTCCTAAATCCAGATAGGAAATTTTGACCATGGGACTTATTCTGTCAAGCCAACTAAATTTGTTCATAAAACCCTGCCTTGATAATCCAGTAACCCACAAAATCTGGAAAGGAGGGAAAAATCAGGACAGTAACATTTTGTTTGCTCGGGTGTGAGCTTATGAAGCGGCTTTGTGTTCTTCGGGCTCAAGCAAAGATAAAATTGATTGCTACTTATTTATGCATTTCTTCCTTTAATCTTGATTAAATTTTTGTGTTATTGATTATAATCTTGTAAATGTTGCCGTTGTTATTGAAACTGGCAGATAGTCGACTTTTGATTTTATCAGAAATTTGTGTTTCTGCAAGTTCCTGCATTTGTTATACCTTTATTGTTATTTCAAAAGGAGTCTCACTTGACTTGATCTAAGTAGACTTGGTCTCACCTACCGAATAACCCCATTATCTAAACCACTTTCCAAGCAATCTCAAAACTACCATTATTTTCAGGAAATTCTCTCCCTAAAATTTCTCCACAGTTTCTCAACAATACCAAGGTTATATCTTGCAGGATAAACAAGGAGAAAAATACAACTACAATTTCTTTGCCTTCTCTTCATTATCTTTGAGATATCTGGGTTATTAGAATAAAAGCTTTGTTGTTCTTGTTCTGCTTGGTCTTTGAGTGCACACTGCACAGAGACGGTTTGCTGTGTCTGGGGGAGGTAGCCTCTACAAGCCTGTTGCACCAAGTTTTTTTTTCCGAGGGGTGTAATCTACCTTTAAGGACAGCTACTGCACCTTAGACGAATTGCAATTGAACTCCATATCATCATCAATTTTCTCCAACACTTATAAGCTGGATTTGCTAGACCCAATAAATAGATAGGTATACGTTATGTCCAAATGTACCAAATCTTTACTCCGATACCTTATTAGAAAATTATGCCCAAAACACTACAAATCAATATTTTCCGTTTTGAACAAAAGGCATGTGCGAATTTGTTTCTATTGAGCCATCACCATTAGTTCTCTAAGTTAAGAAAACGCATTGGCAGCATGTGAGAGTGACTGAATCTTTGCTTATATATCACTCGATTAGGTTATGTCAATGCTATATGAGATAAAAGTCTTAACAAATTTCACATGAGTGACTCTAAAGTCAACAGGACATTAGATAAGGGTTGATTCAATTTAACCAAGAATCTTTTGTTTTTAATAACCACGAAGATAAACGCGCGTCCTAGCACGTACACTTTAAATGTTGTCCATATACTTCAATAATTGAGATCACTCGGACATCTAGCACTACTGTTTTAATAATTATGTTGATACTTACCAGCTACGCAACCCTTGAAGTTTATATGACACATATAAACCTTAATTTTTTTTATGCCTAAAATGGCAATAAAATACCTACCTAGCTACCAAATTCTCATTTGGAAGAACAAAAAATATAACTTGGCATCTTCCTTCCCCTATATATATTAAAAAAACTTTGAAATATTAAATAGAGTTGGAAAAGAATGTGATCTAGGGTTTCTTGGGAATTTGGCCAACTGTCCATGTATTAATCAAATTAAATGTGCCAGCTAAATTGTTTGAAGTATTTTAGACAACGCATGAGGGAGGAGCCGAGGAGGAACAATAATATATGGAAGTTGCCAAGAATTTGTACTCAGCGTTCACTATTTACCCAGCTGTCATGGCCTCACCTTCCACTCTGGTCAGGAATTTCAACTCTAAATCAATAATAACTATCAAACTATAATTAATTCAACTGCCTAAATTTTCCGCTTGTAAATCTTAAGAAATTTCATGGATCATGGATGGTAGTTTTGGCCATTATAAAGTGTCGAGAAAATCCGACATACATAAAATATATATATATATATATATATATATATATATATATATATATATATGATTGACATATTATAAGCCCAAAGATTTCTTTATTTAGTAAGAAGCATTTTAAAGCCGTGAGTTCTAAAAGACCTTCGAAGCGTTATGATGGGTTGGCCTTGGACTTAGATTTGGGAAAGTGGATAATATTTGATGATGATAGTCAAGTTTGAGTTGAGAAATCTATTGGTATTTCCTAACAATGCCAACATGTCTTCTTGCTCTGAATTGGGAGATAAATTAGTAATGAATTTCTCTGCGGTCAATCATATGAACTCAAAGCTTCTTGAGTGTGCGATGAACTTTAACTCAACTTATACTGTCGTCAAGTAAAAAAATTATGTGCACAAGGTCGTTCTAGTTGCCAAAAAAAAAAGTGTCTCCTTACTGTGACATAGAATCTATTGTCGATCTTATCATCAAGAGAGACAAAAACTAAATCAACTTCTCTCACAATTACATACAAAAAAAACAAAAAACTAGACTAAGAGAATATCTCATCTCAATCTAATAATATTTTATCTTCTGACATACAAGATCTACACCATCGAAGAACAAGAATTAATGAAGAAATTAGGCTGGTTTTTTCCTTAATTTGGCATCCCAAATCCCAATAGATCAATACATACAGCATATGATTTATATGCACGCAAACTACATAAAAGAATAAAGAATGGATCGAAAAGAGAGTTTCAAGAAACCACAATATTAATCCTCTCTCATAGTGTGCTTGAATGCACCAAACCCCCATTATCAATCTTCTTCCTTGTTGGACGCAACAACTTGGACCAAAACCCACCTCTCCTTGTTGTCTTCTTCTTGTAATCACTACAAGAATCATCACCACTCCTCCTTTGAACAAAAGCCAATGATCTACTCTTGGCAAGTGCGTTAACATTATTCTTCCCCCTGTTATTCTTCCCTCCTCCTCCTCCTGTACTAAAACGATACGGATGACGATGATGCATTGGAGACGAATACGAAGAAGAAAGCGAAGAAGAAGAAGAATATTCGGACGATAATGAAGAAGAAGACGAAGACGAAGAAGAAGAAGAGCGCTTTATCGTACGACGTGACCTTGTTTTAGAGACTTTTGAGAGCTTTTCATTCAAGCAAAGAGAGCATATGCCAGGAGATTGTTTGTGTTTGGGATGCTTCTTGCATTGAACATGGTCCTTGTTTGATGGTCTCTTGGGGTTTCCCATTTTGATGACTATGTGTGTTTTGTTGGGTGTATGTATATATAGGGAGGGTTTTATGAGGATTGGGTTGGGTTTCGACTTTCGATGATGTTTCATGGGAGGTTTCTTGGGGTTTTCTTGTAAAACTGGCTTAAGTTGACGGGTTTGTCAAGGGGATTCGAAAAGTTGGTCAGAGGCAACAATTGTACGGCTGAGATGGAGTCCCCGTCGCGTCGGTGGTTGTGATTCGTTTGAAAGAAATGGTGAAAGTGTGGAAGGGGTCGAAAAGGCCCCAACTTTTCTCCTGGGCGGCGTAGAAAATCAAGTGGGCCCACCATAGAAAATTACCAAGGCGTGCGTCCTTTTTTTTGTGGGCATGCTCTGTCAGGGGAAAACGGCGCCGTATTGAACAGATAGTTATAAAAAGGAGGCATTTCACAGATTGAACAGAAAGTGTGTTTGGAGTGAGGGATTTAGACGGAAGGGAAGGAATAATAGTTTTCCCTCTCTCATGTTTGGATAGATAGAAAAGGAAAGAAAAGCAAATTAGTTTAATTTACTAATTGATCCTTATTTTTTATGTTAGAGTGTTATTTACAAGGGTAAAATAGGTTTTTAACATATTTATAACTGAATAAGTCATACATTCCCTTCAAAGGATTCCATTTTGGAAAGGAAGAATTTTCACAAAAATTTAATGAAATATTCCTTTCAATTCCTTCCAAATCTCTTCTCTTAATTCTTTCTAAATTATTCAAACAAGGAGATTGGAACTTGGAAGGAAGCTCTATTTCCCTTCTCTTTTATTCCCTCCAAATCCCTCAATCCAAACACACTCTTAATTAGTCATCCGTTCCCTCCAAATGATCCCATTTTTGAGAGGAAGTATTTTGACAAAAGTTCAATGAAATCTTCCCCTCAAATCCCTCCCTTTATTTTTTTATAAACTATTTAAAAAAGAGAATTGGAAGGAAACTTCATTTCTCTTCCATTCCTCCCAAATTCCTCTAAGTTATTTATGAGTTAAAATCATATTTTACCTTTGTACATAATATTTAAACATAAAAAGTAATAATAAATTAGTAAATTAAACCATTTTTTCCTTCCTTTTTTTATCTATCTAAAACATGATAGATGGAAAAGTATTTTATCTACCATTCTCTTCCATTCCCACCAAATTCTTCAATCCAAACACACTCTAGGATAGTATAAGAATGTCTAGTGCTAGAAGTTAGTTTAGCCCCTTGAGATTCAGGCGAGAAAAATATTTAGTGGTTCTAGTACTCCACATTATATATTGACATCGTGTATTAGGAGTTAGGATTAATAATATTGTAATATTTCATAGGAGGTTGGTATCAAATGGCCTAAATCATGGGTAGTTGAGGATGATTTAAAATTTGAATTATAAACTAACAAGTAGTCACCCTCGAAAGAGTGCATAATAGCTCACTGATCGAACGCTCTTCCGTTAAAGAAGTGATCTACCGAAACTATGAGATGTAAAAACGCATCGGTAGGGAGCATTCTACCTTAGAAAAAAGCACCCGTGCGAGCAGGTTTGAACGAAGCGGAAGTGAGAATGTCAACTTCAGCAACACAAACATTGGTGAGATGACAATCACAATCACCCATAATTTAACATCACAATCCATGAAATATCACAATACTATTGGTCCTGATACATGACATCAGTCGGGACCGTGCTCTCCCAATGTATGTAGGCATTGCTTAGATTCCTTTTAAGACGAGTTACTGCGATCTCCATGTCATCGGAGGAAGAAAACGAGAGAAGGATAAAAAATTTGAGTAGTTTTGACCTGCATTAATCTTTCTTGATGTTCAAACTACAAGTCTACAACTGAACCAGCTTTCACGCTTTGAGCTGTTTTATACTGATGACAGCCTAAATGTTTGGTGGACCAGTACCAGTACCAGAAGTTGCTACGCACTGTCTGCTTGTACAGTAAACACGTCCGTATGGGTTGTGCCATAACTTTGGAAGGAAGACATTTAAGTAAAGTTGTACAAATTCCAGTATTTTTTATCCTTGATATTCCAAATACTGAGATTAACGCATACGATTTCATATGGATTATGTGAGACACGAGGAGACCAATGCACACACAAATTTAGCTAACTTGATTGCAAAATTACACCCTAACTTCAGTATCCTGCTATCCTGTAAAATGATTTCCTGTAAGGTTGTCATATTCACTGGGTGCATTATCCTGGATCTGTACAACAACCAAATTCTTCCACACCCAGATGAAAAATATCCTCAAATTTCCATGTTCATTCAATATACATTTACCCATAAAATGCACGAGTTCACGACATTTTATGTTTCAAACAACGCTACACGATGTTGAGATGATCAATTGAAGATTCAAGATCCAGCATCCTGCCTGTTTGATACTTTTATAATCAACTAATCATGGGCTATGTATCTCTACCGTACAGAGAGTTTCATTAGATCCTGTTAAAATATAATAAGCCATCAAACAAAAGTACTCATTAAGCAGCTAATCGGTTGATAGTTCTTCAAAGAACAGGAAGATATGTGATTAAAAGTTAAAACTATGTCACGCTCCCCTTCAAGATCAACAAAGATCATAATATATCTTTTCGATGACTGACAATAAAATATCAGACCCTCGCTCAATTTCTCTGGTTATTTTGCAGGTTCAGAAGCCTCAGTTGTTTTGACTTCTGTTGGAACTTGTGATACATATGGTTTGAGCTGCAGGCAACAGATGCACTCTAAATAAGAACATGCTTAAAAATGCTTGACTTAGCTCATAGATGGAAAAGGTAGTAGATTACTAATTTTCTAGCTAAAATATTTGGAAAAGAACAATGGAATATTTGTAATTGGAAAATTTGTGATTAGCACAGTTCTCTTTCCTGGCCAATCTAATCAACCAAACTAATATCAGCATCAGCACTATGATTTTCGTACAACAGATAACTCATTTTGAGGGGAGGAGCTCCATTTGAAAGTTGAACTAAACAACGGAAAATTTGGAAAGAGCAGGTTGGAATTGCAAATTTGCAAATTGGGACTGGAAAGAGAAAGGAGGAAAACCCTGTACAGTACTGCAAGGAAAGAAGTGATCAAGCATCCTTCAACAACAATGATGTAGAAGATTAAGAGCTTGTGCAAAATAAATGGAGGTCTACCATATCACCCACTCTCAAGTTACTTATTTTTTCTTTTTATGAAGCATCTACCAGCTATTCATATAAATTTTTAATAAAGAAAGAAATTAAACGCTTGACCAAGTAAATAATTTAACTTTACCATTTAGTCTGAGGGCATCAAGAGCACTCAGGACACAGATACCAAACAATGTCCTCTTTAGCAAAATCAACTGATTTTCCATGAAGTTCGATAATTGGGACCAACAGATTCAAAAAATTTCGCAGCTTATTAATGAAATAATCAGAGAAGTATGAAATGGGAACTGCACTCAGTCTAATCCCCGAGAAAAACCAAATTAGGAATAGCAAAGAATGGAATATAAGTAGGTACCTTAAAGTCAGTCAAATCAGGAACAACATAGTTTGGTAGTTTCTCTTGCATCAGAACATAGCCACCTGCAATAAATTATTACGTTACTTTACAAACTACAAAAAGAAAATCAAGCTTTGGGAAACTAAAAGGAAACACCTCACCTTCCCTGGTACAGCTCAAACTTTTGAACCGTACAAACTATAAGTTCCATGGACCTAAAACTCAACTTGTTTATTCTAATGACCCGAAACATATATACACATATTTATACTGTTACCAAACATCTACAAAAAGAGAATGCAGTAAAAGATTACTATTTGTAAGTGCTCATTAGGGGTGGGGAGCTATGATGATATAGATTCTTGTGAAACCATTGTCTGCAACTTCCTATGCAGGTAGTTCATTACCTCTGCTGTTTAGTGTTTATATATGACGAATATATATGCTATTGTTAATTAATGAATATGGATTTGGGTTATAAGTAGTAATAGCAATGGGCAACAAAGTTTTGGAACACCAATACGATTCTCATAAGAGGGACAACAAAAGTAAACATTTCATTGTAGAAAGGAAAGAAGGGAAAAGACAAATGTCAGGGAACAAAAAAAAGGAAAACAGATGTGAAGTATATATAAAACTTAAATTGATTAACTTTGAGGTGTAAGAATAGGCTTATACACCCCCCTCATACATCTCCAACTATCATCCGCTCTCCCTCTCCAACTATCATACACTCTCCCTCTTTGGATGATGTTGGAGTTGTTCCTTGTGGGTAAAAGCCTATTCCTAACCCCGAACAAATGAACTTTACAAACCTGTAATTGCATATTCTCCTTCTCATTAAATTTTGAGTCTTTTTGCCTGGTTTTCCATTTTTCAAGTTTGAAATAGTTTTTTCTTGACCAGTCCAAAGAGACTAAAGATTACTAAAACTGACAAATTGAAGAACATGCATATACAAAAGGTACATAACACCTGTACACGAGGCTACCGCAGACCTTACCTCCAGTCCTCCACATAATTAAACATGTGACCTCTAGGTTACCACTAAGCCACATGTTCGCCTATATACACACGCATATATATGTAAATATATTTGTGTTGTACACATATAAATATAAACATACACAACATGAGCATCTGATGGGCATCTACATACATATAGATGTGTAAGCATACGGATGTTACATATATCACACACAACTGAAACAGGAAGATAGACCCAAATTTGTGCAACCTTACAATAAAACGAGTAATACATTATACATCTATTGATCAATGTTACAATATCGCATGTATTGCTGTCACCACAGGAACTTTTTAGACGTCCCTCCACAAGCATAACACAAATCAAAGATAGCAAAACAAAGCAAACAAATATAATTATGAGAGTACCTTTTCGAGTGTGGAAACCAGTAGGTTTGCAATTCTTTCCCTTATAGTAATTACGAGGGGCACGCTTTGACGAGAGGATGTCCAGCGACGAAGTCCGCTTCCGCCGAAATGCCCTTCCAATCCCCATTAGCAGACCCAGCGGCATATTCAAGCAATAATTTAATCTCCTCTTCCAACAGGGAAAAAAATGCATCATATCAGAAGAATTTTAACTGATTCGCGCATTCAAAAAACCGAAGAAAGACTATGATTCTCAAGAGTGAAAGAAAACACTTCGATTCGATATCTGTACATATAACACGAATAATCAAAGAGTCTTAAGAAAAAAAACAAGTAGCTAACCTTAGATTCGAAGAACTAAGCGAATCGGAGCGATGATGGAAATAGTGTCGTAATCAACGTGGAAATCACCCACAGAGTGACCAACGAAGGCAATTCGAGAGGCCACAAAATGCAGAGAAGTAGCAGAACTACGGAAGACGAAAGATGGGGGAGAGAAGGCTTTCACGGGAGGGTTCAAAGGGTTTTGTCTGATTTATGGGCTATGTAAAGCCCAACTAAGAAAAGATTCGGTTATAAGAGCCCAATAGTAAAAGGTTTGGGTTATGGGCTTGGTTAAGTCAAATGGCTTGGAAAACCTCGAATTTGGAAAACCATCCGACCTTTAAGAGTAACGTATCCTTTAATCACTTAGAGTTCACATGTTCTAACTTTTTCACAGTTATTATCCTGATGCAATAACTTTTCACAGTTACTCTATCTCTTTGTTGTTTGTGTTTATTTCGCATTTTAATATGAACAAACAATTTCCATTCATGTGGGGGATTGTTGGATATTGGTTTAGTCATGGGCGTACTTTGAGCACAATTAAATGTGAGACCCACATGTCTTTTGGGACAGGTCCATGGTTAAATACGTACATCTTTGAACATAGATGAACGTCGTACATTTGCATTACAAAAAGTAATATCGGGTGAATAAGAAATTGATCCCAAAAGTGTACACATGAAAAGGTATAAGTTGATGCTATGAATCCAATCCTACATTGAATTGTTATAAACTCGAGAGTGAATATATGAACTTGGGCCTAAGGGCACTCAAGTTTGTTGGTAGGAAAATCTTACATGAGCTAAAGTATGGGTTGGGCCAAAGTCTTACATGACCTTAGGTACGAGTGGGGTTTGGCTAGGCCCGTTGACCTTTTTGGTCAATGATTGACCAAGCCCATTTGACCAACTTAAGATTATGGTCCAATTAAACTAAAGAACATGCCCCATTTTACTAAGTCAAGTTAGTCAAGTCTGGACAACTCCTTGAGTCGTCTGGACAAATGTCACAAATCTACATTCGGGACAACTGTTATAAATAGGTTTTATTTGTAGGGTTTCGAGAAAGTCAATTAGTGAGGGTTATATTATAGGTCTAGTTTGGTAAAGCTTTTTTCACAAATATTTCTACTACTAAAAAGCATTAATGCTATGACTTTGCCAAACAAGCATTTTCTGGTGGAAATTCCTAAACACTTCTGGTAGCATTTCTGCCCTCTTGCCGTAAAGAACTCCCTGAAGATGTTGCGAACTTGCTTCATAGGACAGATTTTCCACTAACAGATTGAACATTGGGCACTGGCCTAGTTACAGATGGGGGAGGAGGTTTTTCTTTTTCAGCTTTGCATAATGGACTTTTAAAGCACGACCCTCAAATTCCCAAACCAAATTCATGAGACTCCAAATTAAAAATAAGAATAGAAAGAGAGAGCTCCATAAGAGTACAACCACCAAGAATAATAGAAAACTAACTCTCCACCATTAGTTAGTGTGTGAAGATAAATTTCGTCATTGTCTTTTCAGGCTGATTAGGTTTCCTAAAACTAAAATTTCAGCATTGATAGATACAAATGAGCCAAACAGTTACATTAAACTCTCGTCACATGGATTTATATGTTAGAAAATGTTCAGCAATAACTCTAATTACATTTATCGTCAAATCACCTCAAGAAAGCTAAGTGAGACGAAAGTCACAAGAATTTGAGATAAACCCATGAAGCAATTGGAAGGATATGCTTACATATGAATCGAGATTAGAGAGAGCCGCTGAGTCTGAAAATGAGAGAGAGTATATAGAGACCTAGAAAGAGAGATGTTGTTGGTCGAGTTTGTGTTTGGAGGTTTATAAAGAGACGATAATGGTGATTTTTGTGAAAACTTTTGTTCAGTGGAGAAGTGAGGGGATTTTGGGCAATGGAGAAGGCGAATTGAAGCCATGAACACAGACTTCACTCTCTGAGATGTTTCAGCTTTGAAGACAGAGTTTGCTCGACCCTGAAACAACATCATATGCGAGGCGCCGTCCTAGCCTTCCCTGACCTGGATCAGAACTGAAAATTCCGCCGTGAGTTCTATTTTGGCTGAGAGGAGAAAGAGGGTCAGTCTTCATTTTAAAACGACGACGTTTGACTTTATTGGGCTTTCATCTGGAGTTGCTTTCCGTTGGACTAAACTGGGCTTTCACTAGGCCCAAGTAATGACTCAAAGAATGTAAACGTTAATCACACCTCCAAGTTTTTGGGTTTAATGCATATATGTCACTGAGAGATACCTCCGTTTACAATTAGATCACTGAAAGAAAAAAATTTCAAATTTGATTACTCAATATTTTAAATTTAAGCAATTAGGCCACTCTGATCCAATTCGATCAGCTGTTCACCGGGAATTGCTGACCTGTCATTTAAGTGTCATAGTGGAATATAAAATTAAAAAATTGAACTAAAAGATGAAAAAGGGAGAAAATAAAATTAATAAAAAAGAAGAAGAAGAAATCAAACTTGTTAGATATGATTATTTGAACGTCTGGATCTGGTCATTTATGTTGTTTTGGTGTTCAGATCAACAACGACCAAGAGACTGGAAGATCAAGGAGCTTCCGATTTATGACTTTCACCTGAAGTTGCACTTGCGAAGATTTCGTTGCTGCCATCGGTCTCCTTCTCTCTGAGTCTCCTGGTTATGGATTCCTCTTCGAGCTTGAATCCATGTTTAGGAGCTCAGAGTCGGACCAACAAGCTCTGAAAAGGCAAAGATCCGTCAGTGAAAAATCGACCTATACGTCTTCAAAATTTTCTCGTAAAAGCCTTGATGCAAGTCTTGCTGGTGCAAAGACACCGAGATGGGGTGGAGTTCTGGAGTGAAGCAGCGGTAGACCGAAGGAGGCGAAACACATCTTCATCATCACCGGAGCGTTTCTTCGATAGGCTGAGATCCAAAGTTCCAAAGTGGGTGGACGAGTATATCCAACAAATCTGGTCGATTTTAAGAGAAGGCGGATGGAGCGAATCAAACAAAGTTGGTGTTGATGCAATGCCCCTCTTCGATAATGGATTCTTGGTTGTGGATTTCTCAATTTCCAGTGACCATTTTCTTCTTTTTCAATCTATGTACTGAAAATTCAAACCCAATTACCTGGGCTTGCAAGAATTGGTTAATTTTCATTAATTTTCATTTTTGCGTTGATATATGCCACATTTCTTTTTTATTTTAATTTTTTAAAAAGCCACATCATTTTTTTATATTTTACATGGCAATTTTATTTTATATTCCGACGAATTTATGACATGTCAGCAATTTCCAGCATAAGATTGACCAGAATTTGACTGGAGTGACCTAATTGCATAAATTCAGAATATTCAGTAACTCAATTTGAAATTTTTTTCTTTCAGTGACCTAATTACAAATTGGGGTATCTTTCAATGACTTATATGCACTAAACCCTTAAGTTTACTAAAGACACATACCTTTTGATAAGCGAACCCCTCAAATCTCTCAGTTCAAATTGAACTTGTCAAAACACATAAGAGATTTACAATTAACAACCCTATACATCAAAATCATCCAAGAATAAGTGAATATACAAGTACATGTCATCCATATTTGACACCTCACTGAGGAACAACACCTGTGAATTCTACAACAAGAACAACGACAAAACCAAACATTCCAAACAAAGATAATTAAGCCTAATAATGCCTTCTAAGCACAAGCACATGCAACGAAACTTTGATCTGCAACGCATTCACCGAGGACACTGGATCTAAGCAACGCCGCAATGGAACTTCGATATGCTACGCATTCGCCGAGGACAACTTATTGGCAGCAACCACGAGGAGTTTGACTCGCACGCGGTGGTCCTCCATGTACTGGTAGAAGATTTCGATGATTAGACAGGCAAGGAGTGTGAAGATGACATAACTAAGAGATCAGATCATGAAAGATGGACGAGTAGTAATTCAAGGCCTTGCGGTACCTCTTGGTGGTCCATACGTCACGGAGAGGGACTACTCAACTTGGACGCACAGGTAGGAGCCATAGATCGACAAACCAAAGCTTTTGGGTATGGGGTGTTATGAGCTGGTTCCTAAAAAAACACATGGTCAAAGCAAAGTCAACCTAAGTCGTGGTGTCTTTAGTAAACTTAAGGGTGTGACTAAAGTTTACCTTCGAAGAAACAACTGAATTTTTTTAGGGCTTATTTTTCATATCCAAAAAAATTCAAGCCCAATGAAAATGGTCCAAACATAATCTTTATATAAAAAATGACATATTACTGCCCACTTTATGAAAGTTGGATACTTAGGTCAAAGAAAAAAATATTTTGCCATGTATAAGTATCTATTTTCTACATAAGTATCTATTTTAAAAGTTAATAATTACATAATCCCACATTTGACCTTTTTCTTCAATAGGCATGGATCTAAAAATACTTAGATCTAAGACACCTACTCTCCATCTTCACCATTGCCACGTTTGCCTCCATCTCCACCACCGCCACCGCCACCGCCACCGCCACCGACACTATCACTCCTCCACCACCATCACACCTCCATAATCATTTTCTTCATTTTCTTATTATCCTTCTTTTTCTTTTTCTTCTTATTATTTTTATTAGTGTTCGTCTTCATCTTGTTAGATCTGAGATCTAATATGAGATATGAGATCATAATCTGAGTTCATATTTAATATCGTACAGATCTAAGATCTTATGTTACTGTTTCAATGTTACAATAGATCTGAGATCGTATGTTAGTGTTTCAATGTTACTGATAGTAACCTTACGCGAGCAAAACGGGCCAACTTCAGGTCTCCCCTTTTTAGTGGCTGTTTTGGATGGAATATGATTGGGCATTGTGCGTCTTAATGAGGGGTGTCTAACAACGATGGTGATGTAACAAACTGTCGTCGAAATCGTCTGGATGGGAGACTTTTACTTTTATGTTATTGTTTCCATGTTACTGTTTCACATAGTAACATCTCTATGTTACTATCACAAAAATTAATATTAGACTAATATTTACCTACAATATCATGTTAATGTATTGACATTGTGATGCAGTACCATGTAATATAGGTCAGGTATTTTTTTAAGGTCATTTGCTCTAGTAAGAAATATTACAAGGATTTTGTTTATCATGAAATAATAACATAAACATATCTGAATAATTTTACAAAACTTGATAGATTAAGGGTAAAAATGTAAATAATCATTTCATGGATAACTTTATGTCCATGTGTTTTTTTATTGGACTTAGATGTCCAGAAGGACCCTAATAGGTACCGTATCATTTTCCCATCTTTATATTCTTTCTTCTCCATTCCACTACCGTCACTCTTGGGGGAAAATGTACCTAGCCTAGTATTAATTTCACTGGCATGGAAGATGAAGCCAAAAGTGCAGGGGCAAGCCTTATGCCACCATACTGTTGACAGCAGCTTCAAATGGCTTCGCATTTTTCCGAAGATGAGAGTATAATCATAGCACAATTGGCTTTCTCAATTCTCACATCTTTAGTAATGGGATAACAGAATACACTTTAGAGCACCATATTGATGTTCATATACATTATAAACCAACAGAAACAGGAAAAAAAAATCTAGAAATTGTATTTTAAGTTGAGAAATATTTCCATGAAAACAAACAGAATACCAAGTCAAATGAATGGATTTCATTACTATAACTTGACACCTATTATTCCTATACAACAAATAAGCAATGGCATCAATCTTTGTTAACTTTTTTCAGGAGAAAAGAAAGGGGTGGAGGAAGGGATTGATCCTGTTTTCTAACGATTTTTTTCCAGAAAACTAAGACCTTTCATAAACGGTGTTCCCCCGAAGGATGGGCTGCATATGGTCGATAATTGGCTCGTCAATAACCTTGAGGCAGCAGTCAGCCCATGGCTTTGCGCACGAACAGCAAAATCAATACTAACAACGATAGTTCAAGCATCAACTGTGGACGCGTCACACTTTCACGAAGGGCCTGCCACCTGTAAGTTCAACCAGTAGATAGCTGCTGATAAAGCCTGTTATCCATTTCATGGTCTTCATTACAATCAGAATAATGATTCTAGGAGATCTAACATGCACTACTTTAATAATGACACTGATCCCAGCTAAAGTACAACCTTTAAAAATGTTTGTGGGTTGGGGAGATTTGAACCCATGATCAGAGATAAACTTTCCTTTTTTAGTAGGTAATGGAGGAAGGGGAAATGCTAGCACAGCACACATCAGTTCAGCTGAATGCAAGCATAGAGGATTAAAACATACACACCTTACTTCAAAGATCTAGTAGATTTTTGGAGAATACCGAAATCCATCTATAAGTCACTCTACATACTTCGCTCATGAGTTATGGGACACAAGAGGGTGCAGCAGCCCCATGATACTCGAGTTTCTTTTTGAATGTAAGGAAAAGGGAAACCAAAAGTTTCAGTAAATTTCACATCAAAAAAGAGTAATGCATGTGTTGGTCATCCTCTAAAGTACTCATTGATTTCAAACAACCAATGCATGCCTGTCAACAGTAGGTACTTTGGCATACCAACCACGACATGAGCATCCTTCCTTGCTTTAGACATTTAAATTAGCTTTCTTTGGTCTGTATTTCTGGATTATCATTGCATGCTGAGTGTATCTTCTTTTTTGACTGTTAAAAGGAATGCTTAGGTTATTTCGGCATTTATACGTCAGTTCTGCACAATATTTTAAATTTAATCCCAACCAAAATTAGGAATGTTGTCTCCTTTCTTCAAATGAAAACAGATGACAATCCATACTAACTTTTCTCTCTCGTATAGAATGTACCAAATTACCAATTAGGAGTAAATTCTTATGTTTCATTAAGCCATGCAAAAAAATTCTTAGGTGGTCATGCCAACAGTAGCTTTGAGACTACACTTTGTAGTGAACAATGTTGCTACATGGCATGCAAGACTGCAGGAAGTAGATGGATCGGATAGCACATGCAATACATATAAAACACTTACCAATTTCCTTCAGCAGAGCTACTGTTTTCGTCATTCATTTCCTCCTTTGCAAATTCTTCTAATATAGCACGTTGACGTGCATTCACTTCACTATAAAAGTAAATAAATTAATTGATTATAATGAGATTTTATTTCTTTGCAAAACAATAACAAATAAAAAAGGGGAAAACAATTGAATTCAAAAAGTGATCACAATAGAAACCAAATCTACATAATTGAAGAGGCAGGGGATAAAGAACATTTGATAACTAATCCATAATGTAAGAGATGTTCTAGCTCTCCTTTCTGGGAAATTTAAAGCCAATATTGCAAGAAAGCTCAATAGCTCAACCTATCAACATCCACACCTTTCTTCCCACCTAAGCAAAGAAGACACACACACACACACTTTAGGTTGGATTGTTTTATGTTAAGAAGTGCAGTGGGAAGCAGAGAAGGCACAGATGTTTCTAAGAAAGAAGGATATCGACGTGAATGGATTGGAATGAGAGTTTAGTTTTTAACTGGATAGAATGGATCAAGGAATCAACGCGGAAACTCAATTAGTAAAGTAAGGATTCATATAGCTGATGGCATAAATATGGCAATGATTCTTCGTTTCATGCATAGAATTCTCCAAACTCAGTATAAATTATTAGTAATGCCACGACCATCTATTCATGTTATAATTTACAAAGTTCAAGGTCATCTGGATAAGCAAACAATTAGACATGTAACCGAGTCAGGAAATAAATAAATTGTGCTTATAGCCTTATACACATCACAAAAACTCAACTTTAACACAAACAAGATTTCAGAAAACCATCCAAACATCTAAAAATATTCTATTTGATTCCTAGAAACTCGTGCCCATAGAGGGACATAAGTTCTTGCCATCGGCATTCAGGCACTGCCCCCATGTTTTGCTTCCATAAAATTCTTTTGCAAAGCTGGTACATTGAACATTTGAACCAAACTTTTAGCAGCTGTCTAAAGTGTAAAGTGGCAAATACTGGTGCACAAGGAAACCAATGTTAAGGCCTAAAAACATCATATGCGTGCCTACTCGAAACGAAGAATCTGAAGTTCAGTTACAGAACGCCATATTATTCTGGGATTCTGTTTTAGTAATTATATATATTGATAAAACAGAGGTTCCAGACGTCACTCCAAAAATAATTGCACCAGAAAATACAAGAAACAATCCAAAAGAAAAATTATGCACAACTAACATGGTTAATTATAAATATATCAGGAAAAAATTTGCATCAATGAAATATATAAAACCACCAACAGAAAGATCACACAATTCAGAGCACATAGAAAGCTTACGTCGGAAAATTAATACGAAAGCGCACAAATTGATCTCCATGATCCACAAGAAAACCGTGCTTTGGAAGTCCTGTGGAAGCTTCATTTTGAGTGCGGAACATATTGAGGGCAATTGAAAGCGTAGTGGAAAAATAAAAGACATCTGCTATACCTTTTCCTCGTAGTACCAGAAGTTGGCCATGCTGAACCCCCTTTGGTATCTAAGCGAGCCATAGTCGCAAAACAAGGGAAATTAATGTTAGAACAGGTTGGGGGCATAAGAGGAATGCCAAACATGATGGCGCATAATGGCAATTAGACCAAACATGATGGCGCATGATGGCAATTAGACCAAACATGATGGCGCAAAATGGCAATATAGCATTCCATTTATAATTAATGAATCTCAATTTCTATACATCAAAATAATCAATAGAAAGAGATTTCACAACGAAAGGGTTTCTTTTAGGGCAGAAAGGGAGAAGGGTTTACTTAGTGATCAGTGTATAAAATTCCAACTTTTTTCGTTTCACTACCACAACCAATTCCACCTTATGTTGCTTTCAGTTAAATTCAATACTTAACCATACTTTAGTGCCCGATAATTTTAACCAAGGTCAACATTTGCTTATGCTTTAGCTTAATACTAAAAAATTTGTATCAGCTGAGATGTATTGAGTCAAGTGCAATACAAAAGTTATCAAATTATAACTCCATTTACTATATGGTTGATAACGTTGAAACCGTTTTCTTTAACCAAAGAAAAAAAAAACAAAATTAGAAAATAAAGATAAAATTTATACTTTTACTTGCGTCTTCCCTGACAAAGTTGGCACCTCAACCTTTCCACCAAGCATAGCCTGCATGAAAATCCAAACATTTTTACGAATGAATAATTCAAACATCAATTTAATAAGGCGTGATAGATACACTTTCTAAAACTACGATTAATATTAAAAAAAAAAATCCCAATGTATTTTGTGAATTAAAACCTATGAGTACCATACATAATACACACTAACAAATTGCTAAACATGTATTAAGCATAAATATTTCATCCTTTTTATGGAAAAATATGTCATTTCATTGATAGCAATAGCCTTTGAATCCACAAGCCTCACAAGTTTGCAACCTAAGAAAAAACAGGCATAAAGCAGAAGAAAAGTATTTTCCTTCTGAGTAGCAAAAGTTTGATTGTAAAAAATGAATAACTTTGCACAAGTCAACTTCCAACAAATTTGCTCTCTTTTTTCCTGTGAAAATTTGCTAAAATTGATGAATAAAGGCAACAACTCAGCAATTATAAATGCTAAGTAATTTTCCAGTAAAATATCACAAAAACTTTCCATATTTTAACTCCAACCTCACACAAAATCAACAGGGTGTGTTGTTTTAAAGTGCCTTTATCGCAAACTTACTAGTTTTTCTCATCCATTCTAACTAAAATGCACCTAAGGATCTAGCAAATGGCTACAGAAAAAAATGAACAATCAAGAATTTAAAGAAAAGCAAAATGGCTAAGCGATTGCATGAAGCCAAAGTATGTGTAATCAAAGAGAAACCCGACAAGCACAATAAACTATTTGTATGAAGTTTCAGTTCTCACTTGTGTAAGGCTTATCTTGTAGTCCACGTAAACATCTGCACCATCTCTAGAAAACACAGGATCATCAGCAACCTACATGATGAATAACATGGACAGATCTGAGAGAAATTGCAGTTCAAACAAAAACGAGAGAGAATCTGAGATAAATTGCAGTTCAAATACAGAGAGAGAGAGAGAGAGAGAGAATCAGAGAGGAATTAAGCTTCTGAAACCTCGTAATAAACAAGTTCAGTATAGCGTATTTTCTAATCTCCATACACCCAGAAAGTTTATCCAGATAACTAATCCATTACACAGACCTTCTAACGATTTAGAGATAGCACATTAGAAAAGATTAGCTTAACAAATAAAATAACTTTGTTCTCTGCATCATAATGAACTAATTTTTTTCCCCTGTTGTTCTGAATGCCGCTCTCATATTCAACAAACTGTAGTAAACAACCAACTCACTAAATGAATTAGATTTTTTTCCCCAATACAAAAGGAAGGTATTGAATGACGCAAAGGGAATGCAACATATATCCATGTGTTTATGACTTTGTAATAACAGAAAACATAGAAATTATCAGCTGTTAAAATCATTGAAATGGCTTGTCTAGAAGGGTAGAATTCTATTTACCAACCAAACTCTTCTCTACAAAAAAAAAAAAAAAAAGAGAGAGAGAAAGAAAGAAGACAGCAAGCAAGTGAGATGGACAGAGGAAAACCGAATGAGACGTATGCTTTTCTTCGCGAATGCATTCATGTTCTTTTGTTAATCCATAATTTAATAAGAAAAAAAGGTGAACAGAAAATGAAGGTACTGTGACACTAAAATGTTTAGAGAGATAGATAGTGGTTGCCTTAAGTTTAATGTACAAACTGCCAGAGTGACTTCGTGGTCCTCCAAAATTCCCAGCACCAGGTACACGGATGGTATCTCCAGTGTCCATACCTGGTCAATTTTCCCAATAGGGGGGAAGAGAGAGAGAGAGGGACATACAAACTTCATTAATAAAAATAACAAATAAATTAAATAGACAACTCCATAATATAGATCAATTTATTTTGAATTATCCATTGTGTTTCTTTTTTATTCACCCAGTGTAGCCCCTTATATGTCATTTAGGCTTTGAAGTTTGACCTTCAAACCTCCCAGAGTTACATAGTTCCAAATTCTAAGAAGCTGCCAAATGCTTTATTGTCGTACGGAAGATTTAATAATCATGAATTCGGATGCATAGCAAAACATATTATGCAGTTGATATCATACAGTCGAGAAAAGTAGCACTGCTCAATACCGGAAAAAGTGCCTATAGGAAAAAATAAGACATACATATACATGAAAAGGAAGGATTTGATCCTATTTCTTGCCTCCTGATGTAAAATTTTTGGTTTATTCATAATAAAAGCATCCAAAACCAACCTGTTGGTATGGTAACTTTAACTTCCTTCACGCCTTCAACTGCACCATATCCTCTGCATGACATACAACGGTCCTGCAATGGATGGATAAAACATCACTGACCTTAGCCACAAAGTTAGATGTGGCACTCAATGGAGTCATCGCTTGAATTGGCATTTGACCTTAACAATCTGACCAGACCCTTTACATGTGCTGCATGTTGTCGTAAAGGGAGGAATTGTTACCTGAGGGAGGATTCAATAAAAAAAAATGAATATTGAGTCAAATAGATAGTGAAAAATATTGAGTCAAATAAGTTGTGAAACGCCTAAGATAATAAGAGGAAAAAAAAATATCCCCATGAAAGTGAGTTTTCTCAAAAGAAGTAATCTAGTACTCGTCACCATGTTAGCAGCACTTACTGTACCGATGCCTCTGCAAATTGGACAAACTGTCGTCTTAGCATCAAGTGGATAACCACTCCCATCTGCACCATAAGAAGGGGCAAAGGAACTTAGTCATTTATGATGGGTGTGGAATAGTTCGGAAGGACAGGGTGGAATAGTTCAGAGAATGGGGCGGAATAGTCAAGAAGTACATAACATAATCATCATCACCATCATCAAAGCTATAATCCAAAACAATTTTGGAACAGCTAGATGAATGATGAATCCATAAAAATTAGTTGGAATCACAATGTGGATTCTCCATCGCCAAACTGCAATAATCCCCCAGAGCTAAAAAGGAGCATAATAGACAAAATGAAAAATATTAAAGCACTGATACTTCTATTATGCTAATTTAAACAATACGACACTTCAGATATCCCACAGCCCAAGAAAATTGAAGGAGCGATTTAGAATTCTCTCAATAAAGAGTTAGGCACTTACGCTGATTCATGATTTTATCAAGAATAAAAAGTGATGTTTATCACCCCTAAGTATATACCGAGGACTCTGGCATTTTGGTTATGACATAATCTAGGTAAATTGTCTCTCTCATTACTCATGACATTTTCTAAGGGACTGCTTAAGGAGAGAGAAAGCCAAGTAAATAGTAATCCTATGACTATCAATTTATCTGTCCAGCTTCATTTGTCTAACGACTTATCAGCGAGTGGAATTTCTTTGTTTACATGCATCAGACAATACAAGTCCCAAAAAAATTGGATCCACCCAGAAATGCTATCTTGCGTTTCAATTTGTAAGAGAATCAAATACAGCCGGTATAACAACACAAAACCAAGTACCTTAACAAATTTGATATGACGAATTGAAAAAAGAGTTCTATATATCACAATCAAAGCATCAAGATTTCCAAATAAAATTAATTTCATTATAATGCTTGTTTTACTTACGGCAAGAATCGCAGGGAACATATGCATCAAAAGACAGATGCTTGGTGCACCCATTAGCAGCTTCCGAAAAGGAGAGCACAAGATCCACCTAAAAAAGCCCCCATCAGAATACAATCCATACACTTTAGCTTGTATGTATTTAAACTCGGGACAAACATCCACACTTGTATATACACTTAGAGTGGACCTGAATATCAGATGCAAAATGATCGGTTTGATCTTCAAATATCTGTGAAAAAAAATATATCTGTTAATTTCAGCATTAAACAATACAAGTAAACAGACCACACCAGCTTGAAGGAATAACAAGATGCTAGAATGTACTTCAGAAAATATTTTGCGGAATGAATGAGAAAAATGAGTCTGGTGAGCATTTTTAAATCCATCCGCATCACCATGATGATATCGAAACTCCTCTGCTTCATCCGGATGATACCCTCTACTCCCAGATCCCCTACTCTGCTACTTGATAGAACAGAAAGATAGAGAGAATAGTGTCGGTTAGTTCATAAAACCTTTAGTGGGACTGCAGGCTTTAAACTGCATCAACATCTAATATTTAGGAGAAAAAAAGAGCAGTACCAACAAATCCTTGGACCCCAAATGATATCTATTGAAAAGCAAACACAGATACAAACAAAATCAGGAATGAAATGTCAAGCAAGTAGTTACCATGTCATACTGGTTTCTCTTCTCAGGATCTTGCAAAGTCTGTAAGTTACCAAAGCAGAAGGAACAAGAAAACTATTCAATATATATGGAAAGTAAGACAATATTAACAATATGACAATTGCATCTTCCATTTATCATTGGGAAAGGCAAAATTCAAAACCAACATGGAAAATAGTGGGCAAAGGGAGAACACAAAATGAAAATCATGAGAAAGCCACAGGGAATCCCAGCCCAGGCCCAAACCTCATAAGCATCTCTTATCTCCTGAAATTTCCTCTTTGCAGAAGGATTGTTCTTGTTTGAATCTGGATGGTACTTCTTGGCAAGCTGCATAATAAATGGGAACTCAGCAATTTCAAATGAGAATAGTGACATAGTTGTTACAGGTATCATATGATATGCAAGAAGAGTTTATCAATCCAAATAAAAGCATACACAATTCTCCAAGGTGGATAGAAAGGAGACCACTAATGCTGCTAATTCGAACATCCACACCGAGGACAAAAAAACTACTTTTCTTCAGCAATGAATATACACGTCTAACTCCCAATCCATAGCTTCCCTAACTAAATGCAAAGTCCAAATGATTCTCCATTGTTAATTTCAAGACAATGCCCACCACAGCTTCCTTAGTTGCTTTGTTTTGGGATAAAACTATAGACCAAGAATTATGCCTCTAACGTCTTTCTCAAAAAGTAATTTTGTACCATTCCTGATAAAAAGCATAATCTGGGAAGCACGGAAACAACACTGCACAGATATACCGACACGGCAATTCTCAAAATTCTAAGGATGTGACACGTCAAGGATGCGGCAAATAAATATATTTAAATTTAATTCATATAAATTTCCAACTACAAATCAAAATACTATAATATCATAACAATCAAAAATAATTTCATGCATCTAAATCTTCAATTGGATTTTCTTCGACATTCTCCATCCTTCCACCATCAAATATAACTGCTTCAATCTCTGGTTCATCAAGTGACAAATCGGCAACTTGGAGAACTCTAAATTCATCCATCATATCATCAAAGGCATCTCCTCCTATATCCCACATCTTCGTGTATCCTTGCATGTGTTACGGATTTTTTCTTGATAAAAGACGAAGATTATTGTGAACATAGACCAGATCCTCAACAAGTTTAGGCGCCAACTTGTTACTACTAATAGAATAAATGAACGAATACTACTCCAATTGTGCTCACAAGAAGACAAGGAAGATGGCTGCCCAAGCAACTTTAAGACCAAAGATTGAAGCATAGGAGAGGAAACACCATCAACCGCCCACCAAAATTTGTTTATACCTTTTATAAAATATTTATGTTTTCACTTTATAGAAAGTAGTTGACGACTTTAAGCAAAAGAAGTGTCGAACAAGCATGCACTGCATGTCCGGCAATATTTTTTAATTAAAAAAATAAATATATTGCATGGCACGTGTCCGTGTCCCGCAAGTTTCCGACTCTTGCATTGGCTATCAATATGCGTGTCTGTGCTTCCCAGATCATAATATATTTGACCCACCACCCCCTTTTTCCAAAAGGTTCTCCAATTGTTCAAAAACTACTCTTAAATATGTTCAGGACAGGGCATCAAAAATAGGACCAGACCTCCTTCAGAGCTACCATTCAGAATCATCTTGAAGATAGACCCAGCCCATGTTCACGTTTACGTGCAGCCAACCTCAATTACTGGAATCAAACAGAATGGACATGTTTACAGTATCATTACAGTTACAACTTACAAGTTCTTCTATGCTGATATGCAGTTTCCACCAATCACTTACTAGGTTCCTACAGCTCGCTTTACTATATTCAGCTCTCACATTATCAAAGCAGAATTATGGCTTTGTAAAAACAACATGTTATCACTTCAAACAAAGCACATGGCTTTTAACAATCTCATGATAAGGGTAAAGAGTGTTAGAGGTATGCAGTATGCTACACACTATGCATACTTTTTGAACAATTACAGCAAAAAATTAGTGTTGTAGATTCACATATAGGCAAAACTTGGAATTGGAAAGAAAAATGCCCAACATCAGAAGAGGAAACTACAAAATGCCAGTATTATACTAACCACATAAAAAGCCTTTTTGATCTCATCTCTGGTGGCATTCTTAGAAACACCAAGAATTTCATAATAGTCTCGTGCTGGATAGCAACAAGATCCTGCCGAAGTGAATGCAAGCATAGTCACAGTTACAAAAACTAACGAAGGACAAGAATGTTTTAAAGGATTCAAATGAACAATATGCTTCTTGGCACGAGGAAGAGTGCGAAAACCTGTTGCATGAATATAACGCTTTCCCACTAACAATCCTGTAATTTCAGTATAATCAGGTTTCCCAATAAGAAAACTGCACCTGTGCAAAGCTTATCCAAACAATTAGAGGAAAAAAAATAAGTTAGGAATCCATAACAGAGGTTTCACAAGAACGAGTAAAACTGCATATTAGCACTCAAAACGAATATAGTACATCGTTCCGGAAATATGCGAGGGTGCGGCGGGAAAGTCCTACAAAGCGGATGAGCCTGGTGACTGCCGGACTCCACGGCCATATATGCTATCAAACACCGCCGGCGCTGCATTTAACAAATTGCCCACATGAATCATCCAATAAATTTTGTTTAGCCAATCGGAACGAAATTCAATAGTCTGCCGATCAGTTCAAAAGAATTTCTGCAGAGAACTAACAGAAAGATTCAACAGTCGAATCATCGCTCACCAGGCCTAGCCAGCTGAATCTTCTCATTATAAATTAAGAGGAAGAAGCCGGAACAGAATTGAAATATTAAACTATTCGTTAACTTCGCATAATGGAGAAGCAAAATATATGAATTCGTATCCACCAAGAAAGAAATAATACTGCACCGCTCGAATCTTTGGTGCCCACCGAATAATTGAGAAGGTTTAGGGTTTTGCTCAACGGCTCTAGCCTCTAGAGGTGTCAAACGAGCCGGACGTCCCGTTTGGGGGGCAGTATTATATTGTTGATTTTTTAAAAAGATTTTCTTCTTTTTCTTTTTTTTTTCTTTTTTTATCTTAACACGTTACTAAAACGGCCAAAGCCACTCGCACATTTAGAGTGTGTTGGGATTGAGGGATTTGGAGGGAAGGGAAAGGAAGGGAAATAGAGTTTCCTTCCAATTCCCTTGTTTGGATAGTTTATTAAAAATTAAGGGGAGGGATTTGAGGGGATTTGGAAGGAAGATTTCATTAAATTTTTGTTAAAATTTTTTCTCTCCAAAATGGAGTCATTTGGAGGGAAGGAATTACTAATTAAGTCATTTGTAAGTTAAATATCTATTTTACCCTTGTACATAATATTTTAACATAAAAATAAGGATAAATTAGTAAATTAAACAAATTTTCCTTCCTTCCTTTTTTTTATCAATCCAAACATGGGAGAGGGAAAAATAATCCCCCTTCCCCTCCCTTCCCTTCTCTCCCCCTCCCCTCCCTTCTCTTCCCTTCCCCCCAAATCCCTCAATCCAAACACACTCTTAGGGGTCAACATCGGATCAGGCCTGACCGATCCGAAAATATAATGCCCATGCCCGGGTTTATCATTTGGGCCGGGCTTGAGTCGAAAATGGAAGCCCAAGCCCGGTCCGAGTCCAAATGAGTCGAGTCGGGCTTAACTATTACTATTTTTTTATATATACACATATACATATACATACAGTATGCATTAGACATATATACAAACACATAAATACATATATATACACACAAGATATATATATATATATGTTTTCATATATATATATGTTTTCACTTTGAAGAATTGGAGAACCTTTTGGAAAAAGGGGGTGGTGGGTCAAATATATTATGATCTGGGAAGCACGGACACGCATATTGATAGCCAATGCAAGTGTCAGAAACTTGCGGGACACAGACACGTGCCATGCAATATATTTATTTTTTAAAATAAAAAATATTGTCGGACATGCAGTGCATGCGTGTTCGACACTTCTTTTGCTTAAAATTGTCAACTACTTTCTATAAAGTGTGAACATAAATATTTTATAAAAGGTATAAAAAAAATTTGGTGAACGGTTGATGGTGTTTCCTCTCTTATGCTTCAATCTTTGGACTTAAAGTTGCTTGGGCAGCCTTCTTCCTTGTCTTGTTGTAAGCACAATTGGAGTAGTATTCGTTCATTTATTCTATTAGGAGTAACAAGTTGGCGCCTAAACTTGTTGACGATCTGGTCTATGTTCACAATAATATTCGTCTTTTATCAAGAAAAAATCCGTAACACATGCAAGGATATACGAAGATGTGGGATATAGTAGGAGATGTCTTTGATGATATATATATATTATAGTAATTACGAGGGGCACGCTTTGACGAGAGGATGTCCAGCGACGAAGTCCGCTTCCGCCGAAATGCCCTTCCAATCCCCATTAGCAGACCCAACGGCATATTCAAGCAATAACTTAATCTCCTCTTCCAACAGGAAAAAAATTCATCATATTGGAAGAATTTTAACTGATTCGCGCATTCAAAAAAACGAAGAAAGACTATGATTCTCAAGAGTGAAAGAAAACACTTCGATTCGATATCTGTACATATAACACGAATAATCAAAGAGTCTTAAGGAAAAAAAAAACAAGTAGCTAACCATAAATTCGAAGAACTAAGCGAATAGGAGCGATGATGGAAATAGTGGCGTAATCAACGGGGAAGTCACCCACAGAGTGACCAACGAAGGCAATCCGAAAGGCCACAAAACGCAGAGAAGTAGCAGAACTACAGAAGAAGAAAGACGGGGGAGAGAAGGCTTTCACGGGAGGGTTCAAAGGGTTTTTTCTGCTGTATGGGCTATGGAAAGCCCAACTAAGAAAAGATTCGGTTATAAGAGCCCAATACAAAAAATTGGGTTATAGGCCTGGTTAAGTCAAATGGCCTGAAAATTATAAGCCCAACTTACTAAAGAAATTAGAATAGCAACAGCAAGGTGGGTCTGAACCAGCATAAGCCATACATTTTAGATTTTAACACACTAATGAAAATGCAACCAGCCCAGTGGACTGTTACAGCCAATTTTGCAGTCATGGACCCTGGAAAACCACCAATTTTGAAAACCATCCAACCTTTGAGGGTAACGTGACCTTTGGTCACTAAGAATTGTGAATTTCCAACTCAGTCATCGAATGTTCATATGTTCCAACTTTTCACAATTATTATCCTAATGCAGTAACTTTTCACAAGTACACACGCTCTCTCTCTTTGTTGTCTGTGTTTATTCCGCAGTTTAATCTGAACAAACAATTTCCATTCATGTGGGGGTTGTTGGATATTGGTTTAGTCATGGGCGTACTTTGAGCACAATTAAATGTGAAACTCACACGTCTTTTGGGACGGGTCCATGGTTAAATATGTACATCTTTGAACATAGATGAACGTTGTACATTTGCATTACAAAAAGCAATATAGGGTGAATGAGAAATTGATCCCAAAATGTACACATGAAATGGTATAAGTAGATGTTGTGAATCCAATCCTACATTGAATTGTTATAAACTCAAGAGTGAGTATATGAACTTGGGCCTAAGGGCACCCAAGTTTGTTGGTGGGAAAATCTTACATGAGCTAAGGTATGGGTTGGGCCAAAGCCTTACATGACCTTAGGTACGAGTGGGGCTTGGCTAGGCCTGTTGACCTTTTTGGTCAATGTTTGATCAAGCCCATTTGACCAATTTAAGATTATGGTCCAATTAAACTAAAGAACATGCCCCATTTTACTAATAATATAACCCTCACTAATCGACTTTCTCGAAACCCTACAAATAAAACCTATTTATAAGGGTTGTCCCAAGTGCAAATCTGTGACATTTGTCCGGATGACTCGAGGAGTTGTCCGAACTTGACTAACTTGACTTAGGCCTAGTTTGATAAGGCATTTGCAAAGTAGCAGATATGTCAGCAAAAATGATAGTAGTAGAAATGCTAAACAATTTTAGTAGCAGATATGTTGCTTGAATGTTGTGTAGTGTTTGATTAAACTTTTGCTGGTAACATTTTATCTATGTATCATATCGTGATAAATTACGTACATGGGTATTATGCATGTTAGTTGTAATAGAGGCATATAAATGTATGTATAAATAAAAATTAATTTATAAAATAATAAAAATTAATTAAAATATTTATAAATAGTTACAAAATTGATACAAAAAATTGAATTAAATAAATATTAAATAAACACCCAATAGGAACAAAAGTTAATTCACCAAGTTGATAAACATTGACCAAATTAGTTGTCTCCAATCTCTATCCGTCATCCCGATGACAACAAAAGTGAGGTCGACCACAATTATAACAAATTCATTCACTGTGCAAGGCATGGATTCACGGTGCAAGTCAAGACAGAAAGTGCAAGGCAAGGCAGATCAATTCAATGTCTTGAGTCGCTGTGGGGATGAGAAGTTGATGTCATGCCGGAGCCAGAGACACAAGGTATGTGGCGACACCGACAATGGGGAGATTGCCAGTGATGTTCTTTTGGCGACGATTACGAGGAAGAGGGTGAAGAGAGAGAAGAAGAAGGTGAGAGTAATGACTTTTTAGGGGTAAAATGGGGATGACATTGAAATATTGAGGACATAATAGGAATATACACAAAAATGTTGGTAAAATGCTTTGATTTGGGAGCATTTGAAAAATGGGCAAAAAGGCTTTGAAAAGTGTCTTGGATTACGTGCACCATAATGGTTGTTTCGTTAGCTCATAACATTTATACTAAAAAGTAGTATAAATGCTTGTAAAAAAGCTATACCAAACGGGACCAATATAGCTTACCTTCTCATGTTTGTTTTAAGTTTGCAAGTTTAGTTGGCTACCTATTCTAGGCAACCAAATGGCAAAACCCATTAGATTCAAAGACACAATTTAATAATCTGGTTACATTAATTAGCATAGTCACTAGTTTATAAACCAAATTGGGATAGCCGGCTTCGGCCAAATGCGTATGCCTGTAGGATTTTCGTTGTTTGATTTCCACTGGGATCTATCCCCATTCAGTTTATCTGTTGGCAGGTTGGGCGCAGCATGTTTGGCTCGAGTTTATGCACAACTTGATTGTCCAAAGTAGGCAAACCCGATAGTTTTCTTCTCAATTAAAACAAACAAAAAATAGTTACTAGTTTAGAGCATTATGCTCTGTTTTGACATCACCTTTGAAATTTCTTTAGGAAATTGGGTTACTTGCAGGGCACAACATGACATTTACTTGGTGCACCTAAGGTAGCTAGCAAACATCTCCATCAACCTTTTCAATGTCTCAGAGGTTGCAAAACAGTGCAGTGGATAGATGAATATGCCCAAACTAGAAAACTTTAGAACATGAGAACATTTCTTCTTTATTTTTTGACAAATTTAAAGTGTGTTATGATTGGAAATAGTATCGTCAAGGATTTTGGTATTCAAGCCTCCTTTTCGATAGATGCACCCCTGTCAGAGACCCCATTATAACATTTCACTTTTACAGATATTTTTTTATTTTTAAATTTTTTTTTCTGTTTGAATGACCGACCATGTCACTTCTTCCTTTGTTTATCAGTGGGGCCCATGTCTATTTGATATGGATTGATAAATGTAAATTCGAAATTATTTGGCAAATAAAGTTCTCTAAAAATTATTTACTATAATAAGTAAAATAATTATTTTATTGAATCACATTAATACATGTTACATCCCTAATCTTCTAACACAATAGTTTCAGGAGGGAACCTAGAACGAGTATGTTGCATGTACGCATCAAGTTGTTTCGTATAAGGCGTAGCCCGTGTAGCTATACAATCATACCGAAAGTGTTTCCATTGATACATAATGAGAGGCACCAGGTAACCCTTTGTCAATGCAACCAAGACGTAATGATTATTATTTACGTGCCCAATAGCTATAGCAACATGTTGATATAGCGGTGGAGGAGTTGATCGAAGTGGCAAATATGTCAAGCTCTGTAACTGACTAAGAACGTGTAGTATGACATTATACCTCGAAGCAATCAAGAGACTCATGTCTGGCATTGTCATCCAGTGCTCAACCGGTGCTCCTCTATCTGTTGCAAAGAAGTTCAATGAGTTTTGAATATGATATGCTCGCTCTTCACTGCCAAATATTGCAACATATTGATCCCAAAATGTGTTCAACTCTTCCATCAAGTTATACCGGATGGTGGCCCATGCATCTTCGCCAAGACGAAGACAGACAGCTATTGCTCGAAATCCGCAATTTCCATTAGGTATTACATCTTCTACTTGTTTGATGTAATCTTGCAATATTGGTGGAAATTGACAAACATAGCCATCTACAGAGTAGTTTATCCTTTCAGACCTTGAACTCATTTGTGTAGGAAGCGATGATGTATTATAGAGAGAGCAACTACTGTGTCTTGTTGGTTCCTAGCTATGGAGAAAATCATGCTCAATGAATTCGTATGCAGACAAATTTCCCTGAGTCAATGTGCCTGACTTCAAGTTCGAGATAGGACATTTGTATGAATAACTGTGTCTATTTGGTTCTTGATCATGAATAACTGCCTTTTGCTTGGTATTCATCACCCTGTTCTTCGTTGGTAGGCATCCACGAGTATTTGTCTTAACAGCTGGTTCTTGAATAGAAGTTGTAGACGGTTTGATTATCTCCCTCAGCTTTCTTAGTACACTGAATTTTGCCCGGCCAGGACTGCTTCTTAAATTGTTCTGTGAACATTTGTACCTCGACGGCACAATCAATGTCATCATTGAGTAGAGAAACACATGGCGACAAGTCAAGTTTCCTCCAAAATGCATCAATGAAAGCAAGTGGTATAGGTCGACCATCATTGACATAGGCACATGGTAGACCGTAGCATTTTCTATACTTGCATCCGCAGGCATATGAATCTTGTCCAACAACTTCATCCGCTCAAATTCAGTCCAAATTAGATCCAATGCATAGATGGAAACAAAACCCCATAATTCTCGAAAGTGTTGGGTTCTGAATCGATGTTGTAGGATATTTCTGCTTTTCTCCAGACTGGCTTTGATCGATGAAATTTGATTTTGGATGAGCTCATGAATGAACGATACCGCTGACTTCAAGTTCGACTGTGTTGAACCCAAATAGCATTTCAACTTGGCATGCTGACTCTCCACTCTGTTAGTAGTCTGGTTCCCGAAATGTAAATAGCTATCGGTCCAAGCAGATACAAACATCTCCTTATATGGTGTCAACCATACAGTTTCGATGTAATTAACCACAGCTGGATGGTTTTGTAAAATTACCTACATATATGACAAGTTACAGAGATATACTGACTCATTTCTTGATTCCAACAACGTTTTCCACATGGAGTAGAAAGAATTCCACAATTGTTTTTCTCCTAGCAATGACTTGCAATCCTTTCAATTTCACTCCTTTCAGTCTGAAAGGACAATCTATTTTTTTGGTGCCAATAAATTTCGTCGACGACGTCTTATTTTTGAATGTGCCACCACGATCACAATGTAACTACAATTTGGGTCTCTTTCCGAATCCACCAATCTCTGACCTTTTAATGACAATGATAAATCCCAAATTACGTCCAGTGTCTTGAACCTAATCAATTAAGGATTGACACGATTTGAATACCTGAGGATATAGTAATTAATATAGAAATTAAGAAAGTTAGGTCAGGAATTAAATGCTAACGTGTGAAATTTAACCCTAAAATTGAATCTTGAAGCCAAGAAATTTCGTGGTAAATAGCAACATTATCATACCATGTTAGTGAAAAATTCATTTGTAACATCAACGTCTATATTGTCTTCACTTTCTTCCACAGGTTCGTCTTCTTGTTTTATGAAAATATCATCCTGCCAACAATAGATATTCACCTTATCATATGCAATTAATAAAAATATTTTATGAAAAAGTAAAAAAATATGTATATTTACTTGACCGTCACTAGAACCACTTGACAATCGCAGATCTTCAGCCCAACTTCGTAACTGATCCAAATTCATTTTTTCTCTGAAATGGCGAAAATAAGATAGAGAGAATGGAAGAAGTGGAGAACATCTCTACTTATAATAGAAAAAATTATAGCCGTTAAACTTTGAACGTTAAACACAGAGAGTCATTGAAGATAGAGCCGAGAAAGGCAAAAAAAAAAACCCACTTTAATACGTTTGGATTTCAACTATAAACATCACTGCATGTGTTTTTGAACAAAAATGATTGAGTTTCGACTTCTAAGAAGCACAAAAATCGACAACAATACAGTCTCGTTTTTGGTTCTGAAATAATGTAATTTTTTATTTAACATGTGAGTTGACAACGTTTTCAGTCGTAGAATGATGTACCTACACCTTAGAGTAGGTTTTACATGTACCTTAGAGTTTATTTACAACCACCCTATGGTCAATCAAAATTGTGATTTACCAGAAGAAGACATAATTGGACAACTATGTCAGTTTTTGTTATTGTCCCAACAGCTCAACTTTCCTTGCAGACTACTTTGAGTAGGTTTGAAGCATCTAGTATTGTGTTGTTTTCTTTTCCATCACATAATCATTTCCATCTTAGTTTAATGTTTAAGATATCTCCATACACTCTTAGCTACTAATTAATATAATAATCTTCAATCATAATCCATCTATGAGGTACAAAAACAAACTATAAACAAAACCCTCTTTTATCTTAAATCCATGTTCATGCCCTTTTTGGTGCCTAATTATGGTACCACCTTATTTTGACTTTTTTGATAACCGAAAATGACACCATACAATCTTGTCATTTGAACATCCGATATGAGTCTAAACTCGAACTGTTATGTCCACGGATACTTAAGTTTCCCACCTAATAACATGATAGGTTGGACCAAAACTCATCACGTGAGGATTGAACTCAGGATCTCCGAAGTCCATATGACTTGCTTCTAGAGATTTATTATTTTGACTTCTCGATAAACCCTCTTTTCAACAACCATGTCCAACTGAACCAACTAGAAGAAATACCAGAGAATTTGGGTCCCATTTCCCTCCCACAGGCATTAGGTATGAAGGTCTGCCCCAAAAGTCACTCTTATGGAGTGAGTTCGTTTCACAAACCCTTTTGAAATACCAAACGTCTTTACTCACTCCAATAGCCCTTTCTATGTTTATTTAAAGCATCAAACCCCTCAAATCCTCCAACAACTGCCCAAATTAAGCCTCTAGCTTTCCTTCTCTTTTACTCTCTCAAAATGGCAATGGCAAGTATATCAGTACTTCTGGTTTTGTGTATGGTGGTGCCAATTACATTGGCAACTGATTACACCGTAGGAGACTCCACTGGATGGGTAATGGGTGTTGATTACAGTACATGGACTAGTGGCAAGACCTTCACAGTTGGTGACAAGCTTGGTAATTTTGGATCACTAAACTCTCAAAATGTTTACATACTTGTTAAGATTATAATCCCACATCGGTCTGACATAATCCAGCTAAGTGATTTATAAGCAAAACCCAGTCCCTCTCACTTCAACAATGTGTTTTCTGGGCTTAAATACTATTAAGTGAGATGGCCTAGAGAAACAAAGCCTTACGGGTTCAGGCCTAAAGAGGACAATATTGTGTTTGGAGTCGGAATTTCAACTACACTTCAATTGAAACAACTTTATCTTACTAAATGTGTTTTTTTTGTTTTTGTTTGCTTGGGTTAGTGTTCAGCTATGGAGGTGGGCATTCAGTGGATGAAGTGAGTGGTAGTGACTACAACAGCTGCACGGTAGGAAATTCACTTACAACAGACAGCAGTGGTGCCACCACCATTACACTCAACAAGGCAGGCACTCATTATTTCATATGTGGTGCTATTGGACATTGTGGGAGTGGCATGAAGCTTGCTGTCACTGTTGGATCCGGATCTCCGACCAGTACCAATACTTCACCGGCGGCTTCCGGTGGTAGTACTACTACTACTACACCCACCACCACGACGCCAAAATCCAACATGCCGGAATCTTCTTCAGGGAATCTCTCTCCATTTGTAGGTCTAGTGATCACTTGGGTTTCATTATTTGTGCTGAATTTTTCATGAGTATGGCAAGGGGGTCCCGCCCTGGCCAGGATAGAGGCAGTGCTCTGTTCTTCTTCTCTTTATTTGTGGTGTTGTTATCAGTTTATAGGCATTCACCAGTGTTGTAGTTGAGTAGAATGTTTCGTTTTGCATAAATTGCTTTGTGTAATTTTTTTACTTCAATAATAAAAAAACACGTAAATCTCAAAGGAAACTCCTAAAACAAGTCAAACTTATAATTCTCGGATTTTATTTTGTCGAGCAGTTGTTGAATGCTAGCTGTTGGCCAATATTGTGACATCTACGCTCGAGCTTGGGTTGAGCAGTTGTTGAGCATAAGGAGCTGAAGAAGCACAAAAGTATAATTTATGCAAAATCCAATCTTATTTCGATAAACAAAACATCAATTCAACCTAAAAACATAAGTAAAAAGGTGTATAATAATATGCGCATCAATGTGCACCAACAATCCTCGTGAGATTGGAGCAATGCTTTTACTTTGACTCTTAACATTCTCTTCATAGTTCATACCCTTCCAAGAGCACATTCACAATCAAGAAACAGTACCTCCGACAAACCATATTATACACTTTCTTACAACACTAGAGTCTCACACACAGCCTGTCAACCAAAATCAACCCCCCAGAAAATTTTTAAACAATGTTGAAATTCTTTTGAACTGCTAGCTTGCACAAATTTATTCTTCATGCACCATCGTCATTGATACTTAGGCTTAGAAAATACGTTTACAATGTGAGAGGAGCTAGACTTTACTTATAAAGCAATCGACTGGATTATGCCAGACTAATATGAAATTTTAATCTTGATACTTTCCTACACTTGATATAGGAATTGATTTTGAGTGGATTTGAAGTTGATTTGGATTAATTTGGAGCTGAATTGATAGAAACATAAAGTTGCATGAAATTACCATTTTTACGAGCTAGTAGAAATCAAATTCCAACGGAATTGAGTTTTGTTTGGTTTTTGCCTAACTGGAAAATTTTATGACGTTGTCCAATTGAGTTGATTTTTGGTCGGCAGAAGCAAAATAGCGTTTTGAATCGAACCAAACATTGTGATACTTGGCCCCACCCCGGTTTCGCGAAATTCCATCGTTTTGGGCCTCAAATGAACTTTTTTTTAGGGATATTTTTGTAATTTTATATTTTCGTGTTTTCATCTTATTAGGGTTGTAACAGGCCCTAGTGGTCATTATCTTTTACATTCTATCAAATATATCAAAACCCTAGAGAGTCTTCTCTCAAGTTCCTGGTGGATTCTAATATTATTTTGCATCGAACGTTGGTTTGATTTGTGTTTTCTTTTCCTATATTGATATGCTTGCATTAGTTAGATTATATCAGACCCAACGAACAGATAGATACTCATCCAATTGGACCGAGACTATTGAAATTATCAACTCAAACACAAAAAAGATAGTCTCTAAACATATTTATTCTTCATAATCTGTCGCCAATGATACTTGACCCAAAACCGTATCTACAATGTGAGAGAAACTTGCTCGACAACTAAGGAGGACGAAAAGAACTACCAAAGGATCACCAATAAGAAAAAAACAAAAGACGAAATAGCAAAAACAACCATAAAATAACACTTCTACTAGCAACTACAATCAACAAAGCCATCTACGAAAACCAACGCTCATCCAAACTCAGAGACCAAGCTTAGATTGTTTATCCTTTGCAATAATGGACATCAACTCCGTAGGGACTTCTTCAATCCAACATTGGAACCAAAGGAGAACCAAAGGAGATCCAAACCTTTCTTGGCCAAGATATGCTGCTTTGTTTATAAAGTTAAGGTGTGAGATTCCTCGAGTCTCTCTTTTGCCAACTTTCTCTCTCTCGCCCACAGGCCACCCACACCCATTATCAAGCAAAAGCAAAATTATTATTATTATTATTTTTAAAAAAAAATAAAACAAAAGTAAAATTAATAAATAATAATTACAACCCTTTTCGTCTCTCTTGTCCGTAGCAAAAGCACATGGTGTCCGCTCCATAACAGCTGCTACCACGTGACACCTGTTATAACCCCCCAACCCCCCTTTTTCTACAGGCTCGCAGTTCACAACGCTTGTGTACTTGACATGGTAAAAAAAGAGACATTGACCTCCTTCCAGCTGTCCACGAAACATAATCACCACATTACAGACCACGGCCCAAGACACTACATGATACCTCTGCTATATGTCTCGAGAGTCTCTGTACTACTTTGCTCCAGAGATCAATCTGACACGACATTGTTTATTAACGTATTTAAATTAATCATAAGGATAATAAATATATTATCTCATCATAATTAAAGAAAAATAAATTTACAAGATGGAGAGATAAAAAAAAGAAAACATATATGAAGATGTCTCCCCACTTTCACTTTAACAATAATCAATATTAATTTATATGAATTTTAAAATGATAAAGTCACCATGAGTTTCAACTAATCAATCTTAATTTATAATTTATGTAATGATTAGATTAATTGATATCTTAATTTATAATTTGTTATGAAGATATAATAAGAATTTTATAAATACTAATTGATCTTCCATAGTCTCATATCCCAATATGTAACTTTTATATATATATATATTAATATTATTTGATTTTCTCGGTTAACCAAAAAAACCATGACAGCAAAAATATCCAAACATTTACTAAAATCATAACTATATCCGAAACCATGATTACAGATTGATTTCTCAGTTGCGGATTGATTGTAGATACCCCTACTTTTGGCTATCCATATTGAAACAATTTTGTAACTGTTTGATTATGAAATTGACCAAAAATTACATTATGCCGTTGATTAATTAAATTAAGAGATACATAAATGGAAATGGAAATAAATATCATAAAAAGAATCCATAATCAGCAATGATACTAAATTAACAATAATAAACTAGAGTAGGCAATCCAATCTCAACCGTCAATCATCATCTCCCAAAATAAAAACCAAAAGAAAAAAAAAATAAAAAATCCTACTAAAAATATAACCGTGAGAAATATTCAGATCTACAGTAGCAAAGCCGCCGCGAAAGCGATTCCAGCAACAGATCCGGCGATTGCTAATCTGTTCAAGCTACCACCGTTACTAGGAGCACCACCTGGAGTTCCGGCAGGAGTGTCTGCAATTGAAGGAGGCGTAGAGGTAGAAGGAGCAGAGCCAGGGGCCGTAGGAGACATCGGAGGTAAGGCCGTCGGTGCTTCGGTCGGAGGAGTCACAGTGGATGGAGCAGGAGTAGGAGTCTTGGTAGGAGGCGTGGAAACTGGTGCAGGAGTAGTGGATGGAGGCGAACTCTTCGGCGCAGGGGTCGGCGAGGCTGAGGGAGCCTGAGCCAAGGCGGAGCCAGCCACCAGAGAGAAGAGAATGAGAGTCACGAAGCTCGAGTAAGCCATTGTCGATCGCTGATATCTCTCTCACACAAATCACAACGAGCTTTGCCGAGCTTTGCAGTGAGAAGACTCAGACACAGAGCACAATGAGCTCTGTGCTCTATTTATATGGAAGATTGGGTGCAGTCGGTTGTAGACAACTTTATATGAAATTACGCTTCGGTCCTTGACTCTGCCAAAATAATCAAGGTGGCATCCTAGCTGTCCACGTAGTATGTTCTGGCAAATTTGCCAAACTGGGACCGCTGATAGATCGGCATATTCTTCTTTTAAAACGCGTTGATCATAAGCCTCGTGATGGACGGTGTCTGATTTGATCAAAGTGGGTTCCATGAATACGAGAGTTGTCAATTAATTATGAACAAAAATTCCTAGTGACCGTTATGATTTGCACGTTATAGATGTTCAAACAACTCCAGAAATTATTACGTCGACTTAATTAATTAGAATTGAGAAGGTACACTAACACACGGCATTTGTTGTCTCCTCTTTCTTGGTCAATGGTTCTTTAACGGTCAAAACTTCAAATTGGGTAGATTAAGACAATTGATTTCAACGTTGGTGACTAAATAAACATGAGATATTTTCACCCTTTTTGCATGTACGGATTCAAATATCTATAATTCATATTTAATGATGAATAAAAAATAAATTTAAAAATAAAAAATAAAAGTATGTTGTAATGTACGTCGCACCTCCCAAATCATTTCATTAAAATTGTAAACTCTCCTATTATAAATGAATTGTGGAACACCCAAATTGGTGGTTAACCACTACCAAATGCCACATCAATTCGATTTTAAAGGTAATAGTAGGAAAGACAAAACTCTGTCCAGTTCGAATGATTGAATCTTTTCGACTCGGATTAAACCAAGTTTGAACATAACTATATGTCCGAAATTCAAATCCAAACAGATTTTTTTATGTCCTATTTAAATCCGGGTCCAAACACATAAATCTTGTCCGGTCTATTTGTCCGGACCCTAACCGGATTAGGTTATTATTCGATTTACTTGTCCGGATTTAAACCAATTTGGATTTGGACAATTAATTATGTCCAAAATCCAATTCGAATTAAGATCTGGACATGTAAAAATTTTATAAACATGTTTTGTTGTTCCATCTGAAAACGATTCTGAATCGATTTTTTTGCCACCACTGGCTAATAGAATTATTTTAGAGTTTTTATGCATTGTTGTCATTAGCTCGAATAATAGGTTGTCAATATGCGACTATCTTCTGTTTTATTCCGCTTCTGAGGTGTCATTGATGCCCGATGCAGCTGTCATTGCTCAAAGATCACACAAAAAAAAAATATCACACTCTGTCTACTTCCAAGATGAGCATATCCAGCTCACAAATCTTAAGAATAAAGCTTTTTTGAAGTTATGGGCTGAATTAATTGTTGTGAATTAACCAACAAAATCGGAATATAGAAAATCTATAGAAACAAAAGAGTGAAAGAATACATAAATTTAATGAGATTGATACAATTTGCCTACATCTTTAGACAAAGAACAACGAATAATTCCACTAAAATGAAAAAATATAAAAGAGAGATGAGCTCAAGCTACTAACCCATGTCTCTTTCCCTCGCTCTGGAAGGCACTTTTCCAGTGCTTACAAATCAGTTGTGTTTGGTTCAACTTTTACTAATAACATTTTATGTTGTGTACTTTTGTGACAAATTACATGGAGGGGTAATGCATTTTAGTTGTAAGTTGTAATAAATCTATTCTATAAATTATTAAATATATTATTATTATATTTTAAAAACCAAAAAATAATATTGATAAACACGTGTCCTCACATCTCCCTTTCATTAACCAAAAATAAATTATTTGATTTATTTGATTTTTACATTTTTTTTATACTGACTTCGCAGACTAGCACAGTAGCAGCACACCCTCCATTATCGGGATAAAGTACTGATATGAGGGATAAAGTGATAGGGGATAAAATGGCAATAACAAACAAAGACTGAGGACAGAATGGGAAGAAAAATCGAAATGCTATCAAAATTGTACAAATGGGAGCATTTTCAAAATGGGTACTTATGCTACCAAAAGTGCCTAGGAATTTCCGCCAGAAAATATTTGTTTGGCTAGGTCATAGCATTTATATTTTTTAGTAATAGAAATGTTTGTGAAAAAACTTTACCAAACTAGGTCATTGTTTAGACAAACTCCACCTTCTGTTGTGTTTTTCATTGGCATTTTATAAGACTTGTCTATGCTAATATCCTGAAATGTCACCACCAGAGTTCATCAAACAGGTTATGGCAAGCAAAGAAGAGTGTACACATCAACATAGCAACACCATGATGAGTAGTGCATAAACATTATTAGGATTTAGAGAGGGTGGGTCGTCCCTAATCCCTATTATGATAATAACCAGCCACCTTACCCGGATATATGAGCATGATGAGTTTTTCAGTGAAACGTAATCAAAAGCTGTGGCATAATTTCACAAATAAAACATGTGGGTTTTTGTTTTTTTGTTAACCGAAAAGTACATCATACAAACTTGTTCTTTGGATATTCAATATGGAACTAAACTTCGATTGTCAACCCACGCGCACAAAACTTTCCACCTGGCGACAAGATAAATTGAGTCATAACCCATCGCATGATTACAAGGGTATTACTATCAGTGGGAATCGAATTGTCACATGCAATATTCAAGAAAGGCATACATCATTTGGTTAACTCTGGGTTTGTAGTTGGTGATCATTGGCTTTGGTTGGTGCATTAGGTCCCTTTTAGGTCTAGCCAACTGCCACCCTACACAGTACACCCTATTAGTTTGGCTCCTCTTCTTTGAAGCAAAATATTGTCCTTTCTACTTCATCTGTAAAGACTTTTTAGTCTTACTAGGGCCCAAAGACAGGAAGATTGTGAGGAACACACTGACCAAAAGTTTAATTTACTTGATTCTTTTCTACTGATTGAAGGTTCAAGTTTCTCAACCACCAATCCCCTGCAAGATAATCTTCTATCAGTAACCCATTCAAACAAACGTGTAATTTCTGTTTACTGCCATGAAATATTCAACAATCCAGTACAGTAATAGGACATTCCTGATTTCCTTCTATTCATACTGGTTGAATTGATAAGAGCAATCAGCTTGATGGAGGTGAAATCTGCACACAATTGATAAAACAATCTTTTTAGGCAGGAAGGAAGGGAAAAAAAACCGCGCTTCTTGATGCAATGCATTATACTAGAATGTGAACGAATCGAACATGTGAGTGTGTTCAGTGAGAGATGAAATATGAGAGAACAATTGGGATCAAAAGAAGAAATTGCCATAGAAAGTCAAGGATATTCACACAATTTCTCAGAGATAAGAGGAAAATAGAGTAACATATCCATTGCAAACTGAAAGCAAGAGGGTAGAACTTTATAATATTCCAGAAATAACAGTCATAAACAAAAGCCAGTATTGCTTCAAGATGAACCTCACAGCAACAAGAAACTCAAGATGCAAATGCACACAAGTATTCATAACTAGCAAATAAGGAGCTTGTGCAATGCTCGGGCTTTGTTTTGGATTTTATAAACCTCCACCAAATGTTCGTTTGTTTCAGAGAGACAGAGAGATCAATTTGGAAGGAAAATTTTTCAGATGGCTTAAACAATGATAGGGAGTTTGGTAGTCCACAATGAAAGACCAAAATCATCAATAAATAATGTAATCAGCTAACAGTGAAACTTGAAAGTTTTAGATGAAAGTGTGTGCCAATAACAAGCTCGCTGAGAGACCAAGGCCTTAGTGTTTATCGTACAATGCCAAAAAAAAAAGAACTTTCATACTTTTATGTGCTGTTGGTTCAACAACAACAATTCACCTGGTAATCATCCAATTAGGTGGCTCAACAAAGAATAATACAAATGAAACATAACATATAAAGCCTCGCCTGAAGGTCCAATGCATGCTTACCAAGGCACCTCGAGAAGGTAGATCCTAATGGTCAATTGAGAATATTAGAAGTTCATGTTGAGAGTTCATCCCACCTGCCCTCTATAAGTTCGCAGGCAGGATTCTGCAGGAGTGAATGGCAAAAATCATAGCCAAGTTCACAAGGATAATGGACTGAAGTTACATGAAACTGCAAAGAATTGGCTTAACCACAGGCTACCCCCGGGTTGAGAAGATGTTCATCCATTCAAATTCTTTTCAGTCAAGCTATTCAAATTTCAGGGAAATACTTTCTTGTACGCATTGGACAAAAATAATACTTGTAGAAGAAGAATGACCATATTTAACAGTTTTTTTTTTTTTTTCCTCAAAGAAACACAAGATTATCACATGCAAAAATAATTGTGGAAGAAAAATGAAAATCCAGTTTGCCCTACCCTATTGGAACAAATACAGTGGCCACATCATTTTTTTTCTCTGAGGGTTTTACTTATTTTACTGTACTGGAAACATTGTGGAAAAAGGATTACGTAACGATACAAATTTTAGGAAATCTAAGATATGACAGTATAACCTAAATTATAAATATGCTTCATTTTACTTGAGGCATTGCAGATTTGAGAACAAAAGTAGACGCAGAAAGCGCAAACCAGCTAATTAAACAGAAACACAAAGAATATAGTAGTTTAAGATCTACTAAAGGCATTTCCGAGGGTTTACCTACAAAATTGCCAAGTGAAGAAAGTGATGAATATCAATTCTTCCATCGGTGGACAATCAACTTGTGTCAGTAGTATCTTTTTGCTCTGTGCCAGAGGTCAACTCATTCGGAGTATCATCAGATGATGAATCCCCTTTTGCTTACATTTTCACAAACTGTCTGCTACGTTGCACTCGAATTGATCTTCCCATAAAAATCTGCACAAAAGAAATTTCTTAGAGTTCTTCATTTCTGATTCCTGGGATCTTCAAATTAAACAATGCAATTTAGTATCAAACCCAGTCCATGCTGGCATGCTCAAAAACACATTTTTACGATTTAAATAATTTAACTTAATCAAATAAATGCAGCATTACCTTTCCTTTGAACGCACAAGGACCTCCTCAGCTTCTTTCCTTGTCTTGAAGGAGACAAATCCATACCCAGCGGACCTTCTTGGATTATCATGAAATATAACTTCAGCAGAAACAACATTTCTGCCCTCTGCCTTAAAGAACTCCTGAAGATGTTGAGAACTTGCTTCATAGGACAGATTTTCGACTAACAGATTGAACGTTGGCACTGGCCTAGTTACAGATGCGGGAGGAGGTTTTTGTCTTTTTCAGCTTTGCATAATTGACTTTTAAAGCACGACCCTCAAATTCCTAAACCAAATTCATGAGACTACAAATTAAAAATAAGAATAGAAAGAGAGAGCTCCATAAGAGTGCAAGTGTGCAACCACCAAGAATAATAGAAAACTAATTCTCCACCATTAGTTAGGGTGTGAATATAAATTTTGTCATTGTCTTTTCAGGCTGATTAGGTTTCCTAAAACTAAAATTTGAGCATTCATAGATACAAATGAGCCAAACAGTTACATTAAGCTCTCGTCACATGGATTTATATGTTACGAAATGCTCAGCAATAATTCTAATTACATCTATCGTCAAATCACCTCAAGAAAGCTAAGTGAGACGAAAGTCACAAGAATTTGAGATAAACCCACGAAGCAATTGGAAGGATATGCTTACATATGAATCGAGATTAGAGAGAGCCGCAGCAGCTTCTTCAGGTGAGCCCATGGTGACAAATGCCAAGCCCCTGTTCTTGGTCTCGCCATACATCAAAAACTAAACAACCGCAGAGACCCGCATCAGTAATTCAATCAAAAGCAAAATCCCATACATGGAAACCAAAATTATTCTAAACAACAACGATAAAAAAAAAAGTAATTTACAATACCTCTACATCGAGAACCGTCCCATAATTCTCAAACAGAGATCGAATATCCTCAGCAGTGTACGTCCAAGGTGCATTCGAAGCAAACAACCTGGTATTGGAAAACTCTTCTTCTTGTTTGGTGTCTAACTGAGGCTGTGAGGAGACATCATCAAGAACTGGGTCTTGGACTGTAGAAGAGAAACGGGAAACTAAATAGCTAATTCGTAGTCTTCTAGTTGGGAGAAGCTGAGTCTGAATATGAGAGAGAGTATATAGAGACCTAGAAAGAGAGATGTTGTTGGTCGAGTTTGTGTTTGGAGGTTTATAAAGAGAAGATAATGGTGATTTTGTGAAAACTTTTTTTCAGTGGAGAAGCGAGGGGATTTTGGGCAATGGAGAAGGAGAATTTAAGCCATGAACACAGACTTCACTCTCTGAGATGTTTCAGCTTTGAAGACAGAGTTGGCTCGACCCTGAAACAACATCATATGCGAGGCGCCGTCTTCCCGGACCAGAGGATCAAAACTCAGCCGTGAGCTTCGATTTTGGAAGAGAGGGGAAAGAGCCAAAGTGGGTCAGTCGTTATTTTTAAAACGACGGCGTTTGAATCTATTGGGCCTTCATCTCGACCTGCTTTCCGTTTGACTCAACTGGGCTTTCACTCGGCCCAAGTAATGACTCGGAAAAACGACTGCGTTGTTTTCTTCAGAGGTCGTCAGTTTAAAACGACGTCGTTTTACTCTATTGGGTCATCTGCACTTGCTTTCTGTATGAATCAACTGGGCTTTTGCTAGGCCCAAGTAATGACTCGGTCAACAACTGAGGGGTTTTTTTTTTCCCCTGGGCTTACTTACTTTCCATATCCAAAAAAAAAATTCAGGCCCAACAAAAATGGTTCAAACATGATCTTTATATTGGCTTTCTCAATTCTCACATCTTTGGTAATGGAATAACAGACAACAAAATCACTAAATAGAAGCAGAATATTTTACAGCACCATATTGATGTTGATATACATTATAAACAAACAGAAAAAAAAATCTATAAATTGTATTTTTTTAAATTAATAAGAGGGATACATCCATGAAAAGAAACAAAATACCGAGTAAAATGAATGGATTTCATTACTATAACTTGACACCTATTATTCCTATACAACAAATAAGCAATGGCATCACCTTTCATCCTTTTTATCTTTGTTAACTTATTTCAGGAGAAAAGAGGGGTGGAGGAAGGGATTGATCCTGTTTTCTAATGATTTTTTCCAGAAAACCAAGACCTTTCATAAACGGTGTTCCCCCGAAGGACGGGCTGCATATGGTCGATAATTGGCTCGTCAATAACCTTGAGGCAGTAGTCAGCCCATGGCTTTGCGCACGAACAGCAAAATAAATACTAACAACGATAGTTCAAGCATCAACTGTGGACGCATCACACTTTCATGAAGGGCCTGCCACCTGTAAGTTCAACCAGTAGATAGCTGCTGATAAAGCCTGTTATCCATTTCAGGGTCTTCATTACAATCAGAACAATGATTCTAGGAGATCTAATATGCACTACTTTAATAATGTACACTGATCCAAGCTAAAGTACCACCTTTAAAAATGTTTGCGGCTTGGGGTGCAGAGATTTGAACCCGTGACTTAAGGATCAGAGATAAAAAAAAAATTTAGTAGGTAATAGGGTAAGGAAAGGGGAAACCAAAAGTTTCAGTAAACTTCACATCAAAAAAGAGTAATGCATGTGTTGGTCAACTTCTAAAGTACTCATTAATTTCAAACAACTAATTCATGTCTGTAAACAGTAGGTACTTTGGCATGCCAACCACAACATGAGCATTCTTCCTCGCTTCAGACACTTAAATTAGGTTTCTTTGGTCTGTTTTTCTGGAATATCATTGCATGCCGAGTGTATCTTCTTTTTTTACTGTCAAAAGGAATGCTTAGGTTTTTTCAGCATTTGTATGTCAGTTCTGCAACAAAATTTTCAATTTAATCCCAACCAAAATTAGGAATGTTGTCTCCTTTCTTTAAATGAAAACAGATGACAATCCATACTAACGTTTCTCTCTCATATATAATGTACCAAATTACCAACTAGGACTAAATTCTCATGTTTCCTTAATCCATGCAAGAAAATTCTTAGGTGGTTGTGCAAACAGTTAACTTTGTCACTATGCTTTGTAGTGAACAAAGTTGCTACATGGCATGCAAGACTGCAGGAAGAAGATGGATCGGATAGCACATGAACTACAAATAAAACACTTACCAATTTCCTTCAGCAGAGCTGCTGTTTTCTTCATTCATTTCCTCCTTTGCAAATTCTTCTAATATAGCACGTTGACGGTCATTCACTTCACTATAAAAGTAAATAACTCAATTGATTATAATGAGATTTTGTATCTTTGCAAAACAATAACAAATAAAAAAGGGAAAAGCAATGAATTCAAAAAGTAATCACAATAGAAATCAAATCTACATAATTGAAGAAGCAGGGGATAAAGAACATTTGATAACTAATCCATAATATAAGAGATATTCTAGCTCTCCTATCTGGGAAATTTAAAGCCAATATTGCAAGAAAGCTCAATAGCTCTCAACCTATCAACATCCACACCTTTCTTCCCACCTAAGCAAAGAAGACACACTCACACACACTTTAGGTTGGAATGTTTTATACAAACTGAATGGTTAGTTTTCCATTTTCTGGTGGTCTATTTCATATATATTTGGAACCACCCTCAGCTAACTGACTGAGTGCATCCCTTTGTAGGCTTTTACCCATCTTTTTTTCCTCCTGTTGAATCTTAATTATCCCACTCTATTAATTACTATGATATGCATCTTGCTGCCATCTTCCACTTTATCTTTCTTGAAACTCTTTCCTTTGTTTTGTTATTCGCAAAAATTGTATTTCTACAACGATTTACAAGTTCCTCGTTTACACAAAGGCAATGCTAAATTACGTTGACAACTCTTTGTATTTCCATAACACCGGACCTCATTTTTATTCAAAACAATTGCTCTTTTATGTTTTCAACCAATCCTAAATTTCATATGCTTCTGATGGTTTCTTGATAATTGTTAGTGATGCATGTCAACATGTGGTTGAGTAAGAAAACTGACATCATGTCGAAGAAAGGTTCAATTGATGTGTGTCTCTTTTCTAAGTAATGTCAGCATATTGCAGTAGATGTGCAGCAACACAACGCAAGACAGGATTAAACAAATGAAAAACAATAATAATCATATTTAATTAAACATTGAGGTCAAGATGGTATGAACTGATGGACATGTACAACAGTACCAGACAAAAATCTAAGCATCCCATTGTGGATTGATAGATTCCAGGTAGATGTTAAGAAGTGCAGTGGGAAGCAGAAAAGGCACAGATATTTCTAAGAAAGAAGGATATCAACATGAATGGGTTGGAATGAGAGTTTAGTTTTTAATTGGATACAGTGGATAAAGGAATCAACGCGGAAACTTCAATTAGTAAAGTAAGGATTCACATAGCTGATGTCATAAATATGACAATGATTCTTCATTTCATGAATAGAATTCTCCAAACTCAGTATAAGTGATTAGTAATGCCACGACCATCTATTCATGCTATAATTTACAAAGTTCAAACAAACAATTAGACATGTAACCAAGTAAGGAAATAAATAAATTGTGCTTATACACATCACAAGAACTCAACTTTAACACAAACAAGATTTCAGAAAACCATACAAAAATCTAAAAATATTATATTTGATGCCTAGAAACTTGTGTCCATAGAGGGGCAGGAGTTCTTGCCATCGGCAGTCAGGCATTGCCCCCCATTATTTGCTTCCATAAAATTTTTTTGCAAAGCCGGTACATTGAACCAAACTTTTAGCAACCGTCCAACTCTATAAAAAGTGAAGTGGCAAATACTGGTGCACAATGAAACCAATGTTAAGGCCCAAAAACATCATATGAGTGCCTACTTGAAACAAAGAATCTGAAGTTCAGTTGCACAACGCCATATTATTCTGAGATTCTGTTTTAGAAATTATATATATTGATAAAACAGAGGGGTTCCAGACATCACTCCAAAAATAATTGCACCAGAAAATACAAGAAACAATCCAAAAAAAAATATTATGCACAATTAACATGGTTAATTATAAATATATCCCCAAAAAAATTGCATCAATGAAATATATAAAACCACCAACAGAGATCACACAATTCAGAGCAAATAGAAAGCTTACGTCGGAAAATTAATACGAAAGCGCACAAATTGATCTCCATGATCTACAAGAAAACCGTGCTTTGGAAGTCCTGTGGAAGCTTCATTTTGAGCGGGGAACATATTGAGGGCAATTGAAAGCATAGTGGAAAAATACAAGAAATCTGCTATACCTTTTCCTCGTAGTACCAGAAGTTGGCCATGCTGAACCCCCTTTGGTATCTAAGCGAGCCATCATCGCAAATCATGGGAAATTAATGTTAGAACAGGTTTGGGGCATCAGAGGAATACCAAACATGATGGCGCGTAATGGCAATTAGACATTTAGACCAAACATGATGGCGCAAAATGGCAGTTAGATCAAACATGATGGCGCAAAATGGCAATATAGCATTCCATTTACAATAAATGAATTTCAATTTTTATATATCAAAAAAATCAATAGAAAGAGATTTCACAACGGAAGGGTTTCTTTGAGGGCAGAAAGGGAGAAGGGTTTACTTAGTGATCAGTGTATAAAATTCCAAACTTTTTTCATTTCACTACTACAACCAATTCCACCTTATGTTGCTTTCAGTTAAATTCAACACTTAACCATACTTTGACTTTAGTGCCGGATAATTTTAACCAAGTTAAACACTTCCTTATGCTTTAGCTTAATACTAAAAAATTTGCATCAGCTGAGACGTATTGAGTCAAGTGCAATACAAAAGTTATCAACTTATAACTCCATTTACTATCTGGTTGATAACGTTGAAACAGTCTTCTTTAACCAAAGAAAAAAAACAAAATTAGAAAATAAAGATAAAATGTATACTTTTACTTGCGTCTTCTCCGACAAAGTTGGCACCTCAACCTTTCCACCAAGCATAGCCTGCATGAGAATCAAAAAATGTTTACGAATGAATAATTCAAACATCAATTTAATAAGGCGTGATAGATATACTTTGTCAAAGTACGATTAAGATAAAATAAAATAAAACAAGTATTTTGTGAGTCAAAACCTATGAGTACCATACGCAATACACACTAACAAATTGTTAAATATGTATTAAGCATAAATATTTCATCCTTTTTATGGAAAAATATGTCATTTCATTATAGCAATATCCTTTGAATCCACACAAGCCTCACAAGTTTGCAGCCTAAGAAAAAGCAGGCATAAAGCAGAAGAAAAGTATTTTCCTTCTGAGTAGCAAAAGTTTGATTGTAAAAAATGAATAACTTTGCACAAGTCAGCTTCCAACAAATTTGCTCTCTTTTTCCTGTGAACAAAAAATTTGCTAAAATTGATGAATAAAGGCAACAACTCAGCAATTATAAATGCTGATTACTTTTCCAGTAAAATATCACAAAAACTTCCCATATTTTAACTCCAACCTCACACAAAATCAACAAGGTGTGTGGTTTTAAAGTGCCTTTATCGCAAACTTTCTAGTATTTCTCATCCATTCTAACTAAAATGCACCTTAGGATCTAGCAAATGGCTACAGAAAAAAATGAACAATCAAGAATTTAAAGAAAAGCAAAATGGCTAAGCGATTGCATGAAGCCAAAGTATGTGTAATCAAAGAGAAACCCGACAAGCACAATAAACTATTTGTATGAAGTTTCAGTTCTCACTTGTGTAAGGCTTATCTTGTAGTCCACGTAAACATCTGCACCATCTCTAGAAAACACAGGATCATCAGCAACCTACATGACGAATAACATGGACAGATCTGAGAGAAATTGCAGTTCAAACAAAAACGAGAGAGAGAATCTGAGATAAATGGCAGTTCAAACAGAGAGAGAGAGAGAGTCAGAGAGGAATTAAGATTCTGAAACCTTGTAATAAACAAGTTCAGTATAGCGTATTTTCTAATCTCCATACACCCAGAAAGTTTATCCAGATAACTAATCCGTTACACGGACCTTCTAATGATTTAGAGATAGCACATTAGAAAAGATTAGCTTAACAAATAAAATAACTTTGTTCTCTGCATCATAATGAACTAATTTTTTTCGCCTGTTGTTCTGAATGCCGCTCTCATATTCAACAAACTGTAGTAAACAACCAACTCACTAATTGAATTAGATTTTTTTTTCGAATACAAAAAGAAGGTATTGAATGACGCAAAGGGAATGCAACATATATCCATATGTGTTTATGACTTTGTAATAACAGAAAACATAGAAATTATCAGCTGTTAAAATCATTGAAATGGCTTGTCTAGAAGGGTAGAATTCTATTTACCAACCAAACTCTTCTCTACAAAAAAAAAAAAAAAAAAAAAAAAGAGAGAAAGAAAGAGAAAGACAGCAAGCAAGTGAGATGGATAGAGGAAAACCGAATCAGACGTATGCTTTTCTTCGCGAATGCATTCATGTTCTTTTGTTAATCCATGATTTAATAAGAAAAAGGTGAACAGAAAATGAAGGTACTGTGACACTAAAATGTTTAGAGAGATAGCGGTTGCCTTAAGTTTAATGTACAAACTGCCAGAGTGACTTCGTGGTCCTCCAAAATTCCCAGCACCAGGAACACGGATGGTATCTTCAGTGTCCATACCTGGTCAATTTTCCCAATAGCGGGGAAGAGAGAGAGAGAGAGACATACAAACTTCATTAATAAAAATAACAAATAAATTAAATAGACAACTCCTTAATATAGATCAATTTATTTTGAATTATCCATTGTGTTTCTTTTTTATTCACCCAGTGTAGCCCCTTATATTTCATTTAGGCTTTGAAGTTTGACCTTCAAACCTCCCAGAGTTACATAGTTCCAAATTCTAAGAAGATGCCAAATGCTTTATTGTCGCACGGAAGATTTAATAATCATGAATTCGGAGGCATAGCAAAACATATTATGCAGTTGATATCATACAGTCGAGAAAAGTAGCACTGCTCAATACCGGAAAAAGTGCCTATAGGAAAAAATAAGACATACATATACATGAAAAGGAAGGATTTGATCCTATTTCTTGCCTCCTGATGTAAAATTTTTGGTTTATTCATAATAAAAGCATCCAAAACCAACCTGTTGGTATGGTAACTTTAACTTCCTTCACGCCTTCAACTGCACCATATCCTCTGCATGACATACAACGGTCCTGCAATGGATGGATAAAACATCACTGACCTTAGCCACAAAGTTAGATGTGACACTCAATGGAGTCATCGCTTAAATTGGCATTTGACCTTAACAATCTGACCAGACCCTTTACATGTGCTGCATGTTGTCGTAAAGGGAGGAATTGTTACCTGAGTGAGGATTCAATAAAAAAAAAAGAATATTGAGTCAAATAGATAGTGAAAAATATTGAGTCAAATAAGTTGTGAAACGCCTAAGATAATAAGAGAAAAAAAAAATATCCCCATGAAAGTGAGTTTTCTCAAAAGAAGTAATCCAGTACTCATCACCATATTAGCAGCACTTACTGTACCGATGCCTCTGCAAATTGGACAAACTGTCGTCTTAGCACCAAGTGGATAACCACTCCCATCTGCACCATAAGAAGGGGCAAAGGAACTTAGTCATTTATGATGGTTGTGGAATAGTTCGGAAGGACAGGGTGGAATAGTTCAGAGAATGGGGTGGAATAGTCAGAAAGTACATAACATAATCATCATCACCATCATCAAAGCTATAATCCAAAACAATTTTGGAACAGCTAGATGAATGATGAATCCATAAAAATTAGTTGGAGTCACAATGTGGATTCTCCATCGCCAAACTGCAATAATCCTCCAGAGCTAAAAAGGAGCATAATAGACAAAATGAAAAATATTAAAGCACTGATACTTCTATTATGCTAATTTAAACAATACGACACTTCAGATATCCCACAGCCCAAGAAATTTGAAGGAGCGATTTAGAATTCTCTCAATAAAGAGTTAGGCACTTGCGCTGATTCATGATTTTATCAAGAATAAAAAGTGATGTTTATCACCCCTAAGTATATACCGAGGACTCTGGCATTTTGGTTATGACATAATCTAGGTAAATTGTCTCCCTCATTACTCACGACATTTTCTAAGGGACTGCTTAAGGAGAGAGAAAGTAAAGTAAATAGTAATCCTATGACTATCAATTTATCTGTCCAGCTTCATTTGTCTAACGACTTATCAGCGAGTGGAATTTCTTTGTTTACATGTATCAGACAATACGAGTCCCAAAAAAATTGGATCCACCCAGAAATGCTATCTTGCATTTCAATTTGTAAGAGAATCAAATACAGCCGGTATAACAACACAAAACCAAGTACCTTAACAAATTTGATATGACGAATTGAAAAAAGAGTTCTATATATCACAATCAAAGCATCAAGATTTCCAAATAAAATTAATTTCATTATAATGCTTGTTTTACTTACGGCAAGAATCGCAGGGAACATATGCATCAAAAGACAGATGCTTGGTGCACCCATTAGCAGCTTCCGAAAAGGAGAGCACAAGATCCACCTAAAAAAGCCCCCATCAGAATACAATCCATACACTTTAGCTTGTATGTATTTAAACTCGGGACTAACATCCACACTTGCATATACACTTAGAGTGGACCTGAATATCAGATGCAAAATGATCGGTTTGATCTTCAAATATCTGTGAAAAAAAATATCTCTGTTAATTTCAGCTTTAAACAATACAAGTAAACAGACCACACCAGCTTGAAGGAATAACAAGATGCTAGAATGTACTTCAGAAAATATTTTGCGGAATGAATGAGAAAAATGAGCCTGGTGAGCATTTTTAAATCCATCCGCATCACCATGATGATATCGAAACTCCTCTGCTTCATCCGGATGATACCCTCCACTCTCAGATCCCCTACTCTGCTACTTGATAGAACAGAAAGATAGAGAGAATATTGTCGGTTAGTTCATAAAACCTTTAGTGGGACTGCAGGCTTTAAACTGCATCAACATCTAATATTTAGGAGAAAAAAAAGTGCAGTACCAACAAATCCTTGGACCCCAAATGATATCTATTGAAAAGCAAACACAGATACAAACAAAATCAGGAATGAAATGTCAAGCAAGTAGTTACCATGTCATACTGGTTTCTCTTCTCAGGATCTTGCAAAGTCTGTAAGTTACCAAAACAGAAGGAACAAGAAAACCATTCAATATATATGGAAAGTAAGACAATATTAACAATATGACAATTGCATCTTCCATTTATCATTGGGAAAGGCAAAATTCAAAACCAACATGGAAAATAGAGGGCAAAGGGAGAACACAAAATGAAAATCATGAGAAAGCCACAGGGAATCCCAGCCCAGGCCCAGACCTCATAAGCGTCTCTTATCTCCTGAAATTTCCTCTTTGCAGAAGGATTGTTCTTGTTTGAATCTGGATGGTACTTCTTGGCAAGCTGCATAACAAACGGGAACTCAGCAATTTCAAATGAGAATAGTGACATAGTTGTCACAGGTATCATATGATATGCAAGAAGAGTTTATCAATCCAAATAAAAGCATACACATTTCTCCAAGGTGGATAGAAAGGAGACCACTAATGCTGCTAATTCGAACATCCACACCTAGGACAAAAAAACTACTCTTCTTCAGCAATGAATATACACGTCTAACTCCCAATCCATAGCTTCCCTAACTAAATGCAAAGTCCAAATGATTCTCCATTGTTAATTTCAAGACAATGGCCACCAAAGCTTCCTTAGTTGCTTTGTTTTGGGATAAAACTATAGACCAAGAATTATGCCTTTAACGTCTTTCTCAAAAAGTAATTTTGTACCATTCCTGATAAAAAGCATAATCTGGGAAGCACGGACACGATACTGCACGGATATGCCGACACAACAATGCTCAAAATTATAAGGATGTGACACGTCAAGGATACGGCAAATAAATATATTTAAATTTAATTCATATAAATTTCCAACTACAAATCAAAATATTATAATATCATAACAATAAATAATTTCATGCATCTAAATCTTCAATTGGATTTTCTTCGACATTCTCCATCCTTCCATCATCAAATATAACTGCTTCCATCTCTAGTTCATCAAGTAACAAATCGGCAACCTGGAGAACTCTAAATTCATCCATCATATCATCAAAGGCATCTCCTCCTATATCCCACATCTTCGTGTATCCTTGCATGTGTTACGGACTTTTTCTTGATAAAAGACGAAGATTATTGTGAACATAGACCAGATCCTCAACAAGTTTAGGCGCCAACTCCTAATAGAATGAACGAACGAATACTACTCCAATTGTGCTCACAACAAGATGAGGAAGAAGGCTGCCCAAGCAACTTTAAGACCAAAGATTGAAGCATAGGAGAGGAAACACCATCAACCGCCCACCAAATTTTTTTTTATATCTTTTATAAAATATTTATGTTTTCACTTTATAGAAAGTAGTTGACGACTTTAAGCGAAGTGCCGAACACGCATGCGCTGCATGTCCAGCAATATTTTTTAATTAAAAAAATAAATAAATTGCATAACACGGTGACACGTGTCCGTGTCCCACAAGTTTCCGACACTTGCATTGGCTATCAATACGCGTGTCCGTGTTTCCCAGATCATAATATATTTGACCCACCACCCCCTTTTTCCAAAAGGTTCTCCAATTCTTCAAAAACTACTCCTAAATATGTTCAGGACAGGGCATCAAAAATAGGACCAGACCTCCTTGAGAGCTACCATTCAGAATCATCTTGAAGATAGACCCAGCCCATGTTCACGTTTACGTGCAGCCAACCTCAATTACTGGATTCAAACAGAATGGACATGTTTACAGTATCATTACAGTTACAAGTTCTTCTATGCTGCTATGCAGTTTCCACCAATCACTTACTAGGTTCCTACAGCTCGCTTTACTATATTCAGCTCTCACATTATCAAAGCAGATTTATGGCTTTGTAGAAACAACATGTTATCACTTCAAACAAAGCACATGGCTTTTAACAATCTCATGATAAGGGTAAAGAGTGTTAGAGGTATGCAGTATGCTGCACAGCCATATACCTTTTGAACAATTACAGCAAAAAATTAATGTTGTAGATTCACGTATAGGCAAAACTTGGAATTGGAAAGGAAAATGCCCAACCTCAGAAGAGGAAAATACAAAATGCCAGTATTATACTAACCACATAAAAAGCCTTTTTGATCTCATCTCTGGTGGCATTCTTAGAAACACCAAGAATTTCATAATAGCCTCGTGCTGGATAGCAACAAGACCCTGCCAAAACGAATGCAAGCATAGTCATAATTACAAAAACTAACAAAGGACGAGAATGTTTTAAAGGATTCAAATGAACCATAAGCTTCTTGGCATGAGGAAGAGTGCGAGAACCTGTTGCATGAATATAACGCTTTCCCACTAACAGTCCTGTGATTTCAGTATAATCAGGTTTTCCAATTACAAAACTGCACCTGTGCAAAGCTTATCCAAACAATTAGAGCGAAAAAAAAATAAGTTAGGGATCCATAACAGAGGTTTCACAAGAACGAGTAAAACTGTAGCACTAGAAACAAATATAGTACATCGTTCCGGAAATATGCAAGGGTGCGGCGGGAAAGTCCTACAAAACCGATGCACCTGGTGACTGCCGGACTCCACGGCCATATACGATATCAAACACCGCCGGCGCTGCATTTAACAAATTGCCCACATGAATCATCCAATAAATTTTGTTTAGCCAATCAGAACGAAATTCAATAGTCTGCCGATCAGTTCAAAAGAATCTCTGCAGAGAACTAACAGAAAGATTCAACAGTCGAATCATCGCTCACCAGGCCTAGCCAGCTGAATCTTCTCATTATAAATTAAGAGGAAGAAGCCGGAACAGAATAGACGAAATGTTGAACTATTCGTTAACCTCGCATAATAGAGAAGCAAAATATATGAATTCGTATCCACCAAGAAAGAAATAATACTGCACCGCTCGAATCCTTGGTGCCCACCGAATACTTGAGAAGGTTTAGGGTTTTGCGCAACGGCTCTAGCCTCTAGAGGTGTCAAACGAGCCGGACGTCAGTTAGGGCGGAACGGCCCGGCCCGTTTGGGGGCAGTATTTTGAAAAAATGTCTTTTGTCAAATTGTTGTAATTCCATCCAAAATCGTATTAAATGATGATTTAAAATATGTTGTTGAATATTTTAAATATTCATAATATTACTATATGTATTTTGAGTCAATTATCATATTATATTAAAAAAATTCAAATGATGTACTTCACTTGCGATAAAATCTATTACATATAAAGTAATGGGAACACAAATTATGTTTTAGGCTTTCAGCAAAGTCAGCATTGTATTGCTCTAAAATGCTCTCACATAAATTGAACAAAATATACATTAATTATTATAAATTAATATTTATCATTCATCTTCATAAATTCATGTATAGTCTTTCTAAATACATTTAGTACATTGATGAAAGTAATGTATCATAAATGTTAATGTATCATTAAATTCATTAATCAAGATGAAGATAGGGGTTTCGTACGCATTGTTACTCTTTGATGGATTGAGTAGTTTAACTAACTAGTTGCACGCTCGCGCGAAGCGCGATACATAATTAATTTGGAAAGTAAAGATTTTTGACAATTTTTCAATACTTTGTTACCATGATGAACAACAGAGCTTGAATTATAGAAAATTGAGATAATTGTGAGATGAACAAATAACTACAATACTTTTGTCTCAATATGCTAAGAAATAATTTTCTAAGAGGGAGCGAAATATTTGATGCATAAGGAAAAAATATGCTCAAAGTTTAGCAATTCTTGTTTGCGCTGCTTTTTTCTCCAAAGTGACAAATGTCACAAAGAACATGTATATGGAGAACATTCTATGCATAGTAGTAAATGGAAAAATCATGAATCTCATTCTAAACATGAGTACTCAGTAGCGTCAATAAAGTGAAAATATGTGTTCCCATTTATTCACACGACTAAAAGGTAAAACTAAAAGGTTTTTAAAAGTAACCAAATTTGAAGTGTAATACACTTCACAAAGATTTTAATTATAATGCGAGTACATTCAGTAGTAAGATAATAGCACTGCTATATATAACATGACATTATTGAATTGTAACATATGGTTGATCACATGAGGCGGAAAAGGCTTGATGATTGAAAGCGTTTCTTAATACAACTTCAATTTTATTTTATTTTATTATCTGTGGCAAAAGTTTGAGCCATACAGAAGCAGACGTAGCAGCTTCTAAAGCACTTTAGTATTTTGTAATACACTTATCTTAATTATATGATAATGATTATGATTGTTCAATTATTTAGCCTTTACTTTTCATTATTTTACATCTTTTATCACTTTTTGTTCAGTATTTATACACATTTAATTGGTTATCATTAAAATAGCATTGATTTTTTTCATAATTAACATATTTAATATTATGTTTATTTAATTTTTTAACATCTTTAATATTATGTTTATTTAATTTTTGATGGGTCTTTATTATTAGCATTGATGATTTTTCCACAATTAAGGATAAGCTTTTTACCCTCTCTTTGCTATTCTCCACAATTCAAGGGGAAGCATCCTTGAGGCCTCCATTTTATATATATAAATTGATGATTGATTGATGATTGATTATATATAGGTCTGATAACGTTCAAAACTATCTTCGGTTCCGAGGGCGTCATCGATGGTAGGGCTGAAGTCATGATCGTCCTGGTCGCTTTGAAGGCTGATTTGCGCAAGGAAGCACGTAAACTATGGGGGCTCGACGGTGTGCTCGAGGGGAGCTCTCTTCTCTCAATTTGATATTAAGGCTCCGTTTGGCAGACAATTTTGTCAGTAGCGTATATACTAGCAGATATGGTGGTAGTAGATATGCTGAACAATAATGGTAGCAGATATGCTGTTTGAATGGTTGTTAGTGTTTGGTTCGACTTTTACTGGTAACATATATGCTATGTAATATTCTGTGATAATGATAAATTACGTGAATGGGTATTATACATTTTAGTTATAACATATGCATATAAACGTAAAAAAATAATAATTAAATTCTAAAAGAAAGATAATTAATTAAAATATTTATAAATAATAAAAAAAACTTTCATATTTTATATTTTTTGTTTTACAAATAAAGATAATCCTCAATTTGATCCTATCTCTTCCTCTCTAGCCGGGCATAGGTCTTCTCTCTTTGACTTGAGATTGAAAGTTGAATTGGATTTCCCAAGGCCAGGAGCTCATTTTCTTTCGATTTCTTCTCCCCTTTGATTTATCCACAACCCACTTTTCCACCTTCATAGAATCGGTACCCAAACGTAGCTAGAAACAGAGATGACAGGCAAGATGGGTAAGAGAGAGAGGTGTCGGTGACCTAGGCATATTCATGCCAGGCATGCTACCCGAACCGGATGCAGATGTAGCTATTTCAACGATGGACACTATTCGATATATACAGGCTATTGTTGGAGGTCGGCGGCGGCAATGGAGTTGTCTTCATGCTTGGTTCTGTAAGTGTCGAGATGTGAGAAGAGGGAGAGTGGGAGGGAGGAAAAGGCAAGGGTAATTTCGACACTTTAGTAATTAAATGAGGACAAATTGGGAAGAAACTTGAAATGGTCTCAAAATTGTATGATTTGGGACCATTTTCAAAATCCAATAATATTGTCTCAAAATTGTCTCGATTTTTGAGCCATTAAATTGCTATTTGTTTGCATCAGGCCATATATTGTCTTGATCAGCATATATTGCCTCCGAAATGGTCTACCAAACGGGGCCTAAGTGTGCTAGAGTGCGATTGGAGCTTAGTGCTTAGAACTTAGAATGTTTACCTGAGGCAGGGGTCCCCTTTTATAGTAGCTAGAAGAGAGCAATTATGGAATATCACAAGTCTCTCCTCATCAAAGCTGAGATCGTGGGTGAGTGGATCCATAATTTTTTGCTTCCTTTGTAATTGATATTTTAAAAATCAAGAATATGTGCTAAGCGGGGTATCGAGGGTGGCTCTTCAATCATGCTGAAGAGCTCTCCTCCTCGCCTTACTTTGATGTTCTCAGGGACTCTTAGTCCTCGTGTATACTCTTGGTCTTATGGATGAGTGGTTTATCGATCTTGTCGATAAGCTATCTTCCTCGTCTTCTTTGATGCTTGTCCTGGGGTGCTCGCCCTTTGATGTTCACCCTTTGTGCTAGGCGTTAAGACACATGACAGGTATTGAGAGGAGGTCATTTTGGTATCATCAAGGTCAATTGGTCACTCTCTTCACTCTTGCAATTTGATGATTCAATCTAAGTTGATTGTTCCTCAATTGATTATCGATTTGTTTTATGGTTGTTTTGGCACGAGTGATAGATGTGAAGTACTGTCGTAAGTTCAATTGAATCATAATTGTGTCATCTATGTTGTATATGTGTGTTGACTTAACACGATTTACAGCTATCATGAAAATTCAAAATGACTCATATATCGCTAAATGTTATAATTGGACATTATATATGCATATAAGAACACTAAATATAAGGTTAATGTGAAATGAGTTGATATTTTCTCTAAATCTGATGGAGAGAGGCGAACGAATATCTTTTAGCATATGTAATTCTACAAGTATTTTCCATATCAATTACAGAAGCGCAAGTATACTACTAATTTAAATTTATACATAAATCTTTAATACTATTTATTTCTTATGATTTTATATAAGAATAATCATAGCATGTTAATGTGATATGTGTCCATCATTCATATATCGTTTTCTCCACACAAAAATATTGGGTCCGCTTGGGGTCCCATTTGTCACCATTGAAACTCCACAATTTGTGGTGCAACTGTCCGTTTCAGTCACTTGGGTGTTTGGCTGTGAGTTTCGTTTCAGTCACCTAAGTGTTTGGCTGCGAGTTTCGGTACAAATCCACTACTCGAAGTAGCGATGGTGGTTGAAGCAGCACATAGCTACTTCTTTGGAAAACTCAATCCATAAAAACTTAGTTCCACTTAAAAAAACACGGAGCTCCACTCTCTTGGCATAAAAAAAAAGTGCTGGTATTTTCACAATTCCCACTGACTATTTTGCTTCTTGCAATTTTATCCTAAATCGCATATACAACTCCTTCCGAGTTACACAGCTCCTTCCATGGAATCTTTGGTGGTTCAGGATACGACACTAATTGAAGGAACACTTCAAGCATCGCTTGAAAAAAGTGTTTGTTGATTTGCGTAGGAGAGAGAAATTAGGAATTGTTAGAAGACATGAAGGGGTTTGGGGGAAAGAGCATGAACTGCTAGAAGAAGATATGAGGTTTGGGGAAAGAGGTCAGATTTGGTTGTTTGAACCTTGATTTCATCTCCAATAGATCTCAAATCCTCAAGTAGTTCCCATCAGATGCAGTAAATGTTTATGATCCACTTGTAGGAAAGATAAAAAAAAAACCCCTATTTTACAACGAAATTGAAATGATGATTTAGGATTTGATATGATATGTTGAGACAAGAAGAAGAAGTAGCTAGAGTAGAAGGCCACTTGTGTAGTTAAAGCCTTCTCTACCCTCCGAATAATTTTTTTTTGTTATGTATGAAAAAAAACTTATGGCACATATTTTTGACATTATAACAATAATTTATGTTGTTTCTTTGTGTTTATCGTCTTCTACACTGGATAGAAGACATCACAATGTTGATTGCTTTTGATACTTACGTTCCACCTGGCGCGTCAAAAATATGTTTATCTTCTTCTGCGTTGGACTGGAGATCTCACAATTCTGGTTGTTGGGAACATGAGTTTTGTTGAATTTGCAGGTGTGTCAGGGCTTGCTGCAACCCAAAGGATTTGATATGATGGTTTGTAGGATGCTGCACCGAATCTAACCTCTCCACCAAACAGGTTGTGCGCAGTTAGAGAGCATAAATTACTGGCTTGAGGTTTGCCTTGTCGGGAAAATGACTTAAAATGCCCGGAGTGTCAATCCAAAAAAAAAGCAGAAAAAACAGAAGACTAATCATCGGAATGAAAAGAGCTCCTATTGAAGTGAAATGAAAAACAACGTATTGCTGAAATGCATCAGGATCTTCATTGAAAAATGGACATCTTGAGATGTAAGCGTACTTTACAAGTTTAAACTAAAACATAGCCGTGAGGGCTTTTGAAAATGTAAATCTAAGTATTAGTTGGCACGGAGCCATGCTAAATAAAAAGATAAGTGGTCGGAGTCATGCCTAAGAAAGCAAATAAAGTATTGAAGACGCTAGATATGTGTTTGACGCGGGGATGTTTCTTCCTCTTCTTCTTTTATAGTGCTAAGAGATGAACACTTCTTCTGTTCTGCTTTAGGTGTTGGTTGTGGGAACATTACGAGAATCGTGGCAAAACTGCTCTCTTGCTGCTTGTTGGAGTGTCTAGATTAGTGGGTCTTGTAACTGTAACTTTCTCCTAAATGTGGGAATAATGTCAATGTCCTTCTGGTCGTGCTGCTTCTTTTGGAGGAAATGGACTCTCTTGGATGTTGTGGCAGTCTCTGCTTCACTAGTCTTCAGGCTTCATGGACCAAAATATGGGAACATGACTCATGACGATCATTTCGTTACTTTTTCTGCACGAAAGATCGTGTGAAAATGGATACTTCTGAGTGGTGCAGGACGAATGTGGCTTGAGCTGCGTAGAGACGTGTTTCAGCTGGAAACATGTTTGAGAGAAAATTAGGTTGTTAAGCTAATAAAATTCCGTTCTCTAGGTCCCTCTTTGATGTCATCCTACTAAAATCTCGGTAATAATCCAATAAATCACGTTTAAAAATAATTTATCCGTTAGGACCAAACTCCCTGAATCATAGCTTCTTGGACAGTCTTGATTTCTAAGAACTAATCCCTAGATTTCAAGTCAACAATCAATTTAAAACCTGCAAAATGAACACCAATTAATATAAAAAAATCTCTTTGCCTCCGCCACATGTCACTAGGAGATTGACCGCCTTTTATACATTGTGGATCCCGCCTTGCCATGTGTCAACTGACTTGTAGGGTTTAGTTTTGATACAAAGACTTTGCTAACAAAGTTATGTTTTTTAATGCAATATACATGTATTAATATGTAATATATATTAATAATTTTTTTAATTCGTCATAAAATATAAAATAATAACTTAAATCATAGTTAAAGTTAAACAAAAGTTAATCTTATCTCAAATTTTGTGTGCATCCAAATAGTCAAGTGCACATCAACTCGCCTCATCATATTTTGTTGTGACACATCAAATATTGTTTGTCAACAAAACTTATCTCATAACACCATAATTTTTTACCTGATAACATCTCATTTGGGTTCATCAAAATACAAAACACTCCCAATCGACGAAGTCTATTGTTTAAGATGGTTTTGAGATGGAATTGTAGCCAATGAAAAACATTGGCGGGGATCATAACATATACTCCTATTTAACATGGACACGTCGGTTTGCGCGAAAGAAACACGAGAACCGTAAAATCTCAGACCTCCTTTCACTATTTCGGATAATAAGATTATTCAATAATAATTTGGGACGAATCTGAAATCTGATATTCTAGGGTTTACGACTCGATCAGTCCCCAATATCGTAATGGGATTTGCCGTTGTCGTTCTCCGATTTTAACTTCTAATCGTCGAATCTTCCACACAATACCCATGTTTTCGATTTTGATATCCTTTCGCGACATCGACGTTGATCTCACTGATCTCTGAATCTTGGAGAGCATTGTCTTACTTCAAAGGTTCGTTCTTTGCCCTAATATTCTGTTCTTGTTTGTTTTGAAGTAATTATGAATTTCATACAGACGTACTCTGATTTTGTTGACAATTTGGTTCATGCATCACGAATTTAGAACAAACGACTGAAAAAATCTGTCCAATTTTAAAGCAGTTAGAGACAATGGGATCCTGATTTCTTCCATTAATAGTGTTTATGGGTTATTCTATTTTCCATTTACTGAACGATCAAGCAAACCCAGAGTATGTAAAAGTGTGCGAGGTCTTGATTAGATTTTGCCGATGGATTTTTTTTTCTTCATTTGGTTGCAGATACGAAAACCCTGTAGTGTATGACTCTACAAATACATAACTCCAATCCCCTCTGGCTACATTCAGTGGAAAGTGTTTGTTGATCCGGATTAATGAGGAAGAAAAGGAAAGGAAGTGAAGGTGATCAGTGCCCAAATGTGGCGGAAGAAGTAGCACCAGCTCGTGATTCACGACCATCAAATCTTAGGTCTCATTATTCGCTAGAAGATTATGCTAGGTTAAAGAAGAGGTGCAAAGAAGATGCGGACACCGAACCTAATAATTCTTGCAAAAGTAGGCTTGCAGGCATTGCTACTGCTCCACCCTGCGGTGCCTCATTATTGGTACCACCAGGAAGGGGTCTTAAGAGGAAGATAGGGTGCATTGATGTTGCTACCCAGACGGGTCGAAAAAACAAGATTGAAGATGACTATTTTTCAGGTGCCACAATTGGGCATGGTAAATTTGGGTCTGTTTGGTTGTGCAGGTCAAAGGTAAGTGGGGCAGATTTTGCATGTAAGACTTTGCAAAAAGGTGAGGAGACCGTTCATAGGGAGGTGGAGATAATGCAGCACTTGTCAGGGCATCCTGGAGTTGTGACGTTGCATTCTGTGTATGAGGAGACAGAGTGTTTTCATCTTGTGATGGAGTTGTGCTCTGGAGGACGTTTGATTGACCAGATTGTGAAGGAAGGACGGTATTCAGAACAACGTGCTGCGAATATATTCAAGGATGTGATATCCGTTGTTAAGTATTGTCATGACATGGGTGTTGTACACAGAGATATAAAGCCAGAGAACATATTACTTACAACAACAGGAAAGATAAAGCTTGCAGATTTTGGCCTTGCAATGAGAATTTCAAATGGTATCTATTCCCACTTTTTATGGTTATTCGATGCTTTTCTGCCCCCTCTCCTTCAGTATTTTTCTTTCAGTTTGTAGTTACGAACAATCACCCATGTGGGATTGATCCCATGACCTTTTTGTTCACTGATAGAGATAAATATTATGATTGCTGTCGGTGCACTTAAAAAAGAATCAAAATAAACTTCCATTATGCTGGTGCAAATTTCAGTGTGTAAGTGTAGAAGCTTGTAATGGGACGAGCTAAATAAACAAAGTGAATAAGATGGTTCCTTGATTGAGAATTTGAGATGCCTGAAAACAAAGCTAAAAATCTCTGGTCATCTACCTTCTTGACATTCGAATAAGAAACATTCTTGGAGTTTGTGTGATGAAGTGTGGAACTTTTTGAAGTTTTGTAGATTTTCTTTTAGAGAATGGAATATGTAAGGACGCATTATTATAGACTATTGTTACTTATTGTTCAACCATCTAGTAGGCAAGTTTATATGTTGCTGGTTAAAATGATCTGCATGTGATCAAGGGTACACGAAATTGGGTATAAATAAATCATTATCGAATTTAATTGGATTATTTCTGTGAGATTTTTTTGTACAACCCTGCCAATTTTGATTATAAATATTGCTGTCTCTGAAATTCTTTCTTTGGTATGATGATTACCATTGATAAAGTGTTCTCTTTATGTCCAATCATTTATTTCTACCCTTAGATTTTTGTTTGATATAGATCTTTTCATTGATGAGTATGTTCAGGTATTCTTACACTTGCATAGAATTTCTTAAAACAATTTTCTCAAATGTCAGTATTTTTTTTTTTTAACTCAACTTGATAATATTGTGAGTTCGTTTTCTCATCCATGTCAGGTCAAACATTGTCTGGTTTAGCTGGAAGTCCAGCTTACGTTGCCCCAGAAGTTCTGTTGGGGGATTATTCAGAGAAGGTTGACATATGGAGTGCTGGAGTACTTTTGCATGTGCTTCTGGTTGGATCACTTCCATTTCAGGGAGACTCCTTACAGGCAGTTTTTGAGGCAATAAAAAATGCAAAGCTTGATTTTAACTCGGGTGGATGGGAGTTAATATCTAAACCTGCACGTGATTTGATAGGAAGGATGCTTACAAGGGATGTTACTGCAAGGATAACGGCTGAGGAAGTGTTGAGTAAGTTTCTATGCCTTTTCTTTGGGTCTTTATGCAACTTGATTTGTTTGCATGAATTTTTTCATTGATTCGTAATCCTTTAACTTCTTTTTGTGCTGATATATGCTCATTTCTCCATCTCTTTGGGTTCACAACTTCACATATGCCGCACTAACTTTTTTGGCCAGTAACTGTAATTCTCTCTTCATTCATCTCTCTCTTTTGCATATCATTACCTATCACTGTTTTGATTTCTTAGTTCTGAACTTCTCAAAGGACTAATTAGAGGCTGGATTTTGTGCATTTTTCTTTCAATTGACAATGGAATTGGCTTTTTCAGGGCATCCTTGGGTTCTGTTCTACACAGAGCGCACTTTGAAGACGTTATCTATCAGGTCAAAATTGAAGAATCAAGCTGGGGAACCTTCTCGCCCACTAGCTGGTGCACGTGACTCCAACTTTGACAGCAGCAAGATAAATTGCGGTTCCATCTGTGAGGGTTCGATTTTGCATTCATCGTCAGAAAGTTCTAGCTGTGAGTCAGTAGAAAAGGATGAAAGTGGTCTTGTTGATGCACTTGCGGTGGCAATTTCTAACGTGAGAATTTCTGAGCCAAAGAGGAGCAAGCTGTGTGGGCCAACAGGCCCGATCGAGCAGCAATATTCATCTAACTTGACCGCTAGCAATCTCTGTAGAGCATTTTGATCCTGCTGACAGACTGACACCTCTAACATCATTACATCCAATGTTTTTCAGTTGAGGACTGAAGATTAGTGGGCACCGTAGCTAATTTCTGTGGGGAAAGACGAGTACAAGCCTAGACAACTGTGTCTTGTAAGTATGGCGTTATTTCTTGTCCATTGATTTGACTGTAATTCCTTTCCTTTTTCATGTTTATATTGTTACCCAATAATGGTACTACTGGATTAACTGAGAAGATTATGTACAGAATCTGTAAATGCGAGGGTGGCTTTCTTAAATTTTGCTGCTGGTTGTACAGTTCATTGCTATTTTTCCGCAGGAGATGGCTGTGAGCTTTTTGAAAGCACCGTGGCAGATCCTTAACTCAACTTGGAATAACATGGTTTCAATTATATTCCTCGTACCGCTAATGTTTTGTTCCTATTTCATCTAAGGCTCTGTGATGTTTGGGACATCGGTCTCTCCCGCTAATGTGTTGATGAATTTTCTTGGTGGTTGTTATTGTTGGCTAGTAGATTGAATCGTCCCGGAAATTCCATTAGTGACTGTTAGGGGTTCTTAGCAGCAACAGAAAAAAGTACTCATCTAGCGCATTGGATGTGCGCGAGAGGTAAATTTTCGCTGGGTGTTCATTCTTTGGATATTACAGAAATCGTACCTGCATCCTCGCTAGTATGAACAATCCTAGTGGCCTATGGGAACCAACTTCTTTGGCGTGCAAGCCCACAGAAGATTCACCAAGATTTCATCTTTTTGAAGATCTTGGACGACATGTAGACCACAAAGAATAGAAATAGTGCAAAAAGAACCGCGTGAACAATATGGTTTGACCCATACTTGATGAAATTCTTGTTCAACTTCCTTGCATTGTTCTTCAGACCCTCCTGGGCTTTGATCATTCTCATTTGCTGTTTTACTGTTAAGACTTTTATTTCACATCGATTATATGTAAGCTATCAATATGGTTTATAAGTAAAGATCAAATCCCTTTCAACCAAGAGATCTAAATCATTTTTAAAGATAAAACCGTGTGGCTCTTAGGCTCAGAGCTAACAATATCTCTTCTATAGATGACCACTAATTTCACCAATCTTTACAAGTTAAAATACATTATTGATATACTAGACAATATTAATAGGAAATATCAATTCATCCAAACTGTGCTGGGTACAGCCCCATAACTAATGTAATTCATATTTTGCAAAAAAAAAATTGTTGCTTATTTTCAGAACCAACAAAACACTAGTTTCCGGGAAATACCTCCCTTCTGATTAAGAAATCAGAGTTCAACATCCATTGCCAACATTTGGTGACTTGTTGTGCTTGCAAACACAGAGCATTGTTCGGAAGATGTAATAACATATAATAGCTAAGAAAACGCGTTCGCTCAAGATTAGAAATACAAAATGTCTCACATAAGTTAGGTGAGAGTCTCTCAATTCCACTAAATTGTAGATGACCATTTTAAGGACAAAATCGTGTGGGTCTTAAGGGCCAAAGCGAATGGTATCTCTACTCTACAAGTGGATTGAGTCAAACTCCTCTCTCATCTCCTTACTTTCTTCTTCTACTCCCTCTCAATTCGTTCAAATTATAACATGTTATCGGAGCATAGACTCGATCATAAAGACCTCCATCCATATAATCTAATTATTAGGTCTCCCTTATCCCATAACCAAGCACACAAGTACATGAGAGTGTTAAAAATACAAACTGTTCCACATCGGTTAGGTGAGACTGTGAGAACCAACTATGTGGTTTATAAGTTCGAGCACAACTCCTCTCAATTATAGAGAACTCTTTTTAAAAGACAAAACAGTGTGAAGTTTAAGGTCCAAAACAGACAATACGTGTACAAATGAATTGAGCCAAACCCCTCTCTCATCTCCCTACTTGCTGCTTCTACTTCCTTTCAATTCCTTAAAATTATAACAAAAAATTTATGCATCTCCTTTTAAAGAATGTAATCACGTAATTCAATACTTTCTTATAATAATAATCTATGTACTATAACGTGCAGGTCAAATGTCCGCATCTCCTTGTAAAGAATGTAATCGCGTAATTCAATGCTTGTCTTATAATAGACAAGAATTCATTCCAGTCCAAATCTCAGCCATCAATCATATTTAACCAAAAATTGTATTCATCGTCATTCCTTACATAATCCCACACGGTTGGCTCCCCGTTCATCTACCCCCGACACACATATTTATACCCTCCAGAACTTCCGGAAACTCAACAGAGATATAACAAATACAGGGACAAAAAAGAATTGAGCAAACTCCAAACATGGGAACAGAGGCTGAGGCTGCTGGGATTGCGAAGAAACCGAGGTTTCTGTGCCTCCATGGATTCAGAACCAGCGGAGAAATTCTCAAGAAACAGATTATGAAGTGGCCCGATTCGGTGCTCGATAAGCTGGATCTTGTTTTCCCAGATGGGCCCTTTCCTGCCCAAGGGAAATCTGACGTTGAAGGCATTTTCGATCCTCCTTATTACGAGTGGTTCCAGTTTAACAAGGTCAGTTCTGTTTCGAAATCTTTATAATCCTTGTTTATGTTCGAATCGCTTATCATTTCTGTATCAGGAATTCTCGGAGTACACAAACTTCGACGAGTGCCTTGCCTATATCGAGGATTACATGATAAAGCACGGACCGTTTGACGGGCTCCTGGGTTTCTCACAGGCACGTAGTCTGCTTCGTTCTAGCTAATTTTTTTCTGTTTGGTTACTGAGAAAATTAGAAGGAAAAAATGAGAAGAAAAACGTTCCTTTTATTCAATTAGTTGATTTCATGTGCATAAACAACGCAGGGAGCGATACTGTCGGCTGGGCTACCAGGGATGCAAGGGAAGGTGCGGTGAACACTGAACATTCTGTTGATTGACCAACATTAGTCTCCGTCTCTGGTGGTGGGGCTGAATTGTTTTTTGTTTGTGTGCAGGGTGTGGCACTAAAGAAAGTGCCTAAAATAAAGTTTCTTATAATAATTGGAGGGGCAAAGTTCAAATCACCAACGGTGGCTGAACAGGCATATTCTGCTCCAATCCAATGCCCAACCCTCCACTTTTTAGGTACTTCCTGTTCATCCTCTTGTCCAATATGAGTCTAAACTTAGGCTGTTTCTCTACTTTTTAGATATTTCTGTTCATTTTTTTTTGTCAATATAGACCTAAATTAGGGTCATCATTTCAACTACCACAATAGTAGTCATCACCTAAGCCACAAATGATGCTTTTTGGTCAATAATTAATTCTCATCAAGTCAATAACAATAAAGCATGTTTTCAATATGAGCATAAATTCACACAGGATGCTTTTTGACCAATAATTAATTCTCATTGATCACGTCTTATAGGGGATCATTGAATCAATAACAATAAAAAACATGTTTTCAATAGGAGCCTAATCTTGGCCCGTCAGGTCGAGCGTACAGAAGTTTCCTAATGACATGGTAAGTTGAGCTAAAGTCCAGCGCGGGGCCACAAATGATATTGTTTATAATGGAAATTGAACTCAAGACAAATTTACCAACTAAGCTATCACCCAAATCATTCTTCATTCTTTAAACAGGGTGTTTAAAATGCAATGTTCATTAATGAAATGCTATCCTACCTGGTTGGTGTAGGAGAGCATGACTTTCTGAAGCAATATGGGAAGGAATTACTGGAATCATGTGTAGACCCTGTAGTGATTCATCATCCTAAAGGACACACAATTCCCAGAATTGGTAATTTAAGCATTGATGTTTCATTGTTTAATGAGTTTATTGATTGTAAATGTTTTTTTTTCCCTGAATTCTGAGGGTTTTTGTTTTTTCTCAGATGAGAAGAGTTTGCCAATGGTGATGGAGTTCTTGGAGAGAATTCAAAAGATGGTGAGCCCATAAATAGTTGATGAGGATGGTTCCTTAGTTTGTAGCAAAGATGTGATGGTTGTTAGGATGATTTATCATCCATACACAATTCATTGATTATATTTGAGGGTTGATTTCATGCCCAGAATTTGAAAGTTTGTCAGTCTTTTCAATGATCCAGCGAATGAATTTTTCCCAGAATGCTATAATTGGGTTGGAGTTAAAATTATAAATTATTTTTCCCAGAATGTTCAATGATCTAGACGTATCCCCTTGTTTCAAAGAGAAAGGAGGACGACGGGTTAGTCACATTTCATTTGATGGTTGGAGGCGAACGGAAAGTTAAGCAATGATGATTCTATATATTTCTTGACAGAAAAATTAAGATGTCTTACGAGTTGCCCGTAATATGTGTAAGTATCTATGTAATTTTATAGAATCGTTGAGCGAATCAGCATATTTGAATGTAATTGTTAAGACTTAAATTGATGTTTTTTTTTGTGATAAAAATAGAGTTAACAAGATCCTATGCAACCCCCAATTCTTAAAGGTTTTTGTGTGCAAAAGATATTAGAGAGAAATAAAGACAAGACAATATTTTCCAAAAATACTTTAAATACCCACAAAATATTAAAATTGATACTATTTTAGTATTTTTCAAAACGACTGCAAGAAGCAAGGCAGAAAAGAAGTTCCCGTTGGTACGCAAGAGCAGAACAATGACATTACATTGCTCATTGCTCACTCTATCACTACCGACCTCTCTTTTATAACACAAATTTCAACAATCTACAGACCTGCTCGCTCCTTCCAGAACCTCCTCGGTAAGTCTCTTTCTCTCCCTCTAGTAGACCAGCTTCACTGTAACGAACTATGTGCAAACTGAACGTTCTGCGTGTGATTCGGATTTTTCTTGCCCAAATACGTGCCCTACAATTCGTGCTTTTTGTTCGAAATCCAGTGAAGCTAGAGGAATGGCTGATATAGCCGTTTTTTCCATTCAAAATCCGGATTCTATTTCTTACTTCAATCAGCGAGAAGCTGCCGAGATTGATGAGATTCTTATGGGACCTGTGGGGTTTAGCATCGATCAGTTGATGGTCAGTGCATACTGTTCGTTTGTTTGTTTTATCTTTGGTTCTGTATTTTCATTTCTTGTTAATGCTCCAATTAGTCTTACTGGAGGAGTGGAATTGTGTTGTGGTGATTGCAGGAGTTGGCTGGGTTGAGCGTAGCTACATCCATAGCTGAGGTTCACTTTTGAATGTTCTTTTCTGATCCTGTTTTCCAAAGTCCTATGCAATACTATACTATTCAGTTACATTGACGTTATTCTCAATGGAAATTAACTTATTGTGAGACCAAAAAGGATAAATCAAGCAATCTCAAGTTGTAGCAACAGGTGATAATTCATTAATACTTTTATACCAAACAATTTGGTATTGACTACATAATTCTAACAAAAAAAACCTGTTGAAATCCACCCCGTAGATTCTCTTGCGTGATTCTTTTTGATCCGACCTATGTTATCAAGTGATTCTTTGAGCCTGAATTCTTTCTAGTACATCTATCCAATAGGCACTGTCACTTAAAGGTAAGCTATCCTAGGCCTTTTTTATATGGATTTCTTTTCACATGTTCCCAAATGTTAAACGTAACACTGTTTTGAAATAGGAGAAACTTTATGGTTCAGGTAATCAGGTTTGTGTTATAATACACTTATATTCCAGTATAAGATTCTTGAAATAGTTCAGTTTGGTTAACAAGTGCTCTAGCTTATTAGGATTAATTCTATCAAAAGACTCAATATTATTTATTCTTTGTAATGAACCTACCTGAGGAAATGAAATGCCGTATTGAAGTGAAGATCAGCTTTTGGGGCATGTGATGCTTTGAGTGTGGGACCTCAAATATTTTTTTACAGGTTTACAAACCAGGTGAGTACGGACGTGTTCTTGCAATATGCGGCCCAGGGAACAATGGTGGTGATGGTCTTGTAGCAGCTCGTCATTTATATCATTTTGGATATAAACCATCTATTTGCTACCCCAAACGTAGTGACAAGCCTCTTTATACTGGCCTGGTTAGGCAGGTATGGCGAGTTAAATGTCTTTGCGCCTTTAGATTTTTTGCTTTGAATTATTTTTAATGTATTAATGTGGCAGCTGGAGTCTCTCCCAGTTCCTTTCTTGTCTGTGGAAGATCTGCCATCGGACTTGTCAAAGGACTTTGACATTTTAGTTGATGCCATTTTCGGGTTCTCGTTCCATGGTAATTCTTGTTTGATGTTTATTAATTTTCGCTTCTGTCTATAATCATGATACTGCTGTAAGACTCTTGGTTGTAGTGCCCGTCAAATTGGATATCATGAAAAATTATGGTCATGCATTCTTTTGAATATCTTAAGCATTTGGAAATTTGGTGCGGTGACGCAGATACCATTGATGCTATTCTTCAGCCAGAAAATGGTTCTTAACCTCATTAACATGTCCTACCTCCTCCTACTACTACTTTTTTTTTTGAAGAAACAAAACAAGGTTCTTCAATGACTACATTGCGTCTTCTTTTCACAGCTCTCTGATAGAATCTTGCTGTCAAACTTTCTTCTTATATTTGTTTCAGTTTTACTCTCTCTCTTACCCTCTCTCAATCCGTAATGACCAAAGGGGTGCCACCGAATTACAAGAGATGTAGAAAGGGTAGTCAGGGACTGAGAAGTGTTGTAGAGTGCATTGAATAACATTGCTTCACTTGCAGTATCCTTTCCACAATCTTGAAATTCTCTCCTTCTAAGTAAGCTAACAAATCAGGGAGTTGAGTCCGTCTTTTAATTTGTTTCATCTTCTTAGATTTGCTAATGATTTTACTATCTTAAAGTTCACCTCTAATGGACGAGATTTTAACCAATGGGATCTCTATGATTATCAAAGCCATCTCCCAAATTCATTTGTCCATACGCTATGTAGGAGAAGGTCATTGTCTGGTTCCTCTGCAGTCTAGGATTCAAAAAAATATCAATTATCCTTTTTTTATCATTTTCTTTGGTTTTCTTTTGGCTTTAGGGTGATTTTGAAGCATCAATTCATCATTTTCTTTCTTGTACAGATCATGGCCATCCATTCTTAGTCCTATGCTTATTGTAATATTAGAAGTTTCATTGACAAGCCAAAATTTTCATGTAAGCTGTTTCTGAGGGTCCAATATTTTATATTCTAAATACAATAGGGAAGAAGTGTTGTTGCATTTTAGTTTTCCTAAAACTGAGCTTCTGCAATTCTCTTTGGATTGCTTGAGTTCTAGGGTAATTTAGTTCATAGGAAAACATTTTGACAAAAGTCGATTTGCTTAGCTTTCCTTGTCAAGTGATTGTTGCTATGAAAAGGTGGTTAATCTAAAGTCTAAACATATAAGGAGTAATTATTTTAATAGTTTAGGCTTCATGCTCTTCCATATATTGAATAAACGACTTTTGCAGGCTGATAATTTTGTTGTCTGCCACTTGAAGTCCCTCTTCTAATTCTGTGAACAATTCTACTATATCATATATTGCAGGTTCCCCAAGGCCACCTTTTGATGATCTGGTTCAAAAGCTGGCTTGCTTACATCGTAGTGATCAAACACGGCAAAAGGTCCCTGTTATTGTTTATGTGGATATTCCATCTGGATGGCATGTTGAAGAGGGGGATGTTGGGGGAGAAGGAATTAAACCTGATATGTTGGTATATTAAAATGTGCTTTCACTTTATTTTAAGGAAGTTTGTGATAATTCACATTTAATTATTTAGTTTGTCTGTTTTCTGCAATGTAGAAAATTCAATTGATACCTTGTTTTCTTGTTTTAGGTTTCTTTAACTGCTCCTAAGTTGTGTGCAAAGAGATTCTCTGGTCCTCACCACTTACTTGGGGGTAGATTTGTCCCACCATCTATTGCTGATAAATATAAGCTTTGTCTTCCACCATATCCTGGAACTGCTATGTGTGTGCGAATTGGGAAGCCTCCGCAAGTTGATATATCTGCACTTAGAGAGAACTACGTTTCTCCAGCACTCCTTGAAGAGCAGGTTGAGGCTGATCCTATTGATCAGGTAGAATTCAAGTATTATGATGCTAGTGGTTGTTCATTACTTGAGATTAAGTTTTTCAGCAGTTTTGTTGATAATAATTTCAGAATCTATATTTCTGAAAATATTTCACGTGTTGGCTTGTAGTTTCGTAAATGGTTCGATGATGCAGTTGCTGCTGGCTTACGGGAACCCAATGCTATGGCCTTGTCAACTGCCAGAAAGGATGCAAAACCGTAAAGTTCTCTTCTTTTGCCACCCTTTCTCTGATAGTAGATCAAGTTGTTTCATCTAAGAGCATGAAGTACCATGTTGCATGTGGACTTGTTCAGATTTTCATTTGTTGTTATTATTTGTCTACAGATACATTAACTAAGATAGATAGAGGAGAAGTGGATTTCCAGTTAGATAAGGTGCATACTATTTTTATGGACCGAATAGAGTGGTGAATTTTATGCTGCCGACATATTAGTTCTTTTATTCCCAAAAGAAAAAATTTATTAGTTCTTTTATTAAGGACCTCTCATGTTGCCAGTTGAAACTTGAAAAAAATTTTAATATTCCAACAATGCTAGAAGATCCAGAATGTTAATTTCCAAATTTGTAGGATAGTTTATGTTTGGAGGCTGACTATAACAAAGAGAATGATAGCTCTTACTAAAAGACTAAAACATGTTGGGTAGCAAGGCCTGCTGTTTCCCCAGTGTATTTATTCTGAGATTCCCTGTTTACTGGGTGAACAGCATCTTATTGACCTATTAACACAAACAATCTATTGAGAACTAAATTGAAGTATTGGTATTGATTGTTAAACTTTGGGTCCTCCACTAATGTAGAAAAGGGTTTAAACAAACTTCTGATTTCACATTAGTAAATTTCGATAATTGCTTTGGCTTTGGCATTGGCATTGGCTAATGGGGCCTTGAGTTAAAGGGTTTTGAGAATGAAGAATGCTATGTGGAGGAAAGAACAATCCTCCTTGTAGACTTGTGAAGAATCCCATACAACGTTGCATTGGTTTGACAATGTTAGGAATAACTCAAAATGTTTCATTCATGCAATCACGAAGAACCATTTGGCATTGGAAAAATCACATAGTTGTTTAATCAATTATCTTTTGGAGTGGCTATCTGCTGCATATGCTCGGTGAAAATGGGTACATATGGATTTATTCTTGCCTAGAAAAGTTGGATGCTCCTGTTTTCATTTTTAATTGTTGAAGTGAGTTCTGAATCGAAGACGTGGAGCCACTGTGCTTGTTAATTCGCATTGTTTTTGTCCCTGATACAGCTCATCACGAATGGTATTGCTGAAAGGAGTTGATAAGGATGGTTTTGTCTGGTTAGTAATCTTCCATTACTATTCAGCACAAGAGATAGATGGTGGTGTTTCCCCATTCTGTTTTGTCAATGTTTTTGCTAATTTTCCAGGTACACAAACTATGAAAGTCGAAAGGCACATGAATTAACAGAAAATCCTCGAGCATCACTTCTTTTCTACTGGGATGGTCTTAATCGACAGGTAGTACCATCTCTTAAACACTCTTTTGAGCATTGTTAAGTGCATCATAGACATGAGGATACAGCATCTCTCGTCTTTGTGCTCTGTTTTACAAGTCATTTACTCCCTACAGAAATCTAGTGAAGTAGCCTTCGTAGGCACATTGTACAGCCACATAGGTCATTACAAAAAGCAGTGATATTACTCTTGTTGATTTGAAATAAACATATTAAGCATGAGGTAAATTTACTTAGGTCACATCATCTATGCCTTTTATCCCAAAAATTTGTGTCTGGTTACTTAGGTCACATTTAAATTATTTACTTACCCATCAATTCTCTTCATTTAAGCAACTTCATCTGGAAAGTGCCTGGACCATGTGCAATTTAGCTCATCTGTTGGGGTTACTGCGTCCCTTCTGGTCTGGCTCACCATCATATAAAATTCAGTCGGCTTAACCAAGCCGCCAATAGATTGAAGGTCTGTTGTTAGTGAGAATCAGATTTTGGTTTGTATCTTGTGTTTTTGGTTATTGTCTGTGAGTCTGCTATATTGCAAGACAAGAAAAGAAAATAAAGATTTTGTCATCGTCAAGAGTCCACCACGCAAAACTTTTTAAGCTTTCAGCCATTAAAATTACCCTTGTTTGTGTCTGTTTTGTCTTCAACTGCTATGGTCATACGATAATTTAGCAAAGAATCATATATGTGTATCTTGCCCATGGCCTAAGATGTTTGGAACTGCTTCTCCAGGTACGGGTGGAAGGATTTGTGCAGAAGGTTTCTGACAAGGAATCTGACCAGTACTTTCATAGCCGTCCTCCAGGAAGTCAGATTGGAGCAATAGTCAGCAAGCAGGTTTGTCGTTTTCTTATTCTGTTAAATTATATTGGATATCTTAACAATAATATTCACAGAAATTTCAGATATCAATCCTCTTCTTTGCTTCCTTCAGAGTGCTGTTGTTCCAGGGAGGGATTTTCTGTATCAACAACACAAAGAATTGGTGGAGAAATACTCTGACGGGTACTTTAAGTGTTGCATGTGTTTTTGTATATATTAATTTTGTTCGAGGTCCTTTTTGATTGAGATGCTAGTATCTTGATATTGTAACCGAAATGGAATATAAAATCCTCTGCGTTGTCCCCTCACCACCCTCCTGCCTTCAGGAAAGACATAAAAAGAACAAAGAAAAGAGGTTATGTATGTTTATGGATATAATTGAAAATTTGAGCCCTTCCTAATCTTCTGTGTGCAGAAGTTTGATTCCAAAGCCTAAGTGTTGGGAAGGATATAGACTGAAACCAGAGTATTTCGAATTTTGGCAAGGACAACAGTCTCGCTTGCATGACAGGTTTTCCCTGGTTCCTGCTAAACATATCTATAATTTATGTTCAAATAAGTAAATGTAGCGAGCTCTTATAGTGAGTCAACCTTTGATTTATTTGTCATGGATTTGGCTATTGTATGGATGCAAATAACATTGATCCATTAATTGGATTTGGTTAAATGAAGAACCACCTTCCGAAAGCATAATAAGTGAAACTTGCATCATACGAAGGGCTTTATAGGAAAAGGAGTTTGATTTTATGACCTACTCAATGAAAAAGGTCAGTTCAGTGACAGATGTCCTGGTTGTATGTATATTGCCCTTGACAGGTTGCGATACTTTCCTCAAGATGTTGATGGGAAGCAAGGATGGAGAATTGAGCGGTTGGATCCCTGACTATCTATATCTTCTTTGTTGGGAAGTACATTTATGCTATCTCGCTCCTACCTATTGCTTCTTGTTTATTTCTTCTAATTCAAGGTTATGCGTAGTGAAATGTTTGGCTATTTGTTGCAATGCCCCATGCAGCATCTCTGAGCGTATTGCCCAATAGAATATCTATATATGGTAACCTAATAAGAAGAAATTAAGATGCCTAGAAACTGAAATGGACTGCTTAGGGAAAAAAATTGTGGCAAGGTGGAGTGGTATGTGTCATATAAAGTTTCAAAAAAAGGAAAAAAAAAAAAAGGAAAAAAAGGAAAGGAATGCATCCTTTCTGACCATGTGAATGTGGTAGTGGAGTAAGTTTTGTTCACATCTTTAGTCTTTTTGCTCGAGAAGGAGGGCCTTCTGAAAGATTGACGATGAAAACCAGTGATTGTAATTCTCATTGGCATAACTAGAATGTGATTTGGTGACATTCTTGAAATAATGTGATATGTTACGGTAGCCAGTATATATTTCCTAAAATACAGTGTTGGCCATTTGTAATTCCTTCTCTAAAAAATTATAACTCTGTTCCTTTCATAGCACCTCATTTAAGAACCTTTTAGTAGTAAAGCCTTTCACCCACTTTTCTTTGACTCTTGTCATATTCTGCATAAATTAATCACTTCTATATTTTCTTAGCCTTGCAAGCTAGGATTGCAAATTGTTGGGATTTGTCTTCAGGATTGGCTGGAAGTCATGTTTTCTCAGCCACCAATCAAACATTTTATTAACCATTTTCCCAGTGGAATTAATTTTTCAAACCCTCCTTGATTGTGGGCTACCTTGATTGGGGCCACAATTCTCCAACACAAAGTTCACAGCGGGTGGTTATTATGATGGTTACTTTACTAGTGGATCTTGAAAACTTTCCTTACTATACTTGCCCTTGATATTTGATTATGCAGGTTGGGATTTGGGACTCAGACGTATAAAGAGGCATGATAACTATTAATAGATGGCCTTACTGTAATCACGACTCATCGGCTGCATCCAAATTTGTGTGTTGATCTGCATTCGGTATGTTTCCGACTAGTGGTTCTTGTTACATCTGACCAAACTGGGATCTGCAGTTCCCTTTCAAGGATCTTTTTGAAAGGCGAATTTGATGGAATATGACATCGTCTACTTTCTACTGAATGAGTGAGTGTAATGTTTCAGACTAGTGGTTCTTGTTACCATTCCTCCAAGATTAATATATACAAAAACACTCTGTATGTGGATATGTCCACATCCAGAAACAAAAGTAATTATATGTGCTTGGAATTTTATCATAGAAAGTGGTTTATGCTCACGAATTCCCCCCCCCCCCCCCCCCCACAAGCATCATATGTATTCCCAAAGGTGGCTTTTGGAACGTTTAATGGGTCAGTATTAGTTTGATTGTCTTGGAAGTTACCATAAAGAAGTTCACTTGCTATTGCTATTGCTATTGCCATTTGCTTGAATGGGGGTAGAGATTGCATCATCATACGATGATGTGCCAAATTGCTTGAATTGTCAATGGATTTGTACGAATTCAATTCTCAATAGCGGAGGGATCATAATACATTGAAAGTGGGGATTTTTATATAATTTTCAAGAAAGAAATGATGGTGTGCTCTACCAACAATAAGATAAAGAGTTTAGGGGACCTCTACACATGGCAGTATGTAAACCTAGGCCTTGAACAGCACTTGTGAGTGGGAGACGGCACTCTTTTGAACGCGAGAGGCCACGCATCTAATTATGGTTTTAATAATTAGACGTGATGAATCCTTTGAGGAAGATATGCAAGGATGGGGCCATCTACGGATGAAAAAATTCCTACACCGCCTGTTCTATATATATAAAACAAAATGTAAATGTAAATGTATGAATATCTAATAATCACTATGAGGGGCCATGCACAATGTCATCTAGATCTAGAACGAAAATGATATGTAACCCAACAGTTTGGTAGTACATAGTAGCCCAACATGATAGCTTTATTCCACTCTTTTATATTGAAATTCGTTGTCCAAAATTTATTTGTTTTAATATAGATTATATTGTTTTTTAAAACACCGTCTAGAATTCATTGTTTTAGTTCTAAATCCATTGTTTTTGAAATTCCATTAAAAAAATAATGGACTTAAAGATTCACCCGATAAAATTCATCGACAATGGATCTTGTAAGAAATAATTTTATACATTGATTACGAATATGTAATTTTTTAAAAATCTAATATATATTTTGAGAGTCAAAACGTTTTAAAATTTCGTTTAAGAGATTTAATCTCTCTTGGACTACCACTATATGAGCTAGAAAGGGAAAGAGAGAGATAAAGATTTACATAGTAATTGAATTATCCATCATCTAACAAAAATGTTAGGAATCTCAGTAAAAAGAATCTCAATCATCACAGTAGTGAATCTTATCCATTGATTGATGTAAGTGTAAGAGCCCACGAAACTTAGTGATTAAATGAGAGAGTGACACACCCTTTACTAGGATAACTGGGATCCCTTGTCACTTCTTATCATTTAATGTATGACGGCTTTTTTGGCCTGTAATTCTTGGGCAATTTGGGAAAGAATGAACTAACTCGGCTCGTTTATAAACGAGCCGGGCTCGAGCTGAGCCCTTATAGGGCTAACCTTGAACTGGTCACAAATGGCTCGGTTCATTTACAGTTTACACGTGGCCCACAATACTCAATGATCTGGTTGTGGGACCCATATGTTGAGATGGGGATCCATCAATCATACCAGAGAAGTTGGTTAAACTTTATTGCTATTATTAAAGTGTAACACATATATTAATATTGTAATTATGTGATTATTATTATTATGTTTCTGCCTAGCAAAGCAGTGCAATGCATGTGCCCTTAATCTAGATGAGGATGTTTCAATCATGACCATTCAATTCAAAAGAAAGGTCTCTCCGTCAATGATATGTCAAGTAGGTAAGACAGACTTATCAAATTGGGGACACTTTACGCATCCAAGGGTCCTTCTTTTTTTTTTTTTTAATTTCCTTGAGGAAGGTCATTATCAGTTTTTCTTTTTGTCTTTCACCTTTTTTTTTTTTTTTTGTTCTCTCTCTCTAGGAGACAATAGACAAGTATGGGTTGCTCAAACAGAACAATCAGAGGCGGATCCGGGGGGATTGATCCTCCAACCCGACCGGTGTAGCAAATAATTTGGAAAAAAAATCATGATTCATAAATGCAGAGTATTTAATATGACGAAGCTAAATATATATTTTTTCTTTCTCAAACTTCATCGTGAAAAAGATATGACAATTTTAGATCGTCGGATATAAACTTAAATCATTCAATTTTCGTCATGCTAAATATTATTATTACACGTTGGATTCGTCATGTTGTTGGTTATCTTTTGCATCGGACATGAGATCTCACAATTCCGACATTGGGGATCAGGAGTATTGTGGTTGTAGACGATGAAATTATAGGTGTGTCAAGACTTGTTGTCAGTTCAAAGGATTTGATAGGAGTTTGCACCGAGTATGACCTTTGTACTAAACGGATTGTGTGCAGTTAAAGAACACAAGATTGTTGGCTCAAAGTTTGCCTTCCGAGAAAATGACTTAAAATTCGTGTAGTGTCAATCTGGGAAAAAAAAGATAGCAAGAAAAAGAAGGCTATCACCGGAATGAAAGAACTTTCATTGAAAAGTGATACATTTTGAAATATAGGTGTGTTTTACAAACTAAAATAAAGACATGGCCGTTGGGACTTTGGGAAAAAAAAATCTAAAACTAATTGGCCGGAGCCATGCTAAGTAAAAAAAAAAAAGTGGCCAGAGCCATGATTAAGAAAACAATAAAAGATTGAAGACGCTGGATTTGTGTTTGACACGAGGTCTCTGTAAACTTCTCTTCTCTTTTTCTTTTATAGTGCCAAGTGATGTCTCTTCTCCTGCTTCTCTGGCACTCACTTTACAAACTTTAACATGAGGGTGGCCTCTTGCTTTTTTTATTATGCCTTCACAGATGGCTACCTTGGGCGCCTCTGATGGATTGGGGGTAGGATCAGTGCATCATTTTGGTGCATCAAAATAATTTTAAAAGAATTTACAAACTTGGATATGGATATTCAAGTCCAAAGTAACCATTCCCACATAAGCATTGTGATTTGTGGATAAGAAAAGAACTCAAAATTCAAAATTTCTTTCATGTTTATGTTGAACCCACCCTCACAAGTCACAAACTTGTCATCCATCTTATCCTTGAATTGAAAATCGTCAAGGGTGAAATATAGATTGGGGTGGTGGCAAGGACTAAGGAGAGGACATTTTTATGTTTGGTCCACTTGCCAAATCCCACAAATGGGATAGACAACTAAGAGAGCCAGGGCTTGCTTCCCTTTACTTGTTCAATAGCACCATCAGATCCCACTTGAAAGCTTTTTTTATTTATTTATTATTGTTTAGTGTTCATATGTAGGTTGTGTTGTCATCCAGTTGTATTCCAATGTGTAAAAAATAAGTACAATGTTAGAATACCAACTCAGATTTTTTCACACTCCAGTTAGTAGGTTGGAACGGTAAAAATAATATGTATCGTCATGGTGATCAAGGTTCGAATCCCGCTTTTCCGTTTAAAAAAAAAGTCAAATCTTTCCGTCTTCGGAACTAATTGAGAGAGAAACCGCGGTTACTTACACATTTAATGAAATTAAGACAGAAATGAAATTAAGGTTATAATGGGACCAAATGTCATATTTAACCAAAAGAATACCAACAAATAAGGCAGGTCGGCTAGATTTGAGATTTCTCTCCTATAATGAGGGTACGACTTGAGAATTAGTGAGAGAGGCAATCATAGGAATCGACTACTTTATCTCGCAAACACAGGCGATGGTCATCATTGTCGGCTTCACCCCCAACTATATCAAAATTCAAAACCAATGATTTAAAATTCAATACCACAGATTTCGCAGCCCCGACTCCATCAAAGTGCCTGTTTGGTCCCCTAGCTGCGCTGCTCCACCAAATATAAGACATTTTTTTTTGTTTTAATAAATTATAACTAATTTAAAATTTATTTTCACAATTTATAAACTACCATATCTAGAAGTTTCACCAAACATTTCACAACTTTTGAATTAGCGTTGAAAATCACAACAATCGCTCTACCAAACAGAAATTTAGAGCCATTGATAGAAATGGTCAGGACCATCCCATCCCATCCCATTTCAATAGGTATGAAGCACCACAACCACAAGGGTGAAGGGGCCTTCAATGCGTGCTTGCATTACGCTTCAATGCCAATTGATCATTCCGCATATGCTTTTATTAGACTCAACATTAGAGTTACTCTCACACAAGACTATCACTTGGGGGCAACAACAAATGAAAATCTAAATTGTGGAAATTAAAGTTTGAACTCAAGACATCTAACTCCAATACCATGTTAAGATTGCTTACTTTGTCATTCAACAAAATAAATCAACGCAATAAATTAACTGTTGAATTGAGACATTTCACATCATTTATACATATTATAACAGTAACAATAACAACAACAACAATCAATTCAACAGTCAGGTGCTACAACATCACATCTGATACAGAAACAAACACTGAGAAAGAGAGATGTACTAGTTTAGGCATTCTCACCAGCTACAGCTTAATCTAAATAATCACCATTTGAATAAAAACATGCTACTTTATACTTTCTTCCTTTGGAGAGTGAACAGTTGGCCCTCACCTTTGATTCCCCATGGGTTCCCGGTTCTGTTAAAGGAAAGATTCTCATGTGACTTTTCTCGGAATTTTCATTCATTTCCTTGGACAAATTGGATTGTCAATTTGCTAAGTTGATTTCCTGATGTAGCAATACACACATCCCTCTCCTCTGGTAGCCTTAGTTAGGTAAAATGAACATAAAATTACAAAAAAGAAAAAAAAACCCATAAATTTAGAAGTGTACCGATACAGCAACATCCTATGTCCAACACCTTATATTTGCATCAGACTGCTCTTCCAAGTCCCACAAAAAAGTTGTTCTTTGCAGACCTTCTGATTTGAATGCGCTTGCAACAGCCCCACCCGACCAAAACCTGTTTTAGATGACTTGGAAACCTTCTCATCGGCTATGTAAAAGGCACCCGCTGCGTTTGACTTCACTGTGAAATAGGTCACCAACTGCCCTAAAGTCAGAGTGAGAACAGCTTTTACAACTTCCCTACGTCTCGGATGCCTAACAGATTGTAACGAAATTTGGCGCATCATCTCTTGCCCCGTTGAGGGAGCGATACATGTATAAAGTCTCGACATTATCATCCATCTCCTTCTGTTCAGTCTCTATCACCTCCACCACAAGATGGGGCAATGCTTGAGCAATTTCCTGGCAACCTTGACGAGATAACCTACATGATGACATCCAAAGGAATCTCATGTTGTAATAATGGTGTAAGCCAGAACGTAGAGCTGCATCTCCAAATGGACTATCCCTAATCTCAAGCTTCTGCAATCTTGGGCAACCCTCCATGACAAATTTTAGCCCCATATCGCTGTCTCCAGCAAAAGCAACGGACAAAGTCCTAACCAATTTCCCATATTTTCCAATATAACTAAAAGCTCTATCAGTTAACAATCCTGATACAGCTAGACGAGTGAGCTTCTTACAGTTCATGACAATGGCTCCAAATCCCTCGTCCATAGGTTCTCCGGTCACATGATCAGGCCTGTGACGCCCCATTATACAAAGACGGAACACTACAAGATCTGGACAGTTCTTTGACATGGCTTTAACGGCTGCATTAGTCATCAGCTGGCAAAAATATAGTATGGACCGCAGTTTCCTGCAACCTTCGGAGATTGCTTGGAGGCCAACCTCGGACACAGGGCTTTCAATATCCTCCTGGGCATTAATTGGGAAGACACGGAGCTCACGGAGTTCTTTGCATGCCATAGCCACCGCCTGAAGTCCTTCATCACATATAGAATCGAGGACCTGCATAACAAAGACAAAAAGGAGCTCTGGAATATAAACAAATATGATTGTGAGCATAACATTCTTTCATTAACCACAACACATAAAACATACATACCCAAAAAGTCTGGAGTTTGTGGCACTGGCTTATGATTGGTTTGAGCTGCACTGCAGTAATGTTAGCATAGCTGAAATTCAGCGAGGTGAGATTTGCACAAACAGGAAGGACAACAGGAAGGTAATCCAGAATTATTCCCCTAAAACCTGAAAGACAGACCAAGGATTTGCAAGCAGCAAAAGCAGACAAATAATCCGGCTCTTGCTCAGCTTGTGCCACACCATCCAATAGGCTGAATGAGCCTGTCCCAAGATGTGTGACCTGTGGAGCTTGAATCATCAGGCAGTAGAGCTGCCCTATTGAAATGTCACGGTTCACCCTAAGTTTCTTCAATGAAGGGGACCTAACTACCAGCCTCTCCAATGCCTCGAAATTAACCGGGAATTCTACACAATCAAAAATCAGCGATTCAAGGCAGGATTCACCCTCTGGAAAACACGATATCCAGTCCATCTCATCATCTGTAACCTCAGATTCAATCAGATCCAGCACTTTGAGGTGTCTGCAAAATTATAAATCTAAAACACCTATGAGTTCGTTATTCCATTTGGAAAAATGCAACAGGATCTCACTCCTAAGCAAAATACTGAATCCAGAGAAATTACAAACTTTCAAAGATCTAAACAGAGCTTCGATGAACACAAATCGGAACAAATAAAACCGAATAAAATATTTTGACCTTCAGATTCACCTTAAAGTGATACGATATCCACGAAAATCAGTAATATAAACAGATCCAACCAACCACTACAGCAACTAAAACTAAAACTCTTGGTAAATAATTAAAGCCAAAGAAGAATCGGAACTACACATACCTGCACTTGCTAACAAGCACGGCGAGGCCGTTGGTACCAAAGCCCTCGCAACAAACGAGAGCAAGCTCTTTGAATCTGATAAAGGACTCGGCAAGAAGATCGAGATCATTATTGGTGATGGACATGCGCTTGAGGTTAAGCTTCTCGAGCCAAGGGTAGGATTTCACCATGGCGTTAAGCCAAGGAGTGAAGTGGGCCCCCCAGTTCGGCGGCATGAGGTTGAAATCGTCGAACCGGGGCCTCCCCTTCAGCGTGACGGAGCGGACACGAGCGAATCGAGAAGTAACCCGGCGAGGCGAGACTGCATAGCAATTGCCGATGAAGAGTTCGGATCGGGTCAGGGCCTCCACACGGTACCAAGACTTACACACCAGAGACGCTGAGCTGCGGTCACGGCGAAATGTGAGGAATTGGAGCACATTCTCTAAAACATTCTCTAGAACCTGGTCCGAGCAAAGAGACTGGAAGTCGGAAGAGGTCCCCGGACCCGACCCGGGGAGATCGGCCGGCGGAGATTGCTCATTGTATTCGGACATTTGTGAGCAATCGTGCCTCTCTCGAAAGAGAGAGTGTGATGATTGATCTGAAACAGAGGGTTTTGATAGGGATAATAAGGTTTTTTTTTAAAAAAAAAAAAGTTTAATTGGTCAGAGCATAACAATGGGGCCCTCCAAAATTCCTTTCTAAACCTGGTCCCACACATGCCACACACCTTTACGGCTTTACTCCTCTTCAAATCTTTTCTATAAATAGAACCATCCACCATAACCACTTTTCAAACTAAAAAAATGTCCCACTATAATAAAACACACATTTCTCAATTTATATTTAAGATTACTCATGTAATTTCTCACAACATTAATACAAATAAATTTATTATTCAAATTGAAAACACATAAATAAATTACACTAACAATATACTATTTAGGCATCTTCGTCAATAAAATGGTTCATAAGATCAGACTTCAATATTTCATTGGTTCTTCGATTACGAATCTGGCCAAGACGGGCTGATATATGTGCTAGCAAAATACAATCATATTTAGGGGGAGAAATAGTCTCGTCTGGTAGAGGGCTCCATGATTCATAGTTAGTGTGACGCGCTCGTCTTCTATAATCATATTATGAAGGATGATGCACTCATTATCTTAATAAGATTTTATGTGTCTGTGATGCATTCAGTGTGTATTGGTGACCATTCACTATGTAGTCGGTTTGGGGCATTGTACCATGTATGATTTGGTCAAATAGTGGTGAATGATCTAACACGTTAATGTCTTTTGAGGGGCTAAGTAGACTTCAAGTTTTCCATAACTTGATGCTATGTGTGGCATATATTCATTAGCATAGATTCAAAATTGGGAAAAGAGGATTACATAATTAAAAGGGTTGAATGGATACCTTTCGAGTAAGAAAGAGTGTTTGGGTTCAATACAATCCATTGCCAATTGGAGTAGTGGTAGTGATGTAAGGAATGAATTTGACAAGTTGAAGATATTGGATTGAGATTATATGCTAAATGAGGCCTCAATCAGTCAATCTGGAGTACTTTTGGGCCATTACAAAATTGGGCCTGTTTCTTACTGGGCTGGATTGGAAAGTAAGCCTTGAATTCCAAAAATTCAAACCTGTAAAGGCATCTTCTGCACTTGTTAGACTTAAAACTTCTGTCGACTGCAGAATCCAAGCCAGAGACGGATATAGGACTGCACGCGAGACAGAGAGAAAGACCTGATGATTAGGGTAAGGGAGAAGATCACAAGCTTTCCGGCGATGAAAGAAGCCGGAAAACAATTCTGGCCGGACTCTTTCATCTGATACAATGTGAAGAAAAAACAGAGTTTTGGAAGAGGTTTCATTACTTCCCCAAATATGGCGGATAATCCCTAGAAATTGTGTTCTTTCTAGTTCAAATCGAACTTCTTGGTTAACTCGTTGTTTGACTTCTGCCGAGTGCCCACAAAACATGAATCAAAATCAGACCGATCAAGCCCACGCAGTCAAACCATCATAAGAACGCCTAAACCCTAAGTCTCTAAATATAATATTATCATACTCTTAGTTATATTGAATAAATATTAATAAAAGCTTACCCTAAACCTAAGTTAAATATGACTCTCTAGTCTCTCTAGTTTCTATTCATAAGTCAATTGAATTGATCTTGATAAAAATATAGGACCCAAATCTTAAGTTAAATATGACCCTATAATCCTAAATCCTAATCTCCAAAACCCTAAAGGCTCTAAACCCTAAACCCCAAATCCCTAAAGACCTTAAACCCCTTAACCCCTAAACCCTAAAGACCCTGAACCCTAAAAGCGTTGAACCCTAAACCCTAAACCTAAGCACTAAACCCTAAAGCCATAACATGGCCCTCTACTCATAAATGTTAATAAAATCTTAAGACCCTAAGATTTTATAAAATAAAGTATAAAATTAAACAATTTAAAACTATAGATGTGTATAATATAAATTTTAAAATCAATACCATTAAGTAAAACTAAAATTATTTAATTGTTTTACAAATATAATAGGTGGTATGTAAAGATAATAATTTAATTAGTTGACAAATGTAACATGAAAATAGCTTTGGCTTATTGGTTAGTTCATTACTCTTCCAACTAGAAGTCCTAGGATGTGCAATTTAATTTTACTTCTTTCAAAGAGTCCTAGGATGTGCAATTTAATTTTACTGGACTTTTGTTCGAATCCTAGGATGTGCAATTTAATTTTACTTCTTTCAAAGACCTTCTATAGTCAATAGGGGCGGGGCGACCATGATCCGCCCTCGCCCCGTTGCCATCCCTAATATTAACATTGTTGGAAACAGACAAAATATTTTCTCTAAAAACGCTCATAAAATTTAAAATGAAAATCAAACTAAAGAAGACGATTTCCAAGAACTCGACAAGTTCATCCATTTTACAATGACAATCGAATCTCCACTCTTTTTATGGTCTCAGATCCAAGTCGGATCTCCACCTGTGCTCGACCTACGCACCTATGACATGCATATAACTGGATCTGACATACACATGACAAGGATTTCCTTCTAGAGAGGATATTTAAATTCATAGACAAGGGGGAGAGAGGAGAGCAGGCTACAAGCCGATTTCGATTCGACTTGATGTTGCTCGGTTGTCCCTTATTGCAACCGACTTGAAATCTCGATTTGAACTCGTCAAACTGCATCTTCTCCCCTATTATTGAATCTTGCAAACTACCCTATGTTGGTTGATATTTGATTGTTTACAAGTTGTTTTTCTCAATTTATATTGTGGGTTTCTCTTATCTGGCTTTGGAATCACATGATTCGTGATAAAGGAGGTAGATCAAAAACACTATCCAAAGATCTATGGAGTGCGAGTTCGTCTTGCTGCGAAGTTCTCTCAAGAACATGGTTTTTCTTAAAAAATTAATTATTATTTAAGAAAATTGAGTGACGCTATCTCACACAACGTCATTATGTTTTATAAAAATTTAAGGAAAATGAGAGCGTCATTGTTAATGACGTTGTTTGCAACAACCTCAAATATCATTTTGATAAAAAAAAAATGAAAGTGAGTCCTATTTAGGTATTTAAAATTTTGCAGAGTCCTAGTACGGAAAAAAAAACTCACTTGTTGGTGGGTCATCTGTATCTTAGCCCAAATAGACAGGCGCACACCATCTAAATGTGTGACTGACTAACAAGGCTGCATCATGCACGTTATCTTCGGACCACGTAGAGGTGGCCCGTTCATAGATATTACATCGGCAAATGATATATAAATACCCATCTCATTAAAATTGGACACACAGGTCCAAAAAAAAAAAACATTTTGCCACATAATTTTGTAATCTCCTTTTTTTCCTTTCTTCTTAAATATTTCTTGATTTATGTGAATATTTTATATTGTGTAAGCTTTAACCGAATTTTATTCCGTGATTGATTTCATTCTTTTATAACAGAATCATATCTTCGTATCATCTATCAAATACAATACAATAACTTAAACTACAAATTGTAAAGCATAATCAACATCCGAAAACTGTATTAGACTTCATACCAGTTTCAACCATGGATTAATCAAAACTGGGCAAAGGTCTTCCTCTCATACTCTAGACTTTTGTGGAGACAATGGTTTCTGTAAGAGGGTTAGAGTGGAGAGGAGATCTAGCCCTTTAATAAACTTTATATGGGCCCCTCATTAGGGGCCACAATTAGGCCTACACTTAATTTTATCCAAACTCATACACAAGTACATAGTACCAATGAGGTGTGCTTATAGCCCATAATTTTAGGAGTCTCACAAAATTAGGCGTACCACATTATCTCAATAACTATAGCTAGGCTTTGGTTCATTTTATAAAATCAAAATTAACCCACTTTATGGTTGGAATAATCTTTATAGTTAGAATCATTCCATAGAGATCGAACAGGGATGGACTACTACTAGCATATTTCTCTGCGATATTTTCCACGTATTCACCTGACATTTGGAAAGTGGGATTGGGTTAGAAAGTACAAGGTTGGTCTAGAATGGGATTCGATGCATGAGAATGGTGCAATTCTTCTTGCCAGCTTCTTCCCTGATTGAGCAGAGAGTTCTTCGTTCGAGCAAAAACGTCATAGACCTGATACCACATCAGGTTTCCAATAGAAATAGGGTCTGTTTTTTTTAGGGGTTATTAAGTGGCCACACGAGTAAAAACACCGAGTAAGAGTTCGAGAGAAGTTATTCGTCTTGTAATTGGTGAGTTCTACTCATTGTAGTAATTAATTGAAGAGTGTTGCATGTCTTCTGTGTCGTTTTATTTTTACTCTCTTGTTCAATGCTGTCTTGTTCAATGCTTTTATATAAGGATGTTAAATGTTGTGATGAGCCATTCCTAGTTGTGAATAACTGATGTCAGTTTGTGGACGTCATTATCACTAGAGACCCAAAAAGCTCAAGTACAATTGGGCCAAGAACATTTTACACGCAAGTAATAGTTTGATCTTTTTCTCTATGTTTGCATCAATTTGTTAGTGATAGAGACTTTATCCCACATCAGATTTGACAGTAAACAAATCGAGTGGTATATAAGTAAGATCTCATTCTCTTTACAAAGTCGTACGAATTTTTGGCCCGAAGAAAACAATATTTGTTTATAATGTTTGAGATGGATTTGGTATCATCTTTATAATTAGCTATATAGGACTTGGAAGACAGCATTCTTGACGGAGGCTTTACTGGTGTAAAGCAAAGATGTGGATCTGCTTAACTGGTGTAAATTAAGCTTAACTGGTGTAAATTAAGCAAAGATGTGGATCTATATACTATATTATGCATTTAACCTGTTTTAATGCTTCTCTTTATGTCAAATCATGCAAAGTGTTTTCCTAATCAAACTTAAATAAATGACAATTATTTTCTGTCATATACTCATATATAATATTGGTTCTATATTGAATGCACAATCTATTCTATATTTGATTCTTGCCAGTTGCCATTCTCATCTTGGCTGTTCTTGTTGTAGGTTTTTGCACAGATTTCTTGACTTCTTGTGGATTGTGTTGGGATTGTGTTGTATGTATTGTTGGACTGAGAAAATATTTGTAAAATTTGCCTTGATTGCCTTTTTAAAAAGGAAAAGAGAAACATCCCTCTTTATGAATCTTAGTATTTTTTTTATCCTAATTACTATTACAAATGTTGAGATGAACACACACGATTTCATATGGATCATGCGAGATATTTGAGACCCATGATTTCACATGGATAATGTACATCCATTTTAACGTTTGAGATAGTTGAGACAAAAAACACACATGAATTCTTAAATGTTGAGATGAACTTGCACACAATTTCATATGGATCATGCGGGATATTTGAGACCCACGATTTCACATGGATAATGTACATCTATTTTAACGTTTGAGATAGTTGGGACAAAAAACAGAAATTGATTATCCTCAGTTTTCAGGGAATAATACCAATTTTTATTTATCAATCCCATCATAGTTTTAATTATAAAAAACAGTTGGATTTTTCTTCTCTTACTTTATTGTTAATTTGCAGTTGTGGGAGGCTTTAAGAGAGTCTCTCCTTAAATTGCAAAAATAGAGCAAATAATAACACAATTCAATATTATTTTTCTTTGTTTTCCTTCTTAACTCATAAGGTTATCCTCAGATGGGCAGACTTGAATTTTTCTGTCATACCACTTAGTTGTCAAATATTAAATATATTTTCTGTCATAAACAATCTCCTCAAAATACCTATATTAGTTAATGTGGATCCAAAATACCTTTTTTATTGGTTACATGCATTTTTAATCCGAAAATGACACCATACAAGTTTGTTATTTGGGAAATCTAATATAAGTCATTTGTCGTTTGAACATCTAATATGAGTATAAACTCGGGTCGTCAGGTCTACATACACATAAGTTTTTCACCTGACAATATAGTAAATTGGATCAAAACCTAACGTCTGGTTACAAGAATATTGTCTCTCGTGGAAGTCTAACACATGGGTCAATTAATCCTTTTACATTAAATTTTTGATTTTAATATAATTGGCAGCCCTTTGTAGATTGAGATTTTTTTATGATATAAATTTGAAGACTAGCTTTTAATTGTTTAAATTTCATTTAAGTGGCCCCCACACTGCAATAACTGATTTTGGTAGTAATAACAATATATTACCCCAATTTCCATTTTACTTATGTTAAGAGCGAAAACGGATTCCAGTAATTTCATATTATCTGCACCATTGAATGGATAGGATATGGTATTGTCAAATTCAATGCATAATTGTATTTGATGGTGAAGATCAGGTGGAATGGGCTAGAATCATTCCAACCCCTATCCCGTTTAAGAGTCACATTTTTTATGGTAATTGAAGAGGAGAGGATACCAATTGGAAGCACATATTGGTCGTCTTCTTTTTATTTGTGAATAATGACACAAAACTAGGCAAATCTTAAAAGTGGGTATGATTTGATCAAATCTATATATATATCTAATATCAATTGACCACAAGCACCCCCTCACCACTCCAAACCCTAAACATACAATGACAATATGACATGCCCCTTATGCCCTGAGCGGCAGACAGACAGATTACAAAGGACGAGAAAAAGGGTCGCGATCCCACAATGGTGAGCTAACTCCAAAAACCCGTCCTTTCGGATTGTAGACTGCAAGTCTGCATGAAGTTGGAATCACTAGTAATTGCCGGAATCATTAATAATCGCCAGTTATTGCAAGGCTAATGCCGCTCAGGAAGTCCCACAATCCAACCAGTCTAGACAGTCAAAAACCATTTGGTTGCTGACTATGTACAGGATAGAGTATGTATATAATTCTTAAAGCAATATAAGATCAATCTGACCACACTCATCACTCCATATCTAGCTACCATGAAAGCAACAAATCCACCAAAACAAGCAAGCAAGGAAACAAATCACTGATTAACAAATTTCATAATGATTTCACTTCTGTTTTTTTTATCAAACACTTCAAATGAAAATCTCTGGCCTTAAATAAAACAAACTGTATCTCAAAATGAAAAAGAAAAACCTCTCCCACTGTTTTCTCAATTCACCAAATCTGTCTCCTCTCTGTTCCTTATCTCAAGCTGTTAAGAAGTCTAATATTTAACAGCTGGTGATTGTTCTCTTCATGCTAAGAACAAATATTCCAATCCCATTTTTCCTCCTCTATTCTCTCCATTCACAAATCATCTTTACCTTCTTTTCCAGCTTCCGATTTTTTGTTTTGTTTTGATTGTCTTAGGGATGACCTTCCCAGACACCAAAACTGATATATAGAACAAATCAAACATATTGGTTTAAGACTGACCAAAAAAAAAAGAGAGATTCCGTCACTTGTGCAGCTCCAATTCACAAGGTCTGTCTAGCTTCCTCCTTTTGGCAACAGGACTGTTTTGCGAAGAATTCAAGCACGTCCCAGCAGTTGTGTCGTCGCTTCTATTGCTCAAGCATGTAGCAGCATCCAGCACCCCAATGGGACTTTGGGGCACTGATGGGACTGAACCCCCAGCACCCTTAACCAACCCATCATTCAAGGATAACTCAATGATTAGTTCAACACACTTCAACACCCTCTCCTGCAAAATCCAAATTTCATATACATTAGTCATTAAAAAGCAGCCTCAGTTAGTCATTTATATACAGATTATCAAACACAAAATGGTGAGAAAAAGCAAGGCCATCATCATTTATGTTACCCCTTTTGGGGCGTTGGACAGCGACCAAACTCACCTTTTCTATGTACTGAGTGAGACCTGAAATTGCTTTCTCATTGTCTCCTATTAGAATTTCTCCTCCAACAGCAATTGCCACAGCTGCTGCAACCTCAGAAGGCTTGAATTCCAAGAATTCAATCCCTACAGTAAATACCCACCCACCAAAAACATCAGACCCCTCTCGAGTCTCTCCATCATAACAAACGACACTTCACAGGGAATTATTGCAATCAAGTACATTATCTTTGTGTAGATGTGTGTGTGTGAGAGAGGAATACCTTTTATTGTGCATGATATGAGCTGGACTGCTCGCAAAATTAAAATTCTAAGTTGGGTTTGGTCGTCATTGATCTTGCGGAGGAAATAGTCAATGAAAGAGTAAGGAGTTACTGCTTGCATTCTCCACTTTAAGGTGTGGAGCACCAGAAGCTCCATTCTTTGTATTGTTCTAGCCTCAAATATATATTTAGCGTCACTCATCTGTTAACACTCAAAATCATCACACACTTCAGAAACAAACAACGGTTTAACAGCAGATGCAAATAACAATGTGGATTGATTCTTCACCTGTAGATCTAGAGATAAAGGAACTTCCGTTTCCTCCAATTTTGCTGCGAGAGACAAACATGCCACGGCCAATAACTGCATCATCCAAGGTTTGCCATTCTATACATCACCAAACAACAAGATTAGATGCAAATTATTAGCACTTAGCTATCAAAGAACAGGCACTGTGTACCAACAACTTACTGGCAATTCGTAGGAAGAAAGAAATCTGTCCAAGTAATTTATTGCAAGATAAGCACATAGGGGACCCAAATTATAATGAGCTTGTACCTGTTGAACAAACAAGGACATTAGCACTGAAAAGATGCAGTATATATTTTAAACAATTGGATGGAACAGAAAGAAAAATTAAGATCACTGTTGAATTACAAGATTTCACATAAGTCTAATCACAAAATAGAAATTGTAACAAATACCTTCACACAGAAAGGAAAATTGACAGATCAGCATTGGCCCAAAAGCACCCAAAAGGAAGAACCCACCAAACCCATTGCAGAAACTGTTGAAAAGAAAAGTACCCAACGAGAAGAAAGCTTCACACACATTTCATCAAACAACTACCACGCTATTCAATTAACACCAGCACCAATCACAGAAACAAACAAGGAGGAGCATTGAAAAATCATTGAAATCGCATTAAAAATGTTCAGAAAAACCAGTAGTAGTTACAATAAATGAAAATTTTTCATTTTGATAAGACTAGTAAAAATAGACTCTTCATTTCTACAAAGCTGAAAATCACTGAAACGAGATTATTCGATAATTAAACTCATTAAAAGGAGTCAAAAACCAACCTTTCCGATCCAATCAATAGCCTCCTTTCTTGCCCCCACGTCTAAATCCCCATTATGAAGCCTCCTCAAGTAATGAACAGAGGGCATGTGCTGGCATTCATTTTCAATCATCGAACTCACACATGCTTCACTCTGCAATGGCAACCCAGCTCCACCATCAAAGGGGAGCTTGTTATTAATGTTTCGATGATTCCAATGGTACTGCGAAATAGTCTCAAACTCCGCCGCCACACCATTGTAATCGTTATCATAAAAAACGCTGCTATCCTCCTCCGGACACAGAAGGCTCGAAGCAGAACAGTCAAAACTTGGTGCCATCGCCAATACCCACTTCAGAAGAAAAAAAAAAAAAGCTTTCTTTTTTATGATTAAACAAGAAATGGCGATAGAGAAATGATTTTTCTGGGTTCTAAATTGAGATTTTATAGACTAAGACAGATTTTGATTAAAAGAAAAACAAATTATTCAAAACCCCAAAAAAAAAACGCGAGTGAAGCAGTCTCTGTCCCTCTCCCCCTCTTCCAAGTAGGGTCTGAAAAGACTGCCGATGAGAGGGGCTAATCTATGAAGCAAAAGGCAGAGAGAGAGAGGAGAGACAGAGAGGCACGTTGAAATGAGAAGTAGAAGCAAAAATTCTACACCAAACAAGAAGGGTAATTACAGGATTTTGTATAGAAAGAGAGAGAGTGAGCTGTGAGTGACTCTCTGTGTGTGGTGTTATTTGTTAATTGTCTGTATATAATACCAAAGATGTCCTAAGCAACGCAACCATTGGCCCCTCACAAGTGACTACGTGGACACTGAGATTGAGAGAATTTTATTTTGCGTGGGCAACAATGTCTTTTAATTTTATTTTTTCTTAAAATTTTTGGATTGTTATTATTTGTATCTAAATCTCCATTAATGATCCAAATCCAAATTCATGGATCACATGTTCAAAACCTCTCGCAAATCTGATAAAATATCAGTGACTTTATCCTTATCTCATACAAGGAACTTCTTAAGAAGCGGTGCAGAATTTACTCCATCGGGACGGATCTAAAGACAGTGTTATTAAGTGACTTATCCGGTCACAAACCTGACACGATTCTGTCAAAATATCATTTATGCAAGTGAACAGAAAAAAATTTGATAAAACTGGGTGATTTTTTCGTAAAAATAGTTGAATTGTGCCGATTAAATAAGACGGTTTTTCAAAAATATTTAAAATATTTTTTGAAGTTTGAATAATTTATTATATATTGTTAATTTATGATGTGAAATTTGATTTTTATATATGTATTGGGTGTATTGTTTTATATTAAATATGTGATATGAACCTATTTTTTAATCTCATACTTTTTTTGATGGATGATCATGTAATAGTATTGTGGTATTTAATTTTAAAATTAATATATATTTAAATTTTAATTAAACCTGTAATTTGATCAATGATTCATTGGTTGAACTAATAAATCAATGACCCGATCTTTCACCCGGATCGATGTCCGACTCGGTTTTTATAACATTTGCTAAAGGGCTCTCTGCCTTAATGATGTTCTCACCATATAAGGAAAAAAAAATCTCCACAATGATAAACTCCATTTTAATTATTGTTAAAACATAAATAAATCTAAGTATGATGAGAGGGAGCAATGGGACGAGACTTTTTGTCTTTCTCTACCCATTCTGACACATGTCAACTCTAAATTTATCTTTTTATGACTGGAAACATCTGTTTGTCTGTGTCAAATTATAATTATGACTCTACTTCTTTTTGGTCTTTGGTATTTTTCACTCATACCAACTTTATACAAATTATTAAGTTAATATTATTATTTTCCTCGATATAACTTGTAAGCATACGATTATAGTAGCATATTGGATGTTTAAGAGACCCTATATATGTGTTTATGATCAATGGATATCCCTCGTGCCACATTAATTCTTATTTATAAGTTGTACTGTAATCAACTATTATTATTGTCAAAACTATAATCCCACTCCCACATAAGCTTGGAGAAGTCCAAGTGACGTGGTTTATAAATAAAGGCTCACACCCTCTCGTACATTTAAGGTCTTTTCTTTGAGCTTAACTAATATTAAGTGAGTCGTATCAATACTATAATCCCACTCGTACATAGCTTGGAGAAGTCCAAGTGATGTGATTTATAAGTAAAGACTCACACCCTCTCAGACATCTAAGGTCTTTTTTTTAGGCTTAAGTAATATTAAGTGACGCGGCTCAGGAAGAGTAAAGTTGTGCGAACCCTATTAGAATTTATTGCCCAATACACATTAACAATATTGTTCGCTTTGGGTTGTCCGGCTCCTATGGAAACATCGGGTCCGTACAGCTTTGACTTCCTAAGAGGTCACCGTTATTAGTGCTCTCGCAAAAGCACGTTTAACTGCGGAGTTATTACGGGATGCTTTCCTTCAAAAAACACGTTGTTGATGGTTATGAATTGAAATTATCTATGTATGTTAATAGACCTGATGTATTCATGAGAACTGAATAACTTAAAGCAAACAATATTGTTTTGTAGTGGATGGGGTGGATTATATGTAGTTATATATGAACTGTTGCATTATATATATAGCTAGAATGACCAATTATTTCTATAGCTTTTATATGTGTGTCTTGCTATATAGTAGGTAAGGGAAAAACATGATTCGTTCCAACTATTGAGGACAAATTTTGAAGATAACACTGAACAAAAATTGGCAGGACTTGGCAGCGATTTCCATGCATAAATTGCAGAAGAAAATGACTTGTGTGGGAGGTGTTTGAATATCACTACATCATCCACGAAGAGATGTATCTTTGCCGCAAACACCCTATAGCGCTTCAAATGGAATTGCTTTTCGCATGACCTAACTCTCTTGGCGCCGGCGGGTATTCTCTAACACATGCAAAGCTCTCAATGAAAACTTGATGCTCTTTTTATCATTATGTTTTAATAGTTCATGGGATTATTGTTATAAATTAGATACTCATGAGAGCAATTATCCGGTTTAGGCCTAAAACTCGTACGGTTTTGTCATTTAAAGAGCTCTTTTGATTGAGAGAGATTTGATCTTTACTTATAATAAGCCACATCAGTGACTTACAGCTAACCGATGTGAGATATAAGTCTTAACACTCATCCACATCTATGGACTCGGTTATGCGATCAACAAGTGGACACATGTTAAAGGTTTTTAGGATAGAGTTTTCGTTCTAATACCATCTTAAAAATTGAATATTCGTGAGAGCACCACATAAATCCAATCCAAACAATTCAAAGAGGTATTGTTCGCTCTTGGCCTAAGTTTTGCACGATTTCATTCTTAAAAGGGTTCTCTTGGTTGAGAGATATTGAATATTTACTTATAAACCATATCAATGGCTTACACCTAACCAATGTGGAATACAAGTCTTAACAATTATATGTTGTGAAATACGTCTTTCGAAGACAACAGATAATAGAGCAATAACAAGCAGAGCAATCGAAACAGTAAAGAGAAAGAAGAAGAACACGAGGTTTACGTGGTTCTATAAGAATGCCTACGTCCATGGAGTCTATGACTATTTTTCACTATGAGAATTTCAATAATACAAATTCGACTAGGTTTACCCCTTTTATACCAACTACCTAGATACCCAAAATATAATTGTACATCCATACTAAAAATAACTAACACTCATCAGTAATATCGTACCGCCCCTTTTTCAAAAACTTTTAAAAATTAAGTAATTCTTCTAATATGAATCACATTCTTTAACATTATATTCCTAATCCAATAAGTAAATGAAACATCTTAAAGTACAAATAATCTTCTCTAACATTCACAAAAGAACGATGGAGTTAGGTACTTATGGTTAATCAATGACTAATATGACAGGATTGACGTAACTAGAATTACCTTATATAAACCAATAAAGTTTTTAAAAAGAACATGCCCGGCTGAGTAGACCAGATTTGCCATTTGGGTCTTTGTAGTGAAAATGCCATCATTTTCATTGGTAATGGTGTTGGAACGTTTGAATAGGCTCACATTGCAAGTCCAAGTAAACATATGCCAGAAAAAAAAAAAAAAAAAAGTATACATATCTCTAGACACTAAGCTAGGTCCATCAACACTTCACTAGAGAGAGAGATGCGCCTCGTCTAGGTTGCTACTTCAATTGAATAATTGCTAAAACCATTTTGATTTGCACTGTTATAGTTCATTTTGATAGATTCAAAGGTCATATGGATTGACCCAAAATGTCAATAATTTCTGTGCATTTTACAGCTACAAAGTCTCAAACGGTAAAAGAGTTGGGATCATCTTAGTCTGTGACTTAGGATGCTTGATAATGCATTCATGAAGTCACAAACATGCTTAAAAAAGAGACTTTAAAGGACACAAATTCCAAACCCTTTTCCCTCTCCCTCCCTCCTGTCTTTGAAATTGGATCTCTTTTCTACCCTTTGAAAAAATTCACTTTACTTTGTGCAGTTCCACAAAATGTCAAAAACAGTGAAAATTCTCTCTCTCAGACCAAATATCAAACACTTTGTGTGCAGCCCATATGGGGGTGGTTCGTGTCAGCAGTAGTTTTATTAGTGTTAAAAACTTCACAGACTGCAAGTGTATTGTATTAGTATATTCAGCTTTTGATCAATTAATTGCAGAGAAGCACGAGTGATGAAGATTGAAGACTAGTCTTTGTGGTCTTAAAGAGAGTATTCTCTCTCTCTGTTTGAGATCCGAGCTTTTACAGAGTGTCATTCACATTCACACCCACTGAACAATTTTTTTATCCTTTTATTTTAACTGTTATACTAAACCCGATGTGAGGTCATATGAATCAGATTTATCATACTTCATGGCAGTTTTGACCGAACAAAGGCTTTTAAATGTATGAATTGTTTTTTTTTTTTTTAAATTTTCTTTAACAGTACTGATGTGGCATTTCCAAAGCATAGATATCATTTGTAAAGGGTAGAATCTACAATCAAAGATTTGTATCGTTGAGCCACCAGCAATTTGTGTCCAAACTCGATCGTTAGGCTCGCTTACATAGAAGTTTCACACCTGACAACATGATAAGCTAGGTCAAAGCTCAACGCGTAACCATAAGGATATTGCTCCTTGTAGGAATTGAATTCAAGATCTTCTGAGTCCATATGATTTGGTCTTAGGGATATTCACCACTGGGCTATCACCCAAGTGGTTTATTTCAGTCTTATTCCCACATATATATATATATATATATGTGTGTGGGTGGATTATCTTATGCACACTTAAAATATAGATCTCTATTTTCACCGTTGATTTGAAACATGTGAGACCCAAAACAGCGACTTCACTTCAGGGGTGGAGACAATGTTAGCCCAGGGTGGGCCCTGAAATTTCGAAAAAAAAATACTAGTATACCATGACATATCCATATCTAAGAATAAGCCCATTTAAATTTAACACAACATAAGCCCTAATTGACCCAATTCTTTCCCCTAAAGTAGTAAAACCTCATACGAAGTAACGAATATACCATAGAGAGAAGAATCCAGCTCTTCCCCAGTTCCCCTAAATCTTATACAATGAAGAGCTGAATCGGAAGAACTTGCGGTATCTAAATTCGTGGCTCCACAACTAACCAAGCCCCCCTCAAACCATTTTCTAGATCTGCTCCTGCTTCACTTGTCATTTCACTTTCAACCACTCTAAAAAAATGGTCCGTATTTTAAGTTCACATAGGATAATTCCATAACGTTTGGTTATGGTTAATTTTTGAGTCATTTGTCATGGATGAAATCTTGATTATGCATTACCAATCAACCATGGTTCTTAAAATTTTTTTATTTGGGATTCCATAGAATATGAAGTCATGGATTTGCAACCAAAACTACCACCAACCCTCTCCATTTTTTTATACACAATATAAATATATACACACACCCCATACATGATCAACAGACTCCAAGTTGTTGCTTTAATAATTATATGAGAAATTAATGCTCCTAATTAGATTCACCAATTTCATATTACCGAGTCCGTAATCCAGATTCAGGAATGGGGCTTCAGAGTACTTGCAAAAACCCTTAAACAATATCAGTTCTTAATACCAAGCAAGGACTTTTAATAGTCCTTGAGATTCACCACTTCAATATAATATCAGAGTTTCTCAACAAATTAAAAAGTTAAACATGTCAAAGGGGTGTATGTTTAAACCATCGGTGTGATTTATAAGTAAAGATATAATCTTTATCAATTACCAAGATCCTTTTATGGAGAAAATTGTGCGGGTCTTAGGACAAGGAGCACACAGTACCTCTTCATATTGTTTGAGTTAAATTATGCGACACTCCCACGAGTATTTTATTTATAATATAACAAAACCCTAATAAAAAATGTTAGGGATCCCAGTAAAAAGTATCTCAATTATCTCAGTAGTGGATCTTATCCCTTGATTGATGTAAATATAGGAGCTTACAAAACCTTATGATTGAATCAGAGAGTGACATATCCACTACTGGGATAACTAGGATGCTTTTTAGTGGAATCCCTATACCTTGTCAACCCTACTATACACTCGCATATACATATACATATACGTACATATGTACACATTTAAAAGCATTCAAAACATCCGCCGTGTCTCCAACTCTCCATTGCAAACACAAACCTTTAAAAAAAGACGTTACACGTGGATCGAATTGGGGTCCACAAGACTGCCTTTCTTGGTACGTCTATTCTAATGGAAATGTGGAATATTAAATTCTGTAATGTCGCCATTGGTGGTTAGCATTTCTAATTTATGTTTTTTATTAAGTAATTAATTACCAGTTTGAGCTGGCAAAAGTCCCCAAAAATATGAGGGATCTCAATGATTCCAATAATTCATTATGTCTCTTGATTGATGTAAGTGTATGGACCCACAAAACTTGATGATTGAATCAAAGAATGTCATGTCAGTCACTGAGATGACTATTGATTGAGATCCTATTTATTGAAATCTCTATCACTTCTGTAAAAGTTACTTCCTTGGCTCAAGTTATGTCTCTTGATTGATGTAAATGTATGGACCCATAAAACTTGATGATTGAACCAAAGAATGTCATGTCAATCACTGAGATGACTATTGATTGAGATCCTATTTACTGAAATCTCTATCACTTTTGTAAAAGTTACTTCCTTGGCTCAAGTTATGTCTTCGTCAAAGTATTTTTTGGACCAGATGCTTAGGAAGGACGACATAAGAGAGAAGCAATTTTATAGAGCAATGTATAGCAAATCTTGTCCCGATCAGGCACACTATTAGGTAGTCAATTTTCAGTTCACAAGTCAAAATGTATTCTCTCTGCCAGCTAGGCTAGCGCACAATGTTCTGAATGATTTGAAGAATTTGACAAATTGTTTCAGATCCAAAACTCATAAAATTTAAGGAAAAACTGAACATACCAACATTTACACCTAAATGAAAATAAGGAAGGATAGAAAAAAGAAATCTAAGGCTTTTTAAGTTTTAAATTTGCAAAAAAATATATCTAGAGAGAGACGAGAAAAAATAGAAAAAGAAGAAAGAGACGGAAAAGAAAGAAAGAAGACGAAAGAGGTTTGTAGTAGAAAGAATGATAGGGGTAGAAAGAAAAATGATCATTTCATGAATATTTTTATTTTCATGTGTTTTTTGTTGAATCTAGATGCTCAAAAATGCACTAATCGTATTGGCTTGGCATTGTACCGGGGAAAAATATTGTAAAGAAGTGTTTGCACGCACAGAAAACTATGGATCCAAAGACCCATGTTCTACGATCGCCTTAATTGTTGGTGGACCTCCGAAGTTTAGGTTTGGTTTCTTCATGGGCTGGAACAATAGGCCTATGATGACAAAAGGCCCAAATGAGTGAGATGGTGGGCCATGCTTACTGTACGATCAAATATTTGTAAGTCAAAGTCAACCGTCTCCCTCCTACAATCCCTCTCTCTCTCACAACATTCCCCAGTTTTCTCGTTTTGTCTTCCATGGCTACCCCTACCACATCATCATCCATTCATCCCCTACAAACCAACATTTACACCAACAACTCCAATTTTTCTTCACATTTTATCTCCATTCATCTTATACCAACAATGGCAGCATCATAGTCTCCTCTCCTCCCCCCCCTCATCTTCATCCCATTCTCACACTCCAAACTCACCCTCTACTACTACAACAAAGCATGTCCACAATTCCACGACATCATGCAACAAATCTCCCTCGAAAAACAAACAGCCAGCCCCGCCACCATTTGCCTCTTCTTTTACGACTACATGGTGAACGATTGTGACGCTTCCACACTAGTTTCCTCAACTGCCTTCAACAGAGCTGAACGCGACGACGTCGAAATTAACCTCTCTTTAGCTGGTGACGGTTTCGACATCATCACACGCGCCAAGACCACGCTTGAGTTCCAATGCCCTGCAGGCATTGTCTCTTGTTCCGACATACTCGTCACCGCTGCGCGTAACTTTGTTGTTGCTACTGGTGAGCCCCACTACAAAATCCGATTAGGCTGTAAAGACGGACGCATATCGAACGTGTCTCGCGTGGAAGGAAATATTGCAGAAGAAAACATGCCATTAACGCTTCGAAGCTAAAGGATTTATTGTGAAAGAAATGGTGGCTTTGGTCGGCGCACACACAGTGGGATTTTCTCACTGCAAATCATTCGTTAATAGGATTTTCAAATTTAGCAAAACTTTCGAGTATGATCATGCAATGCAACCTAAGTATGCTGAAGGGTTGAGTAAATTGTGCGAAAATTAATTACACAAAATATCCAGAAATGTCAGCGTTCAACGATGTGATGACGCCTGAAAAGTTTGATTATATGTATTATCAGAATCTACAGAGAGGTCTGGGTTTGTTGGCATCTAATCATGAAATGGCGGTGGACGAGAGAACTAAGCCGTTCGTGGACTTGTACTCAGCGAATCAAACTGAGTTTTTCCGTGACTTTGCTCATGCCATGGAGAAGGTTAGTGTTTTGAATGTCAAGACTTGAAAGAAATGAGAGTTGAGACACAAGTGTAGCGAATTTAACCATTTCGATGGCTAGAAATAGATTGGTATTAATTGTATACTATGAGAATTGCAGAGCCCCTATATAGGCCGCGAACGCACACATTCATTTATTTGCAAGTCCATGCATGGCGATGATGATGATGGTGGCGGTGAGATTTTAATTGGCGATTCTCTTGTATTGTAGAGGTAATAGAATGTGTAGACAGAACATATATTTCTATTTTTTTTTTGTTCTTAGCTACAAACTTTCTAGATGATTTTATTGAGGCATATTTTCAAACTCCATCCAATGTATTAATTAACATAATTTCTCAGTTTGCTATATTTTTTTCAGTTTTGACACTATAGGCTCGTTATCCACAAACATTATAATCATGAAGTCCAATGGTGATTTGCATAACTTGATGATTGGCTTGGTTTCTTTCTTTTTTTTTAACGATAGGAAAAAGCAGCAAATACGCAATAGTTAGATAAATGTGAATCAGCCCACAAAATACACATATTAGATAAGTGGGTTAATATAATTATTGGCCATTAAAAAAAAAGAAGATGTCCAGTGTTTCAATTTGACCCACCAACTAACAAATTGTTCTAATTTGGTCATCGAAATTTCAATTTGTGTCTAATAAGCCACTCGGGCAAAATTGGGCAATTTCGATCAGTCAACCTGTTGAGGTGGCAGGTTGACCGTTAAAACCACTGTTTGTCATGTGGCTTCATTTATCCAACATGGATATGATGGAAAAAAAATTAAGAATTTCAAAGATGGACCAATGATACAAATACAGCTGTAGTTACCATTGAATACAAATAAATCTACAGTAAATGTTCCAAATTAGTCACTTGAAGAATCTAGCTAACAAGAAATTCATTATATGATTTTGATTAAGCTATATTACTGGTACCTTTCAATGTCTTCATGTATGAAACGAAGACCTCAAGAGGCTTAAAGCGGTGAAAACCTTATATTTTGGAAATAGCTCCCTTATGGAAGGCTCTGGCTCGAGTGAAATTGGTGGTCTCTTGATACATTTGAAACGAGATTCTCGATACAAAAGTTGACTGCGAAGGAAAATAGTTTATATTACTTGGCAACAATGGTAATGGTCTGCTAAAGTATGTAAAGAGAGTTTGAGGGGGCATATGTTCTCCAAAACTGTCGTCTTCCACTTCTGAGGTTAGAGGAGAAGAGGAGCGGAAAGGAGGATGATTTGATTGAGAGAGAGAATATAGATCAAGAAGAAGGAGAAGAGATTCTAGAGCGAGAAAGACTTATTATATAAGCCCTAGATTTGAGCTGAGATGACAAAGTGTAGAAACCCTAACAAATCGAGAGGTCCCAGAGACATTGTAATGACAAATTTAGACGAGATTTCTAAAATGGAGATTAGGAGTGGTTTTGCAGATCAAACTTCCCATTGCCCAATTGAAACGACAATGATCGGCTGAAGTATGAAGAGAGAGATCGAGAAAGCTTCAATTCTTCAGAATAGAAGACGTCAGTCTTCGCTTCTAAGGTTAGGGTAGCAGAGGGAGGGAAAGGACGATCGTTTGATCAAACAAGCAAAGAGAGAGAAGGAGGGGGAAGCCCTAGTGAGAGAGACGAGAGTAAGATTACACTTTGATTTAGGTTTTTTGACACTGTTTGCCACATATAAAATGTTGTTAGCCACATGTGAAGACTATAACTTTGTTTTAATGGTCAACATGTTAGCTTAGCAAGTTGACTAACCGAAATTGCCTAATTCTGTCTGGGTGGCTTAGCTAGCACAAGTTGAAGTGTCGGGAACAAATTTAGAACAATTTGACAGTCGTCAGTCAGTGGCCAAATTGGACCACTGACCATCTTTCAGTGGTCAATAGTTGTATTAACCATTGGACAAGTTTATGGAAAATTCATGTGTGAGTTCATACTTCTAGAGAGGATTGAACCTTGATAGAAAAGCATGACTAGTATGTACCTTACCACCAACACAATCATTGACCATAGAGTTGGTTGGTGGTTGTCTTATTTTAGTTCTGATTGAAAAAAAAGAGCAACTTGAAGTAGGTAATGGTCGTAGGACCTAAACCTGTTAAGCCCATTTTGATATGACCATAAATTATGGGCTAATCTTTATAATACTACATGTCTTTACATTGAAAGATGGTGGGTTTAGAGTCTAACTTATGAGAGAGGGCAAAGTGACAAACTTCCTATTGTCAACCTGAGTTTTCAATTGAGAGTTAGGCCCAAACTTGTGATGCTAGACTTGGACCCCCATCCCGTGTGACATGTATTCATCATTGATGGTCTCGTTGAGAGTCACGTGCCTGTGGGTAGGCTTGTGGATTGATACTATCGTAGGTGGGCCTAGAGTCCATCCCTTGTGGAGTTGGGTTAGCAGACAGTGGGTCAAATCCATTGTGGGTGGGTTGGAAAAGAGAAATAATAAATGTCGTTCAAGTAATTGGAAAAGCCGTAGATCCACTGGATTGACAAGGCTATGTGATTATGACTCACAGGTCTGGGGCAATAAGTGGGCAAACGGTCGAAATGGTCCAGCCCTAGTCATGCACGAGGACATGCATACTCCCAGGGGAGGATTGATGAGAATCCTACAAAATGGTGGGTTTGAAGTCTAGCTTATAAGAGAAGGTAAACCTCCTATTGTCAACCTGAGCTTTCAATAGAGAGTTAAACCCAAACTTGTGATGTTAGACGTGGGGTCTCATCTTGTGTGGCGGGTATTCATTACTGTACTATCATGCGCGTCTAAATGTCAAAATAGAAAAAGGGTTGATGCATCATGTGAGAAGTTCGGGGTTATGCAATTTTTGGTAACTGAAAGTTGATTAGGTCTAACTTGATGCTCAAACATTTGAACATGAGAATTTAAAGTTGAAAATTGTTATATTATACACGCTCGAGAAGATTTTTGATTATCCGGACAATCAAATTGTTGATGTGACATAAAAAAAAATTAATATAAAGAATTTGCGGACCAATGAAAAATCTCTCTCTATATATATATTGAAACAAATTTAACTTTTGAGTTCCCAAATTAAAATTTGTGCGCATTCATTATAAATTAACAATTCTTACAGTGACTCAAAGTTACGCCCCCATGGTCCGTTCTACATTCCCGATCTACCCGCATGGAATATGCTATGCTAGGGCATTCCCGTGATATTTTGCACTAGATGAGCCCATTATCGTTCATTCAACAGAAACCAACCGTTCCAATCATAGCTTTACGAAGCCCGGCGGGACTCGTAGAGACAAAACAAATATTTTCAACTCCTTTTCAAGCTTCACAGCGCAGACAACACAAAAACCATTTCCGGTTTCCCGAAAATATCAAAACCAGCGGCCATGGATTAACCCAAAACCTCTCTCTCTCTCTCACTCATATAATCACTTCGTTGTTATCGCTCATTTCGGCTATCTTCGATGGCATCGCTCTCTGGTATCTGCTCCTCTTCTCCATCTCTCAAGCCTAAAACCCCCTTCGCGAAATCCACACCTTCGCTCCGTAGAGACTCGGTCACATTTCAAACTCGCCCTAAACTCGCTCCGGCTCAGTCCGTGGCTCGGGAGGCTCCCGCCGGTTTATCTAGTACGAACGATAAATTGCCTACGAAGCTGAAGCAGGGACTGGACAAGGATCCTCGTGCTCTGTGGCGGAGATACGTTGACTGGCTGTACCAGCACAAGGAGCTAGGGCTGTACCTCGATGTCAGCCGGATTGGGTTTACGGATGAGTTTGTGGCGGAGATGGAGCCTCGGTTCCAAGCTGCATTCAAGGCCATGGAAGAGCTGGAGAAGGGCGCGATCGCTAATCCTGATGAAGGCAGGATGGTCGGGCATTACTGGCTCAGGAACTCGAAGCTCGCGCCTAAAGCGATTTTGACGTCGCAGATTGAGAATACTTTGGATGCTGTGTGCAAGTTTGCTGATGAAATCATCAGTGGTAAGGTCAGTTCGTGACTAACTAAGTGATATGCGACATCTTGGCCCCAAGGCATGGTGTAACCTTTTCTTTCATTATTGATCTTTAGTTCTGACCAGAATGAACTTGTCATTGTGTGTTAATTTCAATGATTATTTCTTAAAATGATTTCTTCTGCTGTTCCGACTAATACTTCGTCTGTACAGTCCTTTTGTCTACTTTCAATTTATATTTTCTAATGACTTGTAGAAAATGCTTTGACATGTTGCTTTGAGTTAGGGCACTGTTTTGCATGACTTATTGTTGCTCGTACATGTGGAGTTCCTTTACAATTTCAAGTAATGATAATGTGTCTTAGGAAATCATGAGATGACATTGCTTTCAGTGAAGATGTCCTTAGTTTGATGTATAGTTTTTTCCCTCCTGATTTATAAAATCCAGATCAAGCCCCCATCTTCTTCTGAAGGTCGCTTTACACATATACTCTCTGTTGGTATTGGAGGTTCAGCTCTTGGACCACAGTTTGTCGCAGAGGCCCTGGCTCCTGATAATCCTCCTCTCAAGGTATCTGTAAATATTAAATAGTATTAGAATATTGGCCCTTGATTGTTCTCTGTTAAACTCAATGATTGTCAGCCTTTTGGAGCTCACTGATCCTCCAGACTAGCGATGCCAGTTGGGCAATGTTGCCAATTATACATCTCTAGCTTAGCTGCTTTAATTTTTTTATGTTCTGACAATGTTTTCTTGTCTTGTCAGATAAGATTCATTGATAATACAGATCCAGCTGGAATTGACCATCAGATTGCACAGCTTGGTCATGAGTTGGCTTCTACGCTTGTAATTGTGATTTCGAAGGTCTTTCGTGAAGATTATTAACATTATCATGCTTCTTAAATGATTTCTTAGACGTTGCCATAATGGATGATATGACGGTAAAATGTGTTTAACTAATGATCACTCTCTATTCTATCAGAGCGGGGGCACTCCTGAAACTAGAAATGGGTTACTGGAAGTACAAAAGGCCTTCCGTGAAGCTGGACTGGAATTTGCAAAACAGGTTTAATCTCAGGTTCTTTTTCTGCTTTAATTATTTTTATTCACAGAATAGTATGAATTTAAATTTTCCTCTGTTGTGAAGTTGGAGCCAGGGTTGTGCAGCATATGAGTTACAAACCACTTGCAGCAGAAGTTTTGCTTTAGTTTGTGTCCAACTAATATATCGAGTCTTTTCTGCATGAGGAACGTTTGCGTGTCACATTTTTCATTTCATATGCAAAATGATTTTGATGAAAAACCTGTTATGGCAGGTCTGCGGTCGCAATTATTCGAGTTGGTAATAATATCTCTTTGTGGCGTATTTAAGACATGGGATAAAGTCTTACCCTAATTAGAACTCATCACTTGTTGTTTGGTGGATAGATGCTCCATCTGGTTGTCCAGTTATTGAACTTCAACTACTATCTTTTTTCAAAGCATTTACCAGAGGAGTGTTGTCCGAGGAGGCTGTTACTCCATGTTAATAGCTCACACTTAGGATTGCACACTAACTGAGTTCTTATCGAGCAGTTCAGGCTCAAGCTCGATTAGGCTCGGTCTAAGCAGCACGGACACGCCCAAATGGGCTCCGCACCCGCACTGAGTGCGGCAGGGACGCGGATGCAGCTGGGACACGCCGGATTCGGCTGCGACTCGCTGAGAGAGAATTTCGAAACACAATTTTGTTTGCTTCGAGGAGAGAGAGAGTGCAGGTGGGGTTAAATTGTCAGAGAAGAGGGGAAAAAAACATCATTAAATGATGCATGAAAGATGGATAGACTGAGACAGAGAGGGGCATAATATTATAATATTTAATACCTTTGACTCATGGACAAAACTCTCTCTGTATTAATTGGTTCCAAGTTCCAACCATCTCAATTTTACCTTTTTCTCTACTAGCTCCCCAGATTCATCATCAGTTGGTTTATTTACCATAAAAGAAATGGGTGAGAGGGCTGGAGTTCTGACATTTAAATTATAATTATAAAAAACATATTTTTTTTATTAGCCGAGTTGCCCCGCACCCGCATCCTATATTCTTTGAGAATTTACGAATCGATGTATCCCCGCACCCACATCCTGTGTCGCCGTATCCGAGTCGGTGCTGCCTAGGGCTCGGTTTACCGAGCTCGAATTCAAGCTTAATGTGGGGCTCGATTATCTATCGAGTTTGAACTCAAGCTTATGATTATTTGGCTCGAAAGCTCGCGAGCCGGCTCCATTTCAATATATTAATATATTAATATATATATATATATATACATATATATAATATTTTACATAATATGATATCATTATTAAAATTGAATTATAATATTAGTAATAAAATTTCAAAAATATAACGCGAGCTCAAAAATTTTGGCGAGCTCACTTAAGTTGAACTCAAACTTTGCATACACATTTCGAGCTGAGCTCAAGCTCCATATTAAGCTCGAATCAAGCTCGAGCTCAAACTCAAGGCTCTCCTATAGAACTCAAGCCGACTGCCGAGCTTGAATAGCCAAAAGTTCGGCTCAAGTACAGCCCTAGCTCACACATCTGCTGTCATCGGGGTGTTCACTGAGATGTTAGGTTAGGTTAGTTTTGGTTCTACTGATCTGTTGTTAATGGGTAGCCTTCTCTGCTGTGATTTTTCCAGGGCATCATGATATTAGGAAAACATAGTTGATTCTGCATATGATTCTTCTTTCACTCATTCTATGTTGTTTGAATGATAGAGACATTCGCGTGCTACTTCATAGAAAGACTTGGAGTTAATACATAAATTTTTTAAAATTTGAGACATGCATAATGGTTTGCTGCAATCAATCTGTTCTTTTTTCTATATGCAGGGTGTTGCTATAACACAAGAAAACTCGTTATTGGACAATACTGCAAGAATCGAGGGTTGGTTAGCTAGATTCCCTATGTTTGACTGGGTAGGTGGTAGGACATCTGAAATGTCTGCCGTTGGCCTGCTTCCTGCAGCACTTCAAGTGAGTACTAGCCCCTCAAATTCGAAAGGTGCCTTTATCTTTGTGGTATATTGAATCTTGATATCCACGAGCAATATTCTCTTTAGGGCATCAACATCAGGGAAATGCTTGCTGGTGCATCATTGATGGATGAGGAGACTAGGACCACTGTGGTAAGCATCATTTTGCTTTTTCATTTCGGGCATTGTAATATTTTCACCACTCAGTTGTTTACGAGTGACTGGTGACGAATGAAGAAATATTTTGATTGTAATCCAATTCTCCAATATTGTCCCATGGATATTATGTGACCATCTGGGAAACTGCCGAGGGCAGGCAAAACTGGATACACATAGTTCAATTCACATAGTTCTTGCAGTCTTGCAGATTGAAATTTATGTTAGATTAAAATTTGTGGCTTTCATTCTTCCTCATCTCACAGTGCTCTGAATTTTCTGGTAGAATTTCTCATTTGGGATTTTCCAGATTGTTTCTAGTAATGATAACAATATCATGCAAAGGCTTAATTGCTGTTTAAATAGATTCTAGGTAAAGCAGGTTGGTCATTACTCATTACTTCATTAGTATCAGTGGAAGGGATTCCTCTCTGTACTGTTTGATCTTCCATGTAGATTGAGTACTGAGCTATGTGCTGCGGGAGCCGTTGAAAGTTATCTTCTTATGTGCAATTTAGCGTTATTCTGCAATTGTTAATGTGGGAAAAATACTGGTTTAACCGTTTAAAATGCATGCAGTGTATAAAAAATCTTTCACCGAGTTTCCTTGCACTGAATCTTCCATCATGTAGTATTGATGCTCAGTTGAGCTTCATCGTGCTATACAATTACCTTCATACTTCCATTGAAACAAAAGCTCTTGTTGTGCGCTAACTTGGGTTTTGTGAATGGCGGCAATGAGAGCTCAACCAGTGGACTTCCATTCCATTTCTGAATACAGATGGTCTTGATATGTTAGTAAGCTTCCAATCAAAAATTTATTTTAGCAAAGCTGCTTAAATTTTTTTTTTCTAGAAACATGATCGTCCAATGTAAAAGTTGAACTTATGCATTCCATGAGAACATAATTGTGTCATTTATTGTGGCTAGATATCTAATTAGATTGAAGTTCTGTTGCTTCCCTTTTTATATTCTCTCTTTCCTTTAGCAAAGCGAGAAAATATATCCCTCCATATCATATTACCCCTCTGCCCTCTGATTGATTAACTTGTTTAATCTTTCTTCCTTTTCCAGCTTAGGAATAACCCCTCTGCTTTGTTAGCAATGTGCTGGTACTGGGCTTCTGATGGTGTAGGGTCCAAGGTAATTTCTAATTCACTGTTTTCCAGATCATTGCGCTTTCAAAAATTATGTTCAAACTTTTTTCAATGCTAATAACTTCGTTTTTGCCCAATTTGCTTTCTGCAGGATATGGTCGTCCTTCCATACAAAGACAGCTTATTACTATTTAGTAGGTATCTGCAGCAGCTGGTCATGGAATCTCTGGGGAAAGAGTTTGACCTAGATGGTAATCGGGTACGTAAATCTTGTATCTAATTGAAAAGCTATCCTGTGTTGGTCTAACTTTGGTTTTGCTTTGGGAAGAGTTGGTCCCCACTTTGGTTTTAGACGAGAGCAATAGGCTTAAAAGTTCTGACCACTTGGTGAAGCTCCAGTTGCTTGATGGTCTATTCTACTTTGTCCCTTGCTTTTGATCTTGTGTTCTTTCAGTTGTAGCCTCTCGGTTTATGATTCGTTCCCTTTCTCAAATAACATATGATATGAGCATCATAAATAAAGCATGATTCTGTATTTACATAATTATCAAATGGACTGGTGGAAGCCTTTATCTTCTAGTTTAAACTTCGTATTTATATACTTGCTATAACTTGCTTTGAGTATGCGAAAGTTTAGTGGGGTTTCATGATTCAACCTGCATTACTATATTATATCAAATTGGCCTAGGTTCCCAATGGACATCTAAAATGGAGAGGAATGTTTTTTGCAAATATGTTTTTCACTGAAAATTAGAACTTACTCTTGTCCATCAGAAAAAAGAAAGCAACTCGTTTAAATGTACTTCCCTACGTGTAAAGGTGATTTGGTAGCATACTTCCATATTGTAAGTCTTGACAGTTGACACTTGAATTCGCAGGTGAATCAAGGGCTTTCTGTATATGGAAATAAAGGGAGCACAGACCAGCACGCGTAAGACTTTTTGTCATACTCAAATCCAATAAATCTATTGATGCTATCCATACTAGCCTGACCTGACTCCTGCATATTTTACAGCTACATTCAGCAACTTAGGGAGGGTGTGCACAATTTCTTTGCCACTTTCATTGAAGTGCTACGTGATAGACCCCCAGGTCATGATTGGGAGCTTGAACCCGGTGTAACATGCGGTGATTACTTGTTTGGGATGCTGCAGGTTAGATATTTGCCATAATTGGTGACTTTCTGTTGAGGCACAAAAGTTCATGGTCACTCGTTCATTTTTTTTTTTTAAAAATTTCTGTCAAGAGCTAACTTGAATTATACAGGGAACAAGGTCAGCTTTGTATGCTAATGATCGGGAGTCCATCACAGTGACAGTGCAGGAAGTGACGCCTAGATCTGTTGGGGCTCTTGTTGCACTTTATGAGCGAACAGTTGGGTTATATGCCTCCCTCATCAACATTAATGCTTACCATCAACCTGGTAGATGCATTTCCCCTTTGCTGCTTTTTTGAATCTCTCTCTGCAAGTGCAATGAATGCCTTATGTTATTTTAATATTGGATTGCATAAGCTGACACATGTGCTGTCTTCCTCTTTTCTGTACGTGTGCTTGTATTCAATCGTCATCGCAGGTGTGGAAGCAGGTAAGAAAGCAGCAGGAGAGGTATTAGCTCTTCAAAAGCGGGTTTTGGCAGTTCTCAATGAGGCCAGGTAAAACAGAAAGTTTTGGTTTATCTCCTGAACTTGTTCTGAAATGTGGTGGTAACTGGTAACTGTGCATTCTACACTGCCGGCGTTGTCAGATTATCTCTGTTCCAGGATAGACACTTTCCTTGTTTGTTGAGTAGATATGTTGTGAGAGAAGCTAATTGAACTTGCAAATCTGGAAGTTGTTTTAGGGCTACAGACCTAGATATAAATTTATGTCATTCTGGTCTCAAATTTTCTGAATTTCTCTCCACAATAGAAACCTTTGTCTGATCAGAGATTTTGGATTGCAGAATAATTTGATAGGATGGACTGGGGACTCATCAACCTTCCTTATGTCCCATGCTGAAAACAATCTCCACCATTTGTTAAAACCTGGAAAAACCTCCTTGAGTAATGGGACCATTTTTGTTGACTCATGAAGTCTAAGTTGAACAGGAGTAACATGCTGTATAAAAGTCCTTTCTGAAAATTTGATTCATCTTTAATTCACTTGACCTCTTGCTTTGCTGCAAGTATTTTCAGTTGACGACGGTGCTTCTCCATGTTCAGCTGCAGGGAACCTGTGGAACCATTGACACTTGAGGAAGTTGCTGAACATTGCCATGTGCCTGAAGATGTATGCATAAATTTTTCTTAAGAGCCTATTTTAGAGAATTATTTTGGCTAATGGGTTCCTTCTTGTTTTCCTTCCATGCTGTAGATTGAAATGATATACAAGATTATCACACACATGGCTGCCAACGACAGAGCAATCATTGCCGAAGGCAATTGTGGTTCACCGCGTAGCATCAAAGTTTTCCTTGGAGAGTGCAATGTGGATGAGTTGTATGCTTAAGATTTACTGGATTTGATAATTCATATCTCAAGCATGTGGTGTTGTTCCAAAAGTTGCTCAATAAGCTTATTTTTGACTTCGTTTTGTCACATCTTCACTGTGAAGCAGGAATTCTTTGTAAAGTCAAGACTACAATGGTTTCAACGGCTGATATCATTTTGAACAGGATTAGTTCAATCCTTTTTTAGGCTACCAAGCCAATCTGTACCTGTCCACCTTCAGCTGTCATGTTATCTCTATCTTCCTTTCTTTTTGAAAGTGCTTGGTGGCTTAGGTAACTCCCTTAAATGTAACCGGTTAACGGCAACATGGAGTCTGACTTCTGTTCCTCCATTTTCTCTTCTCAACATCTGCTGCTTTGATTATCAAGAAGTTTGTGGACGCGTCTTTGCAACCGAAGGTATTGTCCACTTTTGGTATCTTACGGGCATTCTTTACATGCTTGGGCCTTGGGCCTGTGGCCAGAAGAAATATGTAATGTTAACCCAGTGCAAATTAGATGAACATTCACTTTAACAGCATGAGCAGATGAGGGCTTATCAATACTGAAGGTTCTGGAAGTAGACATTTTATGTTGTACAAGGCAGAAACGTTTCTTCATTCATTGTTTTTACAGAATATATGGTATCCATCAATTGAAAAGAGGTATTTAGCGTGGGTTCTACATTCGCCAACAACCCATCAGCCGTTGACCCATCAGCCGAGATGGTCAAGAAGACATATGCTCGAGTTAGAGGTACCCAAGTTCAAGTCCATTCATTGCTTTTACCAAAAGTTTTTTACGAGCGGATAAGTTGACATATTGACCATATGTAAAGTCTATTCGTGGTTATCACCATATAGCTTCTAAAGGCAAAAACAGAAAATACTGTGGAGTGTGGGCACTATTCAAGATAACGAAAGAAACCCAACTTCAGTAGAGGGGACTTCACTAGCTTGTAGATATGTTACCATACATCTACATACAAATAATGTAAAAGCGAAGAAAACAGTCCACAAACACAAACACAAACGCATCTGCTCAATACAGTAATCTGGACAGCCTAATCACACCGAGATGGAGAGCAATAAAAGACAGAAATTGAAAATGATATTGAATTTCACCCATAATTTCTTTGAGCTTGAAAAAGTATTTACAAGATTAAATTACATAGGAGAAATAAATTGATCTGTTGACAAGGAAAGAATGGCACACCATATGGAACAGGGAGCTGCATTGGCAGCATAAGTAGAAGTACAGCAGTGAATTCCAATAGCATAGATATCTCCAGCCAGAAACAGGTAAAGTCAGAGAAACTTTGATATAACATGACAAGAAGTCCAAAAGGCTTTAGAGGCAGCACTGAGAATAAGAGGGTTCTGATATATCCTGTTTGCAACAAAAACAATGTAATGAATTTACTGAATTAGTAAACATGAATTCCCAGAGTAGACGAATAACATATGCGAATGGCAATTGCATTGGTGGATGGATCTATAAGGAAGACACAGCAATGCAAATAGGCAAATAACGAAAAATAGATGAAAGAAATGCCCAGACAATAAGTAGGGACAACATGAGTCGCAAAGCAAAGCTTTAGCTGAGAATACCAGACCACAGGTTCATAACTTACCCAATGGCAGTAGCTCCCCAAGACGCAACATTATAAATAACTTTACTCCCATCCCATGCCTTCCGAAACTTTCCTTTTCTCTTTTTAACGGAGAATGTCTTGCTAAGTGCTGAAAGGTATATAGCATAGGAGGCTCAGTAGCCGATACCGTATAGGACAAATATTCTTCAATAAAAGCATAAAAGGAATTCAGAACAAAAAGGCTGCAGCTCATTATGTAACAAAGGAAAGAATTAAGTTACCTTCCTGGAGTTGATTTGGGGTCAAGTCCTGCAAACAAGCAAGCAACCACAGAGAAGAACATTAGGCACTTTGACTACAGCATATTTATTATCTAGCTAAAACGAAACAACATAGAATATAATTATGTAAATGACATAATTCTCAGACTGTGGATGGATTGTGCAGAGGGAAGCACATTTGGATTTTGGAGGCAGATGCTTAATTTAACAATTTGACATGAACTTCCAGAATTTACCCTTCCAAAAATTCCATTTGAATATTGAAGGTGTAATGATCAGTTTACACAACACTGTATACTCTCCTGTTCTCCCTCAAATGATCATTTTCTCCTCGTTATCATCTTCCTTCAAACTCCCATATGCATTGTTAATTTATTTTCATTGATTATCAAACAAATGCTAGATAACATTTAAATGTAACTCACTTGTACTATTGATAGAAAGAATACAATCCAAAAGAAGCCAAAAAATAGAAAGAAAATCAGCGACCACCTAGGCATGCATGCTATCTTAGATTGAATTGTAAAAGCTCCACTGTGAAGTTACAGCTGTTAGATGGAAAGATTATGACCATCTACCGATAGAGGGAAAATATAGGATGCAAGCAGTGCCTGACGATATCTTTCTTAATATGCCAATAATAAAGGATACTTAAAAATTAATACTTTTTTCCTATCACTCCATTGCATCACAAGAATCCAAGGGCCATGTGCCCTTGTAAACAACATAAATATATATATATATATATATATATATATATATATAAAACTATAACGGGAAGAATGCAACATCCGGGATATGAAACAAAGTAGAATGAAGTATTACAAATACAAAGGATATTTCTAAACCTTAATGAAATAAAGCAAAATGCTTGAACAGAAAACTTCACACATTTAAAAGCTCAGCAACTTTGCATACCTTAGTCTGTTTGAGAGACAACAAATATGCAGCCATGAAACAAGCAATGCCTTCTACAATATCTTCTTGCCTAACCAGAACATAATCTTCTTGATCCGAATCAGGATTTTCACCATCCCAAAGATCGTTTTCATTGATCATGTCCCAAGAACTACCTTCTTCTGAAAACATACCAGTACATTATCACTATTGGGCATTCAAGAGAACAACATAATTATTCTAGATCCAAGAATTAACTTCTCCAAAGCTTAAAAATAATATTAAGAAAAAAAATGTAATATGGAGTATGGAACAAGTCAAAAGGACATTAAGTCATGGTAGAAACCATCTTTTGATTCATACCAGTAACATTTGGAGGAACTGATGACTGAGCGTGCTCCAGTTTTTCGAGGAAATCAGGGCACTCAACTCTAGATTTGAGAAGATCACACAACTACATAGGGCAAGAGTACAAAAACAAAGGATATCTTTAGTCATAAATGTTTGAAAATCTTGAAAGTATAGCACTGACCATCGTGCACTAAATATACAAAGAGCAGAAAGTTAGAATGAGTATCTATGGGCTTTATCAATCTAGGTAGCAAGATCAGGGGAATAATGAAGACATCTATTCCTATTACTGTGCAAATGATGTCTGCAAATGTAAGTTCATGTCATTATATCCTCTGTATCTGGTATCAAATAACACATGCATTTAAGACTGGCTTAAATAAACAGAGTGATTGGTGCAACTACATACTAGAAAGCTTGATGCACCAAATGGAATTGTGTTTTATTGCTGTTAACAAAAAATGTTCAGATGACAACTTAATGCCACCTTTACCTTCACCAGTTCAACGTCTTAGAAAATTTTCTACCCAGAAGGTCGGAAGTGAAGAACCAATTTAAAAATGCCCATTTATAACAAAAGAGACAATTTTTATTCTTGCAAGGAAGCATGCCATTCTTACTATCAAACTAAATCGACCATCATAATCGTCACAGATAAGGTGACTTCCATGATTCGGCAACAATATGCCACACCTTTTACCAGCATTTGGTCAAGTTCCTGGACACAAACTCCTGCCCTGTCTTGATCAGTAAGCTTCATACTTTAACCTCCCTATCTACACGACAGTTATAACTTATAAATCATTGAAGAAAGAATAAGTATAAACAGACCACAACTAGTCTTCCTACCTCCTATAACAGCACATTCTCGTCTTAATCTTGGCCCACATTTACGGTTAAGTTTATCAGCATATGGTATCAATGCAAATATTTTACCGAAGCTACTTTGTCAAAGGAAAGTCAATGCTACATCCAGAGCGAATGCACAACTCACTAAAAACATATTAAACAGCAAGAAGACAATAAATTACAGAGAAAAACCTCCCCGCAAATAAATACTGATCGCTAAAAATGGTGGTGGAATAAAAACATATACTAGTCGGACAAAAATCGGTAGATCCAAATTCAGAGGCCTGCACATTAATCACTTTCACTTTGAGAAAATTCTTGGTTGAAATACCATATTTACATTTCAAGCCAAGCCAAAAAAGAAAAAATATTTTGCATCAAATATATCTCATAAGCTAATAATACAACTTCATTGTACAACACCCAAAAGAACTCAAGACATGAAAAGTCGACCCCAACCTCCTCATCCTCCTCTAGATTTTTCAGCTACTTTGAGTATATCATCAAACATAAAGACTAAAAACCATTCAACCAAAATATAAAATCCAACAAAGCACCCAAAACCCTAAGAAGTAAACAATACCTCATCAGCTTCTCGATCGCCAGTCTGAACCGACGAGTCTTCACGACTGGCCTCCCCTTGAGACTGCGGGCCACCATCGCTATCATCGTCATCATCAACACCATTCCCACTACTGAGCAATTCAAGGGCCCTATGGCACTGGTCAAGCACATGCTCCAATGTCTTCCTCTTTAAGCGAATCCGATCCTCCTCCGCCTTCTTTTCCCTATCCAAATCCATGCTGGGAACCACAGAATTGGAGCCGGAGACCTCGATTTCCATGCCCTAGAACCCCAAGTCTCTGTCTCTTTGTACTAACAAATACTAAATTATCTACCCTAAAAGAAACCTGAATTACAGTCCATGAGTTCGGTGATCCTAGAAATCGTCTCTGACGAGGAAGAACTCTTGGGACTCCGCATGTGCTGCTCTTTGTTTCTTTCCTTTTCTCTTCTTCTCCTTTTTGTTTTCTTATTCCATTTTTCGTTTTTTCTTCTGTTGTCTGCGCTGCAGCGCAGATTGCAGGCGTGTAGCGTGGAGACTCGGTGACGCCGCCTTCAGAATCAGGTCAGGTGTTTTATAATTGTTTATTTATTCTTTTATTTTAATAATATTAAAAAAAAACTAATTTTTTTATATCGTGGGATATTTTCTAAGACAATTCATCAAAACCTCCGGACCCTTCAACCACATCTTCAGAGATTCTCAACGTGGGATCAGGATAAGTCATTAGTATTTTATTAAGAGTGTGACTCTGAAGTGTTGGTGAAATGCTTGGAACCTAAAATCCATGAAAATTTACATGACATACAAAGAATCAATTTCGTCTCGAATCTCTTAAGATTAACAACAAAGCTTAAGATAATTTGATTTTCATTTTTTTTGTAAATTTTTTGAAAGCCAAACCTCCATGTGAGAGAAGGAGAAATATAGATTCATAAACCAAATTCAATTACGCTTTAGGTTTCGTGTAATTAGTGGGTTGAGTACAAATTTACAATTTTGTATAAAGTTCTAAAAATATTTTTGTCTTCTATTGGGCCTAGCAGATGATAGGGCTTGACCTTTACATAAATTTGGGCCTGGCAGTTGGCTGTACAAGTTCTGAGATGTTGGGTTAGGCTTACTTTTATAGCTTAACTATTTGGTGGGCTTGTGAGGGCCCAAATTCATAGTCCTAGATGGTAGAGACGATGTAGAAGCCTTTTAACTCAGGGAAATACTGAGCCTCATTATTTAAATAAAAAATTAATTAATTAAAGAAAATATATAAAAAATTGAACGGTTCTGATGATGTTCAAAAACTATATCGATTTTGATGATGTATCAGGTATTCAGAGTCCAGAGTCCAGTGACACTAGAGAGAAGAAAATTACTATGGGCGCCATTTTCTTGATTTTCCCTCCAACACGTTCTTCCTTGGAGGACGACTGAGGAGAGAGAGAGAGAGTGCTAAAAGTGCGGCTGACGTGTACAAGTGCGGCTGAGAAGGAGGGCCCCAATGCCCCCTTCTTTTTGGTTCTCTGTTGCTTGACCAACGGGTTTCCGTTGGAGATCAATTATGCGCGACACAAAGCAAATCAAACTCTCTCAACGCTTCCTCAACCTCCTTCTCCTCTTTATCTTCTTCCCATCAACAATCCATTCCATTCGATATCCTCTCATTGTTCTTCTTGGTAAACATCTCCATTGCATATGAACTTTGTGTGATTTTTTGATTTGGCGGATTCGTGTTGTGGTTAGGTTGAATGCGGTCGATTGTGTTTGTTTCCGGTCAGTGGCATTGCGAGATTGATCAATGTGAGTGATGCAGAAGCGGTTGATAATTGATCGCCAATCGCCTGGGATGTGACGGTTTTTGGATCCGATTAAATGGCTTCCAAAATAGAGAAAGAGAAAGAAGAACCATCTCAGGTACGACTTGTTGATTCAATTTGAAGTAATTCACTTTTACTCTCTAATGGAGAAGTGATTACATGAGCTTCCATTGCAAGGATTTCGGTGTTCTAGAATGTTTGACATGTGGTAAATTTATTGTTTCTATTGTCTTAATTAGGGAGGTGGTGGCGCTCCTGCTCCTCCCCCTCCGCCGCCTGGTCCACCAGATCATCTGCGTACTCGTGGCAACTCGGTAATTTTTATTTTTTTTCCTGTATTCTCCTGGCCTAACTTTTGTTTGGTCTCCGTTTTTGTTTTGAGTTTTTCTTTTCTCAACGGTGGGCTTTTTGTCATTGTATTTAAATCTCTACCCGCTCAAGCTTGTTTGCTATCGGAACCGTCTACATGAATCATCATTGGTATCCTTCGGTCATCACCATAATCATCAGTTAGAGTATTACATTCATAAATGTAGCTTAATTCACCCTTTGGTTGCTCACTGGGATTTGCATCTTAGAGTTGCATTGGTTACAGTGTAATTAGGTGCCTTTAGATTAACTCCTTTCATCCTATTTAATACTTTCATACTTTGTCAAACATTGCTTATTTTCTCACTTACCCTTATGGTTTTAATTTTTTAAATTTGCATTTCATAAGACTGTAGGAATACATCATCCATGAGCATGCCTATAATAAAACACATATATGTAGAGATTGAGCGGAAGTATACCTGATTTGGCCACGAATTTCCTTCTTGATCAACAACCTGCAAGATGAAGGCAAGACAGGGTCTTCCTCTCCTTTCTCCAAACCTTTTTGGGAAAACAAGGGGTTCTGTAGAATGTCAAGAGTGGAGAGGGGACCAAGCCTATACGTATATCTTTAGTGTGCCCCCCATTATGGGTCACATCATGCCTACACTTTTAATATTGCCCAAACTCATACGTTAACTCATGAGGTGTGTGTAAAGCCCATAACCACGTAAAATTGGGCATACCACATTGTCTCAATAGCTATAACCCTTGGTCCGTTTTATTAAGCTAAAATTCACAATTAAAGTAAGCCCACCTTATAGTTGAAACTTGGAATTATTCCAACAAAGACTGTAGAGTTTGTCAATTCTGAAGTATGACCTTTCGTGCAGGTCTTCAAGAGTGGCCCACTTTTTTTATCATCTAAAGGTGTGTTTCTTTCTTTTGTACACATTATCTCACACTGAATGCTGAAAGAATGATAATAACTTCAAATATGTTAAGACTTCCTCTGTTGGTAATGCTCTCTAAACCCCTTCTTTGCAGGCATTGGCTGGACGTCCTGGAAAAAGAGGTGGTTTATTTTAACACGTACTTCACTGGTTTTCTTCAGAAGTGATCCAGTAAGTAGTCCAATATCTTTAAAGACTTTAATCGTGCATCCAATTATGCATGCAAATTTCTATGTTTATCCTTACTATCTATAATCATGTTTAGCTTATTTAGCTATATCTATCGGCAATACTAAATTACCCCCGAGAAAAAAATGAACTGCTTAAAAGTTGTTTGATTGTCAGCTACTTGCATCAAACCGGAGTTGGTCTTTAAGCGTGATCTCCTCTCTCATAATTAAACAGTTGCCTCTAGAATCTTATTCTAACTAGCTTATTTAACATGAAATGTCATTCCATTTCCCTCAGCAACTAGAGCCTTTTGATGTTGGGGTTTGTTCATTGCTGTTTGTTGTGCCATTTAGCCCTTGCATTGCTTATTTATTGAAATATCATGTTGATTTCGAACACTATATTTTGATTTTGCTGGCAACAATTTGATTGTTGTCTCTATTGTGCAGTTTAGATATTCTAATGATGATTTCTTTTCCCTTGGAAATCACGTATTCCTTTACCATGACTTGGTACTAGAGATGCTTAGGGCTTTGATTTTAGTAGGGAAACAAGGATATGAAACTAGTGTTTTTGAGTACTTTCATTATCAGGGGGAAAAAAAAAGAAATTGAACATTAATTGTTTCTTGTTTTGTCTTTTAGTCTTTGATTTGCTGTGAAATTGCATAAGGTTTTGAACTCGCATGTGCTAGATTCCAATAGTGATTGGCTTTAACTTAATAATGATCTTCAACTGGTGATGTTTTTGACAGTCAAATATATAAAAGATATTTTACAGCTCTGGAGGGTGCCAAATTAATTATAATCGTCAGAATATTATACTTAAACAGAAATCAAGTGGTCAAATTTCATTTTTCCTGTCTAATAAAGTGTATCGTTCTTTATAAAGCCCACACAATTTGTTGGGTGCTGACCGCTGATTATTTATTTGGTATAAATATTTTAGGAGTAAAGAGCAACTGGTCTTTCATTTATTTTCAACTGGTGAAGGTTGCAATATCTAACAAGTTTGTCTCAGGTGCATCAATGATTGATACATCTTTTACTCAGATTTTACAAACACTAGCTTCCATTTGAGTTTGATGTAATTATTAGAATAGATGAGTGAATGGGCACTCTTACTTGAAATGGTTTGCCCCTGATAACATGTAGAATGTAAAGCTGTAAGTAGCCAAGACCTCTATTCTGATGTTGTAGAGAATCCTTATTCTGGTTATGGTATCTGTTTGCCTCTCTCTTTATCTTTCTCCGTTTGTGTGTGTGTGTGCGCGCGCTTGCATGTGCATGCATGTGTGTGTCATGTGGGTGTGTATAATTGTTATATTATTGAGATTTTGGTAGGTTAATATATCATTTCTTTACTATCCAGAGTGCCGTCCCTCAAAAGGGGGGTGAAGGGAATTTGACTCTTGGTGGAATTGACCTGGCTTGCTCTTTGAAATTGTAAATAGACTATTCTTTTGGCTTATTCCCATAGCTGTTACTAACTTTGAAATGCTATGCATAAATTTTAGTGTGGTTGTCAAAGCAGATAAAAAGCTCTTGACAGTTCTTTTTCCTGATGGCCATGATGGACGAGCATTCACTCTCAAGGTTCTCCAGTTCTTTTTATGGCTTGTGTGAAAGAAGAAAGGCTCTTTACATATGTGGTTACATGGGTGAACCTTTATGCTTCGTGAAAATATGTGAAAGAAAAGTTGGGTTAAGTTTGTAAAGTTTAAAACCTTGGTGCTAAAGTAGTACTATGCAAGACATGCCCCTTTTTGTTTAAATTTATAAATCTTTTAGGTGTGCAAAACTAATCTTGGTGTTTACTAATACGCTATGGTTATTGGATGCTGCAGGCTGAAACTTTGGAGGATTTATATGAGTGGAAGAATGCACTTGAGAGTGCTTTGGCACAAGCACCAAATGCTGCTCTTGTAATGGGTCAAAATGGTATTTTCAGAAACGAACAGGGTGATGCAGTTGATGGGTCTAAAGAAACATGTAGTCTCTTCTTTTGTTACACTATATATAAAATTGTTCAGTTTTTGAACCACACTTTTGCGTCTTTCTGTGCACCAAACATGTAGACTTACTTGCTTGAATACATCAAGAACGTTATTTTCATTTTAAAAGAGCATGAATTATTTCAGTGGTTATGTTTGTATAATTAAACTTCAGCGGGCAGAGGATTGCCTTTGCTTTTTTCTGAGTAAACTGAATTACTGAAATGCTCTGTGTCACTGAAATGTAACTTTTAATGCAGTTTTCTGCTTGCTTTAGTTTGTTATTTATATTTTCCTTTTCCTCTCTTCGGTTATTTAGTGTTAGTCATGACTAGTTTATTATGGCAGTATTTAATCTTATCTTTCTTCATTTCCTTGTAGTGAAGGATAGACACCCTATTATAAAGTCTACGGTCATTGGCAGACCAATTTTGCTTGCCTTGGAAGACATTGATGGAGCTCCATCTTTTCTTGAGAAAGCCCTTAGGTTCGTAGAAGAGCAGGGTGGGTTTTTTTTTTCATTTTCCTTTGGTTCATTACTTCTTATCTGCAATATTCTAGATGTGAAGTTCAGCTTATTTCTACTGCATATCATTATCGACTAAATTCCACATACATTTTCTATTTCTTTTAAGCAGGCAATATCTCATGCTTAAAAGATTGTGTGTGCACGGAAACATCATGATATCAGAGTTTCTACTATCCCACTGCACTTGAACATTTAATTTATGGGGGGTGTATTCTGTGACCCATGAACCTTGTTTCTAGGATAATAAATAATGTAGCTATTTTTATTTAATAGAAAATGGGAATGCTATGGAGAGTCAGATCTTCAGTAAAATTCCTAAGAGGGCATTGCATTTTAATGTTCTGCCATCATTTCCACAATATATGAGCACCATTCACCTTTGTTTGGAGAAACTGGTGAATAGGGTTTTATTAGATGCTAACCAGAGAATGATAAGAATAATCTTTGAGTTGCTATTATGCCAGGAAAAATCGTTCCGAGGGACATGTTTTACTGGATTTCTTCATGGTCAATACTGTGTAAGAAGACATCTTAGATTCTTAGTCCACTCTTCTTAGTGCTGGAAGTTGTGTGCGACTCACCGACTGAGCTTAGCCTTCACAACCTCTTAGTACTTTGACTCTTTTTTGGACATAAACCTTACTTTCGGTTGCTGGATTGGATTACGGCTGCTAGATCCTGGCCTTCTCGCTCTGTCCTGGATATCTGATCCTGATGTAATGCTCAAACAAAAGGGGAAGAAAGCTTTCTTGGCCATTTATTTTCTTGTGTGATTGGGCATTTGAGCGCTCAAAGTTAGTGTTAATGTTTGAATATATTTTTGGTTGAAGATATACCTGATGGCGTTTGATTACAATTGCAGATTCACCTCTTAATTAAGGATACTTCATAATTCTTCCATGACCAACAATGTGTCCTTTTTTTGATAAAAAAGATGTGCTCATTTAAATAATGTCGGTTAGCATCTTTACTTATTGTTTTATGAATGGATAGGTATATTTAATTTTTCCGATCTGATCATTTAAAAAATAATATATAACAGGAGTCAGAGTAGAAGGAATTTTACGACAAGCAGCAGATGTTGATGATGTTGAACATCGAGTTCGGGAATACGAGCAGGGTCTGTAGAACACTGCATCCTTTATGAATCTTTAAATTTTATGTTTATTATCGAACATGGTCTAAAGAGACCATGTCCTTTTCACATCACATTATGATTCATTGAAAGTCTGAAGTCATGGTTTAAATTTAATAGAAGGAAATGAAAAATCTCTACAGTTCTAGAGTATCATAGATAAAATTTACATTTTCCTATGGAGTTGTTCCATTTCTTAATAGTTTTACGGCATGCATTATAATTTAGGAAAAAGAGAATTTTCTCTGGAGGAGGATCCACATGTGGTTGCTGATTGCGTCAAGGTATCATCATTTGGTCTCAATTTGGCATTTTATTGTGAATCCTGTAACTATCTTGGAATTATGGCCCCATTTAACGTCTTCACAAAATTCTTCAGTACGTCCTCCGCGAGCTGCCATCATCTCCAGTCCCTGCATCTTGCTGCAATGCACTACTAGAAGCATGCCGTAAGTCTTTTCTAGAAGTGTTTATCAATTTAGTTTTCTGCATTTTTGTTGCTTGAGAGATTAGATATAGTTACAATACAAAAAAAATATATATATATATATATGTATATTGTTGGTAAATAGTGTTGGACTCTATATACCAACAATTTAGCTCAAAAAATGGATGCAAGAGGGTATTATATTGCTCGTATGTGCTGAAATGCGTGTCTACTTGTCCAAGAAGTTTCCTTTGGGTTGTTGGAAGAAAATCTTAGGTGAACATTTACTGTAGTTCTCAATTAACAATCCCATATATCTTAAGCAATGTAATGAAATATATGTTGGGTATTGTTGTGCAATGAAATATATGTTGGGTATTGTTGTGCAATGTAATATATGTTGGGTATTGTTGTGCTCCATTTTCTTCATGTAACGCTACTTTTAGATGTCTTCAGTTTTTTGTTTTTTGTTTTTTATTTCTTCTTTCTTTAACATCATTTCATATTCTCCTTCATTTTAATTATAATTATAAAATTTCATGATGACCAGGAACTGATCACGGCAGTAGAGTCAATGCAATGCGTGCAGCAATTTGTGGAACCTTCCCTGAGCCAAATCGTCGCTTGTTGCAGAGGTAGTTAATAATAGGGATAGTTGAGGTTTTGTCTTATATCTCATTTGTATTTCACCACAGGTATTTATTACTTGAAAATAGTTTCTTCTATTTTCTCTTTATACAATTAATTGCCATCAAGTATTCTTTCCCTTGTTCTGCTTGTCCTGTTCAAGTGCTTGTTGTGCTTCAAATATGATAAGGACTATTGAAATGCATGTGAGCTATTTATATGAAAACTTGAAAGCTCATCTGTAAATGGTAGTTTTAGGATCTTGATATATGACAGTGCAATGAAGTTGACCTGTCATGTTTATTAGAGCTTTATCACTACTATTCTCATCATATTGCATATGTTCATTTAAAGTAGCAAAAGTTGTTGAAACAGTAGTCAAACTGATGAGAACCCTTTGGCAAGCCCTAAGGATTAATGACAAAAGTACCCATGACAAGGTGGACCCCTGAAGTATTATGGTGCCTTTGGGCGTGGTTAGCGAGGCGAGCAAAGGACTGTTGGCTAGCGAGGCGAGCAAAAGACTTTTGGCTAGCGATGATGTTTTGGCTAGCAAAGGTGTTTTGACTAACAATGATGTTTTGGCTAGCGAAGATGTCTGGACTACCGATGATGCTAAGGCTAGCGATGATATTTTGGCTAGCGATGGTGTCAGGGCTAACGAAGGAACAACCCCAGCAGGAACCATGGGCGTGGCTAGCAAGGCGAGTAGAGAGATGCCACTGGTGTCGCCAAGCAAGGAACAAGGGGCGGGCCTAAGCACTATGGAGATAAGGCGAGTGAAAGCAGGTCCAAGCATTTATGTGGCATGGCGAAAAAAACCAAGTGATCCGGACGGGTGTCAGTCCTTGATTGGTTCCGTCAATCTCTAGGGCAACCTTAAGTTAGTATAAATAAAGCATGACTTGTAGGGTTTAGGTTTTATCCAGAAAATAGAATTGAGAAACAGCACAGCCGCAAGGGGAACGCATTGTTTGAATCGGAACTTCAGAGTGTTTTACTTTGATTTTCTTGGGCTAGACTTGAACCCTTCCATAGGTTCTTGTTTAAAGTTCGGTGGTTCATTGTACTCTTGGTTTGAATTACTTGGGCTAGTGAGAAACCCAACCATAGGTTTCGATCTAGAGATTGTATTAGGACTTCGTGCAAGTTCCATCAATCAAATATATATATATCCACTTTCAGTCATTGTTCTTATTTGGAGTTGTTTGGGTGCTTGGTGTTGTTCGGAGTTGTTTGGTGTTGGATATGGAATCAGTTCCTCATCACAAACCTTACCATTTTGCTTCTGAACCTCTATCTATGTTGATCCCATTTCTTGGATTCTGGTAAAATTTAGTGCATATCCTGGTGTCTTATGATCTCTTGTTTGGATAAGAATGACGCTCTCCCTCATTCTTTTTTCTTCTGTTGATCTGGAATCTAGTTGACATGTCATGTTTTGTTTTGTTTCTTTGTTCCTTTATTCAGAATTCTTATGATGATGCAAACTGTGGCTTCTCACAAGGCTGATAACAGAATGAGCAGTTCAGCCGTGGCAGCTTGCATGGCACCCTTACTTCTTCGTCCTCTTTTAGCTGGTGATTGCGAAATTGAAACCAACTTCAATGTAGGTGGCGATGGTTCTATTCAGCTTCTACGAGCTGCTGCTGCAGCTAACCATGCTCAAGCCATCGTTATTACATTGTTGGAGGAGTATAACACCATATTTGGGGTAAGCCATAATTATTTTTATGTTGCTTCTGTGTTGGGTTCCTGTTACAACAAATAGATGTGTTTTTGGATTATAATTAGTGTGTCTCTCATACCAGGCATGAACTGTAAGTTGTTCCTTTGTTGAATCTTTGTAATTATTTGGAAGCCTTTTTAAATCCCTTTTCTGTAAGGATTTTGAGCAGTTTGAGAGGACATAATTAACTATCTTTCTGTAACTATTTAGATTAGTCTAGTGAAAAAAAAATTGCTTGATGTCATTTGGTGGGAGAAAGTGTCAGCTTCAAGGCATATTTTTATTTGTATTTGATATCTAAGCTCAACATGCACTGATAAACTGATATTCTTTAGGCAAGATATTGACCATTTTCTTAAAGTTGTTGGTAGCGAGAAACCTAAAGAGTCCACTCTCTCTCTCTCTCTCTTCCTCCTCTTCATAAACGATTAAGAAGACAACACTAAGAGAAATAGGTCTTTACAGCCTAACAGAGTAAATAATTATTGGCCAGCGCTACATGCCTAAATCTACATCAATGCGTTCCTTATAATATCTTTTATATCATCTGTAACCGCTTCAATGATATTGTCTTCAGTTCCATGACCCAGTATTGTGTCTGCAGGAAGGTTCTATGTCCCCTGAACTATTCTCTGACACAGAAGAGAGTGGTAGTGAGGCTGAGGAGGCAACTGATGATGATGAGTCCTATGAAGATGACGAAGATGATGATGCAACAGAGGGTACTGATGTATACACGGTTGATGATCTTGAGAATGCATCTAGTGGAGCATGCAGTAATAGTGGTGAGTCTGGAGAAGAGGATATCCATGATGACAAGGTACGTTAACATAATTTATAATTCCTAAACTGGTGGTTAATCTAGTCATCCATAGGCTTTCTTGAATTTGTATGCCGAGTCTTTCTTTTTGCTCAGACTGAATGAGGTAACTTTGGATTTTAAGTAGTCATGAAATTATATTTGGTTTGTCTTTTAAAGTGTATCTATCATCTTGCAATATGTACATGGTTTGTGGCATCATTTGGTGGTGAAGAAATTCATTTAACTTAAAAGTTTATGTCTTTAAATTTCTTCTGGAAATTATAGTGTCCACATTGTAACTAGATAATGTTTTGTATCAGTATAATCGCTGATGTTTGCAGAGCAACTGTTCTGTTAAGGTCGCAATCAGTTACTCCCTTTGTATACAGAAGGGATATTCTTTATGATAATGCTCATAAATGTTGTTGTATTATATGCTTTGTCTGATATGTCTTGTTATACATTGATGTTTTCATGTGATAACTAGTGTTTTCTTTTTGCTGAAAGGAAATATAGGGCAAGAGACGTACTAATTAAGATAAATGATGATGCAGAGTGTTGATGATTTTAGCTCGGATTCTATGTCCCCCAAGGTACACACTGATTCTAGAAACAATAAGGAATTGTCATCAAGGGATCATCAAACCACACAGACTCAACATGAAATTGTACAAGAGACAGAGAGTTTAGCCAATCAAAATGCCAATAGGTTGGCAGAGGAGAAAGCAGACAACTCTGAACTATCATATAATGCTTTTGTTGTATCGAGTTTAGAGTGTAATGTGCCTGATCCTAGTCCATTGCCACAAATTCAAAAATCAACAACAATTTCAAATGGACCGGTGCAAAGTTGTAGGCGTCCCACTGTTTGGGGATGTACCCCTGTAAGGAACTTTTTTTCCAACTCTTATAGACTCCCTTTGAGGTCTTGCATGAAGCATAATGAATGTCTTTTTCAACCAGAGCTACCGTTTACCTTTTTTTCCCACAGCTTCTCTGGAGATTCTTGGTTTTGTTGATTTTTTTCAATGATCTTTGTCAATATTTGTAAAAAAAATATGTTCCTATTCTAATTCTTAGCCTTTTGGCTTGAGCTCAGGCAAAGAAGAACCTTTCGATGGAATCTATTGATTATCCCGTTGAAGATGAGTAAGTGATGCATATATTACTGTGAAAAGAAGTCATTTTTCTCTCTCTGTAATGTGTAATATTCTGTTATGTATATATACGCAAGTTTTACCTTTTAGTATATATATATATGGAATGTGGTGGACAAAACTATGGGCAGTTTTTGATAGTTATCAGATCTTTGTATGTGGGGAGCAAAGATTTCTTTGTTGTTTGGCACAGAAAAAAGAACCCTGGACAATTATGAACAAGGGAAGAAGGACTTCTTGGGGTTAAAGATTATGGTGATGTCTTTGTGAATAATTTAGCAATAGTGTATTTTCGGGCTACTTAATTGGATTTGGAGATGCACTATAAAAAGAAAATGCTTTAAATCCTTGTCATTTTAGAGCTTTTAGAGAATCAGGGAATACTGGTAAATGCTGTTGAAGACCTTGAAGAATACAGTTGTTTTTTGTCGTCAGTTAGTTCCGTCAATTAAGGGAACAGAAATTATTAGTTAAAATGCAAGGTTATAGAATTCCCATGCTTCAATTGTAATGTGTTTTCTTTCTCGTTCTCCATTCTGAGATATATGAAGTATAATCAGATATAAGTTTCTTTCGTACTTTGTTAAATCCTTTCCTTTCCTTTTCTTTTGGTGGGGGAGTGGGCAAGTGTTAGCTGTCATCAGATATTTTTTGAGCTCTGCTGAGTTTAGCTTTAATATGTTTTGTTCATGAATCATGATGGCACTTAGTTCCTGTGCCATTAGTTCTTATGTATTTTTAAAGATTTTATTGACCGACTGCATAGGCATTAGCATTTTGTCGAGGATGAAGCATTTGTTTACATTTTAATGTATTTTATTTCAGTTGAGAAAGATATAAAAACCAGTTTCTTGAATTGAGTATTTTAAATTGACCTGCGTTTGTTTTATGTATTATCTTTTCCGTCCATAAACAGACTTGAAGTCCAGAGGCTAGAAGCCACTAAAATTGACTTGCAAAACAAGATTGCAGAAGAGGTATGAGATGATGGATATCTCTTTTTGTCTCTCATATGTGAGGTTTTTTTGAGCAATCCAATCTTGATTCATTCTGTTCTCGTAGGTTAAAGGTAATGCGGCTCTACAAGTCAGTTTGGAAAGGAGAAAGAATGCCTTGCATGAGCACCGTTTAGCTCTTCAGCAAGACGTATGTTCCATATGGTAGAATATGTGTGCTTTTTTTTCCTCAAAATTCCTCCATGTTTCTCTCTATCCGCAGTGATAATTGCTTTGATGCCTAGGTGCTCTAGACATTGCAGACATGTGTTAAAAATTTTGACAGAAGTTTATCGTTTCATTGTTCTTGACATCTTGTTCTCCAGTCAAGACAATCACCAACATTACTATTAAAAGGACAGAAGTTTCAGTCCTGAAGAGCTTCTGAAAATTTTTTTTTTTTTTTTTTTGCCCATGGAAGAGGAATGGAATTAGGGGTGCGATTGGAGATTTTTAGAAATACATAATAGCAAAACACCTCCATGAAGGCCCTAGGAAATACATGAGAGCCTTCTTGACTAGAGTACATGATGACACCATATGCTTGTATCTTGTATCTATTTCATTTTGATCTCTTTCTTCACTGCTTATATCTTTTATTTGCATGGCAATGAGTGAAAGGCCTTTTTTACTTTTGGTGACTTGAGGTTATTTGTAGAATGGAATGAAAAATGTTTAAGTGGGATTTGAAGGAATTGTCTATTTTCAGTAACAACTAGCGAGAATTGTGAGTGATTTGATGGATTGCGGGAGAATGTTTGGATTCTGGAAATGGAATTACATTGTTTCAACGTGTTTTTTCATTAATCACTTTTATTCATGAAAATTAGTACCTATGATTGCTTTAGAATGCCTGATATTTAGTTGATTTAAAAGGATTTAAAGATAATCTGGAAGCTGACTAATCTTATTGAGTTGATTTAGTTTTAAAAATGGGCATTCTTGCAGGTGGCAAGACTACAGGAACAGTTGCAAAAGGAGAGAGAGAAGAGGACAGCGTTGGAATTAGGACTTGACACATCTCAACAGCCACGACAAGTTGCAGACACTATTGATGAAAAGGTTAGTTTCCTCAAAGTTTTATAACGTAATTAATCTTGACATGTCCTTTACCAAATTATAACTTGGAAATTCCCGAAGACGAAAGCACAGCTTGACGAAATAGCAGAGGCAGAGGTAATGAATTTTGAGCAGAAGGTTGATGATCTAGGGACGCCACTGAATCAACAGCGAGGCCAAAACCATGGTTCCATCTCTGGTTCATGCAATTGGAATCCTCCAGTGAAAGTGTGAGCCCTTTGTGCATTACCTCTTGTTATTCCTTTTTAATATTAGAATATTCCTGTGGTTGCATGTTTTGGGATGGGGGAATTTTTTTGGCTGCTTCGCTGTATAGTAACAGTGCAAGTGAGTGAGCCTGGCTGGTGCCACAAGCGACAATATGCGGAAGGGTGGTCAGCTTTTTGTCTGGAACGGGCATTTATTTCGTCTCCTTGTTTAATTTATTAATTTTTAAAATATTTTCTGCTGCAGGAACGATAAACAGAAGGATGCTGAAGACACTTCTAGTTCACATCCCATTGGGAGGTCTGCAAGTAAGGTAATTTTATCTTGCAGATTTTCGATTAGATTTTCATTTTCTTTCATTATTCTCGAAGTACAGGTGCGATTTGTGGAAATGTGGATAAGAAGGTCTACGTGCTTGATGACTAGCCTATTCAGTTGTTTCAAACTTTCTAGATCCATTTTCATTGTTTCTTTCTTTTACATAAATTTACTACTGCTTTTGGTGCTCCTATGAAGTGAGCTTGTTAAGTATTTGAATTGTCAGTCCTTGGCTCAGCTGTTCGACCATACAATTCAAGCCGGTGTGGCAATTGCTCAGGCTTGTTTGCATTGCAACCAAGGTTGATGCATGAAGATGAGATTGATTGACTGAGTAGAGAATAAGCCTGAATCTTTCCTGAATGTCTTTCTGAAAAACTGATTGCCATCTTTCAACTCACAGTTCACAAATTGTATGTTCTTCATGATGAGGACCATTGAATTGACATTAGGATTTTGTTGTGTCAGGATAATCATGTGGATGAAGCAGATATTGGGAATCAGAAGCAGGAATCATTTTCTTTACCAGATAAACATCCACAACAAAACCAGCAGATGGATCCAGTACGCAATAACAACTCCAAGTCTGTTTCGACGACTCCTAATTCTTCTACTGGAAAGCAGGTAGTAGGAAGGCCAAATGCAAGCAATTCCAAGCGGTCTGGTAACAGGAGTGAGGTAGCCTTTAGTATGATGTAATTTCTATAAACCATGTTGTGATCTTATGGAATTTGGCTCAGAAACTTTTACTTTCTGATTGTGGTGGGGGATTAAGGGCCCTGTGTCAAGATGATCACTCTCTGTTTTCATATCGTAAGTCCAAATTATATTTGATCTTTCACCGAGTCAGTGAGTTGCTTTCATTGCAGTTTTTATTACCTTAGGTTTTGAAGAATCAAGATTGTTATTAGTCCAAAATGTGTTGATACTATCGATATGTTTAAGCTGGACGAACTTTTGAATCTTCGGTTATATGGTGAGAGATAAAAAAAAAGTACAAATAAATTGGGATATGATTTTTTAAGGCCATATTATGTTGCAGGGGCTAGAATTCCTTACATATTAAGATTTTATACATATGGCCAATACTTATTCATTTGCTAATGGCAGGGAACAAATTCCACTACTTCTGCACTATCAAAGTTGACAACCCGACTCAACTTTCTGAAGGAACAGCGAAGCCAGATTACGAACGAACTGCAGAATATGGACAAAGGCCGAAATTCAGGTCAAGATGTCTCAAACATGGATAGAGGTCAAGGTTCTGATAGTCGTCATCAGTCACTACAAAACCAAGACAAGGACGAAGATTTAGTTCATCAAGAAAAAGAGAGAATTGGATAATGGTCATCCCCTTCAGACCCAGAGAAAGGGTTAGGAATGGAAGGCCAGTCACGCCAGAATTCAGAAAGAAAAAAAAATTGACAGTCTCATGGTCAGAATCTGGATGGAGGCAAAAGTTCAGGATATTCACATCTCGTTCTTGACAGAGAAAAACTCTCAAGGCAATGCGCCGAATGCTCCTGGATTAGAAGGCCATCCAGACAATATATGTAGATAATGACGGAGCTTGTTGGATGGCAATGCTCCAAAGTTGATTTTGATCTCCATACTCACAGGACATACTTAAATGTCCTGAAACCCCATAAGCCAGGGGTGTGCACAGAAGAACCATCCCAGCTTGATTTAAGCTAAATTATCTGTGACCTTAGCTGCTAATTTTTCTGGGTTAGAGTGGAGGCAGGGTTGAATACATCTTTTGTATGGGTAAATCCAGTTTTTTTAGTTAATTGTAGAGTGTGAGTGTAAAGATTAGTTAGGACCTGGGATCAAGCTACTGTTGGAGCTTAAGATAGGGAAACGCTCGTTTAACCTGACCCCAGCACCTTGTGGGTCTTGTTTAATGACAGCAACTGCACACAAAACATTTTTATTAGACTGGGTTCCATCGCTGACATTAGAAGGGTCTTCAAAACAGTCGTTTTTTTTTTTTGGCTTGATAGCTTTAAGTAGGGCTGGGATTGGGTCGGTTTTATCGACTTCTACCGCCCGGCCGATATCAATTATCAACCGGCCCACGTGATCAGGCCGTTAATATCATCCGACCCATGTATAGATGGCTTGGTTGATAGTTTTTAAAATACCGTATCATCGGTTGGTCGATAATTACTATTTTAAAGAAAATAAAAAATAGTATAAAACATTAGTTTTTAATTATTATTATTGAAATAAAATTGTTAGTTTTGTTATTGTTATCGACCAACCAACCCATTATCGGGCTAGCCAATAATCAATCATCAATCGACCCGAAAATGTCGGTTGTCAACCGACATCCGACCCATAAAAGTCGGGTCGATAATGATTTTTCCATTTGATCAAAATCGGTTGGTTGGGTCGGTTGCATTATCGATCGATAATGCAACCGACCCGACTCAGTCTCAGCCCTAGTTTTAAAATTTGAACAATTGGGCCTCGTGTATTGGGTGCAAACTGCAGTGTGTTCGGACAAAAAAAAATTTGTTTGGCTTAGCAATGTCTTCCACTCCCTGACGCAACGTGTTTGATTTATTTTCAATGTTAGAACACGAGTTTTTTTTTCTAATTTTATCTTTAGTCAATTTTATAATTTCATTTATATTTTTATAAAAACAAATTCATCGAAAATTAATTGATATCAATAAAAGATATCCCTCACGCCACGATATTTTTAATGACGTACACCAAACACTTTTTGTCACCGCAACTCATGTGATATCAATTTCGGAACTCGCTCCCTTCAGCTCATCACAGGAGGTCAAAGCACGACACATTGTCAAACGGATTCATTATGGAGGAGCTATTAATACTTGTCCTCTGAAGACCAATGATCATTCGAATCCCTAGCTCACATTTATTTTTCTAAAAAAAAACAGAGAGATTCGAATTCTAGCGGGATTAAGCACATGTACTTAGCATGCACAAGCCCTAATCACTCACCCTAAGTGATCATGTTGGCAAATGATTGTGCAAGATATTTATTTATCATCAAAAACACTAGGACTCTCTTTCTAGGGCATTGCTGTGTACTTTAATAATCCCAGCAAAGAATCTTCAACTAAATAATGAAATTATAGAAAGACTAGTTCAGGTGGAGATCCTCCCTTTTATGATATGCATATGATGCTGTGATTTCATAGATTCGGTGCAAAGAATTTGAAAGTGAAAACTAACAGTATTTTTTCTTTTGTTAATCAGGATTACACCCATTGCAGAAAATTCTCCCTTGCTGCTTCCCATAGGAGTCTGGATCGTGTCTTAGTCCCAGTGTAGCTCCCGCTACCAATCATCGCCTCGATAAGCTATTGTCTTACCAACTAGCTAATTAGATGTGGGTCCCTTCTTGGGCGGATTCCTCTTTTTGCTCCTCAACCTATAGGGTATTGGTAGCCATTTCGAGCTATTGTTATCCTTCCAATGGCGACGACTCTTCTCACATTGAAGAGGCATTTTTTGAGCCTATGTATCAATGACGATGGTTCAAGAAAAATAAATTCATGCGGGTCTGTGGCCTAGAACGGACAATATATTTAATGTGTTTGGGTTAAGAATTTGAACATTTGGATCCAAGGCTGGGAATCCAGGGCAATTGAAATGTTGACCCGAGGAGTACCCATCCGCGAAATGTCCAATTTGAACCATAGCTATTACTTTTAGGGCGAACCCGTCACAGCATCCCTAACAAAGCTCACAATTGAAAAAGACCCTTGCCTCGAGCGTCTGATTCACAAAGTTCAAACCGACCAACGACTTATTATAAATTATAGAGGTCGCAACACAAGACTTGAAATTGTGACCACCTTACTTAAGGTATCCCATCATCAGCTCAAAATAATGAAACACCACGGTGTCAATATTTGAATTGGGGGTGATCAGTGTTATGCTCGTGAACTTTTTCTTATGAGGCAATAAGAGCACAAAATCTCTATGACGGGATGCATGAATTATGAAAATGTGACACATCTTTCAAATGATTGAAATTGCAGATTAAGGGAATTACAGAGTCTTTAATCTCAAACGAAGTGAGGGAGATGCGGTCGGTCACGGGTTAACATTTGATCAATTTGAGAATGTGTTGTGTTTTGACCTCTTGTGGTGAAGTTAGGAGAGTTTTGAAATGTAGTGAGGTGAGTTGTGGTATAATTGTACATGTTTTATTGATATAAATTAATTTTTGATGAATTAATTTTTGTAAAAATACCAAATTAATTGAGGGCAATCATTAAAAGTCCCGGGGTGGATTTAGCACGAAGTTGTACTGGGCTACAGCCCAGTGCAATCTTTTCTTTAAAATAAATACACTTAATGTACTTGTTATTCACTTATTTGTCTTTATGTGTTGATTATGAAAGGATGAGGTTTCCCTTTCTTTTCAGGTTTGGTTTGGTTTGTTTTTTGTTTTCTATTTTCTATTTTCATTTTCTATTTTTCATTTTTATTTTCTATTTTCTGTTTTCTAAGTAAGAGAAAACATGTTTGGTTTGAAAAGATGGAATGAAGAAGAAAAGGAAGAGAGTCGAGAGAGAAGCATCAAGAAGATAAAGTTTGAATGTATTCAGATACAAGGGGATAGAAATGTATAAGGCATATATAGCCAGCTACAGAACCAGACAGGGACAACTAAGGGCTTGCCCGTTTAGGGTGTTGGGAGGTGTTGGGTTGGGAAGTATTGGGGGGTGTTGGGAAGCGTTTATACCAACGGTCCAGAACGTCTCAAACAGTCAAGGGTTGAGAGGTGTGCGGGAAGAACCCACCCCTCTCCAACACCCTAAACGGGCAAGCTTTAAAGGTCAAATCTTTTGACCTGTATACAAGAATAAAACAATACTTTTAAACAAGTAAAAGTGTTGTTGACTTGTGATAAAAGACCAACAACCTATTAGCCCATAAAGGGAAAGGCCCAAACAATACAATCCACAATGAGAGCTCGAACCCAATTGATCTGAGGCACAAAGACGCAAAGAAGCCCTAGGATGCTTCAGACCAATTTCAGAAAAACACCGTGAGCAATATCGAAGAAAGCCACGAAGAGAGCCAATTCTTCATGGGAACAGCATCGGCGTTGGTTCGCGGTGTAGGAGTTTATAGAGCCAGGGATGGCTCTGTAGTCCATCGATTGTGGTTGGAGTGGAAACGGAGACCTATGTAATCCGGATAGAAGAAGAAGAGGGGAGAGGTTGTGGGGAGAGAGAGGGCCACCATTAGAGGTTGACGTCGATGGGAGGGATGGTGCTTGCCATTGAAAGGAAATGAAACAGAGGGCAACAGATACAGAGAAGATCGAAGATCAGAAAGGGAGGGGGAGATGTAGACGAAAAGGGAGTACGAAGACGGAGATGGGATCATTCCCGTGTTTTCAAAACTTGAGTCCGTTGCTTTCTATTTTAGAAAACGACTTTCTGTCGTTTCCCAATTTTCTACTTATTTTCTATTTTTTTATTTTCTGCATTTTCTAATTTTGATAACCAAACGCGTTTTCCAAATATTTTCTATTTTCTGGAAATTAAAAAACAGAAAACACATAGAAATCAAATAAGATTCTCAATTTCTAATCTTATATTCAAATGAATTATGAATTATTACTTCTCATGATGTTATGGTGACGTTTTGAAGTCCTAGGACTTGCAAAAATAATTATGTTTATATTTGGTCATATATACTTGATTCAACATATGTTTGAAGGTGTTATTCCCTAACCCCGCTAAATTTTCCAAACAAATCGAAAGTGGTATTGTATTAGCCTATCTTAACATCAATTAGTGGCTCCACCCCTAACTAAAACAAACAGATACAATGTCCAAACGGTATTTATGAATTATGATGGAGATTAGCGACTGGAGTAGCATTTATTACTACCAAAGTCAAAGAATGATGTGATAAACAATAAAAGTCAAAGATTGGTCCAACTACTACCATCCATGAAACTACACCACCAAAACAACTCCCATACCATTTTTCACTTCACATAGCGCTCTCTCTCTCTCTCTCTCTCTATATATATATATATATATATATATATTCTTTCACTTCAAATTCAATGATAGTAATAAAATAAAACAAAAATGGGGATGACAAATTTTTTATGAGACCCATCATATCTATGATTGAAAAATAATTTCACAAAATTGATTTATACTTTTAATTTACATAAGGTGAATTTATTTCTATATGTGTGTTTGTGTGTGTGGATAAGGACGAAGCAGTGCTGAATATTTGATTTTTTCCTTTATCATGAGTCTGAACTCTGAGCAAGTGGACAACCCCTTTGGAAAGTTTCTACTGCATGCGATGCGACATGATATGATCTGGGACGTACACGTGTACCTTCTCTCTCTCTATGATCTGTGACTTTACTAGATGTACCCCAAGCCATGAATGCATGTCGACCCATGACTTGCACTTCAATATATATATATATATATATGTGAATCACATTTTGTCGTCTTGCTTTTTTTCCACGAATTTCATGGATGGGAATATGGGATGATGGCGGAAACTTTTCATTACTCTTTGACCATTCCCCATTTGAGGATCTAGGTTCACGCAAGTAAAAAGAAGAACCAAACAAATGAGAGAATAAAAGAAAAGAAAGAACCACGCGTGCATGCATGCTTCGGTCGGGAACATTATAATATGAATCCCTCGACCATGTATTTTTGAAAGAGAGGGTAAATTTCAGTTATGATAGGGATATTAGTTATCCAAATCAAAAAAGATAAAGATCTCAATAATGGGGATCGTAATTATCCCACTTGTTAAAATGTATGTATAAGATTTAATTTACATGTACATACACATTAACAATTGGGATAACTGAGATCTAGTTATTGGGATCCGTAACACTTTTGTATCCAAGCTATTGAGCTCAACAATGGGAAAACTAGGATAACAAAATATTGAGATCTTTATCATCATCTTCGAGAAAGTTTTGGCACGAAATATTGTTAAAGTAAAAGGGAACGCATGCATTTGCTAGGGCGTTTACATATGTACATGTAGAGGCTAACTATTCAAACATATAATATTATGAATGAATGATAATAAAAGTCCACGCCCGCACAGCATACATGCATGCAGAATCCCTTAGATTTGGTTCATGTCCAACAAAGCAGAAACACGCAATCATCTCTTTTGTGCATGATGCGTGTCTCTGTTAAAAAATGAAATCCTTAATTGTCGGTGCATGTTACGCAATATTCTCTACATGACTTCTATCTTTGCGGCTGAAAAGCTCGAGCAATACTCGTGCATGCACTTGTAATAATTATAATTATTGATGATATAAAAAAAATGGTGAGGAAAGTGATAAGAGTCCAACATCGATCGTTAAAATAAAGCTATGATGTACAAGTTATAGGTCCGAAGATTTATTTGACTTAGTAAGACGCGTTTTGAATCTATGAGGCTTGTTGAATGTCCTGTAATATGTTGGGCTTGAGTTTGGAGTTGGGAAAAATGACAATATCTTATAATGACAATTAAGTTTGAGCTAGGGAGTTTATTGTTATTTCCTAGCAAAAAAATACCCTCCTCTAAAATTTTGACACGAATCCTTACACGTGGTGCACAATGAAAATGATATATCAAGGTAGGATATCTTCTTCTATCAAAATTAGTATTCTCGAACTCATATAAAAGGGGACCCTCCCGTTCCAAGTAAACGATCTGAATCTTTGAACCCTGCACTTGAGAATTCCGAGCATCTAGCACTTCCTCATTATAAGCATATGGACTTGAGCGTTAGAGAGCTAGGTTCCCCCAAGCACACCCTCGGGGGCCCCTTTTTGCTCACCTATTCAAATGTACAGGTCATCCTTAATCATATCGAGGACACCATCTGACGTTAGTCTTACCACTTGATACATCACCAAAATTGAGAATAGTTTTGAACGTCATGAATAATAATAATACTTTTAACTAGAGACGGATACAAGGGGGAGTGCCCAGTGCGGATTTTTTTAAAAAAATACACTTAAATATAAAACAGCATAAATATTGATCAAAAGCCAAGGCCCAGAGGACATATCAATGGTAGAAATCCACATCCCAAATAACCAATTATATTATCTGTTTTGGGGTTCCAGTTTTCGTGAATACATCGGATTACTTTCATGAATTTGTTATTTCAAAGCCCAACAAGTAGGTTAGGCTCAACTCACTATGTTAAGGAAAATATCTAATTGATTGTTTAAAGGTGGACTTGTGCTTATAAATAAGGAAGAGTCCTCACATTTTTCTGATGTGGGATCTTTTAACAATCAGAGTTTATAATACCTGCTATGATCCAATATTGAATCCACATAGGCTCAAAGGGTTTGTTATTTTTGTATCTCAATTCAGATCTTTAATAATGAATGTATGTAATATATTGGAATAGTCATAAAAAAATTGGCCCCCGAATCCTCCAAACTTTTTGCCCGGATCAAAAGAGATATTATTTTAGTAATAAATCACCCCTACATCACTTTTTGACTCCGCCCTGGATTTTAACAAGAGCGAAAATCTTAATTAACTTGTGAAGTTGCTCTATTTTTGGCTCTTTCTAATCATGTCTTCATATTCTCTATGAATAACATCAAAGCATCAATCATATACATATATGAAGAATATGATCATGTGTATTCATCATGAGATATAATTGCGTCCCAATTTTCCCTATTTAGTAACACTTAAATTAAAATAAAACATCTAGACATACATACATACATACATGTACATGATATACACATGTATATATATATTGGGTAGTCGAGTTGGCTAGATTGAATATTATTAATAAAATAATTTGAAAGAAAGAGAATTCTGACTTTTCTAGCTATTCTTTTTTCAAGGTCTTCACTATATATTATATGAATCTAATAAACAAAAGTTCTCTGTACATGTACATGCACATATTGTGTAAAGACACACACACACACACCCTTGTCAGAAATCAGAATCTTCTGGTTAATGGTATTACTATTACAAGTTCTAACACATCACTTGACTGTACTTTATATTCTATTCTAAAATAGGAAAAAATGTTTTTTTTAATTTTTTGGGACATATTTCCACGACCCCACAGAGACACATATAAATATATTGATTCTTTATTTGAAAGTAAATATAATAGTCAAATGGATCTGCCTATATATATGTTAATTAAATGCCACCTGAAATAGATAGTCTTATATATATAATTATATATATACACTTTATTAAAGATATATATATATATAATAATGCTGATATGATTAGGAATGTCAAGTAAATGTGGGGCCTGGAGATTTGGTGGCTAGCCAATTTCATGATTTTCCATGACTACTTAATAAATTAAATGCTTATAAAATTGTATCCAAAATTCCAAATACTACTTTGCAAAAGATCGGTTGGTGAATGGTGATGGTCATACCCTTCTACCACGGTTGAATCCGCCATGAAGATATGAGATCACATATGAATTTTTTATGTATTTAATTTACCCAACATGCGTAGTTTGTGGATTTGTATGTAGTCCAATGAATTTAGTTGCACACAATTAAAGTGGTGATTACGGGTCTTACCGTAAAAAAAAGTTGGCAAAAATTGATGCCAATGAAGTTCCATTTCTTGACATATCATCACATATTAGTTTTCAAAACTCACATGATCAAAGGATCAATCAATTGCTTGAATTGCACTACAAGTTTGAAATGCACATCCGACACAATGTGAAGCCAAGTCAAATGTGAACAACTACTGATATCATTGTGTTTGACATGCATCGCGACGACAAAAGAGGGTCTAGAACTAAGGGTGGGTTACATATATATATATATATATATATATATATATATATATAATTTGGATGATTCAAGAGAAGAAGAGTAAGGAAATGGTATCTCTATGAAGATGCAAAATCTTATACAAGGCAACTTCTTTTTGTTTTAACAAGGCAAGTTGATCATAGGCTGCTATAGCTCTATTTTTCATGTCAATCACGGTGTTGATTTTATGATGAGGTGCATGTGAGTCATATTTCAGGGTTTAATTTTCTCTCAAGTCATGAGTTCACATATATATATATAGATAAATACCAAGAGTGCCACCTCACACTTAAAAAAAGCTCTATTTCTCGGTCTTACCCATTATTGGAAAGTTTTTGTATCTATCTTGACAACTTTTATAGCGTTATCAGGAGCTGACGTGCCAAAGTTGAAATAAAGAAGCCTATTTTGCTTAAAATATAAAAAGAACTAATTAATTAAGACTAAGATCAAAGCTTTGCTTTGATAAGGCTTTTAAGAAAAATTCAAAGCACGCTTTAGTAAAAATTAGTCAAAAGATACTCAAACTAAGGCAATAACCTCCTCCAAAGCCATCCTTATTTCAGAAACGAAATTGATAAACAAACCCCCCTATTTTAACCCCTGCCCACTAGGTTGTTACTATTTGTCTTGTCATGTCTTTTCATCATGTCTCATCTCATATACATACATATATATATATATATAGATATATACATATACACATATAGGGCAGAGAATATATATATACATTTATTAATTTAAATGTTTTGATTAAGATTATTTGTTTGCTTTTTTTAATTATCATAATTTTGTAAGACATAGATAATAATTTATTCAAGTACATGAATAAAAGCTTCAGATGAAGATTTGATGAATCCATATAGTGCATGTACGCATCTAATCGTTCCGCATACGGAGTCGCCCATGCAGCTGCACAAGTATGTCTACCGTGAACCCATTCAGGTGTGATGGGAGGCATTGGATAATTCCTTGTCAAACCAACTTTGACGTAGTGATTACCATTTACGTGCCCTATAGCTCTTGCAGCTTCTTTAAATGCTCTGCAAACTCTTCTCAATTTATAGCCATATATGTACACATGTATAGTCAGAGAATATATTCTCTGTCCTATACAGAGAATATATATTGAGTTGGAGTCCATGAGAGAGTGGTGGATTGAATACATGAACGGTCAAAAAAGGGGCTGGCGAGTTTTACGATGCAAGGACCACTAAGCAAAAGGTGATGTTTTTTTACAATTTCAAACCATTGAAAAGTCATTCAACGGATGAGATTAAAAAAAGTCATTAAAGTAATCTAGAGAAGGTAGGGGGTTAAAAGTAGGGGTTGAGATAGTGCTTCCCTTTCAGAAATGGCACGTTTCATATTCCGACATTTCTCACAAAAAAAAATATATTTTAAAGTATTATCAGTGAATAACACACTTCAACCACCCACAAACCCGTATATATATATATATATATACATATATATATATTCATAATCATAAATTCTTCTTTAGTCCTAACTCCTAAAAGTGTAAACCAACTTGGCTGACTTTTTTCCCGACATCCCACAACAAATGTGACCTCCATTTGTGATTTGTGTTGAATTTTATTACACCCATTCAATTTTGTGTCCACAAAATTAATTCCCACTTTTGATCCAAATAAAAAAAATTCTGATAATATCATAATTATAAATTGCTGTGGGCGTTTTACAAATAAATTGATTGTTAAATGGTGTAGGGAAATCAATGTTGTAACTAGCACTATCAATATATTATCCACGGAAACAAAGCAGATAGACTTATTAATGGTTTTTGATCATTATCAAGTTATTAAAATCCTCGTGTTCCAATTTAAATACTACATACATATCTCTGTCCTTGGGACCATTGGGCCATTTATGGCAAATGATCTAAACCAATGAAAGCAAGTCATCAAATAGGGTAAGCATCTCTTCCTCACCACTCGACATTTCAAAAAAATAACAATTTCTTTATAACCAAGAAAAAACTCAACATACGTGTCTTTGAACGCCACATTAACTAAACTCGAACCAAACTAACTAAGCAAGCGTAAACCTACCCTTACAAGTTAGTTTTTATTGATTAGTTAGGCCGATACCCAATACAAACTACTTAAAAATAGTGACGTTAGAGTAGAATCAAAGTCCATGAGTCGGGGAGGGGGGGGGGGGGGAATGGAATGATTGCAAAACTAGCACATGAGTCTATTAAAAGATACTCATATATATATATATACACATCATATCAAGGCCTAAATTAAGCCCAAGTAGAATCAAAGTTTGATTTGGCCATCAAAAATTTGTTCAAACTTTGAAAGAGTTGGGACCTTCAGGGAGAGTGATGTCCTGCCATGTCTTCTTTTTTATCCCATAAAGCAGAACATAGCCACAGAAAGAGAAACTCAAGTACAAAAGATAGAAAAGACAGGGTGAGACATCTCAAACAAAACACCAAATAAAGCCTTATAGATTGTGTTTTCAAGCCTTAATAGATAAAGTCTCTCTCACACTCAACTTCTCTCTCTAGTCAGTCTGGATACACACAACACACTGAAAAGGAGCTAGCTGTCAACCCACAACCCTAATCTCTATATGCACAGTTGTTTTTGCCTGACGGGACTGCTCAGTTTAGCAGTAGCAGTAGCAGCAGCCATAAAAGCAGATATGGGTTCAGTCTCGAACTTCAAAGCAAAGCAACCCAAATACCCACAAAAGAAACCCCATTCACACACTGAATCAAACACTGAATCAAACGATTTCATGTAAAAAGTACAAACATCCACGTTGGTCTTCTTCGTCCTGTACACACCACTCACTCTGTCATTCAAACCCTGCAGACACCATTAAAGACTCTGAACAGAACGCGTGACTCATCTTTTCAGTTCTGCACACATCTCATAATTACACGACCTTTGAATTGAATATGGTTTTGATTAAAATTTCAATAAAAATAAAAACCAATCAAACAAGAACAACTTGAATTGAAGAAACAAACACTATTTCTCACATCAGAATTTTAAAAACTAATCAAACAAAATGATCCTCAATTAATATTTCAAGAAATTAATTAAGCAGATTTTCAGATACAAACCCTCAATAAGGCGGTGGTGGAGGCGGTGGCCTCGCTGTGGGAGCCCAAATTACGTCAGTGCCCAAGTTACAGCTATACACAGACATCCCGCACGACTGATCTCCGGGGGTCCCGCTCACTCCACCACCACTGGAAACCGGCGGAGAATGTCCATCTCCTCCACCTCCGCCGCCAGAAACCGAGTTCCCCGCCTCTTCCTTAGGCGGTAACCTATGGTAACTCGGATTGTTAAAAGAAGACGCAATTAGAAATACCGGACCCGCAGCCATCAACCCGCCCGCAACCGCTCCTCCCACGATTTGCCCCTGCGGGCCCGCAAGCGAAATCGTGAAGATATTCGGAGATGGATGCAAAGTCGTTTGGGGAAGAAACGTAGCATTGATGGAGAGTATGTCGAATCGACCATGGAACGTTATGGTAGCTCCGGGAGTCGCGGACGGCTGACGCAGAGTGACGTTAGCAACGGTACCCGATCCAGTGAGAACACAGAGCCCGAGATTTCTACGTAGAGAGAATCGGGATAAAGCATCGACGACGTCGTTTGCACCAGGAACTTCTAGAAGAAAGGGAGTCATGGCAGGTTCAGGGTCCCGAGTTATAATAACAGGTGGCTTGGGCTTGTTTTTGGAGCCGGGAGGTCTTCCTCTGGGGCGGCGAACGACCTCAATGGTAGCCCCATCGTTACTACCGGGGTCTTTGGGGTTGGGCTTGTGGGGTTGGGCCGAGGTGGTGGGAGTGGTGTTGCTTCGGTTGTCTTCGTCTTCTGAGAGCTGGAAGTGGTGGGAGAAAGGGTTCAGCTTGGAGAACATGCCTTGGCTGCTTTTGTGTTGATGAGGTTCTACGTATTCGCCTTTCATGCTTCTCTTCTCTAGTCGTCTTTGTTTCGCTTGGATTGGGCAAGAGATGGAGAGAGAGAGAGGGTGAGGGGAAGAATAGAGACAAGAGTTGGTGATTTTGATTGTGTTTTTAGTGAACAGAGGAGTGGATATTGAATGTTCTAGAGAGAGCGTGGTGGTTGGGGGGGGGAGAGAGAGAGGGGGGGTGGGTGAGCTTGGAAACTTAAGAATATAGAGGCGCCGCTGGTTATGGAGTGTGGGGTCCACAAGTGGGGGTACACTGAACAGTGGAGGCAAGTGAGAGAAGAGATTAGCTGAAGGCGACCAGCTACACCGCCTTTGTTTTGGATTTGGTTTGCTTTGTTCCAAATTTAGTTTGTAAAGCGAAAAAAGGGACCGACGGCATTGAAACTTGAAAGTGATTATTTTGAATGAGTAAATTGATTTGATTCACAATCGATTAAATTAAATATATATATATATATATTTGAAATTTGATTTCAATGAAAAATAAAATAAATATTTGAATTTAATAAATAATCAATAATTAAAATTATAATAATTTCTATTGAAGAGAGTCTTATTCACTGCTTTCAAATGAAAAATAATCAATGTAACACTTATTTATTTATATAAAATATTCAATTTGAGTAGTAATTATATTCAAAGAACCGAGTCTATCACCACAACTCCAATATGTTACTAGCTTGCAATTTTAATCCTTTAGGACTAGTGACTTTAAATTGCAAAGCTTTTTCAAACTTTGAATGCAAACTTTAGGATAACCGTATCTAATGCACTCTCTTTTGTGTCATCAAAATCTCAAGCCAGTCCTCATGTTTTCATATAGATGTCATGTATTTAGATTCATCATAAGACATTGATATAAATTTTTTTTTGACTTTGAATGCTTTAATTGGGGAGAATTGATCTCGAATAACTGAATGATTTTCCTACCAAATTTCGACCAATGAGAATTTTTCGAAAAGTGGATTTTATGGAGTGGGACCTCGCCCGCAGCTAGGTAAACGAAAATAAGTTGATGACGCGGCGGCTGAGATCATCTCTTCTCTTCCTCTAGGAGACGAATGGATCGGGCCAAGGTTTTCTGTGCTCTTTGAAGTTCATGGTGCCTGGAAAAGACTAATCGTAGCCATAGGTGTTGGACTAGGGCGTACCCATTGCTCTCACCTCTCTGTGATTGTGATGACCATTGAGAAATATTGAAGCAAAACAAGATTGCAAGATATAACAGTTCCGTTTTTTTTTTTTTAAAAGAGTATAAGCCCAAATAGTTTATTCTATGATAGTAAAATTTGACCTAGCTCCACGATACTAGTCAAAGAAATTACAAACCAAAGTTAAGGAAATGAGGCACTCGGATTCAAGAAAAAAAAAACCAAACAATCACTAGAAAACATTGGGGTGACAACATTGTCTCGAGATGAAAACGGATAGACTAAACAAATAAACATAAAAAAGACAAAACATTGTCTCAGAATGAACCCGGACAGACTAAACAAACAAACGGATACGAAAATCATAAATCACTAATGGTCTGGATCAAGTGATAGTCACTACTAATCACTTAATCAGTGATTATTACATCACATGATATATATAAATTTATTAATTACAACTTAACTACGGATTAAGTATGCGTAGGTCACTGAAAGATAGGGGTATTTGTAATTGGATCATTGAAGGAAAAATGTTTCAAATTAGGTCACTCAATATGCTAAATTCAGACAAATAGATCACTCTAGTTCAATTCTAATAAATTTTTGCCGGAAATTACTGGCATGTCTCATTTCTGTCGCAGATCAACAATTTTTTGACAATGTGGCTGGTACATGTCATTTTTAATAAAAACATTATTACATGTAATAATTTTAAACATAGAAAAAAAAACAATCGCACCATCGTCACGGCTTCAAGCTCATCTGAATCTATCATGGCTGCCCAATTGAAATATCTTATTTCACTTCAAAATTCAGTTTCTTTCATTGAATTTCTCAGCTACCAAACACAACTCATTAGCATAATTACGCAAAACCCATAATCACAACTACAAATCTAAGACTGAAATTGCAAGAAAGAAAGGGATATTCTTTGATTCAGAATGCTTCTCCTCTGCTCAGCAGCAATAGCCAAACCAAAGGCAATGAGATCAAATACAAAAACAACAATCAACAATCAACAATCAACAATCAACAATCAACAATAACTAAATCCATTGTTTTAAGGGCTTCCATCTCCAAGTTGAAGAAATCTATGTGATTGAGGAAGTATAAGGAAAAGAAGAGAAGAAAGGGTATAGTTTCAACTTTCAATCAACATATGCCAACAATCTACCAGTCAAAGCAAGAAGATGAAAAATTAATATCAGGGAACAACTATACCCCAAAAGAATTGCAGTAATAAGTAAGAAATATGGATGTGTTATTACCATAAAATACAACTAGTGTTTCTTCTCAAGCTTTTCAAAGGCAAAAACTCACTGACACATCCAAATACATAATAAATTGTAAGTATTCAATGGAATAACTAAATCCATGGTTTGTAAATCCACCAAATTTAAAAAAACTTGGGGAAAAAAAGTCAATGGAATGACATATTAAATCAATGGAATAACTATTTCGATCGTCTAAAGGCTGGAACCTATAGAGTTCGTCAAGGCAATTCTAACGGTGGTGGTGATGGTTAGCGGAGGGGTGGCCTACGATGACAAGATCGGGTTCCAAAAGTTTTGGTTGGTCGCAACTCCAATGTGAGATTCAAATGAAATAGCTGACTGTTGACAGCAAACAAATGCTGGGGATGATTCACGGCGCTTCAACACTTCAGTTCGGTGGGTCGGTGACCCTAATCGATGGTCGGACGATCGACCTTGGGTTCTGACAATGAGAGGAAGAGATGGATAAGAGAGAGAGCGTGAGAGGGCGGGAAGAGAGTGAATATTTGTGTGAAATTTTCAAAATTAAAAAACTTGTTCACATAGGATTGTTGACATGGACATGCCATATGGACTTGGGATGAGTTGGGCTATCAAGGTGGTGGACTCTTTAGCATTTTCCTTCGAAAATGTTATTTGTCCCAATACTTTTGATCCCAAATTTTCCCAATCCCATGTGGCATTGCCACCTAAGCTTGATGACATGGAAAACATGTTGACATGGATGGACACATTTGAAATTTAAATTTCTCATTTCTCTCTTCTCTCTCCATTCCTCTTTTGTTCAAAATTTAAAAATTAAATACTCCCTCCATGTTCTCTCACACTTTCATCTTTTATCTCGTGTCTTTATGCACATTATTTTTTTGTCATATAAACTCATGATTACATTGTTTTTTCTCACACAAACATATTATAACATTGTTTTTTTTTTCCACACAAACCTACGTTTACATTGTTTTCAAAACAATGTCATTTCCATAATAGACAAACATAAGATGGAGAAAAATGCACTACATAAACCAGTCAAGAATAACAATGTATATATATATATTATCTCGAAAACATATTTCATTCAAATGATTGTTAAACACAATGCTACATTGTTTTTCCTACAACACATGCCTGTAGTTACATTGTCAACAAAACAATGTATTTTCCCTAATATGCTAAATATAAGTTGGGGAAAAACTGAATTACAAACCAGTCAAAATAACAAGGTAAATATATTGTTTCAATTCATTCATAACAGCGTAATTTTCAAAATAAGAAAAAAAACTGTTATTTTCAAAATAAGAAAAAATAAGCAAGAAAAAAAACAAAGCACAAAGACTGCTTATCACATTGCTGGAGGTGATCGAAGATGTTGCTGGAGGTGAAGGTGGTCGGAGACTTTGTTGGAGGTGACTGGAAGCCCGGATCGACAAATTACATTGTCTTGTAAACAATGTAATTGCTCGGGGTCGTCTGATTCCGGTGGCTATCTGGCTGAAAAATGGTTGGGTAAGGTGCACCTTGACGTGTAAAGTCCAAATATGGGGTCCGTTGCTGGAAATGTCGTCGGAGGTGGTCGGATGGACGCGATTTGTGTCGAGATGTTCTCCTCCTTTGGGTGTTTTTTTTTGACGATACGCACAGGGACAGGTGGTATGGAGGGTCGGGAAATGATCGTGGTGGTCAGATGCTTCCGTTCAGTGGATCAATGGATCCGATCGATGGCGGGATGAAGGAGCTCCGGTGGTGGCAGTGCAAGCTTTCGTGAGTGGGAGGGATAAGAGAGAGAGGAGAGAGAAAGTGAAGGTAGAAGAGAGTGTGTGTGTGTGTTTTTATAGAGAGAAAATGCTGATGTGGAAGGATGATGTGACTTGCCACATAGATATGAGAAGATTTGGAACAATTTTTACTGGGTTATTTAGCAAGAATGATTTTCCTTTGTCCTTTGAGTGATGAGTTTGGGAAGAAAAATCTTAGAGTAAACAAAACGACGAAAAAAAAAAAAAAGGTGTATCTTTTAGTTACTAAAATGATAGTTTACACACAACCATTTGAAATACTGAAGACGAGACAAATACGCAGAAGAAAACTGAACGAGGACGCATCATTGATCAATATATGCCATGCGCTATCCACCTAACTCGCATTCATGGCGATTTCGAATACAGTGAGAGTCACGGTGTTTGTATATACTCTGCTAACTCTGTGAACCATTCTAGCATTATTGGAAACACATACCAATCAGGGGTACATACATTCATTTACACGCCAATTGGAACCTAACCAGTTGTACCTTAAAACAAATAAGTAACTAGTTCGGGCAGAATGTTCATCTTCACTTGTCACGCAATTTTTTTTTTTTAAATCCAGAATGACTCCATACAGTTTGTCATTTGGTTATCCATGTGTCTAAACTCGGATCATCACGCCTACACAAGAATTTCTCACTCGACGACAAGAAAAATTGAGTCAACGTCCAATGCGTGGTCACAAGGGTATTGCTCTTACAATATGTATCTAAACTCGGGTCGTCATCCCGTGCACATAAAAATTTGTCACTTGACAATATGATAAGTTGGGATAACGCCCATTACATGGTCGCAAAGGTATTGCAACTACTCTATGTATCTAAACTCAAGTCATCATCCCGCACGCACAGAAATTTTTCACTTGACCACATGATAAATTGGGTCAGTGCCCAGTACATGGACACATGAATATTACTCCTATTGAGAATCAAACTCAAAAACTTCTAGATCCATATGGTTTGACCACAAAAAGATTCAATATGTTCAAGCTAAAATTCTATAAAGCAAAGCTCAAAAACTCTGCCCCAATTACATTGCTACAAACTACAATTGCTACAAACTACAATGTTAAATTACATGTCCAACTATGGCCCAGTCACTTCCAGTCAAATTCCTGAACGAAAACAATAATAACTATAGCAATGCAAATGCAACAACAGTAACTACAATTTACCCAAGTTCAGCCAGCACCAACGAAGAAGATGCAGGCTCTCTCCAATGCTCTGTGTACCACAACAAATCTACTGCCTTCACCTTCAAGCGGCATTCTTGCGGGGCCTTCCCCTTTTCTTGGTGGCAGAAGCTTCCGTCGTGGCTTCCCTTCCATCCAGGATCGCTGCCGCCGTGCCACCACCACCACCATTTTTATCACTGCCGTTTTGTTCACCTGCGAACATTGGCGGCATCCAATTGGGAAATCCTGCAACTGCTTTTGCTGTAGTCTTCCCTACGTTCTCCGGAGTCTCCAAAGTATATCCGAGGGGGAAGAACGACCAGCAGCAGTAATAAGCCTCCTGCCCCGGTACAAACGGCGGCAAAGATGAAACCAACGCCGCATGAAAAGCCTTCTGACAATTCTGGCACCTCAAACAACATCCCTCGTAAACCCTTGGGTACTCGTACAGATTGTAACAGTAAGGACAAATTGTCCAGAAATTCGACAATCTCATCCGCTGATCCTCGTGGTTGTTTTGGCAAGCGGTTTGCTTATTCCTCGCAGATTGAGCGCTAGTCTTTCTAGCACTGGTTGGGCGTTGGATCTGGCTTTTCCGGACTGGCAACTTCGGTTGATTAGACAAATCAATCTTCGAAAACAGAGACATTTCACTATCATACAACATCTTCTTTGACGAATCCGATAGGACCGCCCACGCATCTGCAACTAATTTGAAAGCCTGATCTGCGAAGGAGAATTTGTTCTTGTCCGGATGGAGGAGCAAGGCTAGCCTGCGGTACTGCTTCCTGATGAGTTCGTTGTCAGACCGCCGGTCCAATTGCAAGATGGAATACCAGTCGTGGTGGTTGTTGACGCGCTTTTCGGCGGCGATAAGCACATCGAAGATCGCTAAGATCTGATCTGAGCCTTCTAAAAGGGGTTCGGTTTCTTGGGCCAATATCGCGAACTCACGTGAGCCGTTGAGGTCTCGCGATCCTAGAAGCTTCTCGGCGATTCCTAGCAGCCGTTCTGCTTCGGTTCTATTCGGATTGTCCGTCATTTCTTTTGTTTTTCTCGGAGATGTGGTGCGTCTATGAAGGCGGAAAAGGGAGACGTGGGTTTGAGCCTGCGATAGTCCGATGTGTTGCTGCATTACAGCCTAATATTCGTTGTGGGCTGGTGGGTGTTTTGGTCTTTTCATTTTATTATACATTCTTGCCATTTGCCAATCCCCTCAGAGGCGCAGAAAGCGAGACTGTCGATTGATGTCATTCCAGTTTCCACGGCATAATTAACATTGGGCCTAATGGGCCGAAACTCTTTGTAATAAATTATTAATGGACAATTACTAATAAGTCCAATTTGGAAGACCTATCTCAATAAGAATAATTAGGGGGAAAAAATTAATTATGAGGACACAATATGTTGAATTACATATATGTCCATCTATATTTAATAAAATTATAAAATTTAATGAATCAGTGGCTTTTCATTTTAGGCTCTCTCACATTTTCTCCATGCATCACATTATCAGTTTTGATTTTTTTTTCTCTTCTTAAACAATACTTCAAAATGATTTATTTCTCAAAATACATGACGAACTTTGAAAAAAATTATAGATTCTAAATCAACGTGAAAAACTTTTCCAAACATGATCACTCATCAATATATTCTGAGATTAAAAAAAATCTGGCATATAAATTTAGTTTGCACTCAATATAATTTATCCGTACTGCATATAATTTATCTGCACTGCATATAATTTATATGCAATGCATTAAAACTATTTATCTGTTGAGCATATAATTTGTCTGCATAGTAAATTAGCATATAATTTATCTACGATGCATAAACGTTATTTATCTGTAGAGCATATAATTGATATACATAGTATATAATTTATTTATTTGCAATAGTGTGTGCATAAATTTCAATATATAATTACCTTAACAAAACAACAACAAATAATGCAGATAAATTTAGTGCATATAAACTAATGCAGTTTAGTATTTGAACTAATTAATGGAATTGGCCATCTAAAATTAGGAGTTAATGATTAATGAACTAACCATGTAAACATGAATACCAAACCTTGCTGACCTTGTAGTGGCAATTGTCTAGTTGATTATATCTTCAGACTTAAGGTATACGATATCCGAGGTAGTAAGTTTGAACCAACAGTTGTAATATTCATAGTTTTCACACCCGGATCAGCCCGTCAGTCAAACCGTGAAACCTGTGACTTGGAGGTATACACGAGCAAACTCATGTAGTTCGACCGTTTGTGCAATGGGTCATCACCAACCGTGGGTTATTTCGTCAAATCTATCGAACTATGAACCAGCGGCTTATTTAAAAACCCGTTGATAGGTGAAACGCCTGATTCAGACGAAAACTCTCGACGACAGCTCACGACAGAGAAGGGAGACGCAGACCAGATATGTAGATCCGCGAAGTAAATCAGAGATGGAGTGTGTCGAAGCAGATCGGAGTGGAAGGGGGTCGAAGCAGATCACATTGGAAGGCATATTCACCACAAGAGTCCAGGCGACAAGAAAAAAGGAAAGTGGTATTGCTATGAGGAAATTGTGGGTACACCTCCCAATTTGTCAGGTATATTACGAAGAATGACATGGATCGGTAAGAAATACCATTCCGACACAATATGAGGCGGTGTGGACATTTGATTAACAGGTATATTATTGTAGGAATGTGTGTCTCTGAGATGATGAGAGAGATGGAAGTTTGCGATGAAGAGTTTCTCATTGAGTAAATTTTGATGGAGAGACTCCAATAGCTAATGATTCTCTACTCTCTAGAGTCTAGAAGACTCATTGTAAATATCTAAAATACTATATTATTTTTTGTAATATATAATATACGTAATGAGACTCCATTATAATAATATATATTATATATTGGAGTCTATAGAAGACTCCAGTATTGACTATGCTATTATATAATATACTATTATATACTATAGCTAAATGAAAAAATAACTATATAGTTATATTATATACAATATAATTAAATATTTATTATTTTATTATTTATTAAAAACCTGTTGTTCAACTTTCATGGTTAAAAAAGTCTTATCCGTCGCCAAGCTGGATTGGATGTTTCTTGGTTAAAAAAGTCTCAGAAAGGTACGTTTTGTCACGAGCTCAAAGACTTCCCTGGCCACCAAGGCTGGCATCCCGGGTATGAAAGGTTGTTATAATTCGATATCATGTTGAGTACCAAACATCATATGTCAAGCGAACCAAATTGTCTCACCTCACTCAATCGAGACTAGATGTTAACAATATCTCATCAAAAGCTGAGACATTTGTGGAATAAGATAAAGTTGGCGCAACATCCTCAACCTTAACTCTATCTTTATCTCCAACAACAAAGTAACCAACAACTTTATCTTCACCATGTTTGGTTTATCTTCAAAGATTAATCTTAGTTTGTTGTAACAATAAATGTATTGTTCATTATCACTATACGTATTGTAGATTGTATTTATATAAAGGTTGTAAGCTCAAACTGAACGATTGAATCAATATACAGAACATATTATTTCCTTATATGGTATCAGAGCCCTCTCTCTAACGAGTTGCTACAACCACTACCACCCCTCCTGCTAATGCTCCTCTGACTTTAGCTGCAAATCAAATCACCATCAATGTTGATGCTTAGTTGCCACTCAAACTAACATCTTTCAATTACTTCTCCTAGAAAGCACAATTCATTTGGATACTTTGAAGGTACCTTGTTGTGCCCCTCTAAGACACGGACTTGAGATGACCAATCCATTCGTAATTCAGATCACTTACCATGGACACGACAAGATCAACTTATTATGCATATTATTCTTTCTTCTCTGAGTGAATCAGTCATTCCCTTGGTTTATTATGCAGTATCAAGTAATGAGACTTGGACCAGACTCTCTCGTCTCTATTCCAAACGCTCTACCAGTCACATGATTCATCTCAAGGACAAACTTTATACAATTACTCGTGATTCTTTATCTGTCACACACTTTCTTATCTCCATCAAACAAATTGCATATGAACTTGCTATTCTTCGAGCTCCTCCAAGTGATGTTGATCTTCTTATCTATGCCACCCGTGGTCTTGGTTCAGCTTACAAAGACTAATATTATCACATCCATCTGTACTCGAGATACTATTGTTCCATTTGAAGAATTGTTGATAAGATTATCGACAATGAAACCTACCTCCTTCACAGTGATAATCACCATCCCGAACCTATCCCTCCTACTGTCAATCTCGGCCACCAAACAATACCGTCCCAACAACTTTAATTCTCAGTCAGTTAACTGTCAAGCTCATCCTCACCTTCGCACCCAACGTCCCTCCGCCAATCATGTCACCACATCTACTGATGCTTCCCAACCGTGGATAGTTGATTTAGGAGCGTCTTATACTAGAGTGTGTGTTATCCACCGTTCACATAGAAGTTTTCAGGGATAAAGACCAACATATGCAAGGTTTTACATAGTCAATTCTTGTCATCTTATACCCTTATGGTATCAAGAATTCAAGACCCTCTGAGGGGAGTGCACAAGATTCTGTCATCCCCTCCAAGCACACTATGACGAGTAGTGTTCCAAAGGTTCAATAGGATGACATGACAAACTTTTTTTTCATCATAAATCACAAATGAATGGACAAGAGTGATGGAATAAAGCTAGTTTTCAAAATGGATTCAAATCAAATGCCCAATAAATACTATGTATCTTCAAAACTAAAAAAAATCAATTGACTAGAAAAAATGCAGGACGAAAATTTGTCTTATATGCCTCCCATACAGATGCCAAGTTCCATCTCTAGACGTGCTGCTGTATCTATTTCAATCGGACAATTGTAGTATCAAGTGTCTCAAATTGAGAGAAAAAGGAAAAGATGGTACTTTGGTCAATAAAAGATACATTTTAAATAAGTTGTTCTTGAAATAAATCTTATTCACTTATGAATCTTATCGCTTGGAAAAAATTAGAGTGGACCTATTGGAATAAATATTTGATTTGAGGGACCTATTGCTAAATGACCTGTTAATAAATCAAAAAGAGATCCTCTCTCCTTTGCTTTTCTTTTATTTTTTGAAATACCATTGAGAAATATGATTTTTTTGGACATCAACTTCTATTTGGGCTTTGAAGGAAAATCGGCCCGTTTATGAAATTTTGGAGCCTTAACAATCCCCAAATTTACTTCGTTTGGGAACCGAAAATGTACAAAATAGCCCTAGCAAGTGTCCACTTTGAATTGTGTGTCGAGCTACAACCTATGTTTTAAATATGAATGCCATAATCATACCACCCTGCGGTATAACCTGTCCAACTGGTCAAACTTTGAATTGTGTGTCAAAATGCAACCTATGCTTTAAATATGGATACGGAAATCGGACCCGGGGGAGTGCCGGTGCATTAGTGCACCGGCTATTAACCTGCTCATTGTTAAGACCATTAGATGTTAACATTTATATCTGACGGTTCATATTTAACTTAATAAAAAAATAGGATAAATGCTCTGTGTTTAGATTAGGTCTCTCACTATCGCGCATTGTCCTTCCAGTTATCCGTCGCCGCAGCTTCAATTGTCTGAGCTCGAACTTCCCGTCATCCTCCTTGTCGAATCAGCACAAAGCTTACGTGACGGTGGCTTCTCTCCTCTTGAAAACGAAGTAGCTTCTCGTAATCAAAGTTTTCCTCTCTTGTGTTTGTAGTCTCTCTCTCAAAATCAAACAGTTTTGATTCAAATCCTGGGTTTAGAAGTTGAAGTTGGTAGTCTTCCTCAATCTCAAATTCAACAGCCTATTCCACTGAAGGCTAGAGGTGGCTCCCCTTCTGGCTACCATAAGGGGCGATGTTTTTGTCACCCGAAGAAGGATTTTTCCCTTTGATTGTCTTCTCTGTGTTTTTTTTTGGGTTGATTTTCAATCTTCTCTGGCTTCTCTGTTTGGTGTTGGGTTATTGGCTTCAATGTCTTCAAGATTGGTTCTCTAATGGTTCGAAGATGGTGGACCTGGTTTTTGATTTTTTATCTGATCTCTTGGTAGAGATTCCTTCTGTAAAGACCTGTTCACTGACTTTTTACTGCTTGTTAATTATCCATCAATAATTTATTATTGATGATTTATCAAAGAAAAAAACAGAATTTCTCATCTTTACCGGTTCAAGACTCCATTGTTGTTAGAGAGAGAAGTGAGAGATATGAATCCTAAGATCTAATGGCTTAAAAATTGAACAGGTTAATAGCCGGTGCATGAGTGCACCGGCCCTCCCCCGGATCACTACCCGTGCGGTATAACCTGTCCAACCGGACGAGTGAGACGAAGATAAAATGTATATATACATTAAAAGTAACAAAAAAAAAATCAATTTGTTTTGGTGGCTAACATTAGTGATTTAGCATTTGAGTTATTAAAAAAATCAATTTGAGTATTTTTCTTGGAGACTTCGGATAGTAATTAAATTTTTATTTGTATTTATCTACAAACAAAAAAGTGAATTCAGTTAGAAAATGTAAATTTTTTTAAAAAATATGTATAACACGATTTAACACAGGTAAAATTGTATGATTCAACCAGTTTTAAATATTTTTTGATCGGCACCATTCAACCTAGTTCTTTTTTAGTTAAATAATATCTGTGAAGGGTGGTACCCGATTTAACTGGTTGAATCGATAAATATTGGCCGGAGGATGGTCAAAAAATTGATCTGGAGCACTATCCCCTGGCAATGTTGTCAAGAGGCATGCTCAGGATTTAGGGTTTAAGATTTTTTTCTTGAAAATCATCTATAGTCAACTACTCAACAACACAAAAAAAAAACTAAAAAAAATAATTTAAAGAGGATTGGTGGAGGTTAGTTGCACTTCACAGATTCTCAGTTGCACCTCAAATCTAGGAAGCCCCATTAAAATTTTAACCTGGTCTGAATACACTACTTTTCTATGTTTTTTTAAAAAAAAAACCCAAGACACCTAAAATACAGTTATGACCAACAAAACAGAGCAGAGATAGGCTGGGGCACTGGTGAATGGGTATATACGCAAGCTTGATGGTGTCATGGTTGATGATGTGAAAGATAGGTTGGGGGCATCCCAACTGTAGTAACTTTAACATTATACCATAGCAAGGGTCTCTTTTTTCCCCTAGAAAGAGATCAAGAAAGTTATGGCCTTTTCAAAAGTGGCTTTCTTTCGTTCACCTACATTAACTTTGACAAGGGAAGACCTTCAAAAATGGCTTTTTTTCCCTTTGATTAGTATAAAATTCATCTCTGGCGTTTTTAAGTTTATCCAGTGACGAAAGAGTCGGTTGAAGGGGATAGCAGAACAAGGGAAGATCGAAAATCAAAGGTAGTGTGATACCAGGTGAGACAAACTTATCAGGTCTTCTGGGTACTCCATCTTTTCGTTGTCAGAGCTCTCATCATCGGAGATGTCATGTCGGTGAAGTCTTTGAAGCCTGGATCATCATGGTAATCATTGTCGCCCATTAGTGTTGACAAAACAGAGACAAAAAGGTGAGAGACGAAACATAGGGGGAGAGGAAAGAAAAGAGGGGAATGAGGGAATGAGTGACAATTTGGCGCGTTGGGATGTTTTACAACCTAAGATTTTTTTCTGTGTTTTTGGGTGTGAAGAAAGAGAATCCATGGAATGCAAACTAGCCCCCAGCAAAGGGATTTGGGGGGTAATTACTAGGTTTTTATGGTGACAGTTTGTCGTTGTTGTACACAAAAAACTGTTACTATACCGATCACTTCGGTAACTCAAATAATGTAACGGTTACTGTTATCGATAGTGTCAATAAACCGTTGGTCGATATACTGATCGATCGATAACGATGAACCGATAATTGATAAACTCACCGTCTCCTTTTGGAAGTATAAATTTCTCTAGTAGGGAAAGACAAATCTAGGCACATATATATTGCAACAACAAGGCAAAGGCAAATTTGGGCAAGGACTCCTCATAATTCATAAGATTACAAGACTCAGCTTAAATTCTTCCATAAAAAAATCGAAGAGAGAGACACAAACATGTGACTAAAACACTACGCGAACAAATAAAAAATAAAAAACAGCAAGGAAGATCAACAGAGTTATGGCGTTTCTAGAAACATGACTATACATAGAGAAACTGAAAACTGAAAATATGACTATACAATTAAACATTACTATTGCTGGATCATTACTTGCAGATTACCACTCCTTTGACCAGCCATCTTCTTACTATCATTTTAGAGCATCCATATCAGTTATTCTTAACAGATTCTCTAAAATACAGTAAAACGTGTCCTTTTACAATTTCACAGAATTACAATTCAATAGCACGTCACATCAACTCTTCTATAACTTAAAATATTTATTTTTTCATTCACTTTTAATATTTTTTTATTTAATTTTTACCGACTATATTTTAAACAAAAAACATATTTTTGACTACATCATATTCAAATAAAATAAAATATAAATATAAGAAAATATTAAAATGTATATTTATACATTTTATGCAGATTTTTTTTTGTTTAATTGATTATTTCAATGGTCACTTTCAAACACCAACGGTCAAAATTCAAACATCACTTTCCGACGATCACATACTTTTTCTATAAAAAGAAGAACTTTCCAACTTCAGTTCTTCATCTCTCACCACTTATTCATCATATTTCCTTTGCACAATAAATTCTTTTTTCAAGCGTATACAAAAAATTTATGACGATTCATCCTCAAACTCTTCCTCTGAGGATGACTTTGAAGATCTTTTAGTTATGGTATATGAAAGAAAACGATTTGAATGTAAAGAAGGATCAACGTCACTTACTGGTAAGTGTGGTAATTAATTTAACAGTAATTCGTGGCTTTAGAAATTATAGTCAAATCACAAATGTCCAAATTACAGGAGCTGATGAGGCCACCAATTTTTATGTTTCATACACCACATCCTCTAAAATAGGATGGCGGATGACTTTAGTAGAGCTGATATTGGTGCTCTTAATAGCACTATATTGTCATTAGAGGTATTGCCATTGTTCCACTTTAGACTAATTTTTTTGTTCTATTTGTGATATTATATGACCCGGAAAACATTACTATACAGATTTTTCTATGAGCAGTCTTTTTGCCCGCGATTAATCCTGGTTATGCCCTATTCACGGATCGAGGCTTTTTGAACAATTATTTGCACTATCCCATTTGAATAGTGATTGTTACAAGGATAATTTAATTTCTTGCAATACCCTTTGCTTATGATCTATTTTGGGGTAACTTTTTTTTCCAAAGAAAATTGTTATCTTGCCATATCCGATATGAAGGCCATGAACACTTTTGCCCTTCCCACCCTTTCCTTCCTGACAATGAAAATTAAGTAGTATACTTCCATCTTAATGCTATAAGGTAATTCTCTGAAAGTTGACAACAATATTTGCAGTTTATTGAATTTGTTTTTACTTTATCATAGGATAATCTAGAAAGCAGATAGCAGTTTGCTTATTTGCCTTCTGGAGGAACTCCTTTTGAGCAAATCGCAACTGCAGCAAAACTTCAAGGCAGTGCTATTCCATATTCATTCTAGGGTTTTGGAGCAGAGGGTTTTGGGAACTAAGGATTATCAACGAAAGAAGCATAAGACTGTGTTGATTCATCCCCAGAAACATCTTACGAAGCAATAGATGATTTGGATGATGATGAGATTCTTGAAAATGGCCCTCTGGAGGATGATGTGGGTGCCAATGATAAAAAGATAATTGATCAACAGTCTCCATCAATGGCGAGCATTGTGTCGGCCCCTAGCGAGGTGCTGGATCCTTCTGTGGTTGAAGATTCTCAAGACCCTGATTAGATGGATGATAGCATTGTCATTGAAGATTTTCAAGACCCTGATAGGATGCATGGTAGCATTATCATTGAAGATTTGCCAAATAAGATGCATGATAGCAAGGAAAATGGAGACCTCCCCTCCTGTGAAGAAAAAATGTGATGTAATATTGTTTCTTCAAGACCCCAACATTACAGAAAATAGATTGTATCAAGAGACTGAAATGGTTGGCAGCATGTCAGTCCTATTTGAGGATGGTATGCAAATTACTGAAATGACGTAGTAGAACGTGTGGCAAAGAGACTACGACTTACATCTCCTGCGGTGGGGGAGGATGTAATGGCCAGAAGTCAGCCAAAGGAGGATTTCTGCTTGTAACGAAAATGATGATTGAACATCGACGTTGTTTATGTTACTACATTAGGTTTCAAATCTACTATTTTACCGGGTGAGTCTTGATGACACAAACACAGTTAATCTGTATGTAATAACAATGGTTGGTGTGTTTCCTAATCTTGTTTTGTTACCATCTTACATTTACTAATTTTTCTAAAGGCCATCCATAATAATAAAAATACCCCTCTAATGAGATGACAACATGTGGTATCACATTGATTGAAGGAGAGGAAATCGGGCTAGGGAGAATCTCGATACACCTAGATATCACCTCCACTTGTACTCCCCTATATGAATTAACAAACATGACATTGGGAATCCCTTGTGACCAAAATGTCTTGGGATACCGAGGAGACCTCATCACTAGCTGAAGAAGATCTGTAATGAGATGTTTAGGGGATTTACCCTCAGAAATCACATTCGTAATCAAGGGCAATCCATAATTTGAAGTTCATATAAAATGCGACATCTACTTAGGTAAATCTCTCTCACTTCTTTCACTATTCATTTGAACTAAAGAAGGAGCTCTAAAAACCGAGCTGTCTCACTAGCCTCATTTCCTACCAATCTAGCTTGTGCGTCGGAACGTCCTTGAGGTACCCCTTGGTGACCTCAAAGCTCACGGTTACTACTTGTGCAACAATAACCTCTTGATCCCTAGTTTAGTCAATTGAGATGCCTACAAAACTAAACGATATGTTATCCGAACAGTTGAGCAGTCAGTTCGATTTTCATCTCATCAGTCACATTTATTGCTAAAATCTCATGCGTAGTAGCTACAATCTTGTTAAAACAATAAAAGAAAATGCACAAATGGTTAACTACTACTCTTTTTTCTTAATGAGCTAATTATTACTTATTTAAATCACAAAAAATAGTTCTCAACTAAAACCACAAAACGACGTAGTATTAGTCATCCTGATAGATGTCGAGTATAGTGACGCACAAAGTTGTATGCCACCAGCCCACCGCCGCAGCTTCCATTTCTTCTTCCTACAATCCACACTTGGCAGTCGTTACAACATCTCGGAAAAATTAGGGTTAGGGTTTTACGCTTGATTGGCAAACGATGAAGACGTTTTTCTACCAAATCTGCCAGAATCAACCTCAGAGATTGTCTCTTGCAGGGCTTTTCTTGATTTTGCTCCCGGTTGTCCTTCCGAATCTCTTCGGTCCATTAGGCCGTGCATCCCCTTCACTGTTCTCCGTATGTTGTGCTATCGTCAATTTCATCTGATAAGTTCTTCCTTAAAATTCTGAGGTTATGTCCAAGCCATGGGTGTTATTTGTGGTTGCTGATTGTGTTTCAGGAGTGGAATGCTCCAAAACCTGTGCACTTGAATTTACTGAAAGGTGCTTTCAGTCGCCATACTGTAAGTAGGTGCCTTCTTTTCTCTTTCTTTCTTTGTTGTTTTTAGTTCGTTTGATTGAGACAAGCCATGGAATTGTTTTTGGAACTATTGAAAATATAATTGCGTTTGTTTAATTTTCTCTTCAGTCCATCAGACATCAATCTGAGCTCTGGTCTCCTTTACCCTATCATGGCTGGAAACCATGTGTTGAACCACCCGCAACTGTTCCTTGTAAGTGTCTGAAGTTAAACCTGAGATGCAAACGTGGACTTTCTCATGATACAGTTAGTGGTTGTTCTGTGGGACCGAGATGATATCGAAATTTTTCGTGGATTTGCATTTATATCTCGCAGCATTGCCAAGAAAATCTCAGGGATATATCCAGGTATTTCTTGATGGAGGGTTGAATCAGCAAAGAATGGGGGTAAGTAATCGTGTCACATTTGTTGCTGGTTGTTAGGAGAATTATAGGAGGATATGGTTGATGTTTGTGCATAATGCTTTTTCAATCACTGTTTTTCCGGATATGTTATTTACCATCTCTTTTTTTTGTTACTATTAAGATATGTGATGCAGTTACTGTTGCTAAGATACTGAATGCGACACTTGTGATCCCACACCTTGAAGTAAATCCTGTTTGGCGAGATTCAAGGTACTGCATGAATGATTTATTTCTTGGAACCGTATTTATCATCGTCTCTTCTCTTAAGGGACTGTTATGTGAAAAGCCTCATTTTCTACAGTTCATTCGTGGACTTATTCAATGTGGATCACTTCATCAGTGTTTTACGCGATGATGTTTCTATAGTTACAGAGCTACCGAGCGAGTATTCTTGGAGCTCACGAGAGTATTATGCCACAGGTATACGAGCTACTAGGATTAAAACAGCGCCTGTTCATGCTACAGCTGACTGGTATCTGGAAAATGTATTACCCGTTCTGCAGAGGTTGGTTAGGTTTCCTTATATATTAGATTTCGTTTCCCCTTGAGTTTTTTCACACCAGCAGTTTGTAACTGATCCTCTTTCTTTTTCTTGGTTTGTCTTTTTTCTTTTTGGAGTTCATTTGTTCAACTATTTTCCTTGGTCTCCCCTTGAATCATATGGCTAGGTTCTTACTCCTGGTTTTTGGATTTTCAGCTCACTGTATCTGGTCTTTTACTTTGTGGAAATTGATGAAGTGCACTAGATTATGTTTTCAGGGGTTCTTCTTGTCCTTTGGAGCCAGGAGCTTGAAGAATCATATTGATGTCTTTCTCTCTACATTCTTATAGCTTCGCTTTTCTTTTGGATTCGTGCATGGTTTTCCTGTTGGGAATTGGGATACTTCTATATTAAATTTTTGGCTTGTACATTTTGGTGAATAAGTGGAGACTGGATATTGCAGTCTTTAATATGAATTCTTATTGTAGGTACTTCTAGACTATAATGCTTAACTGCTCATTACACTAGGGTTTTCTTATTGTTGCAGTTATGGGATTGCTGCAGTTGCTCCATTTTCTCATCGCCTAACTTTTGAAAACCTGCCTGTAAACATCCAGCGCCTACGTTGCAAAGTCAACTTTCAAGCATTAGTTTTTGTTCCTCAGATCAAGGCATTAGGAGAGACAATAGTAAATCGCCTTAGATATTCATCCGGCAAGCTCCAATCATCAGGAAATGAAATGCGGCCGGGGAGAATGGATGATATTGGAGAAGGAGTGGGAAAGTTTGTCGTTTTACATCTTCGCTTTGACAAAGTAAGAATCTCTGCCTCAACCACTTGAGGTAATTGACTGAGAATTTATGAATGAAAGTCCTAAGCTTCCGAAGCTTCTTGGACTATGTTAGATTATGAAATTTGTTAGCTCTATCATGAACCATAAACAATGAATTGAATAAATTTAGGTGATTTGTCGTATTTGGCGCATCATCAAGCTTTGGAGTCATTATGTAACTTTTATGTAATACAAAAACAGCAGCCAATCCACTGCCCGTGCTTTATTTATAGCTCTGAAAGGAATCTGCCTACTGCTGTGTGTTAGACCTTTCATAAAATGCCTATTTGTTGTTGACAAGTGTGGTATTTATGATGTTGAATGTCAACTCTCGGTAAACTTCTTGTTTTGATTTGAGCAAGTATTTCTCTGTATTCCATTCCCTGACACAGTCACTTATAGGATATGGCGGCTCATTCAGCTTGTGATTTTGGTGGAGGAAAAGCTGAAAAACTGGCTCTTGCAAAATATCGTCAAGTTATTTGGCAGGGAAGAGTCTCAAAAACTCAGTTCAGTGATGTAGAATTGAGAAACCAAGGGCGCTGCCCATTGACTCCTGAAGAGATAGGATTGCTGCTTGCAGCTTTGGGCTTCGACAATAAGACTCGCCTTTATCTTGCATCACACAAGGTTTTTGTCCCCCTTGCCCCTCTCTCTCTCTCTCTCTCTCGTCAGCAAGATGATAATTGCTTTCTGCCATTATTTATTGATAAGTTAGAAGTTTGGCTTCGGCATGATTGTCTGCAGTTTGAAGAGTAGGAAGTTCTTGTGGGCTGTCATCTGCTTTCTCAGTGAGGAGAAGAACTCTTATTTTTTGAAAGAATTAAAGATGAGATTGATCTTCTTTCAGGTTTATGGTGGAGAAGCAAGGATCTCAACTTTGCAAAAACTGTTTCCCTCGTTGGAAGATAAGAAAAGCCTTGCCTCTAAAGAGGAACTGGCCAAGGTTGAAGGAAAGGCTTCTTTGTTGGCTGCGATTGACTATTATGTTAGCATGCAGTGTGACATTTTCATCTCTGATTCTCCAGGAAACATGCACAATGCTCTGGTAAACATATTTCTTTATTTTATTATTCTATATATTTTAGCTCAACAGTACATATGTTCTTGGAGGTGTTGTGCATACATCGTTCTATTGGAATCCTGGGATCATGAACTCTGGTTTTGCCGTTATGTAATGGCCTCCGCTATAGTTAGCAAAGGAGCATGTGTACTGCCTGCCGCCTGGGTTAAAACTTTTTAACTATGGTACATATGATAGCTAGACTTCCAAATCTTTTCTTCTTGTGCTAGAGTTGAAATGTTACTTCCATATCCAGTAACTTGATTATAGTCTAGTTGACATTTTGTCTCCGTTACCAGGTTGGACATCGAGCCTATCTAAACTTGAAAACCATTAGACCAAACATGATACTTTCCAGCCAGCTCTTCCTGAGCAAGAGCATGGAGTGGTCAGAGTTTCAACAAGCAGTTATCAATGGACATAGAAGTAGACAAGGGCAGATAAGATTAAAAAAGGAGAAGCAATCCATATATACCTACCCTGCTCCTGATTGTATGTGTCAAGCTTCATCAAAATAGACCGGAGATTGATGTTGATCTTTGTTCCACTCTATGTGGTTTTATAGTTTTTTGAACTTTGGAATGATTTATTCCGTTTCCTTATTGCTTCTTATTTCATCGAAATTCACCTTGAGCTCCCCATTACTGGTGACGATGGATTAGCAAGTGATGTTAGCAGGACTCGAGTGGCAACTACTTAAGTGATAGTCCAATGGTGAATCACTCTAGGGTCAAACTGGGAACAATGATCTTGTGGTCACGCGTTGCGTTGCGTTTTGACTAAACTTATTTATAGAAAATTTCTATCCGCTCAAATCCAACAACTTGAGTTTAGGATCATATCAAATGTTTAAAGAGTAATTGTAAACTGGCCGTAATAATCTTGTGAATCTTGTGATCACGCGTTGCGTTGCGTTTTGACTAAACTTATTTGTAGAAAATTTCTATCCGCTCAAACCCAACAACTTAGTTTAGGATCATATCGAATGTTTAAAGAGTAATTGTTCTCGGTATAAAAAAATAAGTGAGTAGCATATAGAATGGCTTGTTCTCATATCGTATGCGAGGAAGAACATGGCTTACATGCTTGGATCGTGAGGAACTAGAACTTCAAATTCCACATCAATTATAGTCTCAACACAACTCGTTACATTTGTTCATTAGCCAATCAATAATTTGTATTTTCATAGTAGTTGAGAGTCATCAGTCGGACATCAAGCACATAATTCCCTCATCTCTCTCCAATTACATGAGCCAACAATATTAGATTCAACTATTTACAGACGCGGGTGCTCATGAAAAATTGCATAATGCCAGCCTTTAAAAAAGCAGCACAGCTCTTATGCACGAGTTTTAAGAAAAGGCCTTGTAAATGGCCATATTGGTGACCTTTCTTAATCCTGCTGATCTGCAGGCATCTGACCATCTTTTGTATCCTTGACCGCAGGAGGAGATCCATTCCCATTCCTGTGGGCAGCCAATTCCTTTGGTTGAGCGAAGATAGAAGGAACCATTTCTTCCTCGATAGGAAGTACTCGTTTTGAGCCCTCCAAAGCAACACCAAGAACAATGTTATCTTCCAATGGAGGCCGCGCCATTGATGCTGATGATGCAGTAGACTTCTCAATAATTTGTTTCGAATGAGACATGGCAGAAGAACCATCAGTTCGTCCACCACCAGATTCTTGGTTAGTAGCTGAAGTTTTCTGGGACGTTCCCTCTTCTATGGTTGTGCCTTCAGAGATGATTTGAACATTATCCTTCAATACATCTCCATTTTCAACCGGGTCCTGCATTTCAGCTGAACCATCAGCCATCGAATTCCAAGCTTGGGAGTTAGATGCTTGTGTTGGTGAAACATGAGAGTCTACACCTGATTTTGAGGTTGAAGTTGCCAGGACCTTATCATCTTTGGAGTCGGGATTTAACACTGGCGAAGACTTGGCATCTTCTTTGGATTCAGATGTAGATGTAGCCTTGACCTTGGCATTTTCCTCATTTGTCAGAACTGAACGCGTCACGTTTTTGGCTTTATCATCGCCATTAATTTTATAAGATGGTTCAATCAGCAAAAAAGGACGGTGAGCAGCTGCTCTAGAACGAGTAAAGTCCATTTCAGAAAATGGCACATTCTCCAAGTCAGCCTCACTGTATACTTTCTGAATTGTACGGATAGGAGTCGCAAGTCTGGCCCGATGATGGCTGATAACTCTGAGAAGATCCAAGATTATGGCTTCCTGTTTCATCCACAGGGAAGTCGTATGTTAAGTTACTAGTACAGACAGCATGTGGTTAATTAAACTACCAACACTAAGAAAGGAAGATGTCTCATCGAAGTCCATAGCAATGCCAGTCTCTCATCTAGAAAATGGAAGAACCCTAGAACATTCATATTATGTAGGTTTTGAATGGAAAAAATAAATTTACCGCAAACCCTCTTATTTTGCCTTTTAAGTTCTTTATGAAGCATTCCAATGAAGCTTCTCCTTCAACAGGATATTAGAATAGCAGGATATTGCAAATATTTAAGCTGGTACCTCAAGTCTTCCATCCCAATCGAGAATACTCAGAGACACAGAACAAAATCTAAAAGAAAACATCTAACCATATAATGGAATATCCTATCTTTCAATTTTTGGCAATGGCTGGTCGAATATATTTTCTATATCCTTAACGAGGGTCACCAAGAGTCTATTTGGAATTGACAAAAAAAGCACAATAGTTTCTGGACATCCAAATAAAATGAATTTATAAAATTGACCTAGTCAAAACAGTATAGAGTCCAAATCATTGTCTATAAACCAAAATCATCTTATATCTCTATAATAATTGTCTAAAATAGCTTGCTTTGCACTAAAGACGTCACAAGAATACTACTGTAAGATTTAGCTTACCTTCACACAAAGATACTCTTCAAAATGCGAGGTTTTCACAAAGCAAGATACCAAAACCTGTAACAAATAGGGCCAATGAAAAGTTAAAACTGGACTCGACAATTGTTCATTTCCCCCGCAACCCCCCAACAACAACAACAACAACAAAAAGAGTTAAACTTTTCGCATCCCAAATGCTAGGTTGTAAAAAGATCACTATAAATAGTAGAGATGTGTTAGACCCATGGTTAAACAGTATGAGAAAAGAGAGAATAAACGAAATGGACACTTGGCCTGATGGGAATGGAGCACTTGTCTTATCCTGGTTGGTGACCTTTGTTCTAATGTTTTCTTCTGTTTTATTTAGGAAAGGGCTGAGGAGAGAGACCTTAGTTTTGGAGTTCTGGGAGGTTCCTAGCTCCTTGAATTGCTAGGTTTTCTACTGTGTTTACGATTTCAGTCTCTTTGGTTGTAATTTTCTGTTGTTATTGCAAATATATCCTTTTGGTGGGTCTGAATCTATCAAGATGCAACTGTGATATATAAACGGGCTAGAAGCGTAACCATAAGAGCCTGACTTTCTGGATTGATATTTTCCAGAAAAACCCTTCTGTGCAGCCTTTGCTGCTCCACTTGATGATTTTTAGCTAAGACCTTGCGCATGTCAGCTACAATATTCTGTGGAGAGATTAAGTGAACATAGTATGAGAAAGTAACCAAGAAAAGTCAGATTCGCAAGCCTGGCCACCATTCAAGAAATAACAATGCTACTCACATTGATTTTATTGACATCCAAGTGACTGATAGCAAAATAGGTCTTGATGCGCCAATGAGTTTTCTGGCTAAGATTTCTCACAACATTCACCGTGAACTTATGGTTTGGAATGTGAACCGCTTCACGATCATCGCCTCTTATAATTGTTGGTGACCACCAACCCACATGCTGAATGAAACAACAGAAAACACAAATTATAAAAACAGCTATAAACTGAAAATTGTAGATGCAAACTACTTAGTATTGCAGAAGAGAGAGGATTTTAGTTGCTACAAGCCTACAATCAACTTACATTTTGATGGAGTTCACTGGAGGAAGTATATGCACACAATTGCATAACAGATTTCAATATTAGTGAAAGAAACACAAACCTCAACTGTACCAGAGACTTCATAGCCTTCAATCTTTGTTTGAATCCATTCATTGACAACAAACGGCCTTGTTGCATGTATCATGACACTCGAAAGAAAATTTGTAAATATCTGAAAGCATAAAAAAGTTTATAACGAAGTAAATGAATGTCCCCATGAAAAATAAAAAGGTGAAAGGCTTTTCACTCATGGAAAAAACATCTGATGGAAGTATATATGAGGACAATAATGAACTCGCTACAATTCTGAAAAATGCACAACATAAGATCACAACTTCACAAAGAAAACCAGGTATTACCTCGCGACCAGCAAGTGTGAGCAATACAGTACCAAGGCCCCCAGCAGTGAGCCACTTCTGGGTCGAGAAACCTAGAAGTTCCATAAAAAGTGATACAGCAGCGACCCATACTGCAGTATAAATAGATTTCCCAGCAAAATCAAAGCCCACCTGCCAAAGAAAGAAAGGACTGTGTTAAGTGAAGTTCTAATTGACATCCATCGGTGCCCTTCATGTAGAGGAATTTACATCTCATGAGTAGAAAACTAAAACTTTCAATGCAGGTCTTGGAGCACTGAGTGAAGCAATGACAAGAATGGAAGTAATGCAAACATACATTTCTTGTATCACTTGAGTCATTTGTTTCGGCAAGGAATTTTTGCACCTGCTGAATCAAGCTGTACACAAAAGTATGCCCACTTTATGAGACCTCTTACAAGATTGAACGAAAAAAAATTAAGACTCAATAAACCAGGAATATCATCAATAACCAATGACAAAGAAAGCCATTAGGAATAAAAATGCAAAAGTGCTCAAAGCATGAAGTTATGCCAGCAAACAACAAAGAGAGAAATATTAGATCTGCCTATTATAAAAAAAGACAGATGGTTTGTTGACACACATTCTCTTGAAACCAGTTAGGTGTCACCATTACCCCCACAAACTTCATTGAAACATTGATAGAAAACTATGCCACTTGAATGTCAATTTTCTTTCAAATCCATGAGTAGAAAGAAAATTCCTTCAAACCTCATTCCAAAGTTAAGTCAAGAGCAAGTTATGATTCATGATAGCTTTACTGTCCTTAAGATCAATATCCTTAACTCTCTTTCTTTCTCTATATTCATCTTCCAAAAAGAGAAACTTTCATAACTCTTCTTACAGAAATTCAAAATCTTTATCTATTTTATTCATCAATCAAAATCAACAAATATCCAAATTGATACATTGAGGGGTTGTTTGCTTCCTTTGCCTTCCTCTCTATATTTAGGATGCCCTGACTATCGTTCGTTTTAGAATATTGACTAACAATAATACTTAGTCTTCTTCATTTCAATTACCAATTTAAAGCATTTCAAAAATCCTAAATTGGCTAATAAAGGGTGATGCTGGAAGTCAGTGGCATATTAGTCAAACATGCATAAATTTATGATGTTCCCTTAAGAAGATATCATATATGTTGGCTCGCTCAAATAATGCATTTACAGATAGTGCAAAAAGAGAAGAATGTAACACAAAGAAGAAAAAAAAAACAAAATATGCGACTAATAGCACATATTAGGCAATGGCAGTCAAAGCTTCTGATATGACCAAGTGGCTCATAGTAATGCCGGATCATTGCAATGCCAACCTCAACTTTTCAAAACAAGGCAACTAAATCGTCTATATGGCAATAAATGCCGCATGTCATTTGAATGTCTCAGGAAATGAAATTTCATCAGTCAATTATCAAAGAATCACCCAAATAATTGGCCAACTCTAAAATCAAAGCATACCAAAGATATGATTCCCAAGAGCTTAAAAACATCAGCATGGCCAATCACACGTACCTTGATAAACAATATGCAAATGCCATCACACTTGATAATGATCTAACAAAATTCAGAAGTCTCTGCTTGACAGCATGACTCGCTTCTGTCGGCAGCATTATTGGATCTAATGCCCTGAATGAAGCACATTGCTGTTAGCACAAAAGATAAACACAACACAATGTTGGAATGAAAGGATTTGAATGAAGGATTTAACTGATTCCATGACATACCTGCAGATGAGTATTGCTCCACTCCATAGCAGCAAAGGTTGAAGATAAGACGTCAAAACATAATGAGTACTACTTTTCTTCCAACTATTATCAGTTTTCTGCAGAAATTTCAATAGCGAAGTGAATCATATAATCGAGGAGTCAATTGCAGATCAATGCGGGCATAAAGCAGAATGACAAGAGTGCATACATAAAGCAGAATGATAAAGTACATACACGGAGAAAAACTATCCTGCCAAAACGCATGAGTGGTCCTAGTCCCCAAGCAGCAAAAGCAATGATACCAACAGCTGGAATTAGTCTGAGTACAAGCGGTCTTTTACATAGATAACCATATGACCTGAAACATTCATTAAAACGAAAGAAAAAAAGAGAAAACAATAGGCATTAGATATGGTATCCATTTTTTAAAAAAAAAAAAACAAACTATACACCACTAGTAAACTTTTTTGCAACTGGAATTCCAACACGGTATGAATTTAATAGCCTTAATAGGTATATTAACAGTACTATGAGGAGCTACTTTAGCTCTTGCTCAAAAAGATATTACGAGAAGTTTAGCTTATTTCATATTTATAATATATCAATGCATGCATATACATTGTGATGGAAAACAAAAGGTTAGAATGACATATATATACGTACCTTGACAAAACAACAGCAGCAGATTTCAAAAAAGGGATCTCATTTCCTCCTCCAGGTAATAGAACAGATCGGCATAGAAAAACTTTACATCTGGAATAAACAGGATTTATTGGCCCATGTACGCTATTTAAAAGGTTGAGACTCCAAGCATCCTGTCGCTAAAGAAGCAACAGATTAAATATCCATAACAGAGCTACTTATTCAAATCATTAAAACCTTAATTATATAGAAACGTCATCTGCAGTAACATGAAAAATATGCATGGACCAGCAGTTCAAGAAACATGCAACCTATGAGTTTCATAAGGAAAAGCATACCACAGCGTATGATGAAAGATTGATACTAACTGAATGCCTTCGTTCTTTCTCTGACAAGCTCTGAGAAAAAACAAGGAAAAGCCAAAATCAGAAACATATGCAACAGCAACCCAGAACTGAGAATAATTAAACAAAAAATCATTGGCAAAAAAAAATCACATACAGTATGCTGATAACTGCATCCATGATAGCCACAGATCCTCAATTCGCGAGAAAATTTAATGGATCCAGCGCATGTCATTTTCAGGAGAAGACCCAGATACCACTAGACAGATGTAACATAAAACACCTCAAAGAATCAATCTCAGCTTAACCACGGCACTGAATCCCCAAAATTATGCTTTGAACCTAAGCAGACGAGTCTCAATTCTGAAAGAGGTCTTCTGTCCAGTAAAACAAGCAAACAAACAACACCACCTTACAATTACAAAATCAAACTCTCACCTATTCGAGTACCTGGAAACTAGGAGCAGTAAAATTAATCTGAAATGATCAAAGAGTTCAACATATTAATTTCCCATTGCCATTATATTCCGCTTTTTTCTCACCAATGCCAATTTTCGGGAGCCAAACTCGAACAAAAAGGAGAGAATGATCTCATCGTGCTAAAGAACCCTGGCTACCTTTCATTTGCACGTAAAGTTCGAGTCTAGCACGGTGCACGAGGAACTTTTTACCAATTGAACAACGTACTTTCTCGGAAAATTAAAAAGGAAAAGCAAATGCCGAATTCAAATCTACGAAGGAGAGATCAGAAACTACCTTGTTGAGAGCAAGAGGAGAGTAACAAAGTTCGTCTCCACGAGAAATGAAAACTGGATTTTGGAGAAAATCGGTCGTTACGACTGTGCAATTTGTCCACCGCCACCGGTTGGTTGAAAGTTCTCTTAACTTGTGTGGTCCAATCGTTTTGCAGTGTTTTGGATGTGAAGTTTCCTTTTTTTTTCCCTAGTTTACGTGGCGCCTAGGCTTTATGGTTATTTTCCTTTTCCGAGTTCGGTTTCCGCTTCGCAATTCCCAGTTAAGTGAACAGCTCCGCTAAAGCTAAAAGGATTTGGAGACTCCCCATACAAAAAGTTGACAAATTTTTAAAATAAAAAATACTGTGATGTGATGTTGCATATTTCTTAAATTATTAGATTTAAATTTTAGACTCTACATTTTAAACAAATTACAGAGCTCCCAAATTCCTAAACTAACCGTCTGTGACTAACGGTGAATTATGATGATTGTGCCGTTAATAGAGTGCTTTCACGATTATTAGTTTAGGCATAATAAAAAACAGTTTCTTAGTAGAGTTTTGATTGAAAATAAATTGGTCTAGAATATGGTTTTTCTATTTTAACCTATAACGACATCATACAAGTTTATCATTTGGACGTTCGATAACGAAGGCGGTAAGAAATTATCCCAAAAACCGAACCGATAACTGACTCTTCAAAAAATATTTAATGAGAACCGAACGGTTAATCGACTGAATAATCGAAATAATCGTCGATAACTGATCGATCAGCCCATTAAATTCTTGTCAAAAAAATCAACTAAAACCGACCGTTTACACCTAAATAGGGATCTAATAAACTCGGGCCATCAAACTCGCTCACACAGAAATGTCCCTATTGATGACAGGGTAACTTGGGCTAAAGCCCAGCTCAAGATCATAAGGGTATTCGATCCGAGTGGAAATTGAACTTTGGAACTTCTAAGTTTGTACAGTTTGACCCGAGAGAGATTCATCGATAGGCTATCACCCAAGTGGTTATCTAAAATACACTAAATACCATGAAGAAGTTTAATACTAACATTTGTTTAGATAATAAAGAACAAGGAATTTATTTGTAAAATTGCCTTAGCGAGAAGGACAAGTCAAGACTCGTATAATAGTCTAATAGATACACTAAGAATTATGTTGTAACAGCCCGTTCCTTTCTGGGCCTAGTGAATATTGTCCATTTTGAGCTAGCTCATACTGGCCATACAAATTTATTCTCCTAGGCCTTTGGCCTAGAAAACATGTTCACTAAGTTAGAAGATTTTACCTATTACATTATGCACTTTGCTTCTTCTCCTGGGCGATGTGAAATTTAGAGCATTGAATCCCTTCGCCACTCAATAGCTCATCCAGCACCACCAAGCTTGACATTACAAAAGCTTGTGGTCCCGCTCACTCAAATAGGATGTTACATTCTCCCCCTCAAGGGCTAAAGTCCTCGCGAATCACACACCTTCAACCCTGGGGCCTCAGCTCCGAATTCCGACTGTAACAATCCGTCCCGCCTAATGAATATTGTTCGCTATGTTCACTAGGTCCAAGGAGAGGCAGGGTGTTACATATGTTATATTGACAAATAAGTTTAGTTCCGTGACTTTTTATGACATAGACAATATGGTAACAAAATTATTTGCCAATAATTTACTATTTACTTTCCATTTTTTTGAAAAAGAACACGGACCTAATTGGATTTATTTATCCAATAAATTAGGTAAGAAAATTTGAGTCTCAAAGACACTGAAACATTTTTTCTTTTTTTTATGTAATCCACCATAAATATATATTACATCCTACAATATGATAATTACATCAAAAGTAAAAGACAAATATCAGACATCACCAGACTACAAATTACATCGGGATGAACCCAATTAGACTAAACAAACACACACACGAAAAACCTTAAGCAAAGCATGACAATTTGAGCAATCCTCCAAACAAATCTAGAAGTAGATCTAGATCTAGATTCAGATTCATCAAAATCTTGCATAAGACACTTGAACTTGAAATTTGAAATCTAAAACGTGTTACGGGATCTTCAATCATACATTGCTCTTGAAACTAAGTCATCTTCCAAATGAAAATCTAGGGGAAAACTTATTATATGCCCATATTATTGAAACAAAATTAAGAAAAACATTAAAAATTTGTTTAGGGAGAGGAGGCGACGGTGGAAGAGATCACTGACTCCTCTCCATTTAGGCATTTACTATCGCAATTGACTATTTTTTTAAAATACCATTGAGAAATATGTCTATCATTGTAATTAAATATTGGACATACATATGTCTAATCATCCGATTGACAACTGAACAACTCTCGTTGGTGTCCCAACTCACTATTGGATCTTATCAAAAAAAGGTTTAACATATGGTTTGTGTGTGAGAATGTGTGATGCAAAAAACAAACCAATCCTAGTCAGTAGTCATCCATAAAAGCGGCATTATAAGCCACGTGTATGGTAATGCCGTATTTATCGTGTGGCAATATTTTGGTGAAAACGACATCGTAGAAGCGTATTGGTGTGGGGCTCTTCGGAAAAATCACAATCAGTTGCTACATACATTGCATTTCGACCAAGGTGGTCCACGTCCAATATCCAAATGGGATTTTACAACATGGGCTATTGAGAAGGCCCATAGAAGCTTAATGTGCTAAGAGATTGGAAGTGTGTGGGCTGATGACTCTCCAAATGGGCCACTGTTATTCGGTTATCACCACCTGAGCCCACTCTTTAGGACCGTTTTACTTTTTAGCCCGTTGTTGTTCTCCTTTCAATATTTGATCGTGGCTCTACTTTTCAAAATTTACAATCAAATTAATCAGCTTTATTTTTTCCTACATTAAGTATGTGAATTGTGATTCTATTTTACCTTGACAATGCTTTATCCCACATCGATTAGTGGTAAATCACCGATATATTTATAAGTAAAAATTTAATATCTTTCAACCAAGAGTGTTATTCTAAAACCAAAATCGTACGCACAGAATTTATACATCATCTTACCAATATCATATTTATAACACTTCAAAGTAGATGAATCGACTCCAATATGCCAAAAATCGACTATCCTCTACAATTGAGCCTATTAACAAAAAAATTGTGTTTTCAATTGCATCCATTAAAAAAAAAAGACGAGCACTATATGCACTCCATTTTTAATTAGGTATACCCTACTCTAATATATTTTTAAAGGGTTAACGGGGTACTTAGTTAAAAATGGAGTGCATATAGTGCTCATAAAAAAAGAGGTATGTTAAATTGGCTGAACCAACGAGTAGTGGTTCGATTGACAATCGACTGGGTTAGGCATATGTGTGTCCAATGTTCGATTCCAATGAAAAACAAATTTCTAAATGGTATTTCAAAAAAAAAACCAACAACGAAGAACTTTGGATTCTTATAAAAAGTTCAGTTTTTATTATTATTTTGAACTTTTTGAGTGGTTGGCAACTCTATTGTTTTTCTAATCTATTATTCATTTTTTTTCCTATTTTATTTTCCTCCCCATGAGGAATAATGGTTTGAAAGGCAAAGAGCAGCAGTAGCCAAAGATAAATCAGTTTTGCCATTGTAAGTGATAACATAGTTTGAAATTTCAAGTTTCAACCCGCCATGTCTTCGTTTGAGTAGGTTTTTTTTAAGAAAGTTCATAAACTTGATTGTATTAAGTTACCTTATAAGGTAATTGATATCCATAGGCATTCAGATCATCATAAAGACGGAGTACAACCAAAATGACTAAAAAAGCAAGAAAAAATTAAAAAAACACAAATAATAAGACGTCCATCGTCGGACACTTTCAAACGACACTGTATTACACCGGACGACCGCCGAACGATTCCGTACTGCACCGGCCTATGTCGAGTAACAAAGACTGAACAAAAAAACAACACACAGATTACAGCTTGGATCTACAGCAAGGATCTTGACTTCCCATTCAACAAGAGTCAAATCTAAAAATCTCACCACTATAAAATCGAATATTTATCGTTGGAGCACACTAGAAACGTCGATGATTGAAGATCCACGACGGATGAAGAGATCTAGAGCCGGAGAAGAGAAACCTTGCAAAATCCTTATTCAACACATAGAAAAGATCAAAATTGAGAAATGACATATCAAACCCATGAGAGGAGAAGAGTTAGATCTCTCTTCCTCCCCTACGGTTTTGAAGATGAGATGAGAGTTGAGAGGTTTTTTTTAGAGAGGGAGAGAGGAGCCAAAGAGTTGTATGGTACTATTTTTATTTGAGTAGTTGTTAGCTGTATTATAACGTTATTTTTATAAAAAATAATATGTTGCGAGTTGATACAAAAATTTATCGTCATCGAAAGATTAAACGTGTTCTATTTTCAAAAATTGAATGTTCAAACTTTTTAAGTCGGTAACTTAAGTTCAAATTTGTTCAATTTTGATAACTCGAACATATTTTATCAGTTTTGGACAATCAACCTGCTTACGTGATGGATTCGCCGTTAATTACAATGTTAATGCGGACTGAAAGTTGTCAAGTGGAAACTTTGTTTTCAAAAACATCCTAGACGAACAAATCATAGCATTTTTTATTTTTTTAAAAACATCACAGATAAGCTCATTGATCGATGACATAGATTTCACCTGATTGTCCGACATACTATCTTCTTTGTCATTTTCGTCGACTTTAGAAAAATTCTAAACTCAACACCCCCATAATGACCGATGATTCCTATATAAAATCATCATCTCACAAACCATCTATTTCCTCCTCCTTTTCATATCAAAAATCCCATTGAGAATCTTCACTCGGTACTAGTGATGGGAGCAACAAAGAAACTTTAAAAAAGGGTATATTAAAAAATTGAAATTCAATAATTTTCATGGGCCAATAGTATTACACTACCAAAATCAAATGGATCTACCATCATTTCTCAGCCCGATCTCATTTTACATCGCCTACCTCTATTGCCATTACACCACCTCCGGCCTCATATCCCAATCCATCACATAGATGACCACGAAACCACCATCCACTTCTAGGACCCCACAACTCCCAAAAAAAAAACAGTCAGTGATCCTTATCCACGAATTCGACCTAGTCTCTATATGGCATCTTCAGCCTCTACGTTCCAGACCTAATCTTCTTTGACAAATCCACAACAAAGTCCCAGGAAAAGATTGAAGATATTCCAGGTAGCTTATGTTGCCAAATTGATAGAGACATTGGTGGGGTGAAGAAGTATTGTGTTGTGGGGATCAGTTACGGTGGTGCAATGACGTGTCTAAATTCTTTGATGGAGACATTGGAGGAGGAAACTAGGATTTGAGTCTTTGAGGAGAAGAAAAATAAAGAATTTTGGGTTTGATGGTAGGAAAGCTATGCCATGTCAGCGCTGCCAACCACGTCATCAACTTTGTCGATCACATCGTCAAACTTTGACGGTTACTTAATGGTCAACCCGGCACATAATCAGGTTGACTGACTGAAATTGGAAAATTCTCCTAAGATCAAAATATAAAAAATAATTTAATCTTAGGTTGTTGATTTGAAATGTTTGAATATTTGGTGATAAAAAATTAGAACACAGACAATCTTTCGATGATGACAAATTTTATTAACCCAATATGTCGTGATCAAGTGCAACCCTGCAGCCACCACCCAATCGCAAACCACCCGTTTTAAGGGTCCGTTTTAAGCGCAGTCATATACTACTACTTGTTGTCCGAATGGCATATTTCCATATTTACTCGCATAACCCGGTACATGTCGCTCCCCTAAGGGCATTTCCAACCATAAGTTGAAAATTGGGGATGCAATTTAAATTTTGCATTCATGAATAGTTGTGTTTTAGGGGTTGGAAATTTTTTTGATTTCAATGGGGAGTTGTATAATGGAGATGCAATTTAATATGCAAAACACAATCAGAAGGTCTTCTTCACGAGTAAAATTTTTACTCCTTTAGCTTTTTCTTTCTCGCGGAGGCATAAGGACAACGTTAGGAGCATTGGCCTCCTCTGAAAATTGATGTTCACCAGTGAACTCCAAAGGAGGATCATCACTGAGCAGGAGGCTCTGGAAAGATCCATCATACCTAACTGGATCCATCTGCAATAGAATGTTGTTTCACAGAATCTCAAATATGTCAAACTCTCATACACCCAAACGTTGGTTTCAAAATTTTAATACAAGCTCCAATAATCAATTACTCTCACTAATCATTCCAAAGAGATGTAGAGTAATTAGTAGCAGAGCAACATAATCAAGCATTCTACAACAATAATTCAATTGGTCACAATAACAAAACAAAGAAACAAGGGGTTGGTTGAATTCAACAATAACAATCAAACAACACAAGAAAAGGTACATAATTTAGTGAAACCAACTCCAGATTGAAGTCAAAACAATCCAAATGACACAATTAACAACTTAAAATCCCACTCATCCGTCAATCCATCAACAAAACTAGAAACCCATCAACCAAAACTGATCTAATCATGGACATGGAGTAGGTGAAACCCTAATCCCTCAAATATTCATTGAGCCGCTCCAAGTCCCAGTTCAGCAGAGAAATATGTAAACAAACGCCTAAAAACTCAACAGATCCTAAGCCCTATTTCGCAAACCAACTTTAAATCAACAAAATCTTGAACAAAACCTGAAAGAACTAGTATACAATGATCGATTCATACATGATTCGAAGCCTGAGTTCAGTGAAAATCGTAAGCTAAAACCCCGATGCCCATCGTAGTGTAATTGAGGATTTTTGGAGAAAATAAGGTAATAGATTGATTACAATCTCAAATATAAGACGATTAAACATAGAAAAGTTGAGATCCATACAGAAATCGATGCAAACCAACCTGGAATGGAAGCTTTAAGACAGTGACGGCGGATATGTGTTCAATGGATAAGAGACGAAGAAACGGTTGAAAACAACCTGCGTATTTTCCATCCCAGGGAAAAGAGATGGAAATTTGGCACCTGAAGCCCATGGGTTGCATAATGCAACTCCATTTACAACTTAGGTTGGAGCCCTATTTTTTGGGATTGGGTTTGTATAATGGTAGTTGGGCCTTTTACAACCCCATTTGCAACTTGGGTTGGAGTTGGGGATGGTCTAATACAAACCTCACATGCCACGCACGTGACCCCCTCTAAACATTTGAATTCGGACCTCAGCGCCTTTTCTCCAATCCAATTCAATAATTCAATAAAAATCCCAAAATCCCTTCGATATTTCAAAACGCACCGAGTGTTCCGTTGTCTCCCACCGTTCCAATTAACACAACACACACAAACATCGCCCCCTCTCCCTCTCTCTCTCCCTCCCTCTCTCTGTAGATCGTTTCGTCCATCTCCACAGGTAATCGGATTATCTTCGACTTCGTTTATGTTTTCAGATCAGGAATCTGCGCAGCTCACAGATCTTGTTTATCCATTTTGTTCTGTTTTTGGTGTTGCTGAATTGTTGTTTGTGATTCATGTGAACAAATGTTCTGAAATTTTTGTTATTTTATTGCGTTAGGGCTTGAGATTCGTCTCGAAGCGAATCATTTCAAGGAGAGATGGATACTCCTGAGTGCGTGCGAGTTGCTGTAAATATTCGACCTTTGATTACCTCGGAGCTTCTCCTTGGCTGTACTGACTGTATAACAGTGATTCCCGGTGAGCCACAGGTAGGGATTATACTCTCCCTTTGTCTTTGACTTTGGAAAAGTTTTCTTCAATCAGGCTGAAATGTTTATAATTTTCATCTGGTTGTTAATGTCTTGGATTATCTTTTGTTCTGGCTTTATTTGGGTACCAAAAAACAGGTACAAATTGGGTCGCATGCTTTCACTTATGATTTTGTGTATGGGAGTAAGGGATCTTCGTCTTCTACCATATATGATGAATGTGTGGCTCCACTCGTGGATGCAATTTTTCATGGCTACAATGCCACAGTTCTTGCCTATGGCCAGGTTTTGACTGTAGCACTTACCTAAGTTGTGCTAGTTTAATTTTCAAGTTATGCAATATCTGTTTACCGCCTTTATTTTGTGTTTATGTGAATTCAATTCAAAGACTGGTTCGGGGAAAACATATACAATGGGGACCAATTACACAGGGGAAGGAAGCAATGAAGGAATCATACCGAAAGTTATGGAAAACATATTCAAACGAGTTGACAAAATGAAAGACTCGACTGAGTTTTTGATTAGAATATCATTTATTGAGGTAGTGAAATGGTTCTATTCAGATATTGCTATTCCTTTATAGTCATCAAATGGTCTGTTTATTATCTAATGGGTGATGTCTGTGTGACAGATTTTCAAGGAAGAAGTGTTCGACTTGCTTGATCCAAATTATGTGATTCAAACGAAAGGGGAAGGTGTATCTGTTGCCAAGCCTTCTGGGCCTGCTAGAGTTCCTATACAAATTAGAGAAACAGTAAATGGAGGGATCACACTTGCTGGTGTGACTGAAGCGGAAGTCAGTACAAAGGAAAAGATGGGTTTATACTTGTCACGTGGTTCTTTATCTCGTGCAACTGGAAGCACCAACATGAATAGCCAATCAAGGTGCCTTTTTTTTTAAAAAAAAAATTGCTGTCTTTCGCATTGCTTTCTGGATCTTATATTAAGTTTTTAACTTTTAAGTAGTACCTGGTAATACAGACCTTTGTAAGGAATGGAGTAATGGACATAAAATTGCTTTTAAGCTTATGTTTATTAGGAAAAATGATATGGAAGTCTGAAAATAATTATTATGCCATCATGAGCAAGAAGGCTATTTTTTTAAACCAATGATATATTTAATCAGGGGGTATTCTAGTTGTCTAAACGCCTCATTAGTTAAATGTGCCTAATCAGACCTTTAGAGGTTCTAGACAATACTTATTACGTGATATGTTTGTTTCTTGAAAGATTTTCTCTAAACTTACAAAATTGTGTGCAGTGTATCCTTAATGTTTTCTTTTGACCTTCCCATTTGGCTTGCATTTTCTCATAATACTCGTTTACTCTACATTCTTATTGATTTGGTGTGATTCTCACAACATTGATTTTCAGCCGCTCACATGCTATATTCACAATTACTATGGAGCAAAAGAAAATTTCTCGCAGCACAAGTGAAGAAGATAGTGATGATGTTGGAGATGACATCTTGTGTGCAAAACTGCATTTAGTGGATCTTGCTGGTTCTGAACGTGCAAAACGGACGGGTGCTGATGGCATGCGCTTGAAAGAAGGTATAATGTAATCTTCATGTTGAAGGAAATTTCTTGGTTCAAAATCTCTGTTCTCATGATCGGTTGTAGCAATATTACATATTTAGTATTGTTCATTAATAACAGTGTAGTTGCACTATTTTAAAAATGTTGAAATTGGCATTACATTTGTGCTTAATTTTTGGCTTTTATGATTTAGGCATTCATATCAACAAGGGTTTATTGGCTCTTGGCAATGTGATAAGTGCCTTGGGAGATGAAAAAAAGAGGAAAGAAGGAGGGCACGTTCCATATCGTGATAGCAAGTTGACACGATTGTTACAGGTAATAAGTCTAATTATTTTCCTGCATTATTTTTCCAGCTTTTTTTCAGTTAAGTTTCCTGGACTTTGCCTTAAATGGTGTTAATTGAAGAATGTAAGATCTCATTACTCTTATTATTTTTGGGCAACCATGTTTGAACCAACATGTAAAATTTCAAATTGTTAAGTAAAGAGAGAAGCGGAAGTACTGATTTAGCAGAGTTTGTAGTGTTTAACATGCTTTTCTTAGTCAAGTTAATAGTTTTCTCGATACTGATTAATGCATAATATCCTAGGATTCGCTTGGAGGGAACAGCAAAACGGTGATGATTGGTATGCTATTGATACATGTTTGAGCGTTCATCTTTTAATGGAGATATTTCTTTTCAGAACCCTTGATTTTTTTTTTTTGATACTTTTTATTTGACTGTAGCTTGTGTTAGTCCTGCTGATACAAATGCTGAGGAGACACTGAATACTTTGAAATATGCCAACCGTGCACGTAATATTCAAAACAAAGCAATTGTAAGTTAATCTTCTATAGCTATATGTCCATTTTGAATGGTGTGCTTCTCATTTTGATTATTTTAAATTGGTTCTCTTGATTTCAGATCAATCGTGACCCCATGGCAGCTCAGATGCAAAGAATGCGAGCCCAAATTGAGCAGTTGCAGGCCGAGCTCCTTTTTTATCGTGGTGATGCAAGTTCAGCATCTGATGAACTTCAGGTATGCTATTATTAGTTCATGTGAAGAGTGGTTTTTTATCCTTATATACTAGATATGATTGCTTAAATAACATTTTGCTTTTGGTTTTTCAGATTCTTAAGCGCAAAATATGTCTACTTGAAGCGAGCAATGTAGAACTACAGCGGAAGATTCAAGAACAGCAAGTCACCTGTGAAAATCTAACACAACGTGCTATCGATTCTCAGGTTTTTCTTCCTTTCTTTTGTTGGACTTTTCTCTGGATCCTTTTTGCTTCAAGCTGGTGATTTCTTCCCAACGTATTTATGTCTTTGAGACACCAGTCAAAAGCCATCCATTTGATCTCATCTATGTCAAATTCAGGTCGAGAAAGACAAACTAATACTGAAACTGGAAGGTGCTCGTAAGGGTAAACCTTGGGATGAGATCGACTCTAATTCTGATCAGGTTAGAGTGACTGACTTTTTACTCCCCTTGGAACACTTTTTTCTAGTGAATAATTCTTTGCTAACAGCACCATTAAATATCTTTTAGGGTTATGATCTGTTGAAGACTTACGTATCAAAAATTCAGGAGCTAGAAGATAATTTGTCACGGGTGAAAAACCATTGCAACTCAAAACGCAGTCCATTTGTTGATTATGTTGAATCAGATGACAGCACGTTACATTGTGGAAAAGAATTATTTCCATGTCTGAATGAGCTGTCCTCTGATTGTGATTCTACAGCTGTTGATGTCTCAGGTATATGTGTTTAAATTTCTTAATCTTTCTTATAACTTCTTTTATAAATATTTGTTTCGAAATTTTTGCTATGTTCCTGAGAATGAGGTCCTACGAATTTCGTTCGTTTGAGAAGTTATGTTTTGTTGGACTCTGGTTGTCTGATTGCTCTAAAAATCATGATTGTGATTTTATACCATTTTGCTTTCAAGGAGATATAAGTTTCCAAATTATGCTATTTTAACTCGCATTCAGATGATGCTGACGATGATGAAAAGGAGATTGAGCATTCTTCTCTTCAAGAAAAATTGGATATGGAGCTCAAAGAGTTGGATCGTAAACTAGAACAAAAGGAGGTAAATGTTGGTTAGATTTTTTTGGTGCCACCTTTATCTTTGATACCTAGACCAATCTAGATTGTATTAAAATACACTTGTACTGTAAGAATTAATATTTCAATAACATTCTGATGCCAATTCCTTCTACCTTGAAGTAGCCTGAAGCAGGAGTAGAATGAAAATTGTCTTAGGACTTGCACTCATATGTATTTTTCAGAACCATTTCTCAGAATCACTTGCTTGAATGTACCTATTTTACTTTTCCAACAAACGTGAACAAAAAGTTTGCAGATGTCTTTGGCAGCAGAAATTATGGTTTGTGTGCAGTGGCTATTTCACTCTGAAATATGAATGCCTAGGTTCTTGATTTTCATACTCTCTGTGTTAACTATTAAGTGCCTTGGTGACTTATTGTACACCATTGTTTTTTGAAGGCGGAAATGAAGTGTTTTCCAAGTGCCGATACCTCGGATATTTCATTCTGAAATATGAATGCCTAGGTTCTTGATTTTCACACTCTGTATTAACTATTAAGTGCCTTGGTGACTTGTTGTACACCATTGTTTTTTGAAGGCGGAAATGAAGTGTTTTCCAAGTGCTGATACCTCGGTTCTGAAACAACATTATGAAAAGAAAGTTCACGAGTTAGAACAACAAAAGAGGGATCTGCAGGTAAGAGGCTTAGTGCCAGATATAACACTTACATAGAGTAACTGGAGTCAAGCCATTAAATAGGGGTATAAGAATATGCTAATATATCAATCTTAACCTTTGTTGTGAATTGGCAGAGAGAGATCGAGGAACTTAGACACAATCTGGCCAATATTTCGTCTACCTCTGATGATGGTGCTCAAAAATTGAAGGAAGCTTATCTTCAAAAGTTGAACGTCCTTGAGGCACAGGTGCGTTTTGAATTATTTTATTTCATTTGCAATATTTTGTCTCAGATTCATGTTCTGCTTTGCAGGTTTCTGAGTTGAAGAAGAAACAAGATGCTCAAGCTCAACTCTTGAGACAAAAGCAGAAGAGCGATGAGGCAACAAGACGATTACAAGATGATATTCAGAGAATTAAGTCTCAAAAGGTTTCTTTCCTTTAGCTGAAAATTGTTTCATCACAACCTTTTTGTTTCATCATAACAAAAGGTTTATGTTGCTGTTACCAATAAGAGTGCTTGTCTTTTAGGTTCAACTTCAACATAAGATCAAGCAAGAGTCTGAGCAGTTTAGGCTATGGAAGGCATCAAGAGAGAAAGAGGTTCTTCAGGTAATTCAAAAATGTTCTTCCATACTCAGTTTATGATTTTTGTTTTCTGGGTGATTTTTACCATTTGCTACTTCTCATATGAATCATTCACGTGAGATGTTGAATTTTGTGCACCTTTCTTTTTTATCATGGCTAGCTTGAAATTTGTGGACTGTGATTTAACTTTTAATGTTGCAATTTCGTGGAATGAATTGACATAATTTTCTTCTCGATGAACTGAATTATTCCTTCTTACTTGGTAACAATCCTCAATCCTTTCTACTGTTTGCCATGTATAGCTATGCAGGAAGAAAAGCTATATAAATGTATAATTCACAAGTATCATTCGGATCTTCTGTAGATTGTGAAGTTGCTCACTTGCATCATGTAAATTTGTTTTCTTGTTATGTGATGATAATCCTTAATTCTTTCAACTGTATTGTCATTGTCATATATACATACACACGGTGCACAAGAAACCTGTTGTGGTAGAATCATCTATTATTTCAACTATACCATCTTGCTTTATATAGACAAAAAACTCATTGAATCCATGGAAGAAAATTGTATGCAGCCTTATGTTGCATTGTGGAGAGACTATTTGTGACCCCTTAGGTTTGCAATAAAGAAACTCTACCATTTAGCCAAGATCCATACTTATTGTTTTGTGTATATATACCTATATATTCTATATTTTTTTCTTTAAAGCTAGTCATCACATACTTATCTAGTGCAGTGAGACTATTTGAGGCCCCTTAGGTTTGCAATGAACTCTACCATTGACCCAAGATCCATACTTATTGTTTTGTGTATATATACCAATATATTCTCTATTTTTTTTTTCTCTAAAGCTAGTCACCATATACTATCTATACAAATTGTCATGATGCTGAAATTCGACATTTTGAAATGTTGAGGATCATGAATGGTAAAAAGGTAAACAACTAGACATGCAGGATTTATGCATACCCTAACCCCACATAATATGTGGAGATGTTGTTTCCTGGAGTTGAACTTGTGACCTCTAGATTGCACACCTACAACTTTACCATTGGGCCACATGTTCGTCTGTGTTAAGCATCATGAATATGAGATATAATTTAAGTATTTAACTAAGTTCTATTTGAATTACTTTTTAAGAAATTAATTTTTGAGATACAACATGAACTACTTAAAAGTTTTGTTTGCTTGTTTTACCTACATTTTTCACAATCTCAAAATGTTGATCCTCTTTCTTCCAATTTGCAGCTTAAGAAAGAAGGAAGGAGGAATGAGTATGAGATGCACAAGCTTTTAGCTCTGAATCAGAAGCAAAAAATGGTAAGTTGGTTAACATTTACTGGCATGTTCTCTTTGCTATAGATGTCAGTTGAGATCCCTTCTACTTATTCTCTGTTAATTGTGTTAGGTTTTGCAAAGGAAGACAGAAGAAGCTAATATGGCAACTAAAAGGCTAAAGGAGCTGTTAGAATCTCGAAAGGCTTCCTCACGTGAAATATCCAGTTAGGAACTTCATTGCTTCATACATTATTGTCTTTTTTTCACAACACTCCACATGCTGTGTATTTATATTTCTACTCTTTTTCATTAATATATTCAGGTGCTGGAAATGGGCATGGTCCTGGAATTCAGGTATAACCGTTCAAGAACTTGTGGTTTTGAGTGTAGTAAATTTTTTCAAGGGGCATGTTAATGTTTTTCTACTTCCATATTGATTGTTTTATTTATGAAGGCTCTGATGTCTGCCATTGAGCATGAGCTTGAAGTCACAGTAAGGGTACATGAAGTGCGTTCTGAATATGAACGCCAAATGGAAGAGTAAGCCCAGTTCATTCCCATTTTTCTCCATTTTTTGGCTATTTTTTTTTCTTGGATGTTAGTCTTTGAGGGAATTGTAGAGTGGCTTGAGAAGGTCGCCGAACTCTCCATCTGAAATTAGCTGAAAGAAAAAATAATCACCATATTTGGGCATATGTTCCTTTTTTCACTTGAGCAGTATTTTGTAACATGGAAATTGATAGAACTTTTCTTGCTTGCTTGATAGATAGTCCCATTACCATAATGGAAAACTTAGGGTGACTTGAAGAGGTCTACCTTTTTTGTTTCGTAGTTCATACCCAAATTACGAATAAATTGAGGAAAGATAATTACTGTGTTTAAAATGATAAAACTTTGTTTGTATTAATTTGGCTTCAAGTGAGTTCGTTTCATACCCATAAGGGTCAGAACTACCGAATCAGCATCCAACTTCCACTTCTGTAAGGGCTAGATATATGTGCATTTTCAGGCCCTAGAACTGACTTGTATTCAATAATTTTCACTTTTACAGTTTTCTTATGCTTCGTCTGTGTGTTCTCACAATGTAATGTTTTTGAAAGGCTTGTGCTGTATTTCTGGATGCAATCTCAATATAAGTTCATTTGTTGTATTTCTTGATATTTTAGGAGGTCTAGAATGGCAATGGAGATTGCAAGGTTGAAGGAAGAGGCAGGAATGCTAAGGATAAACAATTTAAGGTGAAATGGTTTCTTTGATTATGTTCTATAGACTGATTGTTTAACTTTTGCCTAGCATTCTAAGGTAAGAGAAAATTAAATTAATTTAAGGATGGTGTCCAATGCAGAGACGGTCCCGAGTCAATGTCTCCTGGTGCAAGAAACTCAAGAATTTTTGCACTAGAAAATATGCTTGCAACTTCTTCCAGCACCCTGGTTTCTATGGCATCACAGTTGTCGGAAGCAGAAGAACGTGAGCGTGTATTTAATGGAAAGGGACGTTGGAACCAAATTCGGTCTCTTGTTGACGCAAAAAGTCTGATGAGTTTTCTGTTCAATTTAGCATCATCTTCCAGGTAAGTGTTGAAATTAGGAGAGAATATTACGTTTCTTGTAATTATGGGTTGTAAATATTCCCTTTAATTACTTTGATTTAGTTTCCTAGAATAGGTTGATTTGATTGATTTGGTTTCCCTAAGTTAGGGCTCTCAATGTAAGTATATAATGTACAACCTCACAACATGAATATACAACACAAATTATTCAATTCTTCTTGGTATCGGAGCTATAGGGAAGTTCCTCACCCTTCTTTTTTTATGAAATCAGTTCTCTTATAACTGCAAGAAGCCTAGGAACCTTGTATTATAGGCTTATAGTTGAAGCTGAGCAACAATGCACATTACATATTTACATGTTGAAAACATTGCATTAGTTGAAACCATGTGAAAACGCAAGGATTATTCTAAAATGTGTGTATGTTTAGATTATTGGTGGTCTGTGAAATCACTTCATCTTAGAGGTCACTAGGATTATCTTTTCAATGTTTTTATAAATGTAATTTTGATATTTTATTATGAATTTGCCTGATTTTTCCCCCTGCTGTTTCCAAGGTGTGTCTTACGGGATAAAGAAGTTGACAGCAGGGAGAAGGATTCGGAAATAAGAGATCTCAAGGAAAAGGTTGTCAAAGTCAGTAGTTTGGCTAGACATCTAGAGATGCAGAAGGCGGAACTTATTCATCAAGTGAAGTTGCAGGTCAGTGAATTGGCTGTCAGCATAAATCCATCTTTTTAAATTTTCCTCTAAGTGGTTTCCAAAATACAAACGCAGCCTCCAGTCAAAGAACAACCAATGAATATTCTTTTATGAAGATAGAAATGATTTTGGTGTCTATAAAACAGTAAATTAGTATGCTTTGTATTTGATTGTCCAGCCCTCTAGTATGATTGCATTTGGCTCAACAAAACCGAGTTTTAGAGATTTAATCATAAACTTCCCCTCAAAGAAAATAAAACTGTCAAGTAAAAGAGGAAGAGGGACTGACAAATACAATTTCCTGTGACGTCTGTCTATTTTCAAATTTTCGTACACTTTTCTAATATGTCGAAGCCTCACCATGTTTTCCCATATTGTAATTAAGTGGGTATCTTGTACCTGGTTTTCATTTTTAACTATAAAAAGTATTTCTCAACATCAACCTTGTATGTACGACCTGAATTCATTTCCAAATTACTTTTGCTGTAATCACTAATCGGCATTTTGACTTTGATTCTTTTGGATTAGAAGATGTGGATGTCAATGATTTTGCATTATAACCTTCAGGTTAGAGTGGGGAAGAAAAAGGAAATGTAAAATAGTTCCTTGTTTGAGCTGTGCTCCCTATTGTTGGTATTTTGATACAATTTTTTCAACAGTTCAAATGCTACATTGATTCTTGATATGGTAATTACGTGGGTGCTCGCGTATAATCTCACTTTTAAGATTTTGATCTGAATGTGGATTGAACTGAACTGGCTGGAATGCATATGTAGATTAGAAAAGAGCTCTGTCGTGAATGTATTTAGAATTTTTGTTTCTACTCTTTTCATAATGTGATGGTTAATTTGTCTAAAATATCGCCTGAACTTTTTATATATTTCTTTTTTATTGAGAATGAGTTAGGGATTCAAAATTTGAAAGGGATTTGTCAAATGCTGGAGTTTTGGTTTGTGTAATGGTGCCGTGTTGAATGAAATTTGAAAGGGATTCAAAATTTCTACCATGCTTTAGAGCACACTAGTCCATATGCACTAAAAGTGATGCAAATAAATGTAATTCCTCATTTACCTTTGAATCCGAAGGTGGTATCATTAGGATTTGTCAGATCGTGGGTGGCATGTTGGAAAATTTGTGTTAAATATTTTTTGACTTGATTAATCTTGTTAGCTATTTTAAGTATGGATTTCCTAATACCAAAGTTGGCACTTTGATATTAGCAGTTTGTGAACATGGATACTATGTATTCAACTTTTTTTTTTCCCCTGGAAACCCTTGGCAGATTGGGAAATTTGGTATGCTATATGTGTTTCTCTGGAGAAGTTTTTCTTTTAATTAACTGACAGCTCTAATTTCCTTTGATCTTTCTCAAACAGAATTCAGCATTACGAAAGCGTCCCACGAAAAATGAAGCAGAGTTCTCGAATTCTGATATGAACAGTGGAGGTCACAAATATGACTTGCGCAAGCAGGTTGACTCCTCCTCTCCTTATAAATTCCTCTCAAGTCACCAGCTTTTCATTTGCAACTTGCAAGGGCTACTAAATGCTTAGAAATATGGATTACTTCATTATCCTTTTTCATTTGCAACCAACTTTTAGATTGGTAAATTACTAAATTTGGTAAACAACACCCGTGCACGAGACTCCCACATTGAATGGGGTTGGGGGCATGCAAGATGTATGCGGACTTTCCTCTCACATAATATGTGAAGAGGCTGTTTATTGGAATTGAACCTCGGACTTTTAGGTTGCACTCACTAAATTTATTTTATGAATAGGATAACCGGAACTCCATGATTTGGTTAGAGGATATGGATACATCTGAATCAGAACATTCAGATACAGATGCAACAGATGAAGACTGGGTAGAACATTCAGAAATGGATGTGGCAGATGAAGACTCGGTGCGCCCAAGAAAACAGGGTAGGAAAAGAGTTTCAAGAACAAGAGGCCGTTCAATTGTCGAAGATATCAATGATGGTGAAAATTTGAATCAAGATTCTTCTAGTGATGGAGTCAATGTTGTTGCCGGGGAAGCTGCAACGGGAATATGTTGCACATGCAGTAAAACTTCATTATGCAAGACAAAAAAATGTGACTGCAGAGCTGCTGGTGGTACTTGTGGGATCTCATGTGGTTGTGTAGACACCAGATGTTCTAACAGAGATGCTTCTGCTGAGGTTGTAGAATCACGACATTTAGAGACAGCTGAAGTTCCAGAAATGGAAGAAACAGAGAGGACTCAGACTCTTGCTTCTCAGGGAGCAATGTTGCTTCAAAGTTCACTGGTTGAGAAACCTGGTGGCACAAACAGTGAGCAAGTGGCAAGAAGGAAACCTCTATCTGACATTGGGAATACGGTGGTATGTTTCATCCTGGCCTCAGCTGCGACAAGTAATATTTTTATGTGACTGTAGCTTTCTATTTGTCAAATACTTCCGCATTATAAGGATTCTGTAGATGGCTGCACTCGTACCAGAAGGGAAAACTGCATCTTTGTCCATGTTTTTTCTCATGTTACGAAAGTTATTTTATTAATTTTTGCCTAGACTGAAATTTCCTTTTGTGGCAGGCCAAGTCCAATGCACCAAAGCCTAACCAGCGAAAGAAATGGCGAAAAACAGTGATTCAACTTGTTCCAGTTGCTCCTCCATCTGGACAGCCAGAGAATGTGGAAGCACCACCACCCCAGAATGCAGATAATAGTGCAAATGAGGCCAACATCCCCCTGAAGTTGCCAAGGGCTATGCGATCAGCGGCATCGAATAGTGGCAACCTTTTGAGGGAGAGGAATACTGATAAACCAGATGAATTAACAAGCAAGGAGAATGGTGTCCTTGCTCCAGGAAGTCCTGCTCGACCACCGAAAACTTCAGAGGAGAAAGAGAACCATGGCCTCTAGCTTAATTCTCATTCCTTTCTCCCTTGTTGGGGATATTAGATTGGTTGGACTTGCAGTACTAACTGTTAGCCACGCTCACCATTTAGTGTATTTTTTGATTGGATTAGTTGGTGGAAGATGTCTGAAAATGGTATCTAACGTTGATAAGTTAGAGCCTTGATCCATCCCATCCCGGATTTGGGGGACGTCTGGTATCAAATGTACCGGACTAATGTCCGGTAGAAGTGTGAACCGTTGATCGAATCCAACGGTCTGCATTTTCTTTGCCCAAAATTTGGTATTTTCGACTCTCTTCCTAACATATCTAGCACTTCTTCCAAACATATCGATGTCTTCTTCTCCCCTTCTCTTTGACCTCCTATCTCCTCCTCCCTACCTCACAATACAGTTTCTTTCTCTCATTGGCACTCACTTTCCCTGACGATTTCATTTTCAAGTCCCACAAATCCGTTGCCGGTTGCAGTCAATTAAATCAATTAAAAATAGAAATCAATTCCACACAATATACATAACAAATAAAAATAGATCTGAACAAGAAATTAATGGTCCCACAATTTTGCTTCCTTTGTAGATAAGAACGGATCAACTATCAATACTCACTCAAAAACCCAGTTTGATTTTCTTAATACAGAGATTGATTTTCTTAATACAGAGATAGTTGTAGAGACAAAAGAAGAGTGATAGAAAGAGATTGAGTCGCGAAAGAGAGAGCCGAAGAGAGACAAAAATGAAGGTCATTATCGTCTCTGCAAAATTGAGTGTGTGAGGAAAGAGGTTTGCCCCAGAAAGAGTGTGTGTGAGAGATTGAGTTGAGAGAGAGAAAGGAGATAAAATTGAAAGCTGTTGATATTCTCTGCAAGAGTGGGGTTGAGAGAAGAGTTTTGCCCAAAATTGGACCGTTGGATTTGATTTATTGGATCCAACGGTTCACGATCCATACTGTATAATAGTCTGGTACGTTAGGTACCGGACCTACCCTCAATCCTCAATAATCCCTTGGTTATGTATTATTATTATTTTTGTCTATGAAGAGAATAGGGAACTGGATTTGAAATTTTGTACCGATTATCAAGCCACCAACGAATATTTTTAATTAGTTGATATTATTTTATTGATCGTGAAAAATTATTGGAGGGGCTTGCAATTTCTCTCCCTCTCCTCAAAAACTGATTCTTCCAAGTGGGATAGAATAAAACTAGGCTTTCCCATTGTCGCTCAATGTCAGTTTGGTTTCGCAGCGGAAAAAATCCGAGCTTTTGCTTTAAAGATATCTTAGCTATCTATGTAGATTTTTATAACCATTGGTTGCTTTCTATAATTCATTCTGGCTGCCTTGAATCTTCCTTTGATATTCCAAGTTTGAGATTGAAGGAACGGAACGATAGAGTTTTTCTGGGTTTCGGTTTTTGAGGTTTGGGTCCTTAGATTGGAAGGATAAAGGGAGCTGCTTTACAGGGAAGGAAATCCGATTTGGGTTTTCTTTAAAATGTGTTTAATTCATGATATGTAAATTGAAAGGAATTTAATGCATGGTTTTCGAGTGTTTTGATGGTTTTCTAGAAGGAGAAAAACTGTTGGTTCTCTTTTCTTTGGGGCTTGGTTGCTTGAATGAGCAGTCGCATACAGGCATCAGGCAGAGGAGTTAATGTTTCTGTTGTTTCGTAATTTATTAGATGAATTGAATTTCGAATCTATATTTGGTAAATCTGTGTGATTCTATTTTTAAGATTCATTGTATTCTGTCCATTAACAGTGTATAGCCGTTTTGTAGTAATTATAATCATCAATCAATCAATCATCAATTTATATATATATAACTGACGATCCACAAGGCTTCTCCTTAATTTTTGGTGTCACGTGGACGCCTCTACAAAAATGCTTACACATTCTAATTAAACTTGATAAAAATGAATGATTGACAACTTGAGTAATGAGAATTAATTTAAAAAAATAAAAATGTAACGGACAAAAGAAAAAATTAAAATATATTGAAAAACTTTAAGACCCATAATGGGGATTTAATGTTTCATGGAAGTGGTTTGATGTTGTTTCAGCTTCACTAAGGTCATGTATTGTTAATTATGAGAGTCTTTTGATATTACTCAATTAATGAAATTCCTTTGTAGTATTTAGTTTGAAAACATTTTGTATGTTTTTGGCATTAATTATCATCATTTTGTGGGTGTTTTTGGCATTAATTATCATCATTTTGTGGGAATTTTTGTGTGTTTTTATCATTTTGTGTGTTTTTGATGTATTTTGTGTGTTTTTGTAGTACTTAATTGATGTATTGTGCATGTTTAGAGTTTGGTCAGGTTTAGTAGTCTGTTTGGATTGCAACATACACAACATGAGACGTTTTTCTCACGCTATATTGTTCTAATGTGTAAGTAAATTCAGCCAATTTGGTATTGGAACATGTAAGTAGTGACAGGAAAACATGGTAGAATTCAACGAGTTGTTGAAGGTCAAAGTGATTATAGACATAAATTTACCAGTCATACATAACATTTCAAAAATATAAATTCAAAAATCTTATTCTAAAAATATAATTTCAAAAATATTACTTATGCTACATTATACTTCTCAATATTGAATGTCACTTTGTAGAGAATGTTGTACTAACCATACAATATTGTCTTATAAACATGCTTTGGTGACCTATAACACTTTATAGATACTAACGACGCAAATAAGAATTGATAAACTCTTAACATACTTATTTCTTATGAATTAAATTTCTTACACCCTATTAGAAATTTTTTTTCTTAGCAAACTAAAAAAAAGGTATTGTACATATTTTATCTTCACCTCACAATCATCTCTATTTTCTACAATTAAAACTCTACTATACTGCTCTTCATGTTAACAAAGTATTGAAAAATTCTCACACATCTCTATTTTACAATCATAATATGTACCGCGCGAAGCGCGGGCATGCAACTAGTTTATTTATAAGCCTCTGTCTGTTTTCCAAACAAATTCATAGGATGTGTACAATGGTGTAAAATACTCTGAGCTTAATCACTTTCTGTAATTCTCCTCTCTCTTTCCTCCGGGATAGTAATAATCAGAAACATGTGTTAGCTCAGCCAAAAGAATTGTGCGAAGTTTGCTTACTGAGATGTTGGTTCTTTTTCTGTTCAGAGGAATGAGGGAATTAAAGTGCTTTTCATTGATTTTTTTCTCGGGGAGTTGATTTCCGTGTTCAATTTTCATCCACAGCTTTTGCTTCAGTTTTTCAAATATGTACCAAAAGGTTTCTTCTGGTTGTTAGACTCGTATATGATATTCTTCTTATTGCATTCAAAAAATGTATGCTTCTTCTCTATTATTATTATTATTATTTATGAATTTGGTTCTCATTGTTGATTACTTAACAGGTAGAAAATACTAATAATTGCCCTTGCTCCGTTGCAATTCTCAAGCCTAAATTTGGTGGCTTTGATTCACTCTTTTTTGAGGCACCCTCACAGTGCTGGTTTACAATTGTATGGCTGTGGCATTCAACCATCTCTCATGGTGGTTGTGGAGTGGAAAGCATCGAGAGCCCAAAGTACCCAACGGGTCTTCTTTAAATTCTTCTCTTGATTCCGGCTTGTTGGAATCTGATAATTTGAAGTTTCCATTGGTTCGGGGGGCTAATATGGCTTCATCATCAAGGAGGATCAAGCGCAAATGGCAAAGCCGGGAAGAGAGGAAAGTTGATAGGGAATATGAAGTTGTTCTTGTGCCATCTGATGGTGGATGTGTTTCAGATTCTGAGTCTGATAATTCTGATTATTCAGTTGGGTGGTTGGAGCCTCATGGGCCTGGATTCCAAAGTGATGATGAGACTAACAACAGTTTTGCTGTGCTAGTTCCATGTTATGGACTTGTTCACGACGATATGGTGGAGGCTCCAAAGAACAACATTTTAGGCGCTATTGTCAGAGTCCCAGATAGTTATTCTGATGGTAAGAGCTTTACTTCCCCAATTGGTATCTTCTTCCTTTTCAAGTTGTATTAGGTTTAATTTTGTTTTGCTGTCAATATTATCTTTTATGTCCCTTGATAATTTACCGGCTTCTTGAATATGATGTGTGCACTGTAGTCTCCGATAATTTTGGTAAAGTTGCCTACCTATTGGGTTTTTGATTTTATATCCTCAGGGCTCAGGTTCTTAGTGCACCTGTGAATTATAGAGTACTAGTTGCACAACAATTGCCTTCGCTTGAGCGGGATTTTGATTTGTTTGTGGTCAATGGTATTTACAATAAAATGAAAGGTTTTGCTTTTGATCTCCCGTGCCATTGATAATTCAATTCAGAGAGAATCACATGTGGTCTTAGGATAGCTATTTTTGGTATTGCCAATTATCACTTATTTATGGACTCCATAGTCACTCTGCCCCTTAGTGAAAATGCTAGTCTTACATAATATCCTTTGGAGTCTTGAATTGTTAGAGATGTTCAGTGGCATGTCACAATATTTTCTTGTCATTATTTGGGTTGAAAGTCTGTCTTCATTATCATCAAAACCTTTTTTGGAAAGAATGTCATGAACCACTTGGTGATGGCCTAGTGGCAAATCTCCATGAGGCCAAGTCGTATGGACTAGGAATGTCCTGAGTTCGATTTCTACTGAGAACAATACCCTTGCGGCCACGCGTTGGGCTTTGACCCAACTTACCCTGTTATCTGAAGAGAAAATTTATGCGCGTGGGCCTAACAATCCGAGTTTAGACGCATATCGGATATCCAAAAGGTAAGTTTGTATAATGTCGTTCTCGGTTGCCAAAAAAAGAGAAGAAAGAAAGAATGTTTTTAGGTTAATAGAATACATCCACATCTTCATTGAGACGAAATTTGTACTTGTTGATTGTCCTGATGCTTGCTGTCATTTTTATGTTTCTCACACTGTTGTAAATCAGGTGCTTTGTAGCGGGAAGATTTTTGAACTTCCTATTTGGACATTTGGGTGAACTCGCTTGCATCTATAACTTAGTTTTGTACACATCTGATTTTTCCATGCATACTTGGAATGTGTCCAATCATGAATCATTGTAATTTCTTATTCCTGATTATTTACTAGGTAAACCTTACCCTAATAGCTAATCTGGGCTGTTATATGCAGAGCGCAAGAAATATATGGAAGAGTGGCTTTCTTCCCTTCAGAACATCTGATATTCAGGATAGCTAACAGAGGCAAATTGGGTCTTTTGGGCTGCTGCTGCATCTTCTGTGAGGACCTGTCCTGTTGCGTTAACATTGAAAGTAAAATGTGAAGATGAAATATAATCCAGTCTTCGGTATCGACAAAAAAAAAGGAAAAAAAGAACAAAACAAAGCAAAAAGAGGGGCTGGCTGGTGTGGTATTTTGTTGGTAGCATAGGACTTGCAACCATTGGCTCCAAGCTGATAATAATACCGTATGAAGAGCAAAAATGGCAGAAGCTTGTGTTAATGTACAAGGAGCAGAAGCGGCAGAGGGCGAATCTACAACAGCCGCATTGGTGCCAAGATAACATGTTTTTGTAGATGCTTCTTGGAAGACTTCGCTAGGAGGACCGGTTGGTGTCTTCCCCTTCTCACTCTCCACGACCGGGACGGAAACCATTGTGTGATAAAGCGTTTGCTGGCATATGTTGGAGATGAAAACAGGGAGGGGAAAAAAGTGTGTTGTGTGTGGTAGCCATTCTTTCATGTAAATATATCATCCGTACATATAGAAGGTGGTCATTGCCTTGTGCTTCATCTTCTTGTAAATAATTGCAATTGGTAGTGCAAATAGAATGAACAGTCGAGGGAGAGGGTGCCCATTATGTAGTGGGTCACTAGGCCATATCTAAGCGATGTGGGTGGGTGACAGTCTCAAACCAAGAATGAAAATTCTTTTTTCTCCAGTTTATGGCAAATCTAATCTAATAGACCAGAAAAATGAGGAACAGACAATAAAATAGAGCAGAACTAGTCCCAATCACAACCAAATCATCAGAAAATTGATTTTTTTTTATATGGACAATGAAGGAGTTAATAAGACGAACTAAGAAACCAGACTGGTTAAAAAAAAAGACATGTCTTGTAGGTTTTGTTCCAGCCATTTGGACTGTTTTGTCCTAATATGGCTTGCCCACCACCATGAATATGCATTGCTTGCTGCTCTGTGCAACATTATCTCCCTCTTCTCCTCAACATGTAAGATTGATGATACAACCCATTAGATCATAAACCATGATGATCATTTGATGATGATGCATATGGAGGAATGAATGAATGAAATCAGATGAGCTTTGAAGAAAATACAATTCTGTTAGAAAGCTCAATGAAATTATGAGCTGGAGATTGAGATGGGTGGGAAGGGGGAGGATACTTCGCCATGTTATATGCTGCCTACTTTGACAAGCTCAACAAAACACTAGTTAAAATGCTTCCATAGAGTGAGTCTACGCACTAGGGTCCTTGGCTTGCCATGTTGGTCTGAAAAATTGAGACAAGTTTAATTGGATTTGGGAGGAACTATGCATTATTCACAGATTCTCTCATCGGACATAACAATTCCAGACTGTCGAATATAAACTCGAAAATCGAAACAATCTTAGACCGTTCGATATAAACTTGAAAATCGAAGCAATTTTAGACCGTTGAATTTAAACGCAAAACATTTGATATTTTGATCGTGATGTATTTGAATTTTGTTTGCTTCCAACAAAAATATATTGTTGAATTTGTTATGCTAAACATTACGTTCTTAGGACCCCGAATTCAGTTTAATTATGTCAGTTATTTATCTGCTCCATGCATTTTTTAAAAAGGGAAAGTTTTATATTTAATTTCTCATAAATTTTAAATTGATACATTATACTCGTCACTTACATTATCATGTTATTCATTCAATATTCAATATCAAGTATATACCTTAACGGGGAAAAGAATTTAAAAAAAAAATAAATAAGGAAGAAGAAATCATTTTACTATTTACCACAAGATTATATATAATTGGCACTACACAAATTCCTAGAACAAGCCAGCAAAACAGAAACAGAGTAAGAACAAAGGGAACTCCATAGGTATACGCAAATCCTTCTTCTCCTACACTTGACAGCCAGCCTCTGCTTTACCTAAAACAACCTGCTTTTCACTGCAGCCATCGGCCACAGTGCTAGGCAAATCCACCCGCTTGTCGATGAAGCAATTATCATTACTATTCTCCTGCATTGTAGATTGAATTTCACCTTTAACAGGGGAACCCTTCACATCATCAACATTTGTATTTGGACTCTCTTCGTGTCGCTTGACAGTGACCTCTTCTTGTTTACACTCTGCCATCTCTGTGTCTGATGAACTATTAGGGTTCTCAGGCTGAGCTGCTTGACTTCTGAGTTCTGTTTCTGAACTTGGCAAGTCCGGTTTCACCTCTTGTACTTCCTTACTTGGTTCACCCCGAGAGAGACAAAGTCCATCGTCCAAAACTTTCCCTTCGGTTAGTTTGCTTGCTCCACAAACTTTTCTCTCCTCTGCAGTTTGGGGCTTTGTTTGAAGTTTGGAGGTCATACTGGAGGTGGCAGGGTTAATCTGTTCAGATGGCATGCTCATTGATGTGGCAGCAGCTGCTGATGGGGCACCTTTTGCTGGAGCAGGGCGTGAAGCACTTGGTGGGGCAGTAGGATAGGTGGAAACTTGAGCTGCCCGGGTGGCAGACATGATATGAACTGCGTTCTTTGCCTTGGCAGCCTTCATAAGTGAATCAGCATCCGACGGACTGACAACGCGAGCCCCAACAGCAACAGCAGTGGCTCGTATTGAGTCTGAGCCATGATTAGATTTTGGAGATGACAACTTTGTAGTTACTTGTGATTTTGCTGCAAAAGCAGCTGGTCCCCCAGAAGATAATTTTGCCAGAACAGCACCTTGTTGAGATTGGCCTTGGGCATGTGTAGAGCAGCCACTGCCAGGAGAAGCTTCAGCAATGGTCGTTGCAGGCCCAGATTTATGAGACGACGAGTTCAAAGATGTCCCAGCTGTCCCTTATTCAAGAAGAAACCATTTGTATTTAGTAGGGAAAAAATAAAGTGAAACAAGGCGGAATGAAAGAATCATCCGTCATTGAAGTAAAAGAATTCAAAATTTATCACGTTTTTCAACAGTCTAGCTCTCAGCCTTGGTAGTTTGTTCAACCAATAAAGCACTTCTCAATAATTAGACAAAAGGAAAAAAAAAAGAAAAAGGTATGACATGAAGAAGAGAATCACCAGAGTTATTTGTAGCTGCCATTAAGTTCATTTTTTCAGGGATATCCAGGGCATGGCGGGCTGCTTTCATAGCCTCAGAAAGTTGTGAGCCGTTTGAGTTGACTCCATTGCTCAAGTTTCCTTTGCGCCTCCTGATAGTGGCCCACCTCTGCAATTAGGTGCCAAATAAATTTGAGAGTTGAATCAAGTTTTATTATTGTGACAATTCCAATTACATGATTTAAAGAATCCACTGGCCCAGTTAGAAAAATAAACACTGAAAACCTACTAAGAAATTCACATATCCATGATAATCGATATAATTGGCCGACAAAACAAATTCTGTTGCCGGGATTTGCACCCAGGAGAACTGGGTGAAACCCAGACATCCTTACTCAATAAGATGACAGCGGATTTTCTGTTATATGACTAAACAGATAAATACGAATTCCAAAGGTATAACCGGTAAGCCGGAAATGCACCCAAAAAAACCAGCAAGCCGGTGCTATTTTACTTGTTCATATAAATACATAAAAATGACATAACGTTATTCATATCTAACATTGGACTTGGATGCACTGATCTTAGTGACTGTGATATACTGTTCAAAACTGGCTAACATAGCAGTAGGCACAATACATGTCCAAACAGCTCAATGCATGTTAAGTGGGGCAAAAGACCGACTTACCTCCTATAGTTGTATTAGAGAGAGAGAGACAAGTTATTTGGACTTTTGGAGGGGGCAGAAATGGTATCCATTTGAATTTGATCTCCAATATGCTTTTCAAGAGTCAGATTTAGATGGTTGAGGAGATTTCTTAACGTTTTAAGAAGTTTAGAAGTGGGAAGGTTCAAATTAGCTAAGATTCATTGGAGGTGTCATACTAGATCATATTAGAAGTTCCGACTGAAACTGAACTAGTCTATGTACGTTGGAAGAATATTGAGAAAGTAGGGTGCCATCTTAATATGCAATAGGTGAAACACCCACGGATCTTCAAAGCATCGATCCTAATCTTCAAAGCACCACCCTAATCTTCTATTCATGAAACACCCTGGGTAAAGTATCAATTCAACAAAACTGAAGAGTAATTTCCTTTGCTTCATGCAGCATTGTCATCTCCATTCACACTTCTAGGCATCAATAAAATAGCACTTCTTTTCAAAGGTAAAAATTCAGAGGCCACGGTTTTGTACATGAATAAAAGCGTAAACTTTTTGAAGCAAAAGGTAATTATTTTGCTTTTAAGAATATTATTTTTTTTTTACTTCTAGAAAACAAATAGAAAATTTGCCAAGATTTCAAACTTACTGTTTTCAAAAGGTGTTATACTACAAAAACACCCACCTGGATATATGATGACGATAAAGCATGTTTTTCTCTCGACAATTTTAATTTGTTACAGAATAAAAACACTTTCTTGTAAGATTCCTGCAATAACCATTACTAGATGGGTTTGATCATCAAACCCAATTTCCTTAATGAATAACATCTTTTCAACAGTTATACGAGGATGAGGCAATACAACAACACGTCTACCAACCAAACACCAACAACCAATTCATCCCAATTCATTTGTTCAACCCTATGTAGAAAGAGAATGAATGTGAAATAGCATATGTTGTTTGCATAACACATGCGTATGATGGATGAACATATGGCAGGACTAGACAAAAAAAAAAGAAGTCACTTCAAGTTAAAGACTATATTGGCACAAGAAAGAGAGAGTATAAACCTGAGATAGTTGTGAGGCAGTTCTATCAATATTGAAATCTCCTCTGATAATATTTGCCCAATTCCCTTCACCACATTTCCTCACAGCCTCCATCAGTTCATTGTCCTCTTCTTTTGACCATTGTTTTCTTGCCCTTTTTGAACCACGGATCCCTGTTCTGTTTAAATCTGAAACTCCAGCAGATGGCACTGTAGGTAGGGGCTGTTTCTGAACAGAAACTGGAATGGTGATGTTCACCCCTGGCATTGGACCAGCAGGTTGCGTTGTATCTGAAGTAGCTCTAGGTAACTGGCAGTGGCCATTAGGTAGATTTATAGTTAATGGAGCCTCAACTGTGGAGCTGTCTGAGAGACTAGAATCCCTTGGAAAACCTGAAGCAATCAGCACCTGACCAAAACAACCCAATGCAGGAGGCAATCTTTTCAAAACTAAATTGTATTCCAAAAGTACATGGACATTATAGGATTAGATGAGAGCAAGACTTTAAACTGGGACGAATGGCACAAAAGAATCCACTTCTTCATTCCAACCAATTTTTCTTACGCGTCCATTTAGGCAACTTGAAGATGTTTGGGAAATAATATTTGATGATGGTTGCCTTCAATAGTTATGTACTTGTGAGTAATGTGAAATTTCTATGGCAAAGATTATCGAGTTGATTTGAGATTTGAAGTCCTTCAATACTTGGAACTCCAACTTCACATACTTTAAACAATAATTCAACCTATTCAACAAACCCTAAATAATAAAAGAAACATCGTGAAAATCTGGCTTGTCTATTAATAGGTACTGTCTGTACAGACACTGAAGAGTCGTCATTTCATCCTGATTAGCAATATTTTCACCCGGAACTATGTTCCTTACTTCCATCCTAACATCAAACTAAAACAGTGTCCAAATACCCTTCTACCATTCTAAACACAAATAAACGTATTGTATTAGCTCCACCACTTGCTTTCCTAATAATTAATTATGGGGCAACTCCAACCTCTAACTAGATACCATCCTGCTCCACGACATTCTCTTAAAGTGTGCTATGTTGAAATTTAAATTTTAACTTGAAAGATAATTGAGCATTTAATTCATCTTCCTTAAGGAAAAATTAAACAAACTAACTAAGTTTTCCATTGGTAGTAAGGTAAATGAGAACCAGAAGTAAGTTTATTTACCCGTGTTGCAAAGGATATATCTTAATATATCTTATACAAGTTGTTCGAATTGGAATAAGCGTATAAGCAATTGAGAAAGAACAAAGAGCCATTTGAAAATCAACATAAAAAAAACAGAGGTGTGGAGGAACTATACTAAGGAATACTCCAACAAAAGTAAGTTACATCATAAAGTCAATGCATCAAGGATTTCTCTAAATTTTCCAAAAAATGCATTATTATCTTCAAAATGACATTGATCTCAATACCTTGACACATGCTGCAGCCTCTGTCGAAGCTTCACTACTAACATCAGGGAAAGCTTCTACTTCATATTCTAGATCACTATCATCATCCTGCAAAGTAATAATTTCAAATTTGTGTGCTTTCACCAGAATAAAAGGTTATACTCTCTGTGGTTTAGAAACAGGCATTCAAATGAGTATAAGTTATTATCACAACTAGATGACACATTTGTTTGAGTGTCAATCACATGTACAAAACAATTCAAACAGTACCAAATTATATCCCTTAACAGTAAACGGCATAATAATACATTTTATAACAATTACAATAAAGATTAGCCTATAACCACCAAAAGAAAAGCATGAACTACTGTTTTTTAGTTGATGAAAGGGTAATTGCGCAAATGACGGTCACTTTGTTGGTGTTTTCCTTTCTCTTTCAATAAAATTCCTTGAAAAAGTCTCCTGATATTCATCTTCATAAATGATTAAAAAATAAAGATAACAAAATTAAAAACATGTTCAGCACTGACCAAAGGTTGAGCCACATCGTCCAATTTATCGAGCATAGGATGACAATAAGCTAAATGCCGCCATAGCATCTGGTACTCCCTTGCATTAGAGATCCCCGTAGATGTCTTCTTAACCAATGCCTCCCAATCAATTTTCACTTCCGGAGACTGCGCTACCTCTTGAAGCAATGCCAGCAAAGCAGTAGCACTGTACCTGCTCAAGTACACAGAAAAGATGTTTTTACACAGATACACATATACCCCCAAATTAACAAGCAACTAGCAAGTAATCAAAATCAAAATCAAAATCGAAGCAAAGGGATGAAATATGCTTCAAAACAGAAAGCCAAACCTTTGCAAGAGAGTGAAGATATCTCCTTCACTGATTAGCCCCTTCTGCTTCTTGGCCGGTATCTCAGTCATAGTAGTCGCACTTGTTGTGAAATTACATAAAACTAAACCTAAAAAATCAAGGAAATCCCTGCAGAAACCACTGCTGCAGAAAAATCAAAATCGGTAGAAAAACCCTAGCCAGGGTTTTGAGGGGAGAGAGAGGCCAAATTAGCGGAGTGAAGGGAGCAATCTCCTTGTTTCCTGATGCGTTGTGGACCGCTGATAAAACCAAAATTTAGGGTGGTCAATGGGATATGGACGGTGCAAATTTTGTTCCGATGAAGGTTTACTTCGGTCTTGCAGCGATGCAGTTCGCCTCTGTTATTGAGAATATAACCTCTATTATTATTATTATTATTATTATTTCAATCAATCACACCCATGTTAGGTGACGACAAATACTTTTGATGGTTTCCTTCAAAATTTGTGTGGAAATATTAATCGTTCTCTCTCTTTCATGATACCATTTTTAGCTATTTATAATATATATATATATATATATATATATATATATATATATATATATATATATATATATATAAGAGCTCCTCCAAGGGAGGAATGTAAAAATGGGGTGCTATCCTTGTGTTTAGCACCCCAAAAAGTGAAAAAGTACGGTTGTAAAATTATTGTGTTCCAAGGGGAGGGTTGTAATTGGAGTGGTAAAACTAATTTTAATCCAAACCCATTCAATTTAAATCGAATTCATATGATTATTGTCATTAAACTCGAGCCCAATAATCTTGGTAATGCTTTGTAAATGCTCATTATACACATTAAAATAGTCATTATTCATGAATCCAAGCCTATACATTAAGAGAGCCCATAACCCAAGCCCAAGTATACATTAAGAGAGCCCATAACCCCTCACTCTTTGTCTGTACTTCGTCCCTGTCCTTCGTCTCCATAGTGGATTGCACGAAGTTGAAGAGAAGCAGATCAACAGCTTCCATAATCCATGCTTGAATCCCTGGGTACCAGATCTATATTTACTAGTTGTTGGACTTTCTAACTGCCACTTTTCCTTTCCCTCCAAGATTTACATCTCTCTTCTCTCTCTTCAATTGGGTGCTAAATCTAGCACCGAACTTTTCAAGGATTGGAGTTGTATTTTGACAGTTAAGGGTTTTACAACCCCATTTACAATCCCCTTGGAGATGCCCCAAGGTACTTGTTCCCAATGTGGTGCCAATTTTTCTAATTACACCTATTCTCTAAACAACATTTTCAACATGGTGCGAATATTTCTAGTGTGGTATGAATCATTCTGGTTATACCTATTCGGACATCATTATTAGCTATTTGTATATAAATTACATGTTACCAACATCTGATTATGCCTATTCGGACATCATTTCCAGCATAGTGAGAATTATTTCAGCATGGGACGAATTATTCTAATTATGCTTATTCCGACATCATTTTTAACTATTTGTATATAAGTTACCCGTTACAAGCGTAATGCAATTATTCTGATTACGCCTATTCAGGTGTCCCACCACATGCTGGACAGAACTGGATGGTCGATTATCAAAAAAAAAATTGTATATAAGTACGTGTATCCGAGAGAGTACATACAGCTCCTCACTTTGTCCTCTTTTTTTCTCCTTCGGAGAAATTGAAATTACTCTCTCTCTCCTAGTTTTTAAAATGCAATTTAAAGATATTTACATGCTATTGTAAGAGAGGAGGGAGGAAAGTCGGAAACTTAGCAGATTGACCCAGACGGCCATTGCTCATCAAATGATATAAAATCAAATTCTTAACCTTAATAACAATTGGAATAAAAGTAAACTTCACAAAAGAAAAGATAATTAATTAAATATTTTAAATTCCCACAAACGAAAAGGCAAAAATTATTCAAGAACACCATCGTTCCCTTAGAAAGTTCATGAAAACAAATTCAAAAAAAAAAACACTTCAAAACCATCTATGAATCTAATTGCAACAAGACATGCTGTTCACTATTTGGTTTTAAATTATTGTCCTGTACCCTTAAAATGATGCTTCTATTAAATATTCCCCCTCTCCCATATTACGAGGGAAAAGGTAGACCAACACCTACTTAACGGTTTAACCGACTGAAGGAAGCCGTGTCTAAGTTCTCACCACTGTACCACAATTTAAGGCTACATCTTCCAAGGAAAGAGATGAACCAGTCGAAGCTTGAGCCGGAAGAATATCAAAATCCACATCTATATCAAGGATTCAGGAAAAGGTGAACACCATGCTATCACCAGACATCTCGAAGATATCTTCCTTCCATCTGGAGTTTCTTCACCATAGACTCCGTCTTTGATGAGTCCATGTTTCCCTGAAAATTATGCACAAGAGAGATGCAAAATTGAAAAATGAAACACAAATGATACAGACAGGAAAGGACAGGTGAGCTTTACCGACGCCAAATCATCAAACAGTTAATAAACTTAGATAATTACACAAGAAAGGCAACATACCTTCTTCCTTCTTTTTTTTTTCTTTTTTTCATAAAACACAAGAAAATTCTCGTTAAAAAGGGCACCAATGGGGTGGCGCCCAAGCACAAAAATGAATAAATCAGGTTTATCCAAATTTAAGAAAATAATAGGGGAAGAGGAGGGAGAGGAAGAAAAACACTTAAAAATCCATTGGCAGCATGCTTTCAATTGTTACAAAATGAATAGGGGAGAAAGAGAGAGAGGATGGGAGTTTTAATTAATACCTGCTCTTGAACAATGGTGTGCAAAGTTCGATGAACATCTCTTGCCATACCCTTGGCATCACCACAAACATAAAAATATCCACCCTGAGAGATTATACTCCATATCTCTGCTGCCTGAACATGGAAAATAATTGACGCCATAATGGATATCGTATTAGGCTTGATAACAACAATGTCAGTATTTATAAATTATAAATACTAAACCTTACTTTGTTCATCATTTTATGCTGAACATATACTTTTTCTGCCCCCTCCCGCGAGAATGCAACAATCAACTCAGATAACACACCTTCTTCGACAAAATTATTGAGCTCATCCTCGTATATGAAATCCTAAAAATAAACGAAAAACTAAAATCGTCAAGCCTAACATTGTTTTAGAAATAATAATCAGGAATTAAACGTCAAAGAGTCCAACCATTTGACGACTTCTACATCCAAAGAAGAGGAGAGCAGGACCAAGTTGAGCACCATCTTCTTTCAGAGCCATTCGTTCCTTACAAAGAATCAATGTGTTTGAGTTTCTTAATTTCATATAGATAGGTGAAGATGCACAAAATGAGAAAATAATATCAGACCTGAAGAAATCCTCTAAAAGGTGCAAACCCAGTACCAGGTCCCACCATGATAATTGGAATTGAAGGATCAGCTGGTAGCTTGAAATTTGATTGCCTAATAAAAATAGGAGCCCAACTACAGTCGTGGCTCTTCTCCAGAGGAACTGCGTTCTGAATATTTGGTCAAAAAAATGGTTACACACAACAAGAACCCAGGTTGTGTCCCCATGTAGAGACGAAACTATAAGTAGTAAAAAAGGAGGTGCAGGAAGAGAGAGAGAGAGAGAGAGAGAGAGAGAGAGACAACCTTCATCCATGTTGAACACACTCCTTTGTGAATTCTACCAGTGGGAGTGGGGCCATATACCAGAGCACAGGTAACATGAACTCTATTGGGGACATATCTGCAGATATTATAGTAAGGCAAAAAAAAATTTCAGAGCTCCAGAAATTATATCATTTGAATTAGAATACTTAATGGCAAGAAAAATGAATCACCTAGGTGAGGATGAGATGGAGTAGTATCGTGGCTGTAAGCGCGAGGCAACTGCTGCAAAAAATACACCAAGGGGAGGTTTTGCCGATGGGAACTCTTGCATTACCTCTAAAAGACATCTCTGACTTCCAACAACCCACTGAGCATACTCTTCCTGGAAAAAGAAAAGGGGAGACAGAGAAAATCTCAATAAGTTTGCAAAAGGATTAGAGAGGCATTGAAAGAGTGAGAGAAGGGCAAAAGGATTTCCAACCTTCCCCTGAGGCGAGGATAAGTACTTAAGTCGTTCTGCTTCACTAGGTTCAGTGGCATGAGCAGCCAAAGCAATCAATGCAGCCTGACAACATAAATTAATAAGATGTCTGAAAATCAACTATCCAAAAGATGTAAAAACATGAAAAGGGGTGGCATAAAGAGCGGAAAAAAAGATCTGAATCGTACCTTTTTAGGAGCATTAAGGAGATCTGCATATTGTGCCAATGCAGTGCGTAGTGTGCAAGGACCAGGGAAAGGAGGCGGTAATGAGCTTCCAAGAGATGTTCCATCTTCATTGTTAGTGTGGACAGAAAACAGCATATCTAAAGGTTGACCCAATAACCGTGCCGCCTCTTCAACAGTTTCATTACAATTATCGGCATACACACCGACATGGTCTCCAGTTTCATATCTAAACACGAATTAGAAGTAACAGCAGCTAATTGACCATATCAAACAACAATTTCTAACAAAGTTATATCTCGTTATGTATAAATGAAAGTCAACGAGGAAAAGGCATTAAGTTAGTCATAAATACATATTTTATTTTAAAAAACTCACAAAGCAAGAAAATTATAATAGTCCAAAGCCCACCTCTTGTATAGCCATAGTTTTTCAAAAAGTAAAAAACAAAAAAAAAAAACTTCATTATTCAAGGGGATAATAATTCAATAAGTTATTTTTGAAAAACCAAAAGCAATACTCTTCAAGGTGATAATAGTTTAATAATACTTCAAGGGATAGTATTTTAATAAGTTGATTTTCAACTCCAAAAACAATAAAGTGCCAGGATCATTAGCTCAATTTCCGCTAGGAAAAGGAATGATAGAATAAACCACACAAAAATTAGGCGCCACTGCCTTCTCAAAAACATTGTCTGTCTATTAAATTGAAAGAGCATTTTGGAGTTCTCACTTTCTGTGGTGTTCACAAGTCTTTAGCAGATGCATCAAGTCTTTGGCATCAAATAAATAAACTCATCAGGTTGATCAAGGAACAATACAAATTTCCATCACTAAGCATTATAAATTTAAGAACTCACGTGATACCAGTTCTCGAAATATCAAATTCCAAGTGTATGCAAGACCGATCAGAAACAGGCTTGTGAAGCTCTCTTTGAACGGCTACGTTGGCTCTTCAGGTAAAAGAACAACATAAATCTTAGTAAATTAAAAAAACATGTGGCACATACAAAAGATGCAAATTTTGAAGTACCTGCAGGGATGGTGAATATCAAAGGATGCATTCCCATTTGCCATGTTCAAGTCTTTATCCCCACAAGATGTAACAGAAGGATCATGAATGACTACTCGGTACTCAGGTATAGCAGCAGTATAGGGAGTAGATGCAGATGCATCATCCTCATCAAGGAGTAATTTATCTAACTCAGGCCAAAGTAGTTCTCTCCTAAAAAAGAATCAATAACATCAGTTAACAGAGTATAAACAAAATATAGGTTCTCTAATCTTACAAATTCGACACCAGATATCAACCAGGACAAATTGGAAATTTGATGAAATAAGAGCCATATGCCATACCAAGCAGAAAAATCATCTTCAATGCATTGATCATCATCACCCATACCAACTTCAATGAGACGCTTTGCACCTGCATCCACCACATATAAACAAATGCCAGCATGTAAGACGAAGTGATAGGCAAACCTGAACAGATAGAACAAGAATCTTGAGTGTGATGGAACAAAAGTAATGACACACTCCGAGTGTCACCAGGGGAAAAAAACAGAGATTATGTCATTTATTTAAACATCTAAGTTAACTTTCAGAAGAAGCAAGTAATAGCAACAGAGCCAACATGATACAGCATGATGAACCACTTGCAAAGTAATGGCAGCATGGCGGCAGTAAAGTCACCACCTCACAATCGAAGGGGAGACAAGACCGAATTGTATTTTTCATTCCAAATCTATTTTTGTTCTCTTCCCTGCCTGGTATGTGGATCAAAGAAAGGTAGCTGACACAAATATCTAAGCTAACTTTCAGAAGAAGCAAGTAATAGCAGCAGAGCAAACAGGACACAGCATTATGAACCACTTGCAACGCAATCCCAGCAGTGAAGTCAGCACTTCACACACAAAGGGAGACAAGGAAGACCATATTTATTTTTCCACACCAAATCCATGCAACAATGAACAATGTCTACCTAGAAAGGAATAGAATATTACCCAAAATACCAAAGCCCATACTTCAAACTCGTAGCATGATATATGATATCCATAGCAGGAGAAATATAATTATCAGTATCTAAATCTAGATGCCAAAACCTAAAGGCCTGTAACCCCTGGAATAATATCAGTGGCAATCAAACATACAATGCAGAAAACAACCACTTGGACCTCTCAAGTATGCAATTCCCAAAATCTAAAAAAGCATGCAAATAGGGTACAAAACCATGCACCCAGGTGGTGATGATAAAAATCATATCAATCATCAGAAAAGACGGACAGCTCAGGATACCACACAACAGTAATTCCAATAAAAACCAAAATCCAAAGTACATTGAACAATGGAGAAGAGAAACAGAACATCACATAGAAAGCACAATCACAAAGAGAAGGATGCATACCTTGTTCAGAAAGTTGTTCATCAACCACTTTTGCTATCTAAATTCAATATAGTGCCACCAAAATATGATAATAAATTAGTAATAGCAACCAAACTAAGTTCATGGAAAAAATATATATATATGAAGACTGGTGATATTACCTTGTTAAAATGTTCATACTGACGATTACCCAAGCCAAAAACACCGTATGTGAGCTGTTGAAGCCAGTTTCCCCTTTCACCTCCCTGAAATAAAGCAAATCATCCAATTACAAAAAAAGCACAAAACTAAAAAGAAAAGGAATATGAAATGCCAATTCAGAATCTAATTCTATTGTCATTAATATATGACAAAGGTTCAAACCTCTGTAAACCATTTGTAAAATCTCGCAGCATTATCGGTGGGCTCCCCATCTCCATACCTATGATGTCATTGTCAAAGACAAGGAATACCTCATTCTTTTAGAACCCAAAAACATATCTGAAAACAAATAAATGCACATAAACAAAAGCATTTATCGTACGTGGCAACCATGAAAAAAGCCAAAGTCTCTTTCTTTAGTTTTTCTTCGTATTCATCATCATCCCCAGCATAATCGTCCTGATAAGACCATGAACAAGATCAACAAACTAAAAGTACATTCTAAAGAGCCATATTTCTGATGTACTGATCAAATGTCATACCATATCAACAACTTTGACTGCAGCTTTCTCATATCTTGCCTTGATCTCTTCAGCTAAAGCCTGTCACGTAATTAATAAAGACCCTACCTGATTAAAAACATAACAAATAAAAAAAATTATATAGCCTATCCAAAAAAAACTAAACAGCACCAAGGATCCCGATATTGCTGCTTTTCTTTCCGCCATATACGTGCATGATCTAATTGCTCATGGTCTTATGTAACTAAGTGATTATAAAGGATATGTCGTTAACCTGTGCTATTTTGGTAAAGAGAATCTGGCAACATAAATGAAAACATCCTTTTTGATGTAATTGACCCTATATCTTCTAAATCATTGTATTTGGGTAGCACCCTTGTGGTGCCCTTTAATGCATTTTCTTATTCACTAAAAAACGGTCTTAACTACGTTCTTCAACAACTAATTTTCAATTGGAAATTGCGACAAGAATGCTGTGTCATATTCAGCAAACAAGCAACCTTTGAGAAACCTAACCTCAATAACTCTGTAAATGTTACAATACAGGGATGTGAAATGTAGGAACAATGCTATATGGCAGTCATGCCCCATGCAGCAAACTGTGGATATTATACCCCAAAACAACTAAGGGCATTGACTCACTTCATCACTTGGCAAAACTTAATGGAAAAAATTCATACAGACATTACAGTTGCAGGCCAACCCTGAGATAATCAGAGCATAAATAGATCCCAAACCTGAAATTGTTCATGCATTCCCCATCTCCCCCATCAGAATATTGAAATGGGAAAAACAACCTTCTTTTATAAATACAACACAACACAATCAATATCTAGGCAGTTCTCTAGCTGCCTTGAGACAAAAGGCTAATCAACGTTTCCTAACGAAATTTAGAGGAAATAGTCCATTAGGGAACAAGACTCAGCTCATATCAAGTCTCTACATAATTTATTGGTTCATAACCAATCGAGGACATCAACTAAACCACTAAGCAAATCATGATTTCTTCCAGGAAAACTACTGTATCAAAAATCTCACTAAGTCAAACCCAAACCAATCGCACTAACGCAAAAAATTCAGATTAAAGAAAGTACTCAACCGAAACCAGGAAAACAAATATAAAAGACACAAGAAAAACAATTATACCTTCGCGAATCCCTCAGCCGTCCCGGTCTGCGTGCCATAGAAGATGGTGATCCTGGTCTTACCGGAGGCGGCCTCGGTCTCGGCTTCATCGTCCTTGATCGACGGTGGCTTCGGTACAAACACTGGCTTCAGCTCCCGGCTCCGATCCGATGATTTCTTCCAAAAAAACACTAACAACCCAACAATCACCGCCAGGGCAGTCGTCGCCACCACCAACATAGAATCTGACACCGAACCACCAAACGAGATCCCAAGCAGAGATTCAAGAGACTGAACCAAATCCGAGTTCGAACTCATCTTGATTCGAGCTTCAAATGAATCTCTTCCCTCTTTTTCGATACAATGAAAGACTGGAAGATGAGGTGGGTGAGCAGAGAGAAGAGGAAGAAAACGTAATATGCGTGCGTATGTACTGGGACCCACATATGAATTGACCTTGAATTTTAGCTCTTTTATAGCCAAACAAATAAAAGGACAAATTCGGCACTGTAAAAATTTGCTGTCCGTGTTGGTAAACTTTTTGTCTTTGACGGCAATCTTGCTTCGCGCGTTGACAAAACAAGAAAATTTTCCTTTGCACGTTCTTTAACGATTCAACTTTTCACTGCCACTTGTCTTTTTCCTTTTTAATTCCAATAATAATAATGATAGGATTCCATGTGTCCCATATGATTCCAAATCATGTTGAGTCATGGACACAAAATTTCATGTGCATCATATGAAATATGTAGAGTCTACAAATTTACGTTGATCCAATTTAACTGTTAGAATAATCGTGATATCAATTACTGAAATCTTGATCATGCAAACCGAAAACCTTTGGAGAAGATGAAAGTTGTGAGCCGATCTCTCTCACAAGTCCGATTGAGTTGTACTCACAGAATATATGGAACATCCAATTCAGTAGCAGCAGTTGCGATAACTAAGATACAACTATTGGAATTTTACCATTTTGTTTTAATTCCTTTGTAATTGGGATCTAGATAAAGTTGTGGGTCGTATGTTTTGGCCCAGTAGAGATCTAACCCAAACTACGGGCCTTTCTTAGAAAATCCATCTGCTTAATCCGCCCAATAAATGAAAGATGTGTGATTTTTAGGTTTTTAACTCTCAAGAAACAAGATATTTTAATTTTTTTTACATGCCTTTTTTTAATTTAACATGTGGGCAACCCCTTAACCAACACAAACAAGTAAAAACAATAAAAAAAAATAATATGAGTAGTGATAACGGATGTCTTAGAGCACTAGATAAGAATGATTAATTATACTCAACTAACTCCAATACCTCATCTAAAAAGTAACTCATTAATTAGTAGGGTATTAATAACGGGTGTCCTTAAGAAACCAAATAATGATGATTAATTATATTCAACTAACTCCACTTTCTCACCTAAAAAGGTGCTCATTTTGATTCATATTTTATAGTAAATCAAAAAAACACTTAACAAAGCATGCAAGATTTACGCTTTTTATCAAATCTTTCAGAAAGGAATCAAAGAGTTTCAGTAGTCAATTTTTTAGCGCGTATCTTGTTCACAGGTCTGATGCTCATTTCATAGTTGGTGTGAAGTGTGGCTGTTAGGATTTTCTTATCCCAGATTTAGTTTAATCTTGCCTTTGAAATTTGAATTGTGATATGACGATTCCTCTCATCTTATGATTTGAATCCTCCTGAATTTGACCTGAGGAAACTTCTCAGTAGCTAACTTTGCATAAATAAATTATTTTCTTTGCCACATGTCGTGCTGGATTTCTATCCATCCACGGAAAGCTATAAATGGCAATAACGGATGCCAACGTGTGAGTAGGGATGTATTAAGTTTTAAAGCTAAAAAATACTATTGCCTAATTATTATTTTTAGACAGCTATAACCCATAATCTATGGTCATGTACCTCTTGCCAATTAGTCTAGGACCTAATCCCTGCCTAAGTATTGTTTCCATTCATGGTCAGAGTATTGCTTATGTGGGCAAACCTGTGGTCTAGAGTAGTCCGGATATGCGGCCATTCGCTTCTCTGTAGCCTTGCCATTTTAGTTTAAGCTTCTTCCAGGTGTCGTCATTGCACCGCAGCTGGTGTGTCAAATGAATCTGAATTGCATCAATATCTTAAATAAAGTGCAAATACAGAGAAAACTCTGAAAACGCAAGCTTATTTTGTTTCAAAGATTTTTAGTCTGACGGTTGACAGCTCTATTTAAACAAAAATAAAGAAACCCTAAAAATATTAAATTACTAAAAGTACTAATAATTAAATTAAAATACTAATTTAACTAGGATTCTTATTAATACTAAAACTTCAGGGTAATGACACTTTTGATCGTTGAATAATTTGACATACTTCAACTCAATCATCAATTTTTCAAACGCTTCAAGTTGAGTTATCAAAATTTCAAAGTTGAGTACCACATCAATTAAAAATTTAAAAAAAATTAAATTTTTTATGCTACATCAGCTATTTTACTACCCAAACATAGAGAATGATGCATGAGTGACAAAGTTGGAACAAATTTGAAAATTTGATATTCAACTTGAAATGTTTGAAAAATAGATGACCGAATTAAAGTGGATCAAATTATTTAATGACCAAAAGTATTATTATCCCCCTAAAACTTCTAATAAGAAAATGACTAACTCTCCTAATTACTAATGTAAACTAAGAAACTTGTTCTACATCAGTCACCTCCACTTGAATATAACTTACACTTGAGTTACGATTGGACTAAAAATAATTGTTTTCATCATACTACCCACAGAGAATTGATCTTGTAAAATTTTCACACCCGTTGGTTGAATTTGTACCCTTCCATTCCAAAGAAACAAATATTTTGAATTGTGGAGTTTGTTCAACACACAAATGAACTCAACAAATTTCGTGAAATTCAGATGATCCAAATCCTTAGTTCTTAACATAAACTGTTTGATAATCTTCAATATTGAGGAACTAATGTTGAAATTAGAATCTTCACTCTCAATAAATCAACATGTTCGACCTCACAGTTTATAGGAATGATAATATAATTGTGAGATTCTTGAACCACATAATATTCAATTGAACTTGAATCTTCCTCAAACATTATTGTTTTCATCATACTACCCACAGAGAATTGATCTTGTAAAATTTTCACACCGTTGGTTGAATTTGTACCCTTCCATTCCAAAGAAACAAATATTTTGAATTGTGGAGTTTGTTCAACACAGAAATGAACTCAACAAATTTCGTGAAATTCAGATGATCCAAATCCTTAGTTCTTAACATAAACTGTTTGATAATCTTCAATATTGAGGAACTAATGTTGAAATTAGAATCTTCACTCTCAATAAATCAACATGTTCGACCTCACAGTTTATAGGAATGATAATATAATTGTGAGATTCTTGAACCACATAATATTCAATTGAACTTGAATCTTCCTCAAACAAAATCTGGCTTTCAAGAGCAATAGTGTCAATAACCTCAACAACCTCATTATCAAGTTCTATAATTTCTTCAATGATAACTGCTCCTTTATTCTCCAGACTCTTAACTTGTTGAGATTTGTTCCCCATATAATTATCGTGCTCTTCAATTTTAAAAATATCTTCATGAATTGGATGCTCCTTAGATGCTTGTGAAATTGGATCAATGATAAATTCTTGAGTTTGCAAAGTTTCTCGATTTCTTTCGAACAATTCACCACCCTCCTAAGACTTCAAGTAATAATTGTCAAAAATTGATCCATCATCTTATCCAATTTAAATAAAATTTCTACATACTAATAAGGAAAAATTTTAACAATAAACATTCTTTTCATTCTAGACCAAGAACGAATTTTATTTCAAATAAAGAATAAACATGAATATTGTATCTTCTTTACTTCCTCGTAAGCAGATCTACTTCAAACTCATAACCCTCGTCTCCCTCAATTCGTCGTAACTATCTGGTTGACGTCGAGGAGGTTCACGATTTTTTCTCTCAATAGGGTGGCCTTTGGGGAAATCCTTCAATATGCACTCTACCGACTTTGGGTCGCTTGTTATTGTCGTTGAGGTTAAACCCAGCGAGCATGTCCTGGATCTGTCACATTTCCTCTAACGTCATCCATAGTGCCCCAACCCCGCAATCTCTGTCAGCAAGGTTGTTGTTTCTGCCTGCGTTACATGCCATTGAACATCTCAAAATCAGCTCTGATACCAACTAATGCATAACGGAAACAAAACAAAGGTATAAATTACGTCAATACCTTAAATAATGTACAAACGCTGAGAAAACTTTGAAAACGTAGACTTATTTTATTTTAAAGATTTTTAGTCTGACGACTAGCAACCCTATTTAAACAAAAATAAGAAATTACTAAAATACTAATAATAAAATTGCAATTCTAATTTAACTAGAATTCTTATTAATACTAAAACTTGTAATAAAAAATGACTAACTCTCCTAACTACTAAAATAAACTAACAAACTTGTCCTACATCGCCTAGTGACTTGCACTAAAAGTCTAAAATGTTGGCATTTCTCTGGCCACTATTTCGCGGATTGAGATAGGCTGTTATTGTAAAAAAAATTAATAGTCCCTCATCTTCTTTATTTTTTTTTCATGTCGATAGTTTTCAACAATTCTCAAAAAAAAAGATAAAAATAAAAAATTTAAAGATCCAATAATTAAATATATCATTAAACATTCAAAATCTATTTTTATTTTTAAAAGATATTTTATACCTCAAAAACAAGAAAGATTAGGGACCGTTATTTTGTTTTTACCTCAAATCCTATTTTGGTAGGAAGCACAGCAGCACACAATAATTTTCCAGCACACGTAATGAAATTTAAGGCAATGAAGAAACATATAAATTTTGCTAAATTTTGGAGGCCAAACCTGGAACTCGTACAATGGTTTTCAATCACATTTTTTTTGCATATTTGCTTGAAATAATTAACAAAATTACGATATCAGGTTCAATGAAATCTATATCCATCAAATATATTTTATATTTATTTAAAATACACCAACATTCATATATATATATTTATTTAAAATACACCACCATGTTTTATTGGTCTTTCAAACTTATATGTTATAATCAAAGAGCTAGAAACCACATGTTTCACTAACTCCCTCTTTTATCTCAAACCAGATCCCAATCCCTTTGAAGCACATTCTTCAGTTCCACCACTTGATCTTCTGGCAACATCACCGTCACAAGCCTCCCTCCCCTGCCTCCCTCCACACCACTCTCCGGCCCCGGACACACCACAACAACCCCTTCATCACCAACTCCACCGATCCTATAATTGGCGAAAACCGGCTTCTGCCCCTTCAGCTCCAGACCATACACATTCACTTCTTCCAAATTCACAAATGTCAAGTTTGTGCCATACACTAAATAGTCCCCTTCACCATTATCTCCCTGCACAAGATCTCTAATCGCTTCGTCCTCCCCCACCCTCTTCTCCGTAATCAGCACCGCCAAATCCGATACGTCGGCTTTAGATACAGAGAAATCTGGTTCTACAATGCTGAACTCCATAGCATTGCTTGGAGGTTCATTCTCTTCCCTCTGAGGGCTATTTGTGCAAATTGTGACAATTCTTGGACCCAAATCATCCCTAATTTCTGATAAAGATTTCCATATTAGGGCAGAAAGGGCTTCAAATTCTGATATCTTGGTTGCTTGGCTTGGATTGAGAATCTCCTTCATCAATTGATCAAGTTTCTCTGAAGTAATTAGGAAAGAGTGTGATTCCATTTGACAGTTACTGGCAGTTACCCAACAGTCACCAACCGGGTCGACCCGTTTTATGGATAACGGGCTTTTTGGAATAGTGGGTGCAGACTTGTAGTTCTGAATGGAGGACACGTGGAGGGGTTGTGATCGCGCTGTGCCTGCCATGATCTGGGCCCACTTATTGATGAATGCAGAAACTGAAAATGGGTCTCCAAGCACATGGGCCCAACTGAGGCCCAGTGACATTCCTCCACATTTGAACCATGTAAACTAATTGTCCCAAAAGCCACGTTAAAAAAGAATCAATAAACCAAGTGCATTATATCAAGTTATGAATTAATAATAAGTGCAAGTGAGAGATGGTCACACGTGTCTTTCCCATCCTCTACTAACCAGTGGCGGATCTATAAAATGAATTACCGAGCTTGGTCAATGGCGGAACATGAATCTTTAAGAGGGGGTCAAAAGTTGATCGGGGTTTGGGTATTGTCCCCGAAATTTAGTTAGAGCTATTTTACATAAAAGTGATTGAAAATAAATAAATATTTACATAGTCATTAAATTACACATTACAAATTAAAACATAAAATATTCAAAAAAACAAAAACAATAATTTTAATTGTGCTAGACGATTTTTCAGCGAGTGTAAATACTTTATCATCTATAAAGATGTATGAGAATGTATTTTTCAAATATTTGTTATATTGTATGAGTGTGTATCAATTAATAATTATAATTTATATATTTATCTTATATTATATAGTTATTAAGCCCCGTAAAGTTGTTTAATGAGTTGTACCAAATAGGGAAATACAATGACCACTCGAAGAGTATAAATGTGGAGCGTTGTAGTAGGGCCCACGAAGCCCAAATTGTCATTCTTAAATGGTTTTCTCTTTGGTGCATGAAAGTTGTTACAATTTTATGAAGGAAAAACATCCACACATTTTATCACATGCAAATCCATCCATTCTCAAGAACCTCGCTCGACCCATATTGAAAAGCATACAAAAGTGGCTAACCCCATTAATTGATCACATGATGAATCAACTATGCAAAATATTACAATATATTTACATTATTATATATCATTGATAATGATAAAGAAATTTCACGGACAATACCTTTGTAAGAAAATCCAACCCAAATAATTTTATTATTCGCTTAGAATGTAAAGACTCGCATCGTTTTATCTTTAAAAGGGCATTCTACTATTGCAAGGTGTTTGGATATCTTGGCTTATAAAACAATTTAGTTTGTTTTCCCTCAATTTTTCGATGCGACTTGTGAAACATTTTATCTTAATACTCTCCCGCACTTGTAGGCTTGTTTATATGAGACCCCAACAAGTATGCTATACTAGATAGAGTCCATGTGATTTCTCTCACCTTCCTTGTGGGTGGTCTATCAATAAGGATATCCAAAAGGCCCAACCGGTGATCCAAACGGGAGAGGCAAGTGAACTCGACATCATCGTTGAGTCATCCTCCAATTTCATGTAAGAAAATCCAACCCAAACAAATTGTAGGGATATTGTCTGCTTTGGATCTCAAGACACGTACGGTTTTGTCGTTAAAAAAGTCATCTGTTATTGAGAGTTATTGGATATTCTCCTATAAAACACTTTTTATTTTCCCTCAACTTTCTGATAATTAACAATCTTTGAATTTCAGTGAGATGCTCGATTATTTCGTTATGAACTATTTTTTTAAAAAGAAAAGAAAAGATTATTATAATTGATAAGAAAGAAAAAAATATTGAATTGAATGAGAAATTAAGGTAACCAAGTATATGTACCTGAACGTAAACCAGAGGTGAAAATCCCAAATCAGGACCAAGAGCTTGATTGTAAACAAGTCCATCATCATTTCCACCACAACCTTCCATGGCAAGCCATTCATCAACACTAAAATCATCACACCACGCTTCCACAACCCGAACACCACCATCGTTACACCTAATAAACGGCCGCCCAGAGTCCGGCCCCTGCCGGATCCTCCCGGAGACGGGGTAGTAGAGCTCGAGCCACGGAAACATCGCTCCCTTCAAGTCATGAACGGAGAGCCCCTGAACTGCTTCAGCTCTGAAGAAGTAAAGTCCTCGAATGTAATGGAGCTTCATGGCCAAGTCAAGGGGAGTGAGCTCGTGGACCTTGTTCTCTCCAGTGGCTCTGCCTGGCACCACAGAGGAGATTCTGGTGCCATGAATGATCTGGGTTTGAATTCGAACAGGATCATTGCTACTATTCATGACCATGTTAGAGTGATGAATAAGATATGAGAGATTAAGGAAGGAATAGTTTATGTGTGTATAGGTTATCCATATATACAAGGTTGGCGGGTGTGTGATTGAACGAAGCTATCAGTACAGCGGGGATGGTTTTAATGCGACCGTATTAGATTGTGTGCACTTGTTGAGACTTGCCAAGTCCCACATCGCTTGCTTGAGTAACTCTAGTGATGTGGGTTTAGAAGTAAAGACTCAAGTCGCTACCACTTGAAGAGATTTTTTTCTTCGGTTTAAGTACCATTAAGTGAGACGGATCAAGAAGAATAAAGTTGTGCGGGTCCGATGCATCTATAGAAATCGGTAAACAAAAAACGGACGATATATCTTTGACGTGAGTAAGGTTGAGATTTTCAAAACTTGGTCGCAGAGGTATAGAGAGCATGATGAGGGTTCATACATCACAAACGTCCAGTCTGTTTATCAGTTTAGATGTCTGTGATTAAAACTGCAGTTGTGTTTACCCCACACTACTAAACAGACTGAACTTGACTGCAAGGTTAACGAAGGAACAGTACAAGGTTGATGGGTGTGTGCGTGAATGAAGCTATCAGTACAGCGGGATGGTTTTTAATGTGATGGTGTTAGATTGTGGGCACTTGGAGGCAGAGTTATGGACTATGGAGATTGGAGTGTTTGTGTGTATATAATGCATGATCATGACCAGGTAGGTGGACTTTACTACTTTAAGGAGAAGAAACGGTAGGCGTCTAAGGAGATGACACGTTGCAGTTAAGTGAATTTTGATTGGCTTATAAATTGGGAAATTGTTTGGTTGGCTAATATGCCTTTCGGAAAATTGAGTGGACTTAAACCTCAAGTCGCCAGAACAGTCTGCATCACACTGGTAACAGGTAAGGCTAAGTCGAAATCCATGCGGGTAGGAGGCCCGGAAGTGGGATAAGCTCATGGAATTATGATTCCACAAGAAAATATCACATGTGGTTAGTTCGAACTCCCGACATCGGACACCGTATGGACTCTGAAGGTCCTCAGTTCGATTCTCACTAGAGCAATACATTTGTGACAACACAATGGACTTTGGCCTAGCTAACTTATCTTGTCGTGATGTGGAAACCTTCTATAAGCACGATGACCCGAGTTTAGAATCATATCGTATGTCCAAATGACAATTTGTATGATATCATTATCGGTTGAAAAAAGTATGTACGTATATATGTGAACTACGTACAATTTGTTTCCTATAGGTATGTCATTTATCAATTTATGGCATAAATTCCTTCTGGTTTTTTTTTTTTAAAAAAAAATTCAGTTATCAAAACACAAAAAATATATATATCAAATTACTAGTTACTAATTCTTCCATATTCTTTAAAAAAAAATCTTTCATATTCTTCAACTCTCTATTTTCACCACCTATATAATTTAATGCCTATCAACTATTTTGTTCTTTCTATTTTAACGTTTTTGTTTGGTCATGACTCGAGCTAATCAAAATTAAAAAGAGTAGCATTCATTGTTCCCTTGATGCCTATAAACCCTGGTTTCTAGGGTGCCCACCCTAAAAACCAGGGTTGGGATACCTTATCCAACCAACAAAATAAATCTTACATAAAATCTTACATTTTTTCATTTTAAATGATATTAAGATTTTGATTTTTTAATGATTAAATTTTTTGACTTTTTTTAAATATTGTGGGAGAAATATGATTCTCATTTGGAATCGAACCTTGGACATTGTATGCTTGATTTTTTTATTTTATTAAATTGACACAAATTAAATGTAATAAATTGTCTCTATAAAATGTGAAAAATTAAATGATTCAGATGGATATCATTTTCACATTACATATAAGACTTGGTTGACAAATAGAATTGAAAGTTCAATTAAGCCCACCGTTTTAATGAACTGTCCATATATATATAGGTAAATGTCATGTCTATAATAAATCAAAGATAGTACAGTAGCATAAATAACGACTGTAGCCATTGGTGGAAGCTTGAAACATGGGAAATGATCAATGTATCCAATCTAACAATGTCTAATTACACTTATGCATGCATGTGAAGATATTAAAATTTATTACGGATGCAATAAACTTTGCCCAAAAACCATCCCATTGATGATCGCAACCCGTGTCCTAACTCATCTGATAGCGAGATTTACCTAAATTGTTTGCCTCTTGACTCGTGCCATTTCAAGAGTTCTACGAGTTTCTTCCTCGTCATTAACTGAAACAATCAATGATCTCATTATTTCCTATTCTAGCAAAAACACCCACCAGCATGATGTTGGATATTTTCAAATAATTTAATGTTTTTCACATGGAAGTTTAAAGTAGTTTTTTGCATTGAAGAGACACAACCAATGAATACAAAACTACTTGGAAGTTATTTGTCTTAAACAGTTTTTTTTTTTTTTTAAATTGAAAAGGTGCTTAGGCAATGGTTGAATATCTATATAATAGCATTACCATAACCATTCTAGAGATGAGAAAAAGATACATCATCAAGAGTTACCATAAAGAGTGTTCTTGGGTTGCTTTGGATAGTGCATCTTCAAAGATCAACCACAAACTAGAAAACTTCATTGTATCCTAAAGGCATTTTCTCGTATACCCGGTGCACTTGTGATACCTATCAAAGGGAGAGAAATTTGTCTAAAAGAAAGCGATTACGCGCCTTGAAGTTGTTCTAATTTTTCATCTTCTATTACCTCCATTAACATATAACTTTTCCAACAATTTTTAGACAAAATTTCTTTTCTGTTGAAATGGAGGGTTCTGTTTCTCAATCCATTAGAGTTATGAATCAAGATCTTGTTCGCCTTGATCGTTTTGATGGCCAAAATTTTACAAGGTGGCAAGAGAAGATGTTGTTTTTCCTCACCACTCTCAAATTGGCTTACATCATTGGTGACGATGCGGAGCAAATTGCTAACCATCAGACAAAGATACCGAAGAAATGGTGAACAAACGACGCAAATGGAAGGAGGATGAATTTCTATGTCGAGGCCACATACTCAATGCTCTCTCCAACTCAGTGTATAGCGCACATCGTACCATATCGACCGCCAAAGAATTGTGGGTTGCATTAGAGAACAAATATCGCATTGAAGAGGCAAGTAATCGTAAGTTTTTAATTGGGAATTATGTTGATTTTAAAATGACTAATGATAAGTCAGTTCTTGCACAAGTACATGAACTTCAACTTATTGTTAGTGATCTTAAGAATGCTGAAATTACTCTTGGAGAAGATTTTCAAGTAGGGGTGATTATTGCTAAATTACCTTCTTCTTGGAATGGCTACAAGAAGAAACTTAAGCATGATGAGAAAAATCATACTTTAGAATCTCTACTTCGACACCTTCGCATAGAAGAAGACTCTCGCATCCGTGAGAAAAGTGATGAGTTAGTGGAGAATCATCATTCAAAGGCAAATATGGCTGAGGAAGATAAGTCCAACGCCAAACTTAAGCCTAAGAATGATAAGAAATTCAAGAAGCAAAGTGCCAAAAACAAGAAGAAAGGAAATTGTTTTTTCTGCAACAAGCCGGGCCATCATATTCGTGATTGTCGCCATCACAAGAAAGAGACAAAAGCCAAAGTAAATTTGGTAGAAGATGAAGCACTAGTTGCTACAGTGACTGAAGCAAATTCAGTTGGCATTGATGGTGGATGGTGGATGGATACAGGGGCAACTATCCATATTTGCAAGGACCGTAGTCTTTTCAAGACTTATGAAGAATCTAGTGATAGAATTTTGGAGGTCACAATGGCAAATGGCATTCACACAAAAGTTGTTGGCAAAGGCTCTGTTGAATTGAAGTTCACATCAGGAAAAATTGTTACTCTTGTCAATGTATTTTATGTACCTGATATGCGCAAAAATCTAGTATCTGGGGACTTGCTCAATAAGAGGGGTTTCAAACTAATGTATGAATCAGACAAGTTTATCTTGTCCAAGAATGGGGTATTCATTGGGAAGAGATATTCTTGTAATGGCATGATTAAATTGAATTTAATAGAAAGTACCTCTTCTTCTTATATTGTGAATTCTATTTCTTTATGGCATAATAGGTTAGGACATGTTAATTATGGTAGCATCAAGAATATGTCAAATTTAGGATTAATTTCTAATTGCCATGATTTTAATCATACTAAATGTCAAATATGTGTACAAGCCAAGATAACTAGAAAGTCTTTTAAATCTATAGATCGAACTTCTGAGTTACTTGACATTGTACATAGTGATGTTTGTGACTTGAAAAATAGTGAATCAAGGGGAGGTAACAAATACTTCTTAACCTTCATAGATGACTGTTCAAGATATGCATATGTTTATCTTTTAAAAGCTAAAAGTGAAGTATTTGAAAATTTTCAAATCTTCAAGGCGGAAGTTGAAACTCAACTTAACCGTAAGATTAAAGTCCTTAGAACCGACCGGGGTGGTGAATATTACCCAAGTGAGTTTACAAAATTTTGTGAAACTCATGGCATAATCCATCAAGTTACGGCTCCTTATACGCCACAACAAAATGGAATTGCCGAAAGAAAAAATAGGACTTTAACTGAAATGGTAAATGCCATGTTACTTAGTTCCGGATTGTTTCTTTCATTTTGGGGAGAAGCAATATTATCTGCTTGTTATATCTTGAATAGAATTCCATTGAAGAAGAAGAATATAACTCCTTACAAAATTTGGTTTAATCGTAAACCAAGTCTTAATCGTCTTAAGGTATGGGGTTGTATTGCTTATGTAAGAAAACCTGGCCTAAAAAGACCAAAGTTAGGAAATAAGACTTACAAGTGTGTTTTTATTGGTTATTCTTTACATAGTTCTACTTATAGATTTTATAACTTGGAATCTCATGAAATTTTTGAATCTGTAGATGTAGAATTTTATGAACATTTTTTTAAGTCTAGTCCTTTTATTCCCAACTTAGATGGCAAAAGTCAAAATTCTAGTGTTCCTAATTTGGCGAATTCTCCTACGGAGGATTATGATCCAAATACTTCTACAGACATTGAGCCAAGGAGAAGTAAAAGACCTCGGGCTGAAAAATCATTTGGTCCAGATTTTTTAGTCTATCTAGTTGAAGGGAATAGACATGAAATCAAGGATAAAACCTTGTTTGTCTTGAATATAGAAGATGAACCCAAAACTTATTTTGAAGCAATGAATTCTAGAGATGCCCTCTTTTGGAAGGAAGCAATTAATGATGAAATGAATTCTTTGTTGTCAAATAAAACTTGGGTATTATCTGACTTACCGCCTGGATCTAAAGCCATTGGGTGCAAGTGGATTTTTAAGAAGAAACTGAATCCTGATGGTTCAATTAACAAATTCAAGGCAAGGTTAGTTGCTAAAGGGTTCAAACAAAGGCAAGGAATAGACTATTTTGATACTTATGCTCCAGTAGCTCGAATTGCTACAATTCGAGTACTAATCTCTCTTGCATCTATTCATCAACTAGTTGTCCATCAAATGGACGTAAAAACAGCTTTCTTAAATGGTGATTTAGAGGAGGAGATTTATATGGAACAACCAGAGGGATTTGTTCTTCCAAACCATGGAAAGAAAGTATGTAAACTTGTTAAATCTCTTTATGGTCTGAAGCAAGCACCAATGCAATGGCATGAGAAATTTGACAATGTAATTTTATCTTATGGTTTTAACATTATTGATGCTGATAAATGTGTGTATTATAAATGTGATAATAATGTTGTGATTATATGTCTTTACGTAGATGATATGCTTATTTTTGGTACCAACCTTGCTTGTGTAGAGGAGACTAAATCTTTTTTGTCATCTAACTTTGATATGAAAGATCTTGGAGAGGCTGAAGTGATCTTAGGAATTAAAATCCTAAGAAAAGATAATGGATTGGTACTTTCACAGTATCATTACATTGAAAAATTACTTAAGCGGTTCAGTCATTATGATTGTCAACCAGCCTCCACCCCTATGGATCCAAATATCAAGTTAATGAAAAATAATGGACGTTGTAAATCTCAATTGGAATATGCTAGTGTAGTAGGGAGTCTTATGTATGCAATGAATTGCACAAGACCCGATATAGCATATGCTGTAGGCATGCTTTGTAGATTTACAAGTAACCCAGGTGAAGAACATTGGAAAGCTATTTCTAGAGTTCTTTGTTATCTGAAGAAAACTATGGATTATGGATTACATTATCAAGGCTATCCCGCTGTATTAGAAGCATATAGCGATGCAAGTTGGAATAATATGGAATCTAAATCTAAATCCACAACTGGCTGGATATTCACAATGGGAGGTGCTGCCGTGTCTTGGAGTTCCAAGAAGCAGACTTGTGTTTCTGATTCAACTATGTTGGCAGAATTCATTGCATTAGCTGATGCATCTAAAGAAGCTGAATGGCTTAAAAATTTACTTGAAGATGTACCACTCTGGAAAATGCCTACTCCAGCAGTGATGATTAGTTGTGATAATCAGTCAACAATATAGAAAGTCTCAAATAAGAGTTATAACGGAAAGTCAAGGCATATAAGTCTTAGACATCAAAGTTTGAGACAATTGCTCAAAAAGGGAGTAATTACTGTTGCTTATATACAGTCAAAAGCAAATTTAGCTGATCCTTTGACAAAAAGTCTATCAAGAGAGATGATCTTAAAGACATCTAAAGGAATGGGGTTGCGGTCTACATGAAATTCAACCATGTTTAGTGGAAACCCAACTTCAGACTTGAAATTATAGTCTAAGTTCAATGGGTACAAACAAACTAAAAGATTGGTTTAGCATGACACTATTATTTGGCTTGCCTCATATCCTAAATTTGATTTAGTGTCGGTATCTGCATGTTAGAGGATGGATTAAAATCCTTAATTAATTCTTTAAGGGTGATTCGCAGATTCACCTAAGAGAATTTACCTATGAGAGTGTGGAAGTGAGGCCGCTTCCTATGAATAAATTGACCATATTCTAGAGCACTCTCGAAATTAGGATATAGCACAAGGCGACAAGCGTGCAAAGTAAAAGAACACTATTAAATTCAGAACTGAGTATGTATGACAATTCCGGCTTATCTACAAGGGTCCTTGGTTCAAGATTCGTACACCATAGCACCTTGATAAAGCTTTGATTTGTTTATGCTAAGTGAAAGTTCAAGTCCAAAAGACACTTATCACCTATGTACTTACTCTGTTGATGATGTATACTATTGTATTTCAATTTTTTTTTAAATAATATATACATATATTTTGAAAATAGGGGAGGATTGTTGGATATTTTCAAATAATTTAATGTTTTTCACATGGAAGTTTAAAGTAGTTTTTTGCATTGAAGAGACACAACCAATGAATACAAAACTACTTGGAAGTTATTTGTCTTAAACAGTATTTTTTTTTTTCAAATTGAAAAGGTGCTTAGGCAATGGTTGAATATCTATATAATAGCATTACCACAACCATTCTAGAGATGAGAAAAAGATACATCATCAAGAGTTACCATAAAGAGTGTTCTTGGGTTGCTTTGGATAGTGCATCTTCAAAGATCAACCACAAACTAGAAAACTTCATTGTATCCTAAAGGCATTTTCTCGTATACCCGGTGCACTTGTGATACCTATCAAAGGGAGAGAAATTTGTCTAAAAGAAAGCGATTACGCGCCTTGAAGTTGTTCTAATTTTTCATCTTCTATTACCTCCATTAACATATAACTTTTCCAACACATGATGCATAAACCCTAACCTTGGACCACTCAACTATGGAGGGCAGCTGGGTTGGACATTCGAATGATTGGGAGCTTTGAGGATTGAATACCAAGTATTTTCTCTAAACCAATCAGAATTTTTTTCTTTTCATTATAACATTTGGTTGGCTCGCAGCCGCTTCATCCATAAAGATACTCTTCTCAACCAAGAAGCCCCATTGTAGTGGTAAAAAATCGTCTTTACATATCTCTCATTAGGTGGACTAACCATGTGCAGGACATTTGGCGGTCAACACAATATTCGTTGGTCAACATCAAGCCTAACCCAAAGCAAGTCAGCCCTACGGCGTTGAACGCCCTCGGACAGGCTATCAAAGGGGGGTGCAAACCAAAAGGGCCCAGCACTGGGCGGCCCATCAAACAAACCTCCCAGAAGAGATATCCGACACCGTCGACGGACAACGGACTTGCCCGTCTCAGGTATGCATCCTACGCCATATTCATATATACATTCGTACATACATATGTCTCACACCATATTGATCGTACACCTAAATCATTGTCTCCTATCCTGACTTGGCCGCCCTAGGCAATGGTCGTCTGAGATCGTTGTCGAACCTGACCCCGACAAATCGAATAGCCCAACACGCAGTATCAAACAGTCTGCAACCACCTCCTAACATCGAGCCGCTTGACCACGGTACAACCTTGACCTTAGCCAACCAAAATTGGCTGCGTGCCTGCGAGTTGTACTATAGTACCCGGTATGTCAGTCTTGATCGGTAAGCTAATCCACTATAAAAGGCCCCCTCCTCCTCGGGAGCGGGGACACATAATCTTGGAAACTGAGACCCTTTGCTCTCTCACTTTCTTCAACCTTCAACTCATTCATAGCTCTCTGGCACCCTACATCCACCATTTCTATTCCAGCATCTGCACTTACGATTCTTATATCTTTGCTTTGACCAACCTGATTCCGATTAACTGACTTGAGCATCGGAGGTTCTTTGGCAGGTACCCCATCAGTGCCGAAGTTCTTTGATCTCAACCTTGCTTTGTTTCACAAGATCTCGCTGTAAAAGGCCTCCATATAAATTACGTTGACTATTCAATGATTGTAGATTCGAGTATCTATAATTTACCGCTCACCATGGGGCCTCTACAGCTCTTTGCCTGACAAAGCCAGAAACCTAAACCTCAATCACCTTGTAACACCATGTCTCATCCAGAGACAAACTCAATGGTCGATGTGTTGGCTCAACTAACGGCCATAAGAGAGGAACTCCGGGAAAACTGTACGAAGATGACTGCCTTGGAAGCAGAAAACGCCACCGTAAGGGACGAAAATGCAAAGCTCTTGGAGTTAAACGAACAAACCATCCTTGATAGAAGTGTTGTGCACTCCATGCCATCCCTTTAAACAAAGCACGCCGGAGGGAGCTTCCAACCAACACGCTCGCCCATTGAGCGCTGGCCTGAACAGGTACTTCACTCCTGGACAAAGTTCAAGGCAGAATGACTCAACTACTTAGACAACCGATGGTCATCCCACTTCTATAATCGACGCACGACTCGAGGGTCCCAACCAACCAGGATGTCACAATTGTTCCCAGTGTTTTCCTATGTTCCACCCTCTTCCAATCCCTCATGCATGGGAATACCATTCGAAGAATGGACGTAAAGGCTAGCCACACTAGAATCAAGGATGAACAAAGTCCCAGGAGTGGTGGCACCACCAGAAAAGATGTCACAGAGCAGTTTCTTTGACTCCCCTTTCACTTTTTCGTTCGTCGTGACGGAAGCACCACCAAGGTTCACCGCACAACCTATGAAGCTGTACGATGGGACTGAGGATCCCGTAGAACAAGTGACACACTACAAATAGAAAATGTTCGCCACCTCAAGACCACTGGACCTATGGGAGGCGTGCATATGTAAGGGGTTCAGATCCACCTTGACGGGGCCAGCTCTCCAATGGTACATTAGTCTCCCCAATGGCAATATCTCTTCATTCGCCCAGCTAGTAGACACCTTCCTCGTGCACTTCGCCAATAGCAAGAAAATTTAAAAATGCTCGGAAGACTAGTTCAGAGTCATACAACGCCGCGAGAAATCAACCAGAGATTTCGTAGCTCGCTTCAACAAAGAGATAGTGTCAATTCCTCGATGTAATCCTGAGACCGCATTTAGGGCCTTCAAGAACGACTTACTTGTCGATAGAGGATTCTATGAAGAAATAGCCAAGTATGATTGTCAGAACATGGAATATGCTCTAGCTCGCGCAACGATCCAAATCAGATGGGAAGAAGACGTCCGACAACCACCAACTCAGCCGAACAATGATAGAGAAAAATGTGGCAGAAAAGAAGACCAATCGGCACCTCCCCCATCAAGAACCATTGACCACTCTCGACCACCCAATAGTGGATTCAACTGACGAGAGTACTACGAAAATGCACCCGAGTACAACTTGAGCATCGCGTATGACGAAACAGTACTTGTACTTAGAAAGATGGGAGATAAAGTGAAGTGGTCGTTGAAGAACACTGACGGAAGAGAAAAGGATACCACCAAATGTTGTGGGTTTCATCAAGTCCATGGGCATAAAACCACCGAATGCAAGACCTTACTCTGCGAAGTGAATGACTTGGTCAACTATGGCCATTTACATAACCTGTTGACCGAAAGAGGAAAGGTTCTTCTAGCCAAAAGAAAGGAAAAAGCCACAGAAGACGGCATACCAGAGCCCACCGAAACTATTGTAGTCATCGTCGGGGGGTTGGAGATTAGTGGAATTTCTCACTCGACTGCCAAAAGAAATGCCAGAGCCGCCATCAACCCAGAAGCAAGGAAAGGGCGGCCGACAAAGACTTCTTCTGACCAAGTGATAACATTTAATGATAGTGAGGCAACCGATTTGTTGGATCCACACCACGATGCACTTGTCATTTCCATCCAGGTGGCAAATTGTATAATCAAGCAAGTATTGATCAACAACAGGAGTTTGGCGAACGTCTTGATGTTGAGCACCCTCAAGAAGATGAACATTGATGAAAATCATGTTGTTTGACGATTGACGATCCTAATCGGGTTGGCGGAGAATAGAACTTCACCAAAGGCGAAATGGCATTGCCCGTCCATGCTGGGGGATCAACTGCCAAACAAAGTTCCTCATCCTTGACTGTCACTCACCGTTTAACATAATCCTTGGGCGTCCATGGATCCATGAGATGAATATTGTTCCTTCAAATTATCACCAAGTTGTCAAATTCCCAACAGAGGCCAGTATCAAGGAGATCTACGGCGAACAATTGGCTTCCAGAGAATGTTACCAGAACGGTCTAAAAAAGAAGAAAGAACAGTTATAGCATTTACAGCAATCATCCGACTCGGGCGAACAAAGTATGTCTAAAATGTAAGATTTAGACGAAGTTCAATCTCTCCCGAGTTCCCCGAGTAGAAGGTTCAAATCGGTGCATGCTTGCCCGTCGAGTTGCGAGAAAAATTGATTGCCTTTATGTCTCAACACTGACACTGTTTTGCTTGGTCTCACTCGAATATAAGAGGAGTCGACCCAGAAGTGGCTATACACCGTCTACGAGTGGATCCTGATCATTTCGCGGTCAAACGGAGAAAGTTCACCCCTGAGAGAAATCGAATCATTAACGAAGAAGTTCAGCACTTTATTGATAATGGTTTCATCGTAGAGGTAAATTACCCCGATTGACTGGCGAACGTGATGGTAGTAAAAAAGAAGAATGGCAAATGACGAGTTTGCATAGACTTTACCGATCTCAACAAAGCTTGCCCAAAGGATCCGTTCCCCCTCCTTCACATTGATATGATGATCGACGCCACGGCTGGCCACGAACTATTGAGCTTGATGGATGCTTTCTCTGGGTATAATCAGATCCTCATGCATCCCGATGATCAAGAAAAAACTACGTTCGTTATAAAAAGAGGCATTTTTTGCTACAAGGTGATGCCTTTCGGATTAAAAAATGCTGGAGCAACACACCAACGACTCGTCAATCGAATGTTCGCTGGACTACTAGGAGATACTATGGAGGTATACATAGATGACATGTTGGTCAAGTCATTGGTCACCGAGCAACACTTAGATCATCCACAACAGGTATTCAACTTATTGACCATATATGACATGAAGTTGAATCCTACCAAGTGCTCATTTGGAGTGATCGTTGGGAAGTTTATTGGCTATATAGTAACTCAACGAGGCATCGAAGCAAATCCTGATCAAATCAGGGCAATCCTTGACCTCCCTTCACCTAAATACGTGAAGGAAGTACAAAAATTAACGAGGATTGCCCTGGACCGCCGAGTGTGAAGAGACCCTACAACAGTTGAAAGAGTATTTGACTTCACCACCGCTTTTATCCAAGCCTAAAGAGAACGAACGGTTGTATGTTTATCTTGAAGTATCTGAAACTGCCGTCAGCACGGTATTAGTTAGAGAAGAAGAATCGAAGCAACTTCCCGTATATTATGTGAGCAATAGCCTTTTAAACACCGAGACCAGATATAGTGACCACTTTTCCCATGAGAAACGATCTGCATAAGCCTGAGTTATCCGGATGATTAATGAAGTGGGCGGCCGAACTAAGCGAGCACGATCAACCGAGAAAGAATTGCTTTGTATTTCCACGCCAATCCTAGGAAAATGGGCCCTCTAAGTAGATGGATCGAGCAACATCAAAGGCAGTGGGCTAGGCTTAGTCTTGATATCACTAGAAGGAAGTATCATTCAATGCTCAGTGCGGTGCGGATATGAAGCTTTGATCGTCGGCCTTCAACTTGCAGAGGATATGAAAATTAAAAACTTAGCGGTCCACTCAGACCCTTGCAGTTGATTGTCAATCAACTGCAAGGATCCAAAGATGGCAAGCTACCTTGAAGCAGTAAAAGAACTACAGAACCATTTCGACGAGTTCTCACTAACGCTCATACCAAGGGCGAACAACGCCTATGCAGATGCGCTGGCGAAGTTTGGTTCCTCAATTTAGACAACGGAGCCTCAGCCAATCCCGATAGTCTACTTGAAGTGGCCATCAATTTGGAAGGAATACTCAACTCCTGAGGAAACAATGGCGATCGATTCCTCCCCATCTGAAGCGGCCAACGAAGACGACGATGATTGGATGATTTCCATTGCAAAATACATACAAGAAGGGATTTTACCTGATGACCAAAATGAAGGTCGACGCCTCCAATCGAAAGTCGTGAGGTTTACCTTGTTCGGAGGATTACTCTACATACGATCCTATTCTGGTCCATTACTCAGGTGTGTGACGCCGAAGCAAGCTCAGTACGTGTTGGCCGAGCTACAATAAGGAGAGTGCGCCAGAGCTTTTTTTGCTTTTAGCATCCGTACGTTTTTTTATTGGGTATTTGTCTCCGGTTTGTAATTTATTAGGGAACAAGCATCGTGCCGCTGTTACCAATAGCGGCACGTATTTTTCTTTAGTGATGTCGCTGTTTGTAACAACGGCTTGGTGACACAGTGAGATCTGAATAGCGGCACCTCAAATCTTAACAACGACATCATGGTGTCGCTTTTAGCAGTAGCCGTTTGTTAAAATCCAAAGTAATACCGTGGTTTGAGACTATGGCATCATGGAATCCCAGGCAATGTCGCAATTGTAAACAGTGGCGTCTTTTGTCTATAAACCAAACCAGAGGCACTCTCTAATACGCACAAACAAAAGAAGTCATACAAAGAGGGAGGGAGGGAGTGTTTGAGTTCAGTGGTTTCCATTAACCGTCGAGCAACTAAACGGTAATAATTTTTTGTTGATTTATACTTGCATTCGGTTTTTGGTACATATCTTATCTTATATTATGTTTAAATTTGTTAATTACGTATATTAAAAGATTTGTTAATATTGAGTTGATTATTTTATTTTGTATGTAAAAATAGATTTGATTTGTTAATGTTGTCGTCATTATTTGAATTGGAATAATATAATTGTTTAAATATGTTAATGTTGTCTTGATTAGTGTAGTTCGTATGTAAAAATAGTTTTGATTTGTTAATGTTGTCTTGATTAGTGTTGTTTGTATGTATTTGATTTGTTAATGTTGTCTTGATTAGTGTTGTTTGTATGTAAAAATAGTTTTGATTTGTTAATGTTGACTTGATTAGTGTAGTTTGTATGTAAAAATAGTTTTGATTTGTTAATGTTGTCGTTATTAATTTAATTGTAATATTAAAATTGTTTCTTTTTGTTAATGTTTACTTGATTATTTTATTTTGTTAATGTTGTTATTAGTGTAGTTTATTTAAAAATATTATTGATTAATTGTTATTGTTATCTTGATTATTTTAATTGGAATATTAACTTGATTATTTAAATTTGTATAAAAATATTGTAATACGAAGGTGATAATGACTTCACGGAGAAATTAAGATTTTCCATATGAATATGAGTACGATTACATTCAATCTACTACTTGGGTTGATTGTACCCAGACAACTGGTGGAAGTTCTTCTTCACAACATCAATTATCGGATGTTAATGTCACGTTGATCCCAGAAATGTATGGTAGTGAAAACACCGATCATTTTGAGGAGGCGGTTGCGAACAACGATGTTGAGGTTAAAGAAGAAGAACGTTACATAGAATCTGATGCTAGTGACGTTGAGGATGAGGATGATGATGTTGTTGGTGACACTACAAAAAATGTTGGGCTTTATACTCACCTGGTGCCACAAATACCTGAATTTGGAGATGTTAATTTTGATGATGCAGTATGTAGGGATTGAGATTATGTTAATCAGGGGACTGAAGGTGACTTAGAAGTCAAGCAAGTGTTCGAGAATAAGGCTGAACTGCTTAATGCTGTGAAAGCGTGGCACATAGAGAACAACTACCAGTACAAGACTCAGCGTTCTCATACATAAATTATTCAATTAAAATACGCGAAGGACAAGACTTGCAGATGGTTTCTTCGAGCGAGGGTGAAGGAGTCAATAAAAATGTGGATGATAACTGTGTTAAAAGGGCCACATACATGCACAAATGTCTCTTTAACACAAGGACATCGACAACTGGATTCTGAGTACTTGGGGAGTGCGGTTCTGTCTATTGTTCGAGCTAATTTGAAGATTAGTGTTGCTGCTATACAAGCCTTTGCGACCACACAACTGAAGCATGAAGTATCTTATTACAAGGCTTGGATGGCAAAACAGAAAGCAATGGAGAAGTTATTTGGATTGTTTGAGGCATCCTATGTTGTATTGCCTAATTTATTTGAAGCTTTAAAGATTTCGAATCCAGGCACGGTTGTTCTGTTCGAGCATAAGAATTGTGACAACTCAGTAGCTACATTTGGACGTGTGTTTTGGGCTTTTAGGCCATGTATTGAAGGGTTTCAGTATTGTCGTCCATTGATCAGCATTGATGGCACACATCTGTATGGAACGTATAAGGGGAAGTTGCTCATAGTAGTTGCATTTTATGCAAATAATGGGTTGTTCCCATTATGTTATGCTTTGGTCGATGCATAAAATAATCGGAACTGGTCATGGTTCATAAATTGTATCCGTGCGTATGTTACTGATCGTCGAGGTATATGCGTGTTGTCCGATCGACATCCTAACATCAAACGCGCAATGCGAGAGCAATGGCCTGAGCCATTCGCATTCCACAGATATTGTATCCGACATTTAGCCAGCAATGTCATGACAAAGTTCAAAGATTCTGATTTGAAATCCACCGTGAATATTATGGGTAGAGAAATCTCGAGAGAAGTTTGATTTTTGGATGACAAACTTGAAAGAACTAAATGCCGAAGCATGGCATTATCTCGACAAAGAAGAGAAAGAAAGATGGGCATTATCATTTGGTGTCTAATACTATATAACTTCACATGTGTTCAAATTTTCTCAGGTTCCAAATTAATATTTCTCTAAAGCTAAATGTCAAGAACTACAAAGACATACTACCAATTACACATTCTCCTCTTCTAAATTATTTTTCACTACCATCAAAACAATATCCCTAAAAATGGAGGAAAACCACAAAAATATTTTGTGCATATTGCCATACATTTGATGAAAATATTCATCATATTACCTGGGTAGAGCTGGAAGTGCGGAAATAGACGTCCGACGGTGGAGCTGCGATCCACGACGGTGGTGGTGGAGAGGTCGGCACCAGCAGTCGACGACGGAGTGATGGTGGGTGGGTGTGCTGCGCGGCTGCTACTGGGTTTTGTGTAAAATGAAGCCCTAATGCCGCTGGTTGCACGATTTTGTTTTAAACGTGTGTCGCGGTTTGAAATAGCGGCACACCAGTGTCTCTGTTGAAAACAGTAGGTCCTTTGTACTTTAATTGAAGCCACTGTTTAAAGAAGCGGCTTTTATTAAAACAAAATATTGCCGTGGTTTGTAATCGCGGCACCACTGAAAACAAATACATGCCATTGTTACAAACAGCGGCGTCACTAAAGACAAATAATGGTCGCTGTTGGTAACAGCAGCATGGTACTAGTTCCCTAATAAATTACAAATCGGAGACAAATACCCAATAAAAAAACGTACGAATGCTAAAACCAAAAAAAGCTCAGTGCGATAATCATTCTGGCGGTCGAAGCCTAACTCACTGCGCACTTTCGACGAGTTATTACTGGCCGACAATGAGAGCTGACGCCATAGACTACGTCTGAAAATGCGATACATGTCAAAGGTTTGCTCAAGTACAACATCTACCGCCAGAGAAGCTCACATTGACTTTATCTCCATGCCCTTTCATGAAGTGGGGAATGAACATCGTTGGACCCCTCCCAGCGGCATCAGGCCAACGTGTATTTTTCCTGGCACTCACTGACTACTTCACCAAATGGATAGAAGCCGAAGCCTTCAGACGAGTTAGAGACACGGAAGTCAAGAAGTTCGTTTGGAAAAACATAATTTGCAGGTTCGGAGTCCTAAAGGAGATTATATGAGATAATGGTTCTCAATTTATCAGTTACAGCTTCAAGAGGTTTTGCACCAACTTAAAGATTAAGTTGTTCTTCTCCACACCTCGTCAGCCTCAATCGAACGGGCAAGCCGAGGCTTCTAACAAAACCTTGATCAACACTTTGAAGAAAAGATTAGAACAAGCAAAGGGAGCTTGGGCGGACGAACTATCAGTTCTGTGGTCAAATAGAACAACGGCCAAAACCCCGACAGGAGAAATCCCATTCTCGCTAGCATATGGTTCAAAAGCAGTCATTCCCGTCGAAGCTGGACTACCTCCTGCTAGATACCAATGGGTCAACGAAGAAGCTAACTGGGAACAATTGAACGACCAGCTTGACACAATCGATGAGCTAAGGGAGTTCGCACTCACCAGGACGCGATCTATCAGACAAGAGTTGCCCGACACTTCAACAAACACGTCCGTACCAGAGAATTCAAAGTTAGAGATAGAGTCATTCGAAAAGTTTTTCATAATACAAAGGAAATCGGAGCTGGAAAGTTGGGACCAAACTAGGAAGGTCCCTATCACATTACCAAATTTGTAGAACACGGTGCCTACAAACTTCAGGACAAGGACGGCCACAACATTCCCAACAGCTGGAATGCCATCCACCTGAAGTTGTACCACTCTTAAACTCTACACTAAAAAAAAAAGTAGTACATATACACTTAGCTTCTTCAGAACTCTAACATATTTTTCAATTCCAATTTTATTTTGAACGTTATACTGACTTGAACGTCGGAGGGTCGACGGTCCGTCGTCGACCAACCCTTACTTTTATCTTTAAGCGCAGGTGCAAAAATAATGAAGCTCAAAATCAACGGCGCCCATCAATATTTTCTTCAAACGTTAACTTATTTTTCAATTACAATTTCATTTTGAACGTTATAATGACTTCAGCGTCGACCGCCGACCTAGCTGCCTCCGCCGCTTTAAGCTTATTATTCAACTTGGCCTTTTGTTTGTGCCATTTCTTGGACTTCTTGGCCATTTGTGTCATAACATCCGCCAACTCAGACTTTGAGCCTTGAGCCTTAGCCAAGGCATCACTCTTTTCTTGCTCAGAAGTTAGTAACCGATTCGTCAAATCTCGATACATTTCATCTGCCAAATCCCTAGCCGCTTGGTAACCTTCCAGAATAACGTTCATCTCAGATTTGTACTTTTTAAGGGTAAGGATTTGCTCATCGGCCACTTTTAACTCCTCTAAACCCTGATTTCGCTGGCCCTAGCGCTATGCCCGTTTGCCCTAACTCGCTTGACTTCGGCCTTTAACTTCCCCATCTCCAATGCCACATTTGTGGCTGTCGAGGCAAGGGTAGCCTCAGCCACCTTCGCCCGATGATTTGCTTGCTCAACCGTCGCCTTCAAACTCTCTCCTTCTTCTTTGGCCTTGCCAAGTTCAGCCCGCGGTCACACTATTTCAACTTCCGCAGTCGCGACACTCTCGCGATCGTCCATCAGTGCCTGTAATTCATCCTTGATGAAAAGATTACGTTGGAAAAGTAGAAAGGAACTATGCGTCGACTCCCGAACAACCCTGGCCAAACCTTTACTTTCCAAAATCCACCTATCTCTGGGAAAGAGGAGGCGGCGAGTATCAACGGGAACGATCGGAGGACGCTCAGGTACCGATGCCAATACGGGAAACGAGCAGTCAATCCTCTTAAAACTACGGGCTTTCTTGAACGCCATGACTTCCTTCTTGAATTCCCATTTTCGCTTTTTCTTCGCCCTCTCCTCCTAGCTATCTCCAATATCATTCCCTTTATCCAAACCCCTTTTTGTCTGAGTTTCTTCTCTTCTCTTTTCTTCTTCTTCCTCTGTTTCTTTCATAATCCTTTCGTCGATGTCATGTCCTTCCATGCCCGTATCCGCTTTGGTACTCTCTAACTCTTGATCGCCCGTCACTCTGTTTATTTCCCCTACTTCAGCATCTTGGATGACCAACCCCGTGGAGGCAGGCAAAACTCCTTTGTTTCCCTTCATTGTCGCCTCCTCCTTTTCACTAATCATCGCTTCCGCCACATCTTGGCCTCCCACGCGGCCATATCACGGACACCAACAACGTCCTCCGCCATAGGTACCTCCTCATAGGCAGAAGATAAACCCACGTCCTTTTCCTTCAACCTCTCCTCCGCTCGTGCCATCTCTGCCAACTTCTTGAATGAATAAAAAGGCTTAAACGGCCTCTAAGCCCCAAATCTGGAACCAACGCCGAATCCAGATTTCCTCTTACTCGATTTTTGTGAAATCTGCTTCAGTGCTTCCAACGACACAACCATTGTTCGTGGCATAGAACCCTCTACCGCAAATGTTCCCTCTTCCATGACCGCCTCAATCATTGTTTCCTCTTCGGCCGCCTCGCCTACCTCAGTCGCCTCCCCACCTACAAAAGTATCATCAGGCATATTTGCCTTCGAAGTCTCAACCGTTTCAATTATTTCAATCGATCTCTCCTCCTCAGATACCATGGCAACTTCGACCACCTTTGTCGACGACGCCTCTAAACCAATAACAACCTTCGGCTTAGGTGCTCTCTCCTTGGATATTTTCGTAGCTACTGCGAACAAACCTAATATTAGAAATTATCAGAAACACTAACCAAATCATATATCAAAAGAAATCCTACCTATAACCTTTGGAAACTGTTCGACGCTGGGTACGAGCTCTCATGGTCTTAGCCGCCAGGGTTGGCTGATCTTCTTGCCCCTTCCTCCTCGAAGGATCTTTCGAAATTGTAAGATGAACAAGGCGTAAAATAGCCAAAGAAAAAACCATTCATTGAACGCCAAAGTAAAGATCATTCATTGAACGCCAAGTAAAAAGACTTACTTATGGGTTTCACCCAATGCCTCGGGAAGCTTTCGGCACCATACATAGCCGACCCTTGAGCAATGAAATATTCGGTCTTCCAAGTATCATGATTGTTTGATGTTTGATCCAAAATAATAGGGGGAACATATCTCCGCGTGACAACTATGCACCACCTCTTCTCGTCCTTATGCTCCTTAAAACCATATATCGAAAGGAAGACTCTCACGCCGAAGTCTATCTTAAACTTCCGACTCAAATGTTGCACGCCCAGGATCATTCGCAGCAAGTTAGGCATGAATTGACCAAGACATATGCCCAACACACTTAGGATTTGCCCCAGCAGCGGAGGAACCGAAAAGTTGAAGCTTATCCTAAACATAATCCTATAAAGATATACCTCCGTCCCACGATCCGTATCAACCATCTCGTGTAACTTGGGCGCTCAAAGCTTTACTACCTCCGGTATCTTGGCCGCCGCCCTCAAGGTTGTCTGAAAATCTATGTTGACCAATGATATAGGATTGTAAATCGTAGGCGTACCAGTTTTGACAGACGAACCCCTCTTGGGCGCCAACGATTTTCTCCCCATGGCAAACGCAGAAAGCTAAAACCCCAACGGCACTAGAACGAAGAGTAACTTCTCTCTCTAGAATGCTCTCCTTCTCTCTCTAGAAAGTTGAAAGACAAAACAGTTGAAGTAAAAATTTTTGGAAGACCCCACTATTTATACTAGAAAAACTGAGGGGAAAATCGTCTTAGACTGTCGCAATGTTGGGGCGCGTCGTTTCATGACCATTAATCAACCCTCCTAGACTTTCTTCTTTCCCAAACCACCATTTCAACAACCCACGAATCTTGGCCTGCCACGTAAACCGAAGCCATCATTAGCATCCCCCATTCACGGAACCCAGTAAGACATAACCCTTCAAGATATTTAATACCCATCTCTTCATAACGTACGACATTCAATGCACATCATTACCAGTTTCAAACCTTGAACGCCTGAAGGATATAATTTTGATTAACACAATCACTTGAGCAATCCAAGTCGATCAAACACGACCACATGAGCAATCCAAGACGGTCAAATGACCACATGAGCAATCCAAGTCGGTCGAACGACCATTTAAGCAATCCAAGTCGGTCAAACACGACCATTTGAACAATCCATATCGGTCAAACACAATCACTTGAGCAATATTCCAACACAATTGAAATAGTCACTTAGCAACAAATCAACCTTCAAGCCCACTCAAGCAAACCTCTTCAAAGTAACAATGAACTACTCTCGCAGCCAGACTTCGTCTGACTCCGAGAGTGGGGGACAAACTGTAGTGGCCAAAAATTGTCTTCACATATCTCTCGTTCGGTGGACTAACCATGTGCAGGACATTTGGCGGTCAACATCAAGCCTAACCCAAAGCAAGTCAGCACTACGGCGTTGAACGCCCTCGGACAGGCCATCAAAGGGGGGTGCAAACCAAAAGGGCCCAGTATTGGGCGGCCCATCAAACAAACCTCCCAGAAGAGATATCCGACACTGTCGACGGACAACGGACTTGTCCGCCTCAGGTATGCATCCTACGCCATATTCATAGATACATTCGTACATACATATGTCTCACACCATATTGATCGTACACCTAAACCACTATCTCTTATCCTGACTTAGCCACCCTACAGCAACGGTCGTCTAAGATTGTTGTCGAACCTGACCCTGACAAATGTAACAACCCAGCACACCCTATCAAACAGTCTACAACCACCTCCTGACATCAAGCCGCCTGACCACTGTACAACCCTAACCTCAGCCAACCAATATTGGTCGCGTGTCTTGACATTCGACACCACCTTCTCATATCTGCCTGCGAGTTATACTATAGTACCTGGTATGTCAACCTTGATCGGCAAGCTAATCCACTATAAAAGGCCCCCTCCTCCTCGGGAGTGGGGACACGCAATCTTGGATACTGAGACCCTTTGCTCTCTCATTTTCTTCAACCTTCAGCTCATTCATAGCTCTCTGGCACCCTACATCCACCATTTCCATACCAGTATTTGCATTTATGATTCTTATATCTTTGCTTTGACCAACCTGATTCTGATTAACTGACTTGAGCGTCGGAGGTTCTTTGATCTCAACCTTGCTTTGTTTCACAGGATCCCACTGTAGAAGGCCTCCATATAAATTACGTTGACTATTCAACGATTGTAGATTCGGGTATCTACACCCATCATTCTCAGATTCAAAGAGTTGTTGGAATACTCAATAGGAGCCAACCATCATGTTCAAGCTATTAACAGAAGGATCCCCATTACATCAAATTAGGGAAAGTTATCATGTCAGCTTACAAGCCCATTCATGGTGCTGGTGGTTGTGTAGGAGCAGAAGCTATGGCCTCCTTATTTGGAGTTCAGCTAGCCATTTTTTTGGGTTGCCATGGTTCATCCTGGAGGGTGATGCTGTAACAATTGTTCAAATGACCAATTTGTATGATACCATTATCGTTTGAAAAAAGTATGTACATATACAGCTTTTCTCCTATAAGGACCCATTATGCGTACACAAAATGCGGACAGTCATATTAGCCATTCGATCAAATCAATGGATAAGATCAGCTTTCCAAAAAAACCTCTCACACGCACAGCCTTTGACCAGAACCTTTGTCTCTCTCTCTCTTTGGCGACTTAACCCATCCCTCTCTCTCAATCTATCTTCTGCAAAATCACCTCAGTTCCTTTCTTGCTTCTCTAACCCGAAAACCCATTAACCACCACAAATGAATCTCTCTTGCTCGAGCTCCACCTCACCCAGTCTTCTCTGTCAAAATAAACCTCCATCTAGAATGCAATTCACCAGCCAAGCCATTCTAGTAGATGCATGTTCAAAACCAGATGCTGATAAAATCCCAAGAACCCAAAATGTAAATAAACGGGAGAAGAAATTCCGAACAGAAATACTTGTTCTATGTTCTAAAAATTTTCTTTTATACAATTTTTCATCTCTAGAAGAACGAAACCAAAATCAAGCCTAACAGAGGCTTAATTAGAAACCTAGATAGAAAATTAATTGAAATTCAACACCCAAATCTGAGCAGCACATGAAGAAATCTCTTTGGGACTCGAAATCACTACTTCTCGTCAAATCGTGAAAAAGTCAAAAAAAACCCAACAATTCCATGGACAAATGGTGATTTCGCAGCGTCGTGCCAGATCGTGACTTCATGTTCCGTGGTTGCTTCGTTCGACTGTGTCGAGTGAAGAGATTATGGAGGTCTTCGCAAAAGAGAGAGATGGGAGAAACACTGAAGGACGGGATGGAGGTCTTCGTGAAAGAGAGAGGAGAGGGGGATGGGTTTTCACGAAAGAGAGAAGGAGAAGAACGAGGCAACAAGCGCGTCGGGTTGTTTTTTTTTTGGAAATTGATCTGATCCGTTGATTGAATCCAACAGTTGGGAAGACTGTCCGCATTTTGTGTACGCATTATGGGTCCTTATAGGAGAAAAACTGTGTACATATATATGTGAACTAGGTACAATTTGTTTCCTATAAGTATGTCATTTTATCAATTTATGGCATAATACTAGTTACTAATTCTTCCATATTCTTTAAAAAAAATCTTCCATATTCTTCGACTCTCTATTTTCACCACCTATCTAATTTAATGCCTATCAACTATTTTCTTCTTTCTATTTTAACGTTTTGTTTGGTCATGACTCGAGCTAATCAAAATTAAAAAGATTAGCATTCATTGTTCCTTTAATGCCTATAAACCTTGGTTTCTAGGATACCCACCCTAGAAACGAAGGTTGGGGTACCCTAGAAACTAGGGTTGAGATCATTATAGGGCTCGGCATCGGGCCGAGCCGGCCCGAAAATATGAGGCTCAGGGCGGGACCTATTTTGAGGATCGAACTTGGGGCCGGTCTGGGCTCTCAAAATAGGGGCCGGTCTCGGCCCGGGCCCGGTCTAATTTCGGACAGGACCGGGCTTTGACCCGCGGGCCAAATGGTGACCCCTAGGTCACTATCCAACCAACAAAATAAATCATACATAAAATCTTACCTTTTTTCATTTTAAATGATATTAAGATTTTGATTTTTAATGATTAAATTTTTTGACTTTATTTACATACCGCTAGAGAAATATGATCCTCATTTGTAATCGAACCTTGGGCATGGTATGCTTTGATTTTTTTTATTTTATTAAATTGACACAAATTAAATGTGATAAATTGTCTCTATAAAATGTGAAAAATTAAATGATTTAGTAGGATATCATTTTCACATTACATATAAGACTTGGTTGACAAATATAATTGAAAGTTCAACTACTCCCACCATGTTAATGAACAGTCCACATATATATATATATAGGTAAATGTCGTGTCCTATAATAAATCAAAGAGAGATGAGAACATCAGATTTCATTCACATGAAGAAGATTACAAAGCTTGGGATGACTAACGGTCATCTTGTCAGTAATTCAAAAAAATACAAACGGTAATCAAAGGAGAAACGACATCGTCTAAGAGAAAGTAAAAAAAATAAAAAGATAGGGATTATTTGCACTCCACGTTTTCTCATTCACATTTCATTTCCCCCAAAGTCCAAATGAGCCCTTGCACCACCACTCTCAAAACCCTTCTCCTTTGATGGCAACATCGCTTCCTCATTAATGGCAGTACACTCACGTCTCTGAGCCGGTGCACTGTAGATCATTTGAGATTCGCAATGTATCAAGTGAAGGGAGATGTCTGATTGAAGAGGAAAGAACTGATATTGCAGTAGCACTTAAATTCAAGTGTTTGATGTTCCTTGGGGCATTTGAAAATTCAGTGATGCTGGAGCAGCCATAGAGATCAAGAAATTCAAGGGATTTCAAAGCAGACAAGTTTGTGGGAAGATTTATAAGCCTTTTGCACAACAGAAGACTCAGATATCATAGCTTGTGAAGGTGCTTCACAGAGGAGGGAAGCTCAATCAAAGCTTCACAACGAAATGATAGATGGTGAAGAAGAAGATGTCAGTGAGGGGACAAATGGGGTAAAAGCGTGTTTGGTGATTTTGGAAAATGAAGTGTGAATGGAAAAACGTGGAGTGTACATAGTTTCCACCAAAAAAAACAATGCCATGAAAGTGATGAAACACTTAAAATGAAACTAAATAAAAACGGCATCGTTGACAGATGGTACAACACTGTAACATAAAATAAATAACGACTGTGTCCTTCCTTCTAACAATGTCTAATTACACTTATGCATGCATGTGAAGATATTAAAATTTATTACGGATGCAATAAACTTTGCCCAAACTTACACTTATGTATGATTCCATGGCTCTTTTTTTTTAGCTTGATTTTTTTTTTTTGAAATAGGGGTTTAGGGAGGGGTAGGATTCAAACCACGATCAAATGAGTGAATGATTCCTTATATGCAATGTGATTGTCATTCAACTAATGGCTCACTTGCTAGCTTGACATGGCTATGCTATGACCAATTAATTTTCAAGCTAACTCGAAAGCATTACACGTGGATTTAAAAGAATTCAAAAAGATAAGAATAAAACAATGTGAATCATGATGATCCCTTTCAATCAAGAGAGGGGATTGGATGGAAAAAGACTAAAAAATCGGACTGGACCAGATGGTCGACCTGTTTAGACTGTGAATCGATCACTAATCTGATTTGATTTACGATATAAAATCGAAAAGGATAATGCTTGAGACCCTTAAAATGTGACTCCTCATTTAATGTGGAGTGTTGGATGTGAAGTGGATTTTACATCTGTGTTTTTAATCAATGACTATTTTAATGCCACATAGATTTGGGGGACTTTTGGGGATCTCTAGTATTGTCCAATCGAAAAATACAATTGGAGCTCTCAAAATCAATCAATTGAATCAATTATTTTAATGCCACATAAATTTGAGGATTTTTGAGTCACATTTTGAGGATTTCTAAGAAGAAACATTCGAAACCCTGCATTTTTTTTTTATAAACTAGTTGCATGCTCGCGCTTCGGGCGACACATAATTAATTTGAAAAATAAAGATTTTTGATAATTTTTCGATACTTTGTTACTGTGATAAACAACAGAGATTGAATAATAGAAAATGGAGATAATTGTGAGATGAACAAATAACTACAATACCTTTTTCTCAATATGCTAAGAAATAATTTTCTAAGAAGGAGCGAAAAATTTGATGCATAAGGAAAAAATATGCTCAGAGTTTAGCAATTTTTGTTTACGTTGCTTTTTTTCAACATATGTATGGACAACATTCTATGCATAATAGTAAATGGACAAATCATGAATCTCATTCTAAACCTGAGTTCTCAGTAGCGTCAACAAAGCGAAAATATGTGTCCCCATTTATTCACGCGACTAAAAGGTAAAACTAAAAGGTTTTTAAAAGTGACAAAGTTTGAAATGCAATACACTTCACAAAGATTTTAATTATAATGCAAGTAAATTCAGTAGCAAGATAATAGCACTGCTATATATAACATGACATTATTAAATTGTAATATATGGTTGATCACATGAGACGGAAAAGACATGATGATTGAAAGCGTTTCTTAATACAACTTCAATTTAATTTAATTTAATTTTTTTACATGTGGCAAGAGTTTGAGCCATACAGAAGCAAATGTGACAGCTTCCAAATCACTTCAGTATTTTGTAATACTTATCTTAATTATATGATTATGATTATGATTGTTCAATTGTTTAGCCGTTACTTTTCATTATTTTACCTTTTTTAATCATTTTTTGTTGTTTCTATTAGTATTTATGCACATTTAATTGGTGTTTAACCGTTACTTTTCATTATTTTACATCTTGTATCACTTTTTGTTGTTCCTAATAGTATTTATGCACATTTGATTGGTTATCTTTGAAATAGCATTGATTTTTCAATAATTAACATATTTAATATTATGTTTATTTAATTTTTGATGGGTCTTTATTATTAGTATTGATCGTTTTTCCATAATCAAGGGGAGACATTTTTATATATATAAATTGATGATTAGTATTGATGATTTTTTCATAATTAAGGGGAAGCTTTTTACTCCTCTTTTAGCTATTCTCCACAATTCAAGGGGAGACATTCTTGAGGCCTCCATTTTATATATATAAACTAATTGCATGCTCGCGCTTCGCGCGGTACATATTTTGATTGGAAAATAGAGATGTGTGAAAGTTTTTCGATACTTTGTTAACATGAAGAGCAGTAGAGCTTTAATTGTAGAAAATAGAGATGAAGATAAAATATGTACAATACTTGTTTTTTAATTTACTAAGAAATTTTTTTTCTAATAGGGTGTAAGAAATTTTATGAATAAGGAATAAGTATGTTAAGAGTTTATCAATTTTTATTTGCGTCGCTAGTATCTACAAAGTGTTATAGGTCACCAAAGACATGTTTATGAGACAATACTGTATGGTTAGTACAACAATCTCTACAAAGTGACATTTAATATCGAGAAGTACAATGTAGCATAAGTAGTATTTTTGAAACGATATTTTTGGAATAAAATTCTTAATATTTTTAGAATAAGATTTTTGAATTTATATTTTTGAAATGTTATGTATGACTGATAGATTTATGCCTATAATCACTTTGACCTTCTACAACTTATTGAATTCTACCGTGCTTTCCTGTCACCACTTACATGTTCCAATACCAAATGGGCTGAATTTAATTACACATTAAAACAATATAGCATGAGAAAAGCCTCTCATGTTGTGTATGTTGCAATCCAAACAGACTACTAAACCTGACCACACTCTAAACATGCACAATACATCAACTAAATACTACAAAAACACACTAAATACATCAAAAACACACTAAATGATAAAAACACACAAAAATTCCCATAAAATGATGGTAATTAATGCCAAAAACACACAAAATGTTTTCAAACTAAATACTACAAATGAATTTCATTAATTGAGTAATATCAAAAGACTCTCATAATTAGCAATACATGACCTTTGAGAAATCAAAACAACATCAAACCACTCCTATGAAACATTAAATTCCCATACAATTCAATATAATTTTAAAATTATTTGAATACTATTAACTGTATGAGTGTGGTTGTGGGTCATAAAGTGTATGAATGTGGTTGTGTATGACTGATAGATTTATGCATATAATCACTTTGACCTTCTACAACTTATTGAATTCTACCGTACTTTCCTGTCACCACTTACATGTTCCAATACCAAATGGGCTGAATTTAATTACACATTAAAACAATATAGCATGAGAAAAGCCTCTCATGTTGTGTATGTTGCAATCCAAACAGACTACTAAACCTGACCACACTCTAAACATGCACAATACATCAACTAAATACTACAAAAACACACTAAATACATCAAAAACACACTAAATGATAAAAACACACAAAAATTCCCATAAAATGATGGTAATTAATGCCAAAAACACACAAAATGTTTTCAAACTAAATACTACAAATGAATTTCATTAATTGAGTAATATCAAAAGACTCTCATAATTAGCAATACATGACCTTTGAGAAATCAAAACAACATCAAACCACTCCTATGAAACATTAAATTCCCATACAATTCAATATAATTTTAAAATTATTTGAATACTATTAACTGTATGAGTGTGGTTGTGGGTCATAAAGTGTATGAATGTGATTGTGGGTATTAAAGTTTTGCAATATATTTATGTGTGTGGTTGTGGGTCTTAAAGTTTTCTAATATATTTTAAAATTTTCTTTTATCTATGTACGCTTTTTTGTAAAGACGTCCACGTGACACCGTGAATTAAGGAGAAGCCTTGTGGATCTCAGTTATATATATATTGATTGATGATTATCCTCGAAGAATTGCAGAACAATTCTTTTAACTACCCAATTTCATATAGTCAGTATGGTCACATCTTTTTGAGCAGCATCCAAGACCTAGTCAACATAGCATGACTTCAACTAGTCGAACTAAGAACAAAACCCAAAGCATGCCATCTTATTTGCTACTTCGATGCCAAATATTTTTCTAGCAGACTGACTGCATTATTTAGATATCGTGAGGCTGAATAAACGTTACAACAGTCCCAATATGGTATCTGATACAGCTAGAGGAAAAGAAAAAAAAAACATAATTTCCTAATTTTGAAACATTTTGGATTTACAATCGGAAATAACTTATATATGAGAGAGGCTGCTCCCAGTAACCTACATAAATATAAGGCCCTTATTAGCATTTTTCGTTTTGGTTATAAGCTCTGGCTCAATTGAGTTTTGATGCCTTTCAAATGGAGTTAGATCAGCAACACATCTACAGTTGCCTCGAGCGGAAAGGTTTCTGTTAGCTGAATGTTAACTGAGGGTGCGGTCATTGCAGCAAGTTAAATCTCCATGGTATCAAATCGGTGGATTCAAAATTATTTCACTAGGGAAATATGACAATCAGGCCGCTGGGTCGGGCTTCATTGACTAGCTATAGACTGAGATGAAGACTTGAGCAACTTCTTAAGCGACTCAACTATCTTAGAAAAAGACGGGCGTTCTGCAGGGTCACTGCAAAATAAAAACAGTCAAGACTACAATTACCAAACACCATCGTTCTTACCATGTTTCGTAAAAAAATTTCTGGCAGTGAATGCTATGCTTCTAAAAGGAAATACACAAAAAGAATACGAGGCTAAAATATACTTACTCAGCCCAACAAGATTCCATCAGGGAAGCCAATGCTGGGGGGGTATCTGGTGGGATAACAAGCTTTCTGTTCTGAAAAGCTACAGCTCCAACAACCTTGAAAGTGTGTGCACAAGTTATGTCAGATGACCAAGCCGTGGAGCATACACTACTTAGAATGTAAACTGGCTAGCAGTATCCAACACTTTCAATCCACAGTAAATAAAAAACAAAAAAGATGCAAATGCAGAGGGAGATTGTTTTGTTATTACCTGTGCAGGACAAAGTCCATTCCAGGGCTGCTGCATGGTCAGAAGCTCCCATAGGATCACACCGAAACTATAAACATCAGACTTCTCATTTGAAGGCTCTCCACGAAGGAACTCTGGAGCCATCCACTCAGGCTGAAAATAAAAGCGCGAGTAACGTGGCAGGAATATCTAGTAGTCTACGGAGAACGGAAGAGACATATAGCTAATTATGGATATTATTGTCTTCTGATATAACAAAAAAATTGAAACTGATATGGAGAAAATTTTAACAATGATGACTGAGATTATTGTTTTTTTCCTTGAGAGATCACACCAAGATTGACTTGATGGCTGAGATCACGACGTCATAGATAGCAGATATGATACGAACCCGTTGAATTTGGCACTTTGCTATCTCATATATAAAATAAGACTATATCACCAGAAAACTTCATCCAAACCTCACCCCTGCTCCACCCTGCTACTCTACCACTTGGATTCGGATCACATAAGTACGATTGTATATTATGCAAAACTGAGATCACTCATTCAGATATAACTCCTAAGATGGATTGCACAATTTTTATTGGGTTGAAAGAAAGTACATTTCTGTCAGTGTGTGTGCATGCCTGTCAGCCTGTGTGTGTAGAGAGAGAGAGAGAGAGAGAGAGAGAGAGAGAGAGAGAGAGCGAGAGAGAGGGAGAGGGAGAGGGAGAGGGAGAGGGAGAGGGAGAGGGAGAGGGAGAGGGAGAGGGAGAGAGACAAGAGTGTGTGTGGGAGGAGGAGAGGAAGAGGGAGGGGGGGAGAGAGAGAGAGACTCACTGTTCCAGCAACAGACTTAGATGATATGAAAGTATCCGGCTTGAATCTGGACAACCCAAAATCACATACCTGATCATGCGACAAAATATGAAATTACATGTGGCAAGTAAAACAGCTAATTAAAGAGAACAAGAACCATGATCACATCATCTTTATCATACCTTTACTGTCCAGTTTTTGTCAACCAATAAATTTGGAGATTTAAGATCCCAGTGAACTACGGGAGGATTAAGACAATGAAGATAATTGATACCCTTGGCCTGCATACATTAACATACATCAATGTTCTATTAAACATACATGAGAATTAATTAAAGAGAAACTAGGAAAGATTATAATCAGTACAGACCACATCCAGTGCAATGCGCAACCGCCTCCTGTGATCTAATACTTCCCCAGCAGCAGGCCTGTGTATGAGACGGTATAGACTGCCCCTATTCCAGAATACATAGATTAGACGTGAAAACCTCCTCATGATGGATGAACATTCCACAAATTTTAATACGTGATAAATGATTTACCTAGGCAGATATTCTGTCACAATGGATAAATGAGGACGCTTGGTCACTGCACCCATGAAGAGGACAACATTTGGATGACGGGCACGCTTCATTATCGAAACCTATTGAGAATGCAAATCACAACTTAAGCTTAAAGGTACAAAAATAATTGCATTATTATTCGACGTAAGTTTAGACCTAAAACTTTATAATTTTTCCTTTCCAGTAACAAGACACTAAAAATCTATTATTATATCAGTTAGTAATTTTTGTAGCCATGTGCTACATAGCGTACATTATCAAACCTTATAATCTTTCTGGACGACTCCTTTATAGTTCAATACAATTTTTACCTTAACGCAATTTCCCATCATCAATGTTAACAAAGTACCTACCTCTCTTAGGAACTCCTTCAACTGATCATCATGAAAATCTTGGACAGTTAAAACTTTCACTGCAACATCCTGCAATTTAGAGGGAAAAAATGACACAATGAAAACAGTATCCATACGAAGACCTATCTGAATAACTGTATAACATTACCAACCATAGATTTCACAATCCAATGGAAGCATCAAAGGAGGAAACCAATTATATTGCATTAAAATCCCATTGTCCTTATAACACGCAACTGGTTTAAAATGCTTATCACCGTAAATGACTAAAGCATACCGATCACTTATTCTATGTCATGATCTTTCAAATGATCAATCAGAGCTGCAGGTTAATCCAAGCAATTAAATATCCTCAATGGTAGGTACAACTGAAATAAACTTTTTCCACGTAAATCAGGTTCTTATAGATGCAAATATGGGTAGCTTCATTAAAAAAAGCCTGGCTGTGTTTCTGATAAGGCTATGAGGAGGTTATTATTCATTTCTCCCTAAGGAATAATACTGAAGCACCTTACTTTAAACATTGTAAAGTCAACAAGAAGTCAAGAACACACAAAAGATCCCTCACACGATAATTACATCATAGTAAATGCATTCTGTAACCGAATTGAACTATAACTGAAATGCAATAATAGTGAAATCGACAATCATATCCAAAGGCAGCAATACTAACCGATCCATGCCATTCCGCACGATGCACTGTTCCAAATGAACCTGCCATTCAGAAAAGATGTTTGCATTATACTCCATCTATCAGGCTGCCTGGAATAATAATGTTTTCATCACCAATTAAGGGGTGGCAGAGGAAGTACCAGCACCAATACGCTCCTTAATGTGCAGTTCATCCCACGAAATCTCGAGCCAGTCCATTGCAAGAGAAGGTTCAAGATTCAAGTATCTGGGAATTGTTGAAGCAGGAGATCGATCTTTAAGTCTACTATTGACCTCAATCACATCCGAGGGACTGCATAAGTTCACCATGGTTTGCTTGACAGAATTGCTTACTACAGGACTTCCAGATACAACAATCTCATTGTTGTAAGTCTGTTGCACAACACTATCATCTTCTCCTAGTCCAGGTATTGGGAAAGATTCCTTCACAACACAAGGTTGATCAATTGCAGGATATATGGAACCTCTGAGATTTTCAATCCAGTCATCCACTTGTTGAATTTCCTCCCCTCTGCCTGGAAAAATTTGATTTACAGAAGTCAGGTTTGTGACAAACGTATCAGCTTCATTTCTGGCCAACACTACAACATTAAACATTTTCATAGTACATAAGCAGGAGAAATTCCATTTTGGACTTCCTTGTGGTCAACGGCATACAAGTACCCCTGCCATTTTGGACTTCATTCATCCATTTTTAAAACTTTATTGCACTCTAAGAGAAGGAAACATGTCATCCAAGACATGAAACACATAGTACACCTGAATATGAAGAATTTTCATCCAAGACATGAAACACATAGTACACCTGAATATGAAGAATTTTCAGGAAGACCACATGAGTGCTTTGAGTCAAGAATCTGACAAGAAGATGCGGTTTCCATGTTGGACTGTTGGCCTTCTTTTAGATGAGAGACTTGAAGTGGGGAAGGAATTGAAGAGACTGCCCCATTGATTGAGGAATCTGGACCATGGATATTTCCTGGTTCCCGAACCAGATCAACAACATATTCCCTGTTAAGAGTATACACATTGAAAAACAGCAAACATTATCAAAAAAGGAAAAAAAAATTGAAAAGAATTTTCAAGGTGTCATCATTCATTAAGCCTCTTATCTCAATGAAATCAAATACTAGGGTCCCCAGATCACCCCAAGTTTATGCTGAGAAAGTGTGTGAGAAAGAATGAGCCCAATAATCCCATTACTTAATAGTTAATACAAAATTACCTTTTTTTCCTAAAATAATAACTAAATTGTCAGATAGTCAACACTTTTGTTTAGCTTCTTTAAGAGTATAATGCTTCTGAGTCGAACCAAAAGCAAAACAAAAATATAATAATAATGTCCAGAAAAAACTACTCTTCAACTCCTTAAAGATTATAATTCACTTGAAGCACACTGCACACATCACTAAAATAATGGCGAAATCTTTCTCAATGAGTGGGTAAGGGAGGGGGCAGAGAGGAGGGGCGGGGGTGAGAAGCATCAAAGTATTTAAAAATTTTCAGACCTGGGGATCTGCCTGTCATCTTCAATTTTGACGAGGCAAGAAGAGCGATGGTCTGCTACGCAATACTTGCACCCTCTAGCTATCCGACAAGGCAAACCTATATAGTCTGCCAATTTCTGCAGAGGCAAAAGCATATCATGTATCGATATTGTGTGATATTCCTTTCAAGTTGTCGTAAATATTCCCTAGAACTCCAAATGAAGAATGATCATGCTGATATTACAGAGATACACATGCACATTCACTCACGACAGTAAATGCATATCTGCAGAGTTAAAAGATTTCACCACGGCAGGCAACAAATATCTCACTGAATTGTCAGGGGAAAGAGAACCCTTAAAGGATTTGCACTATATAACTGCAAATGTCACTTGATTATTCTAATTCAATTGCATTCTCATGTGATACCAGTGCCCCTGTTCAGACATTCATACATGCTTTAAATAGTTCATATTGTAGGGACACCAAAGTCCTGTTGCAGTTATTTGATGACTAGAAACATTTCTGATGTTGAAAATCCACAACATTCTTGAATTAATAAGGAAATGAAACAAAAAAATTCAGTTCTTAAATTTCATGTATGCATGACAATAGCTTCAATGTCTCACCAATCCTTACCCCATCCAAATCAACAAAACCCGTAGGGGCTGTTAAAGGGTCACAATCATCATACATCTCCCACAAACATAATATAGCTTATCCATCTGATGAGACACAAATGCCCAACAATGTTCCATGATAGAGAGTATTAGCTGAAAAACTTCTGAAGACCACAACAAGCTCTCTAACTCGAGATGCTTGTAAAAGCCCGATGTAAAAACTTATTGACCAAATCTTAAGAGGAACAATTTACACTTATTTAACACCTTGTGACTAAAAAGTTAAACCAAGGATTCCACTATAGTCAAGTCGATTTCTTTGCTAAGTCAAAGTGTCAAACATGATGCGTATTATTCTATAAACACACCAGGAGATTGCCAAATTGGATACCTTGGTACTTAAAGAGTTAAGACTTTAGTCAGCTACTGTGTAGGTTGGGGCTTCTCCATAATAGAATGGAAAAATAAAAATTAGCATTCTGATATCTAATGAAACTTTTGGGTTTTTTCCTTATCATCCAGACTGCTTAGTCTTTCAGTGAATTCAGTGACTTCAGTCCAACAGAGAACATCATCATCCATTGCATCTCTTCATTCAAACTATTATAATTCAGTTGGTGTATGAATTTTATTTCATAAATCCATCATGACCCAGAATAATCAATACATCCCACATGAATCAAATCCTCCCAGGACAAAATAAAAACATCTTAGTTAACATAATGTCGACAAGAAGTTTAGTTTGTCACCTTGAAAAGAATTGCACGATGCCTGCAGAGACCAGTAGATAGGCTGCCAATGGGAAGCACAATGCACTTCTGAAAATCCTTCAATCTTTTGCTCACCAATTTCCAGCGCTTGTGAAGGTCACCTTGCTCCACAGGAAAAGTTCCCCTAAAAGTTTAATTTGCCACTGTTTAAAATCAAAGAAGCATGTAAAACGTCAAGCAACATGTCAAGAAGAATTAACAACACTTACCCCATGTAAACGGCAACGAGTTTTCCTAGTTTCTCCACCAACACTAGTGTGCTTTCTGAGGCACAATATAACTCTCGGGCCATATCCTCAAGTTCCTTGAGGCGGGAGTCACCCTGTCCATCAACAAGAACAACCTCCATTGATGTCTCACCTGGTTCAATTTCTTTAAGTGCCATCAAAGATGGCAGCCTTCTACCATCCTCCTCACTGTTGCACATGACCCATAGATAAGGATTCATGCCCAAAATGTTATAAAATCCATCCGATATCTTGTCACTATATGATAAACAACCACTAACCTGAAAATTCAGAGAACATCAAATCTTCAGATACACAGTTTTACTCCCAGAAAAGTCAAAAAAGTAAAACTTACAAGTTACAACATGCTAGTTTAACGCCAACAATATCTCAAGGTCTACTTCAAATCTTAAACTATTCATCAAGACGCAACAAGAATAAAATCAAAAGAAAAATGGAAGTACACACTCCACTTGGATACTAACCATAGTACAGAATTAAGGACCTAGAAGAAGTCATCCAGACGAGTCCTTTGCAGTACAGTATTATGGAATTTACAGGCAAAACACTCGTCAATAAAAAATGGCGGCTCTGCTTGGAACTTGGAAGGAAAGAACACAGTAAACAAGATTTCGGTTGATTGTAAGACTGGATAATACATATATCGTAATTGCAGCAACTTTAATACATGCCAAAACATGTTAAAAGGCGGAGTAATCAATCCGTTAGCGATGGAAAGTAGTAAGTGAGAGCGTACCCAGAGACGATAAGAAACAGTCTCTGCATCGATGGTGTCGGTTCCACTCTCTCTCAAAACCACAAATTCGTCAGCTAAGCTTGCTTGAGAAGCAAGCCTCCTCGCCAAAGAAAGCTGCAAGTAATAGATCTCACTTGTTCTTTGGGCCACGCTTTCTATATTCCTCCTCTCTTCCTTCACCTTCACCTCCTCCTCCGCCTCCTCCTCCCTCTCCCCAGCCACCTCCACTTCAATCTCCCTCGCCGTCGTTGACACCATTGTCTGCGTCGGTGTGGACGAGGAAACAGTGTCTTTGACATCGCTGGAGAAGTTCCCGTCCACCGTGGTCCCAGAGAACAAGCTCCCGGCATAACTACTCCCGCTAGATAGCCTCGGCAACGAAACTTGCCTATCGAAGTTACGGTCAACGTCCCGGTCCTTTATTATTTCCGACACCGGACGCTCTGGTGGCAACAATAGCTCGTGACCCTCGTCGCATGATAATCTATGCAGCTTCACGTGACCGGATCTCTCCCCCTTCTTCTCCGCAAACCACTCGCAAAAGGCTGCAAACTGTTCTTTCTTGTTTAGGAACTTTTCATCTGAAACGGCTGACGCCTTGCCAACCGTGACCTCCTTTGTAGCTGTAAAGTTGGTGGACTTTGACGATGACTTTTGGTTGTCATTTTCAACGTTGAAGGTCTCTTTCTGGTTGATCTTTTTCTCGTGATCAAACAGGGGCTTGCTACTAGTTGATGCATCAAATCCGTGATCCGGAAATTGCCTGGGGAAGAAGTAAGTGGTCCGGTGAGGCATTGCTTCACGTCGTTTACGAGCCTCTCGAATTTAAAGCCCCCGGTTCGCACGTACACAAGAATCTACTCAGGCGCACGCTTCCTCTCTCTTTCCTCAAAATTCAGGACATCGGGAAAACAAAGACTACAACTACTTCCGACGGTACAATATTATAATCGAGTAAAATAAACAAAGACCTCCGACCTAGCTCTGTAAATCTTCCAAGAGTCGTTTTAACTACAAAACGATGAAATTCACAATCAAGAAATAACAAGAGCCGAAAAACACCGAATCAAGCTTCACAAATTGCTTCAGAAGATCTTCAAAACGATCAGAAATAAACAAATCGAGCTATGGAATCAAAACTACTTTACACTCGATCCGATAGCAGTATAACACACAACACCACAAGCAAACTTGGAATAAAATCTTCACAGGTGGTATCTTCTCAAAACACAGTAGCGGATTCGATCGAGTAGCAAAACAGGATTAGGTTGCATTCGCTTTCGACAAACCAAGCGGACTTTCTGCGATGAAGACAGAGTTTGTTGTGAGTTGAAGATGAGAAAGGATGGGCGGTGAAGAGAGAGAGAGAGAGGAGTCTGTGTGCGCTTTGTCTGGGTGTGTATTTTAAGTAATACAGTGAAATGTGAATGTGAAGTTGTGAACCAAATCGGTGGGAAACTAAAAAAATGAAAAAGAGATGCTAGCGACCACCTAGTGCGTAATGCGCACCATATGCATTGAGTGCACACGTAAAATTTAGGAGGAAAGTCGTTGCGACACGTAAGAGTTTCTGTCAGAATAGTTTCACTGCGCACCTGGCTCACGCTAGCGAGAACCAAATACGCGGGTTTTCGTGCGAAATATAAAATTGGAGAGTGTAATATCGTCACTGCCAAGTAGCGGTTTATAAAACTTGACTACAAAGCCCTTAACTTCGTTCAAAATGACAAAAAAGAAAAAAAAAAATGGGGAGTCAAACTTTGAACGGGATAATGTAATTTTTAGTCAGTGAAAAAATTGACCGGGTCCAATTCGATCACTGAATGTTTTAACTTGATAACTCAAAATTGAAACTTGTTTTAATATGCATATTCGGACAGCCAAATTATTGGTGTGACCTTAAAATCAATATAAAGAATATGCTTGAAAAATGAGAAATTTATTCATGTGTATATATACAGTGGCGTAGCCAATGAAGAATCAGGGTGGGCAAGTGCCCCCCTCAACCTTTTTTTTTTTGTAAAAAAAGATATATTACATATTGATAAAGAAAGAAAAAGTAGAGGGACGAAACGTACAATGGCCCCTCTAAGTGACCGATTGTAATATAGTTATTATATTAATTTGGTGTATAGATTGTAATTCGGTTATTGTATCAGTTTGGTGAATATGAAAACTCGTAGGGAACAATTGTTATAAATAAAAATGTATATTATTTTATTACTTGAAACTATTACTATTAAATATATTTGTCTATATAAATAACCTCTAAAAATTTTTTAGGGACGTTGTCCCCAGACCCTCATTACTTTAATTGTTCCCCCCAATAACTTTGATTCCTAGATCCGCCACTATTGATGCCCCTGCTTGACTAAAATTCTGACTACATCACTGTCTGTATAGTAGAATAAACATTTGATGACGGAATTAGAAATTGACGACTCTTTCCGTGATGATAAATTGTATTACCTTTCTTTGATTGGTGGTTTGTACACAACGGCATGTGACGGTTGTTGGGGACTCGTTTTGGCGTCTGTTGTGTAAAGTTTGGTTGCCACTGTGAGGTTTTGGTTCTCTCATCACTTGGAATGCGTGATGCAACTTTACTTTCTTTTTTTTTTCCTTTGTATACATACGTTTGTCTATAACCCGATCAGATACCGTGTTTCCTTCCTAATCCGTTTACAAGTTTTGTTTAATAGCCGGATTGGGCAGTTGCGGTCTTTGTTGGACTGACTGAAAGGATATAATCTATTTTAGGCAATTTTGTTGGACTGACTGACTAACCACCCACAGACTCCCATCAAACCGGTCTTTGTTAGGTGACACAATGCGTAAGTAATGATTTGATTGATTAATTCACGATTAAATCAACATAATTTGAAATCCATTGAGAAAAGTTGAGAGAATTGGTTAATTCACGATTAAGTCAACATAATTTAAAATCCATTAAGAAAAGTCGAGAGAAATCTTAAAAATACTTATTTTATTTCATCTATGAATTTTTTTTTTTTTGCCAAAACGGTTACAATCCTATAAAATACTAAAAACAAGAAAATCCTAATAATATAATACTAATTTGATTAGAATTCTTATTAAAAATAGACTTCAAATAAAAAATAATAATTAAACTAACTCTCCTAATTATTAAAGTAGATTATTAGATATTGTCCTACATCATTAGGCATAGGCAATTAAAAAATGCGAGTACTCGTTGGGTGGGGTCACTCTAGTGGCAAACCTTAAAAATCTCGCTAACTCTCTTATCTTATGTTGCTTAGTGGAAAATGTGAAATGAATTGTATAAATGGTCAAATTTTCTGATCTAGTAAGACTAACTTTTAGGGCTCAAGGATAGGCATTGAGAAGCAAATCTGAAAAGGCTAGTATGTGTTAGTTCACAATGGATAATATTTTACTAGGCTCGAGAAGGGGCATACTCTTATAGTTAATATTGGAGTTGAGGATCTTACGATGGTGTGGGCACTCACAAATATTTGTTGGACACGTTGGCCACAAAAAGATGTGGGCTCTTTAGGGGAGAGCCCGATTGTAACGAGAGCGGGGTCACTAAAAGTGTCAAACCAGGAAGACCTCTAGCAATGACAATGGGACTAAGTGTGTGTATATATGTGTGTGTCCGTATTTCTGCACTCACTTTTAGATAATAGAATTGCAGATACAAACACACCGCCTAAATAGACAAAGAAAATCTTGAGGAGTGCATGTGCGTAGATCCGTAAGATACAAACACACAACCTAAATATAGAGGATAAAATAAACAGGAAATATGTCTCCAAGGCAATAATATATATATTATATATATACAAAAATTATCCTATGCGCATTTAAAATACGCACAATTTTTTAAGGATATAAATAATTGAAATGACAAGTAAGATCCACTACTTTGAGTCCTACATGTTTAAAATCAATAATAAAAACATGGGTGCGTATTTTAAATACACATAAAAAACTAAAAATGTTTTTATTGGAATGTATATAAGTACATCTAATACTCTAAATTATTAAATATGACCAAATGACTGAGATTAAAGTTGATCCCGCCACCAATATCAAACCCACACTTAAATATAAGTGGAGGGACTTTTCCGACATGAATGGTATGCTCTAGTGATGATAAACGACACTTTAGTACTAAACAAAATTATAAACTTCTTGAACAAATAAAATATTGAAATAAACTAAAGCAACTGCCTCCCATTCGCCAAAAGTGTCATCTTCTGGATTCATCTCTCATAAAGTGGAAGCTATTGAACCCCATTGGATAAGGAAATTTTTATTGCTAAATCAATGTACTATTCTGTACAACTAAAATTAGTTAATCAATGATGCATGGTCCCATTTTATGATTCTTGCTCTAATCAAGAAATATAAACTCATAGTTTATTTAATGGCTCTTGATATATCATATGCACTCTGACTTTATTCTCATTATGGACAATATTTTATTGCTACGCGTTGAATTTTGACGTAATTTACCTTGTTGTCAAGTGAAAAATTTTTGTGTGAGAGTCTAATGAACAAAGTTTAGGTACATATCGGATATCAAAGGGTAAACTTATATAGTATTGTTTTCGCTTATCAAAAAATAAACTTTGACTTTATTGGGTCAACAATTTTTTAAGATTTTGCTTGGCAAGATTTCCTTTTTCCATGAACATATTTCCTAGTTTAGAAAGCAAATAACCTATTTGGTATCACTGTTGTGTTTTATTTTTTTTCAAAAAATAGAAAAAAAGAATAAAAAATAGCGTTAAACCTATAGCAGGTTTTCCAAATTTTTAAAAACAAAAAAAAAATTTCAAAAATTTTAAAACACCACACACACGTTGACCCCCTCTCTCGCACAATATGCATGCCGACTATTTTCTCTCATTTTTCTTGTTATAGGGCTAATATTTAGGCCTCGACATTGGGTTAGACAGAAAATTTAGGGCCCAAGTTCGGATCGACCATTCGGGCTTCGAGCCGGGCTTGGGACAAAAATGGCGGCCGAAGCCTGGACTAGGCCCAGATAAATTGGACTTATGAGACGTGCTTTGATCGGGCTTTGGGCTCGGGTCTGGCCTAGGCTAGGATTCATGCTCGGGTTGATCCTTGGCTAGGGTCTGACTTCAGCCCCAAGTCGAGCCTAGGCCAAGCTTGGGTACGGCTTCACGCCGGGGTCAGGCATGGGCTGGGATCATTGTTCGGGTTTTGGACTCGTTCGGATCGAATTTAGCCCATGGAGTTTGGCTTCGGGCCCAACTAAAAAACTAAGGCAGACGCCCACCCATATGTCTTTTCGAGTTCCCAAGCTCGATACCTTTTTGGGCTTGGGCTGGGCTTTTGCCCGCGAGCTCGGGCTAGCCGTTGGCCCTCCGACCATTTATGTTTTAGGTACGTAACCAAACAAATTGTCAAATTTATGTTTTAATTTTCAGTTTTCTATTTTATGTTTTTGTTTTTTATTTTCATAATTTTAGGAAGTGATACAAATAAGATGATAGTGTTTTTAAGACACCTTTCTATTTAAAGAGGAAACAAATTTCATTTAAAGAAAATAATAGAAGATGCATATCTAAGTTATAACGCATTAATTGCTTGCTTGCTTGGTTGCTATTCAGAGCAAAACCCTATAGTTATCATATTATTTGAAAAAAAAATGTGTATCGTTAGATTCATTATGAAAAATACTACACATTTATGAATTTTCCAAAATTTTTTAAAAAAATTTGGTGCACTAAAATGGTGCATCGGTTGGGTTCACTATTCAGTATTTTTCAACACTCGATCTACCCCAATCCATTGGGTCATTTGTTACAATTTTTTAAAATCTTGATTTTTTTTGGGCTAAAATATTAAATATGTCCTTAGACTATCACATTTTTCTCTATTATGTCCTTAAACTATTTTTTTTCTTCATTCTATCCTTAAACTATTATTTTCCACATGATTTCTCTCCTCAGTCAACTTTTCGGTGTTGACTCCGACGAAAATGCTGACGTGTCATCTGAACTCCGACGAGTTTTTTTTTTATTTTATAATCACATGGATGCCACGTCAGCATTTTCGCCGGAGTCAACACCGGAATGCTGACTCAGGATAGAAACCATGTGGAAAACAATAGTTTGAGGATAGAATGAAGAAAAAAAATAGTTTAAGGATATAATCGAGAAAACTGCTATAGTCTAAGCACATATATAATATTTTAGCCATTTTTTTTGTGTACATATTTCCTAGTTTAGAAAGCATGGTTTCTTTTAAGACACTTTTTAATTTAAAAAGGAAAAAAATCCATTTAAAGAAAATAATATACGATGCATATCTAACGCATTAATTGCTTGGTTGCCAGTCAGAGCAAAACCCTATAATTATCATAAATTTCCACCTAACTTGTTGATTTCCAAGCTATTTAAAACTTTTTTATTCACACAAACACCCTATCTTTAATTACGAAAAAAAATAAAAAAAGTCTTAAGTGGATAAGTAATAGGTGTACATTTATTCGTTATAAGTAGGTGAGCTATATATATATATAAACCATAATAAAAATACATAAGAGGAAAGGTGACAAAGAAAAGCTAGGGCTTATCACAATTCACATGCCATGTGGCATATGCTTGATTAATGCTACACATTTCAGAGCCCTACAATTGTATTTTGGAGCGTTGGATACTCTTCTGACTATTGCATGTGACTGAGAGATGCTTTAGTGCATTTTAAGATTCTTTGATCCGTGAATTAAAATAATATATACAAACATAATAATACGGATATGTGATCTTCCCCACAACTGTCTCTAAGAGTGTGTTTGGATTGAGGGATTTGGAGGGAAGGGAAATGAAGGGAAATAGAGTTTCCTTCCAATTCCCTTGTTTGGATAGTTTATTAAAAATTAAGGGGAGAGATTTGAGGGGATTTGGAAGGAAGATTTCATTAAATTTTTGTTAAAATTCTTTCTCTCCAAAATGGAGTCATTTGGAGGGAAGGGATTACTAATTAAGTCATTTATAAGTTAAATATCTATTTTACCCTTGTACATAATATTTTAACATAAAAATAAGGATAAATTAGTAAGTTAAACAAATTTTCTTTCCTTCTTTTTTTTATCTATCCAAACATGGGAGAGGGAAAAATAATCCCCCTTCCCCTCCCTTCCCTTCTCTCCCCCTCCCCTCCCTTCTCTTCCCTTCCCCCCAAATCCCTCAATCCAAACACACTCTTAAAGAGTAGTAATATTTTTTTATTTGAAGCAACCCTTCACAGTTGGCCCATTGAATGCTCGATAAAAGTTCATAGCCTAGGCCCAAAAATCCAGCTCCAGCTCCAAAGGGTGAAGAAATTTCCAGAGTAATAGAAATAAAATAATGGTATTGATCGCCTCAGGCCCTCAACAGTATGTACTTGTTAACACTTTCAAGATAGCTAACCCTAGATTCCTAGGTATGGTCCCTCAAGCTACATGGGGCTCGTTTCCGCGATCAAACAAAAGTCAAATGTTGTAGATGTGGGCAAGTACTAATATTCCTGCAAAAAAGGATAATTATAAAGAGAAAACAATGGAAGAGAAACCCTTGACGTACTGTTGAGGTGCCGACAGAAAGAGTTTCGACGGTCAAATGATCAGAGAGACGTACAGTTGGACTGAAAGCAATGCAACTAGATGCAGCGTCAGGGAGGCTTTCACCGTGACCATAGTGGGAAATCGGTGCATGCATAATGGTGTTTTTGGATGTGTCTGAAGGAATGTCATGTACATGTGGTAAGTTGGTGAAAAGTTCTGATAATTCGGCTTGATGTTAGAGACAATTAAGATTGATTCAAGTTCCGATCGAGATAGGCCCAAGATAAAATGATGGGATAGATGCACGACTAATTGTGATAAAAAATTGTATGATTTGACATGTTCCAGAACGGAGATTGAAGTGGTGTGAGACCGCTTCGACAACGAAGTATGTCAAGACGTTGTAGGAAGAGGCGATTTGTCCGATCCAAGGATTAGTCGAGCAGAAGGAAGTGCCTTCCATGCAAAGGACTGCAGTTAATACGATGAGAAGTGTTAGGTGGTGGGATGTCATACATAGACTGACTTAGACAAGGAGAACCATGCATATGCAAATGTTATGGACAGTATTGAGGGAAAGTTGAGATTTGAGCTGTCATATACTCATACCTAAGATGGACCAAGGCTTTGCTGCTGGACCGTGTCTGTGCGCATGGGCTTTGAGCTCGTTAATCTGAACAAGCTGACGGCTCAGTCCCGTACTCCACCGTTGACGGTATCCTCTGTAATCCACGTGACTCTCATGTTATCTTTCCCCACCAGAGACACATGCACCTACAAGTACCGTGAAATTAACCAGGATTATCAGCAAATTAAACAAATTAATCTGTTTGCTTAATTAATTACCATAAATTGGATTGAAAGATTAATAACCTGTTGTGGTTCGGATTCGGATCGCTTGTGTTGAGTGTACACAATCTTCCGAGGAGGTTGCCGGATAAAATCTTCTGGTGCAGCCGATGCATCGGCTTGGAGAAGAAGATGAGGCAAGCAGAAGATGGAGAGGAAGAATGGGAAGATGCTTTGAAATACCACATAGAATTACGTTTGTGGTTGAATAACAAATTTGTATTTTTTTTTTAACTTTGAGTGACAACTTTGTAACAATTTTAATTAATATAGATTGTGGAATAACTGTCAAATTAGGGGTATTCTTGGTGTTAAATTCAACTAGAAGGCAAATAATTTTTTTTAAATTTTCCACATAAGCATTTTTTTAGCAATATTTGTTAATTTAATGACACATCAGCAACCCATCTGATCGGATTTGAGTGAAAACTGCTTGGGCGATAATTTTGTCTCATTTTTTCACTTTGAATGATGACTTTGTAACAAATGCAAATCCGATGATCAAATTGTAACAACCCTTATCTTTCGGTGTTGTAATGTATAATTAACCCCCTTATTTTACATTCTTACTTTAAACCCTTATGTAATAATTCTTCATATATACACACAGCATTTCTCTCCTGCGGACTCATATTATGGACACAAAATGCGGACTACATACATTCTCTGCCTCTGCCGTAAGATCTCTTCAACGGTTGAGATCAGATTCTATTAAAAAAAACCTAACGCGTGTCTAACCCTTCACTTAGAGTGTGTTTGGATTGAGGGATTTGGGGGGAAGGGAAGAGAAGGGAAAGGGAAGGAAGAGAAGGGAAGAGAATGGAAGGGAAAATACAGTTCCCTCTCTCATGTTTGGATAGATAAAAAAGAGAAAGGAAAGAAAAATGTTTAATTTACTAGTTTATCCTTATTTTTTATGTTTAAGTGTTATGTTCAAGGGTAAAATAGGTTTTAAACTTCTAAGTAACTTAATTAGTAATCTCTTCCCTCCAAATGACTCCATTTTGGGAGGAAAGAATTTTGACAAAAATTTAAAGAAATCTTCCTCCCAAATCCCCTCAAATCTTTCCCCTCAATTTTTTATAAACTATCCAAACAAGAGAATTGGAAGGAAACTCTCTTTCCCTTCCCTCCAAATCCCTCAATCCAAACACACTCTTAGTCGTCTCTGTCTCGCAGCTCACCTCACCTGGCCAGTCCTCTATGTCTCGTGTTCACCTCCGCCTTCTCTTCGCTCATCTCACCGGTCCGGCATGAAACACGTTTCGAAGTAGCCCAGATCTGAGTCCCAAGCATCAATGGGTTTTGAAATTGTTCCAAAGCATTGATTCTTTGACTTGTCCAGAAGCATCGATTCCTTTCCTTTACATAGGCGGACTTGAAATTAATGATATTTATGATTACTAAGTCCTCAAGCTTTCAGTTTCCATACTTGTTGCGAAGTCCGATTCGAGTCTCCATGCAAGTTTTTCTTACATTTATATGGGCTATTGCTGTGAAGTCCTTGGTTCTTACAAAAAATGACAAATGCAAAGACGATGGGGTGGGGTTTTTACAGGAGATGAAATTGGTGGGCATAGTTGCATGACATTATCACAACAATAAATAGAGTGGGGAAATGGTGTTTTTGGGGAGATAAAGTGCAAGCTTTGGTCGCCTTGGTCGAGTGAAGACTGTAGGCTTGTCGTCAGAGTGGTGGGAGAAGGTCTAGGTTTTTGGTGAACAAGACAGAGAGACGGAGGTGAAGTTCGACAAAGAGAGGGGACTGACACGTGCGTGAAGTGAAGTGGTGAGAGATTTATTTTGAATCTAATCTCAATCATTGAAAAGATCGGACGGCTAATATAAGAGTCTGCATGTTAAAATTAGTCTACAGGAGAGAAATGTTGTATATATATATATATGTATATGTATGGTAGAAGGGACAAATTTGAATGACTATCTAGTTTAGTTTGGTGCTCCTGAACTTGATTTAAGTGTATCATATTGTACACGAGAAATGTCAAGTTTGATTTTTCACTGGGAGCCATATGTCAATATCTTTATGACAATGTATTAGGTTTTGACTCAATTTATCATGTCATCATATTAGAAATTTCTGTGCGTTATCTAATCGCCTGAATTTAAGTCCATATTTAATATTTAAAAAATAAACTTATATAATATCGTTTTCGGTTAAAATGTATCCACATCCATGACATTTTTGGAGAATTTTTATAGCTTACTTTCGTATACAGAAAATAAGTCACAAAAAAACAAAAATCTTGGGAACAACGTTATTGATGTGGATGTTCTCATAGTCCTCATCCACTTAAGACATTCAAAAAAGGCATGTCGTGTAGTGGAATTATACGATGAAATTGATACTTAGGCTGATATTTTATTTTTGTACTATTGCATATAATTGTAAATTCACGCTTTAAACAACTTATTATATTGTCTGCTTTGAGTTTATTGATTTTCATGGATATATCAAGTTCGCACGGCTTTATTCCTCCTAGGGTCAGTAAGTGAGTCAAACCAACTCACTTAAGCCTAGGAAAAGGCATACCCAACAAGTGGAGTAGAGGAAGTCCGCACGGCTTTGTTCCTCTTAAGGCCAGCAAGTGGGTCAAACCAACTCACTTAAACCTAGAAAAAGGCATACCCAACAAGTGGAGTAGATGTCATGTCCAATTGGAGCAAATTGCTCTGATACTATATTGTAAATCCACACCCCAAACAATCAACTATATTGTTCCCTTTGAGGTTATTGATTTCCGTGGATACATCAGGTCCGCATGGTTTTATTCCTCCTAGGGCTAGCAAGTGGGTCAAACCAACTCACTTAAACCTAGAAAAAGGCATACCCAACAAGTGGAGTAGATGTCATGTCCGATTGGAGCAAATTGAAAAAGGCATACCCAACAAGTGGAGTAGATGTCATGTCCGATTGGAGCAAATTGCTCTGATACTATATTGTAAATCCACACCCCAAACAATCAACTATATTGTTCCCTTTGAGGTTATTGATTTCCGTGGATACATCAGGTCCGCATGGTTTTATTCCTCCTATGGCCAGCAAGTGGGTCAAGCCAATTCACTTAAGCCTAGGAAAAGGCATATCGAAGGCATACCGAACAAGTGGAGTAGATGTCATGTCCGACTGGAGCGAATTGTTCCAACATTATGTTATAAATCCACACCTCAAACAACCAATTATATTGTCCGCTTTGAGTTTAGCTATTTTCGTGGATACATCAGGCCCGCACGACTTTGTTCCTCCTAAACCCAATAAATGAGTCAAACCCAACTCACTTAAGCCTAGCAAAAGGCCTAGTTGTTTGTTAAGAGATGTGCTTTGGCTTATAAACCACACATGATTGGAATTATCAATCAATGTGGGATATTTTTAACACATAAGACAATTGAAATGACTAATCGTAACGAATATCTGTTCAATTGGTCTTTGGAGTTTGGACATTACATGGGCACTGAATTGGGCTTGAGCATTTTCATTTGGATAGGCCGGATTAGGTTTTGTATTGGACCAACAGCATAAGCCATTTCTAGGGTGAATATTGAATATGAGCCTCCTCAACTTGTGTGTTAACCCAAAAAACGAACCAGCCCACATATTTAGCTTAATGGGCCGCGTCCATCCAGTTTGTTACACATGGTCCCCGTTAGTGGTAGAATCAACATCGGATATTAGGGGATAGAACTTTATGTAGGAGTCCGAAGGTAGCACCCCCATAAACTTTTTTTCAGTTCTTTATATATCAATTGTTAATATTTTTTTCGGTTCTATATATATCACCTTTTCACCCTATCAAATGACTATCTCCTTGTCATTAATATTTTATTGGGTTAACGAGAACATGCATCATCATCATTATTTGAGTCATTCATCTTTTAGGCTTACTTATTTAGTTGGGTCTAGAGTTTATTAATGTATTGTCCTATGCCTAAATTATGTAACTAATCTTTTTGGAACATTTATTGAGTTACCCACTTAATCTAATTTATATACATATATATATATAATTTATTTTAAAAAAATTTTGGGGGACTAGGGGTGACTGCTCACCCTTGGATGGGGCATGGTTCTACCCCTGGTTCCCGTCAAAATAACAGTCCATGGGTTTTTTGGAGAAAAATTACAAAGGAGAACTCGAAAGGGCATGAACCTAGGGATTTTTTTTTACATTATCTAGTAACACTCTTTTGAAGATTGGGAGCTCGCAAGTCGCAACTCGTTTAGAATAGGAGAATATATAATTCTAATATAATGGATGAGAATTCCAATGATTCCGATATTTGGTTGGTGAGGGAATTGTGGCAGGAACATTGACGAATAAGCATGAGAATAACTGACAAAAGACTATGTAATCCTTTATACATAATTAAATTTTGTTTAATTTTAAATATTATAACTCAATAATTTTGTAAATAAATTATTATTAAATAAAAATCCAAACATAGACATCTTGTCACATTTACAATAAAGATGTCATGGTTACATCAAATAGAATAAAGATATCTAGCCACATTTAAAAAACTTTGCAAGTTCTAAGAATAGGAGATAACATACTCTCAATTAAAATGATGCATGTCCATGGGCCTTATTGTCATTTTACACCTAAATCATATTCCGTTCTGCCTTTGAACTTTCGATTCCAAGATCAAAATTGGAAGGCACCATTCCGGATAGGAATTGAACTCGCAATTCCATTCCAATAAAAAAGCATAGCCAAACACATGAATTTGTTTTAGAATAGAATTGATCCTTTCGATTTCGGTCGGAATGGTGCCACCAAAAATAGTCTCTTTGAAGTTTGAACCTTGTTTGTCTTGTACGGAGAGAACAAGGTGGGCTGAGCCACGATACAAAAAGCCAAATAGCCCAAAGGCAAATGACAAAGGAGAAGAAATAAGGGTTATGTCGTAATTATGACGATCAAATCGGGGCGCTTTTATCTCACACTTGTCGTCCTCTGAGCTGTCCTTCACTCTCTCCGTCTCGCTCACTCAATCGAAGAAACTGCCACGCAGATGAAAACACTTCTTCCTTAACCCCGCGCTGATATGCGGCGTCGCGCTCTCTAACGACTCTCGACTCTCGTCTCTCGTCTCTCGTCTCTCGTCGTGGTGTTAGGGTTATGGTTTCCTTATAGCCTCTCGATATCTGTAATACTTCGACGTCAAACCCTTAATTTTTCTCCAGATTCACCAATGTACGGTCACTCTCAGTCTCCGCCGATGAGCATCCACCGCCAGATCTCCGCCGATGAAGATGACGGCTCCGGTGCTCCAGATTCCATCGAAAACCACCACATTCGGTACGATACCCACCCCCTCGACGGCTCTACGGATGGGGACGTTCCTCTAGAGGGCGTTACTCCCGAGTCTGTCTATGTTTCCGACGGCGGCGCCGGTTCTGAGTTGGCAATCCACCGCAACGATGATACCAGTCAACTCACGTTATCCTTCCGAGGGCAGGTTTATGTGTTTGATGCTGTTACTGCTGAAAAGGTAAAAGTTTTATCTGTTTTTGTTTGATGATTTGGTGGTTTAGGGTTTCTTGGCGTGTGTTCTTTTGTTGCTTGTAGAATGTGGGAGTGAGGATGAAATAGTGTCTGATGTCTGTCAAAATTGTGATATTTTTGACTGGCAAATACAAAATTTCTGTTCAGTGAGCCTAAAAATAAGATTAGTCGTGGTTTTCACCTGCCTTTTTCGTTTTGCCCATATATTCTGATTATAATGTTATGTATTTGGGTTGCATTAGGTTCAAGCTGTATTGTTGCTGTTAGGAGGATGTGAGTTGTCTTCAGGTCCACACGGCGCGGATGGGACATCTCAGAACCAACGGGTATAAGTGTCAAATTTTAAGTCTATATGAAGTATGAAATTCCTTCTTACTAGGGCAGCTGATTAAAAAAATGCCATTATTTTAAACTCCTCTTTTGGTTCCTAGGCTGCAATAGACTTTCCAGCACGGTGTAGTCAACCACAGAGAGCAGCATCACTCAATAGGTTCCGCCAGAAGAGAAAAGAGAGATGCTTTGATAAGAAAGTTAGATATGGTGTTCGTCAAGAAGTTGCACTCAGGTTTGGCAATTTACTTATTGTGCACCGTACTGTAATAATGATGCGTAGTTGGCTAAGAAGCTGGTAACTGAGAAGTACAAAAGTTTTTATGCTGTGCTTAATGATTAGCATTTGATGAGATCACTCGAGAAAGATGCCATGCAGCCAGCTTGATGAACTCGCGATGTATTTATACTTTTGTACATTTTCCAAGTGATATGAAAGATGGACATTCAGCTTTTTAGATCGATAACTTCTTGTATGTTTTCTGTGGTATATGGAAGTACTCAACATTTGCTGTTTGCTGCATTTAATTTTAACCTTTATGTCCTTAAAGTACGAAAATGTGAGACGTACTGGACATCATCTTCATTTGCTGAAATTTAAAACAGGTATATTGGCAAAAGTAACGTGAAATTACTAGTTATGTACTTTAGCACCAAAACAAAGACAAGGGAAGGTGAAGTTCAGGTTATCCCTCCTACCAGGTTCAATGCATCGGGTCCAACCGATAGGCTGAGGCCAGTAGAAGCCTGCTAAATCTATGAGGTACTATAGACCATCAATTCGATGCACTAATAAAACTTTTGAGCTTAAGAATTCTTGCAAAAATGATAGCTACACTGAAACTAGGTTGTCGGTGCTAGTCATAGTCTTCCCTTTTTTTAGGAGTTGGCTCTATTGATCTGCTTGGACTTGCTGAAGTGCTTGCATACGCGGTAGCATTGGCTGTTACCTCCTCTTTAGCCCTAGGAAACAGGAAGAACGGTCACGATTCCAAATAAATATGACACAAAGAATTCACTGATCTTGAATTCTTTGTGTTGTTTAGATGACACTCCTGCAATGGGAACAATATAGCTTTGAGTCAATATAGCATATTGCCAACTGAGTTTCGCTATTTTGTCCTAATTTTTGTTTCTATATATTAAACAAGTTATACAATTCTAGCTATCTGTATTACCAGTCGAAGCAGCATAGTGAATTCACGAATCCATGGTCCTGTTACTTTAATGCATTTTATCCATGAAATCCTTGAATAGAGGGATCAATTAGCACCTGGCCAAGTTTCAATAAATTTCTTTACATTAAAAAAAATTAGCTCCTAGCCTGAAGGTGGACGGTAGATGTTGATCTTCATGGAAATGATGATATGCCACAAAGCAGTGATTGTAGAGATCTCGATAAATGTGTACATGGATTTTATAATGGTTGCGTTTACAAATAAAATCAAAATTCAACCTTTCATACCATACTTGGAAAATTAAGGGATGTAATCTTCACATGTATATCTTTTCATGTAAATTGTCGTTAAGCAACTTTTAGGCTGAGTAGGGTTTTCTTTCTGAACCATCTCAAAGTCCAAAACTCCAACTAAGGCAAATGGTTTAAATGTTTTTCATGTTGATTTGTCTTCTATCCCAACTTCACTATGGATTTCATTTTTTTACTATAGCTTATCTCCGAAGCCATAATGTACTCTTTTTTTTGTGTGTTTCTTTGTTTAACATATTATATGATATATGACTAGTTGTGTTGAAAATATTCACTGGTAGATGAGCTCTATATGGTGGTGGATTTGTTTAATTGGTTCATTTTTCTTCTTTCTTTTTGCCAATTTCTGATTTTTGTATCTCTGTTAGGATGCAGCGTAATAAGGGTCAATTTACTTCTTCCAAGAAGTCAGATGGAGCTTCAAGCTGGGGCTCTGCTCAAGATTCTGGACAAGATGATAACCCACAAGAAACATTGTGAGTTACATTCCATATTATTTTTTGAGCAAAAGTTACATTCCATATTTTAGTGCTCTATTTCTCTTCATGTGTCAGTTTGTTCTTTGAGGTCTGATAGCGTAGATTTGTTTTGTCTTTTTCCTTCATAAATTTTGTCTCTTTCTTTTCTCTAATATTCTGGTAGTGTTGCTGTGTTACATTCTTTTCTGAAAAACTCTATAGAAACACTGCTATAAAATGACATAATTCAAGTTAGTGGTAGCCGATGTCAAAAAAATGAAAGAAAAATACCTCTGGAAACCTACTTCGCCACCTTCAACTCAGGAAGGGAGTCAAGCACAAAACGCTCTTGCTCTACAGTGATACATATACTTATATATACATGGCATTTTTCTTATGGAAGATGCTTCAATTATAATTCATATTTTCTCTCTGTTTTACTATCATTATCATGTGCATGGTTCTTTCAGCTGTACGCATTGTGGCATCAGTTCGAAGTCAACTCCAATGATGCGGCGTGGGCCATCTGGTCCAAGGTCCCTTTGCAATGCATGTGGCCTTTTTTGGGCAAATAGGGTCAGTCTATCTGCTTATGATTTTTTTAATCTTCTATGCATTTTCGTTATTTTTTTTATGCGTGCATAACCACTTAAGCGTTCAATGGGGCTTTGTGCTTACTGTTTGAAATAATTTTCCTGCCATTCCAACTTCGCAGAACTTTTGACATTTTATTGTCTACTCCCCATAGTTGTCAATGGCGCACTCAAGGCGCAAAGGGTCTTGTATCGCCTAGGCGCAAGGCGCACTTAAAGCGCACGCCCGAATGAAGAAAGGCGCAAAATTAAAATTAAAATTAATTATAATTCTAATAATAGAGAAATTCAACATAACAAACACATAAGTCATAAGTCATAAGTCATAAGTCATAACATCAACCACACTACAAAGTTCAAAAATAAACTCAACTCATAAAGTCATAATCGTAATTCACAACTCATAACACATCTTAAGTTCTAACAAAATAAAATTTAAAGTCATAAAACACTATCCATCATTCCATCACATCATCATCATCGTCACCAAAACGACCATCTATGCTCTCATCCTCCTCCTCCTCCTCATCATCTTTAGAGTCATATCCATCAAGTTCATCTTCCATCTTCTCCCCATGTGAATCAAACTCATCTTCTTCATATTCTACAACTCTTGAACTTTAAGCATTTGTCAACATTCCCTTTGATTGTTGTGGTTGTTGCGATTGTTGCGGTTGTTGCGATTGTTGTCTAGTGCTCTTTACTTCTTCAGCCCCAGATGCATCTGTTACATGAAGCCAGTTCAAGTCATCACCCTCAAAAACCAATTCCTCTTCAGCGATCTTCCCAACCAACCACTCATTACTATTATCAATGTCATCCAAAGATATAGGATCAATAACAACATTACTATCATAACAAGACTTGAGTGTTTGGTTGTACTTTACAAACCCTAAATCTTGTAACTTTTTGTGCTCTAGTCGGTTTCTTTTCTTAGAATGAATCTGTTTCAAGAGAGAAATAATAAATCAATTGATCTAATTGTTAAGTCAATAATTATCAAAATCCTAAGGGATAGTGAAAATGTGAAATACTCACATGCTCCAATTCCTTTCGCAACCAGATGCACTACATGTCAAGCTCATCACTTTGATTGCTAATTATTGCAAATTTGGAGTTGATTTCCCATATAATCTCCACCACTCTGCTAAAAAAAAAATCCAAAATTAGTATCTAGAATATTACGATTTACAAAAGCAACATAGGAAATTTGATCATCTTACTAAGAGCTATTTTCCCACGTGTTCTAACTGCAAAATCGCTACCAAAGAATTGTTCTTGGTTCACCCACATTAGCAACTCCCTCATGATAGCATCTTACTTTTCCATGCTAGGGGTAAGTCTTCTAATGCATTGAAACAATCCATCAGTCACTTCCTTGTCATTCTGAACTTCTTTGTTAGTGCAATAAAACTCAGGATTGAAGTAGTAACTCGCCGCATGCAAAGGATGATGGAGTTGACAATTTCATCTTTTATCAACAATTTCAAAAATTTCCTTATACTCCACCTCTTTGCCGTCAAACGATATTGAAATTGCCTCCTTTGCCCTGTCCATAGCTTCATATATATAACCCATTGCTGGCTTTTTCTCATTGTCAGCAAGTCGTAGAACTCGAACTAGGGGACCCATCATTTTAAGAGTGAAACTAACATTGTTCCAAAAAGAAGGCATGATAATAGTCTTATTGGCTCTTTTTCCGTTAGCTTCTTTTGTCCATCTACTTCCGGTCCACTTCTCACTCATAAACATGTTTCTAAGACATGCCTTTAGCTTATGCAAACTTTGCAATGTAAGAAATGTTGTTGCAAAGCGTGTCACTCCATCTCTTGCGAACTCCTTATTCTTAGTAAACTCCCTTATCATGCTCATTCATGCTTGTTTGTCTTAGTTTAGGAAATTTGCTTCTCTTCCCTTTTGTCTTTTGACATGTATAAATCAATTGGACCCTTCACATTTGCTTTTGATCTTTTCTCTTGGCCTCCAATTTGTAAAGTCGATTCACTTTTCTTCCTTTGAGTTTGAGGATGTGTTGCTTCCACCACTTTATCTCGGTCTTTCCCATCATCTCCAAAACCATATTGTTCCAAATCGTGGTAGTCCTCCAAAACAATATTTTTTTTTTGCTTTTTGACTATTCATGTAGTCTCTCAACTCTTCTCTAACATCCGGTGGACATTTTGCACATGCTTTCGCATTTCTATTGCCTCCAATTTGATGTTGTTTCGCTCGATAAATTCCTCCTTTGGTTACTTTGTTACAAAACTTGCAAGTGACGCTATTCGTATCACGCGCATCTTGCAAGAAGTTGTATTTCCAAGCGGGGTCTTTCATCTTTTGAGGATGCGGATGATGAACCTTCCTCAGATGCCATTTTCAGATTTTCTATAGAAAAAAGAAGAAAATAATATCAAAATAAATTGACAATAAAAACTTGATAAATTATCCAAAACATAAACCCATCAACTCTGTATGTATAGAAGACCAGATAAAAAAAAATCAATCAACCAATGGATATTCAAACCATGGGCAAATAAAATGACTTCTTACATACATTAGCCTCCTAAGGAACATAAACCCATCAACACTGTATGCATATGATAAGACCAGATTAAAAAAATTAACAAAAAATTTATATGAATATGAATAAAGAGAATTACTGGGAGATACTGAATCGGGAAGAAGAGGAGGAGAAAGAGAAGCCAACAATGGTCGGGAAGAAGAGGAGGAGAAAGAGAGAATCGATTTGATGGGTCTGAACTCTGAAATCCTCCTTCGGTATTCGCTTCACTTTTTCAGCAGTCGGCAAGACGGCAACCTTAGGTTTCTTCGGTTCCTCTCAATAAGACTCTTTAGTTTTTTTAAAGAAAACAACCAAACTATGTCGTTTTGGTTGTTTTTTTAAAAAAAAAAAAAAAAACCTAGAAGTAAATCGATCTATGCATGAAATTGAAGAGGCGTTGCACCTTGCGCTTGTCGCCTGAGAAGAGGCGCTTGCCTAGGCGTGCGCTTTAGCAAGGCCAGTGCCTTGCTACTGTCCTAGGCGCAGTGGCTGCGCCTCGCTGCGCCTTTGCGCCTAGGCGAGCACCTCGTGCGCTTTTGACAACTATGCTGCTCCCTGTAAGCTTTAGGGTGATGAATGCTACACTTGCCTTTCTACAATTATTGAAAATTTTTTTCTCAGTCCGTATGGTACAATAGTGACTGCTTTTGGGAAACATCACTAAGTGGCTGAAGTGTCATAATGACTAGGGTATAGGATGGTTTTACAAGGTTGGCGTACAAGTGTTTTTGGGTTAATTTATATTGTGCGGGAGGTTTAAGGCAAACATGTGGCTGCAATGGTCGTTTTAACTTGTTGAAAAACAGTGACAGAAAGTTGAGGTTTTTTTTGGATTCTTTGTATGAATTTTGAAAAGGGTAGGAAACTGCATGGAGATAAAGGGGTACAAAGGAATACCGATGGAAAAGCTTTTGAATGTAGAAGTTGTGGGTGCTGTAAACAGTAATTGAGAATATAAGAATGTAGCTACGACAGCGCTCAACACTAACCGATTTCTCAATATTCCATTATCGAATGCATCTCCCCAAAAAGAGATATAGACATAAGCAATCATAGACACTGAATTTCCTAAAACTAACGAGAAATAGAACTCCTAGTTCTAATACAATCATGTTTCCTAGATGGAAATTTTAACAGAGACTCTTCCTCATCAACATAACTAATGCCTAACATGAAAGACAATTAGTAAATAAGACCCCCTTTTTTTTGAATGGTTATACTAATAGGTAAGTAAGACTCAACTAAGACCTAACTTGTTAAAGCAAAGACTATTACTGAAATATGAACTTACAGTTATGGCCCTGGTATAAAAGTACAAATAAAACCCAAAATTACCTCATCGGAACTTATATCTATATTTAAGCTTTCCATCTGGGTCATACACTCACACTAGATTCCTCAGGGACCAACAACAGTTGTATGTTTATTTTGGGATGCACCACGGATCTATTTTATGTGTACTTGGAATTTCAAGGCTTAAAAGTATTTTTGGTTCTTTCAAATTCTTAGGTATGGTGGTAACATATAAGGTTACCATATATGAGTAAACCATATGATGCATAAAGGGGAATCTTCAGCTCCCTGTTTTGTAGTAATTATTTGATCCCAATTTCCCGACATTTGGTCGGGGTGAAGATAAAATGGATATTGCTTTTCTATATCTCTTCGTCCCAATGAGATATTGGGGGGTATTGGGGGTTTGCGATGCGCAATGATTTCACAGGTTCAATCAATCAGACGATTAATTTATTGATAAAATCATGGACATTCTTTGTTCTGCAGATTAAACAACCTTTTCTTTTGACCATTTAAAAGTTTCACTTTAAGTTTCATTGTGTTCTATTCCATCGTGTAACAACAAAATTCTTCAGGGGACTTTGAGGGATATTTCGAAGAAGGCTCAAGATCATTCTTCGACTCCAATTGTTCAGGTATTTTTAACTTTTGCTTGTTGAGCTTTTTGCCTTTTTATGTTATAATTCTCTCTGTAATTCAAATATTCTTCTCTCTCCCGAACTAGGGTGGCGGGGTAGGAAATGACTCCACATCTGAAACTGCCATCCATACACATAACAACCTTGTAACTTTCCCTGGTGGCGAAACCTCTGCTTTAATGGCAGAGCATTGAGTATCGAGAAGTTATAGTAGAATGGTCAGTGGTTCCTTGGCACCCTTCAAGCTTTCGAGTTCCCAATTTATTTCTTTCAGGTTGCCCTGTTGAATGTACAGATACTACAGTGGCTTCATTAATACATGGGTTTATCCCCTCTTGTTTCCCTTTGGGGTACACTGCATGAGATTAACCCTCGAGGAACTTGAATTGGATGTATAACATGAACTTCAGTTTAAAGATAAAATGTACTAAATTTGGGTTAATAGTAGTTATTGGTGAGTTGGTTCGCAGAATTTTTAGATCTTATTTCACCTGTTCTGGAGCCGTCTCATTTTAAGTGCTATTATAATGCTTTGGATCGACATCATACTTGTAACCTTGATAAAACTTACTAAGCTATTGATTTGTTCATCTTAGGCTTTTTTTTTTTTTTTTTTTCTCTTTCTGCAACCCCTTTTTGATTCTGGGTCATTCTGCTAACCCGTCTATAACAATCTTGTGATCTATATCCGTTGATTGTTTGACCTTAATATTCTGTCTCCATTTGCTTTGCACTTTCACTTTGGCAAGTAGGGTAGTCCTAGCTGGCTTTAGCTGGTAGTTCCTCCATATTGGCCCAACATATAATGTTCTCTACTCCAAAAAGAAAAATTGGAAACTTGCGGATCTCATCTATAGATAAGCTTGATAATGGATTTGGTTGGGTTGTCTGTCTCCCAAAAACCTGGAGAGAATCCCCACCTGGCTAGCAGCATAACATATGGAGTAATATAATTGTCTTATGTTCTAATATGTTCTGAGTTTGTTTCAGTGCTCTTAAGATATACTGTAACAGCCAGCAGTTGCAGTATATTACTAGCAAGCGAGAGGATGAGGCAAATGAGCTAGCTACGTGGAGGGGAGGCTGATCTTCATGGTGAGAGTGAGAACGACCGACCCAAAGTGAGGATATCGATGACTTCTTTGGTCAAGCTGCATAATCTGGTGGGAAACGAAGAATCTACCTAAGAACACTCAAAAGTCACTGGATGACAAAGACTTCTCATGACCTCCCGGCGCTTAGTTTCCTTATTGAATTTGCGGTTATCTTTGACACGACGGATAGAACTACATCAATCATAACAACAATGATAGAGATCCCAGTGATAAATATCTCAAAAGCATTCCAGCAATGTGTGTGACTCATTAATTGGGTATGATGACATCATAGCGTCTTCTTGTGTCTGTTTGGGTAGGGAAACTATGAATTGCACGATAATCCTTGTCTAGTTGACGGGTAGAGGGCATCAATTTCAAAATTGAGAAACGAGCCTTCAAAACTCCAAAACATCTTTCAATCATCATTCTCATTGATGAGTGCTGATATAGTTGAACAATTCATTGCGAGTACGCCGTCCTCTACCTCAACCTCGAACATGGTACTCTTGTATATGATATCGACCTCCTCTATAAGGTCATAAGAAGTCAACGATGCAAGGGTATCTGATATCAACAAGATAATATTAATCTGTATATTCAAAATTTTGACATTAGTGTACATAGAAGGGTGTAATTTATTTTCTGTTTTTTTATTTGAAGATGGCTTAAATACAAATACTTCACTGAATTTAAGTCTTGAAGGGAAAAACACCACAGCAGCTAGCCCTTAAGATGGGACGGGGAGATTAAGATGTCAACTTCACGTATATATGTCTTAACAAATAAATAATACAATACAATTCAGAATGAAAATAACCAAAACAATAAGCCTAAGGCTCAATGGACTTGATGCAATCTAAGATGGTGGACCTTCGAAACGAATATAGTCATACATGATGCCTACGAAAGGGCCTCCGCCCCGTCTTTGTCTCAGAAAAATGGTATTATCCCCTGCCACAAGCGGACTGCCTGGCACATCAAAGTTGAACAGGTAGTAAAGTCCATGAATTCCATGTCTTGCAATGACATTATCCGTCCCAATAACTCCGGTAGAAAACATAGGACGATATGAGTTCTCATTATTAATCCGAACCTAACATGACCAAAAGTTCCATCAGCACAGTACAGCTATATATAAAAGTTTGGAGTTACTGAAGTAAGAGAATGACAGGTTTGTAGTTCTGTACCTCCAAATCAGATAGGCTTTCACTTGCTAGTGCCACTCTTAGTTTATAGGTTTTGGTCCTATGCACGCGGTCAAGTCTAAACTTGATTTGCCAATTAGTTGCTTCAAAATTGTCACCAACACGCCTGTAATACAGAGGGATCAAAGGTAAAGTCAGCGATCAATGCCTGTGCAAACCTAATTAGGAACCCGTCCCTGATGCGTTTAATTTCATTAGGGCTACAAGGCTGCTTATCCAACACAATGTAATGAACTTTTAACATCATATCATAGTGCCTAAGTTTCTTGGTCTCCACCTTAAGGATGTTATCTTCAAACTCTGCCTTCGAGGACAGAGTGCAGTGACATCGCCAATGGAAAAGTCTTTAAGTTCTTTTCTCAAACATATAGTGATCTCATTCTAATTTCAATAACAAAGCAAAATACAACTCTTTTTTCTTCTATTTGACATTTTGAGCAAGTTTAAGGTTGGTATTCATATAAAGTTGGCTATGTGTTCGAGAAAATTTTGATAATACGTGCATGCATTGAAGGGATGAACCTGGTAACTTGAGCGAAAAACCAATCTTTTCTATAGTCACTGGAGCTGACATCGTAGACCAAATCTCCATTTGGATACAACTCTGCATATCTTTCCCATAGGCCATATTGCCTAAACCTGCAGCAGAAGAAGCTGTTTAGTATCACACAGCATAAAATATGGCAAGTAATATCAGGCTTGATTTTATAGAATGATTTATTACTCAAATTAGCAATAGCTAGGAAGACTAACTTGTTATCAGTATCGTTGACATAAAGCTTGTTGATATACTTGGGGTTAGGATCAGGAATAAAGAATTCTGCCGCAGACCTGTCAGGGATACCTATTTCCCACAACGTTGGGCCATCCTTTGGAGGTTCATATACCAGATTACCAACTTTAACAGGAGAGTCTGCACGACATTATGTTGATATGAATTGAACGTTCGTGAACATATATATCAGTGTGAGAAATTCAAAGTTGACAAAGTATACAAGTAAGATTTTCAGACCTGCAGTTACATTGACCAACACATCATATACGTAATCTCCAATGAAGCCAGGAACCCATGCATAAAGATTGTAGGTACCAGGCCTAACACCAGAGATCGAAAAATAGCCTTCATCATTTGTTCTTGTCCAGAATTGGTAACCCTGTAAAGAGTATAACATATATGAGTAATTGAACATGGCTTACAATAAAGGGAGAATGAAAAGAAAATTATGAGATTGATCACCTTGCTTTCCGTTTGCCAAGAGCTAGCAGTTCCTGGAAGTGCTAAGCCAACGTGAGCATCCCTCGCAGGTATAGAGGTCCTATTAACAAATGTAAACAGATGTAGTAACTAAATTAGAACAAATTTACCAAATATAGTAGAATAACAGGAGAATCAGTGTATTAGCTTCTGTACAATATTATAAAATCTAAAAACATATAGGTACCTATCCAGGACGGACAATCTGCCTGTGACACTACCCCTTTGATTTGGTTTTGGAAAATCTTCTGAAGCTGGGAAACAGTAGGGCCAATTTTGAACTTCAGTTTTCATCTAAGGAATGAAAAATGCTAGTCAGTCTTCACATAAAAATAAATGATGTGTATGCTTAAAAGAGAAATTGCATTTTGAATACCAAACCTGTCTTTTAGCATCCTGCCAAAGTTGAGATTTGGCATCACTAGTCGAGGCAGAATTAAAATATATAAAAACAGGACCATAAACTTTCTTCCATGTTTCATTGGCTGCAATTTTTACTTCCAAAGCATCTCCAACATAATGTCCACTCAGAAATACCTGATCATAATCACCATTCTCAATCATTGATATACATTTTGGCCATTAAAGAGAGAAAACCAAAAGAAAGAAACTGATTAGAAGAAGGGAAAAAAAAAGAGGAGGGCTTACTGTAAGGCATGTGGGACCCACATGGGAGGTAAGCTCTTGTTTGAGGGGTCCGCCTGATCGGTACTCATTGCTGGGTGTAATTTGCCAGAACCCAGTTGATCGCTTATCTGTGGATATCCACCCATGAACCTTAAGGTCTTTGCTTTCCACTGAATATTGGTACTTGTCGTCCACCTACATATATAACACAAAATATCATTCATTGTGGGTTAGAATTAGTCAATTAGATATCAAAAGTTCAAAACAACTTCTGTATAACATATAAACAAGTGTATTTTTATTCAACAGTTAGCTCTTGATATTTTAACAGGTAACTCTTGCTAATATTGAGCAGAAATGGTGCAATTTTTTTTTCTATAAGGACTATTAGACTATTAGTGCAATAGCTATGACAAAAACATGCAAATTTTGCAGAGGCGTTGATTAGTCAGTGGTGATGAAACCCAGTGGGGCATTTCGTCGAACACTTGATATACAATGCCCAAATACAACTTGAAAGCAAGCTAACAAAGAAGAACAAACCTCTCCTTTGAATTGACGCTCCTTTGGTTTGACAAGTCTTACTGCCTCCCTATAAGCTAGGGAATCTGCTCTATCTGATTTTCGATCTTCAGGGAGTGGCATGTAACGCTGCCTTTTGTCAGATATAGCCATATAACGAAACCTGTACATACCCAACAAAATCATTATACCAGAAACCAAAGTTTCATACATTCTCATACTCAATTTGTAAAGAAAATGAACTTACTTGTCCTTCGAAAGCTTGAACACAAGCCTGGCAGAACCAAAGCTGGAAGAAGGCCATTCCTTGGAGTGTTTGAAGATGGCGTAGGAGTAGAAACCCGACGAATTGCGCAGCAAAACATACCTGTAATTTGCGCGTCTCGCATTTAGTTTGTTGGTTTAATTTGAGAATTATAATGAATTTGAAGAAATCAAAGCACCTCAAGTCAATGTCCAAAGGAACAAGCTTGCCATCGAGAGAGAGATTCCAAATTCTCATGAACGAGAGTTCCAGCTGGTCCTCATTGTGCACTATTACCTTGTACCTTGTCCCTTCAATTCTGCATATAAGAAGAATTCATCAACCATGTTGAGACTGGTTAGCCATTAATTTGTCACATAATTTTGGTGAACAACTAGTAAATTTAGAAATTCTAATTATGGCCATATATTTATTTCTTCTCTTTTTAACCCCACAAGCACATCATACAAGTTTATACTTTGTGTCTAAATTCGAGAGTATACTGCACGCACATAAGTTTTTCACCCGATGACAGAGTAAATTGAGTCAAAACTCAACGTGTGCCACAAGGTATTGCTTTCTTGCTCTAACACTACCAAATGCCAATATTTACTTAATCTGCTTTTGTTAAAAAGAGAAATTAATTAACCAATAGTTGGAATGGAGAAGTTCCAACTTCCCAACTGGGAGAAATGTAATTTAATTTTACCATTAAAGTTTGGTGTGGATTTATGAGATGGAGAAAGCTACCAACAAGGCCTAATAGGTTCTTTATTTAGTTTAAAGTTTGACTTAGAAAAATTAATACCAATATGTTTCTTAGGGATGAGAGAACTCTATAATTATTTAAAGTATACAATTCTCATCCAATGGTGGAGAATAAATCTGGTGGAGAAAACACAAAAGTATAGTATGATATGACATATCTTCCAAATCATTTGATGATAATTATTATATAAGAATCATACACTCTCTGAATTGCATAGCCCTGGTTCTATTTTTAAAGAGGCTAAAAAACCCAATATTCCAATTATTTTATTAATAAATAAATAGATAAATTTCATTATTATAAACCATATATTGCCCTTCCATACAAATCATGCATTTCAACATTAATGTATTTGTAAGAGTAGAATTGCAAACATACTCTTCATATCCTTGATCTCCCACTAGGTCCCAATACCTTCATATTGCAACAAAACAAATAATCAGTTCATATATATATATATATATATATATATATAACAGTACGTGAATGCCATAAGAGTATTATGTGCATAGGGTACTTAGAGTTTAAAAGAGTATTATGTGCATAGGGTACTTAGAGTTTAAAAGTTTAGGGCCTAACAATATGTAAGTATTGATTATAAAGAGCTGACAATATCACATAATTAATTGTAATAGAGATGTATTTAATTCACCCTCTATTACTCTTTTTATTTCTCCATTCAAGCAAATTGTCAACGCCATTGTATTCGATTCCAGTGACTTGTCCTTCTGGTTTCGACAATGTAACCTGAACAATCCTATTCTCCATCACCACCTGCAAAAATAAAAAGTTTTAGTTCAGTTCTCCCCAACACCCAAGTGATCAACTATTCTAGATGAAATAAAAATTACTTACATAGTTATGATGAACATGCAATTGCACTCCTCGCGATGCCGCAGCTGGGGTCAGAGACCAAAATAAAGGGAGAAGAAGAAAGAAGAACAGTCGAAAAGACATGACGGTGTTGTCTCCGCGGAATCTGATAGAATTTCTTCAGCTATACCTGTATCATTCCTGGAAACACAAAATATATATATATATACCACAACCTTAGTGCCTTATGTGCTCAATGTTAGTGCACATATATAGCCAAATTGGCTATGGAGCTATACTATATATATATAAATGTATGTGTACGAGTAATTCTCTATGAACATTGAAGTATAGTATTTTTTTTTTGAATATAGGGGAAGAGGATGAGAGAGGCTCGAACTCGAGATTTCTATAAGATACCACTCACATGAGTGACATCTCCATCTGAGCTACTTGTGATTCTCGAAAATACAAGTGTATTGGTTCTACCTTGTTGAGGTTCAATCTTGAGACTGTGATGGCTTGGTTAGCTATCTCGTTGAAGAGATATTTGCAAAAATATATGCGGAAGGAAGGAGTGGTTATAGAAAATAATAATTTTAGCAGTAACTGAATTGAGATTGTATGTTAACTGAACTTATGTAATTCGATTACAATTTAATTAGTGGGAATACTAAGGACAAGCAAAGTCAAACACTATAAAGAAATTAAATTACTAAATAGACAAATAATTTCGGAAAAAAATATATTTAAAATTGATCTAAGACTTCTATTAATCAATTGAATTCTCTTAATTTGTCAATCTTGAAGCAGTTACTATTTTTATATGCTATATATAAGAAATAGTTAAGTTCGTGTGGTTTGTTTTCTTTTATTCATTTTTTCAGAAAACGTAAAATATTTTTTTTTTTTATGATTTTAACTACTTTCATATTTTCTATGTTTTTTAAAATGAACAATCAAACGTACTCTCGGCATTGTTTTTTGTTTTTCGGGAAATGAAAACGGAAAAACATGAAAAACAAATATATCAAAAAACCCTTATCAACCGTCCAGTAACCTGAATTGAGATTGTGTATCACTTAACATATGTAATCCTATTTGAATTTAATTAGTGGGAATTACTAAGGACAAGCAAAGTCGAACACTACAATAGAATCTCAATACTACATAAATTAAAATACTAAAATAGACAAATATCTTCGAGAACTTTTTTTTTTTTGGGTAATATTCTATCAATTAATTCCAAAATAGAAACTATTAAAATTGAATTCTCTTAAGTTTTCAATTTTTAATGATCAATCTTGATTCTTGAAGCAGTTTCTATTTATATAGCTAAAGTGATGCACTGATTGAAAGGATTTTTTGGTTCCAATAATTTTGCATAAATTTTTGATAACCTTTTGGTGCAACAAATTTAGAGGACACACATTATGTATCATACATTAATCAATTGCTATATTAAAGAATTTGTAAAAATGATTGATTTTTTATATGAACAAAATTATACTAGTGAGTAATGTGAAAGTTTGGGTTCCGAAAGAAATAAAGGATTGATGCAGCATTGCTCGTTGAATTTACAAGTGTAGTAACGTTTTTTTTTAACCGATAACAACACCATACAATGTTTATGATACAATTAAGTAATTACTTTCGGGTTCAAAATACAACAATTAGATCTTTTTGCATATAAGTTATTGATAACAATGTCCATAGCTTATTGAAACGTGGAATGTGCATCACATAATGAATCTCTCGCTTATTTTTCTCGATAAAGTCTGTTAGATATATCCTACAATGGAGGTCCTTCTAAATGAATATTGTCATACGCTCTAGTGATAAATCTTTTTGGGACCAAACTGTATGAACTCAGAAGGTCATGATAATTTGGTGGGCAACCTAATCTCGCCACCAGATGAACCACCAAGTTTGGCCCCTTTGACTAGCAGAAGCAGAAATGGGGCAGGTACAATCTTGCAAAAGTGCCCATAAATATGTCATTGGCTGTCTAGTTGTGAAATCTCCAGATTTATATGATTATATCTATATATACATGTAGATATCGTATAACTATCCATAAATCAACTCATGTCTCCACATAAAAACTTCACTAAGATGAACAGGAAGGATCCTGCATGGAATTCGAACGGGGAGGCTCTTCCAGACGAATATAGTCATACATAATACCTTGAAAAGGGCTGGTGCATCTTGGTTGCGTGAGGAAGATGGTGTTCTCCCCTTCAACAAGTTGAGTGCCTGGTATATTCACATTATACAGCCAGTAGAGCCCGTGAATCCCGAGTCTTGCAATCGAATTGTCCCTCCCTATCAGTCCGCTTGAAAACAGAGGGCGTTTTGTGTTTGGATCATTAACTCTAACCTTCAGGAGATACAAGGGATGACGTTGTTTAAGCAAAGTGAATATGCTATGCATCCATGTAGAATACAGGGTTAATAAACAGACAGAGAGTGTAGTTACCTGTAATTCTGCCAGAGTTGCAGATGCAAGAGCCACTCGCAGTTTGTAGGTAGCATTGCGATCTGCATTCTCAAGTTTGAATTTAATTTGCCAGCTAGTTCCTACGAGGTTATCACCTTTCTTCCTGCGATGCAAGACGCCTTGTGAGAATAGGAGCATAGGGGAATAAAAAAACCTAAATATTGATGTTTTTGTTCTAGAGAGCCAAACATTAGCCAAGACAAGGAAGCCATGGAACAACACCAGGATCCACCATCATCAGAGTTCTAGACGTTAGGCTCAGTATATAGTTGGTATACTAACAGTATGTTTCTACTTAGGAAAAAAAATCTGTTATAGTGAATGCAAGGGAGACCAGAAACCATATGGAAATGACATTTCAGGATCTTTTGCAAGCCCTACTCTAGAGCAGTTCCTAATAAATCACATCTTTTCCAGCTTAAGATAACCACATGTACATTGCATTTACTTATCAGTTGAGCAACATTTAAAACCCACCAAAGCTTTTGATAGGAAAAATTAGTGCTCAAAGAACTGCACCTGACAACCTGAGCAAAAAACCAATCTTTGCTATAGTTGCTAACACCAACCGTGTAAACCAAATCCTCATCAGGATATATATCTGCATATCTGTCCCACAAACCATATTGCCGAAACCTGCCAATTAGAAGTTCACATTTAGACAACCTTTACATTTGCACATGTAGAAAAGCATAATAAAGTTTTTCCAATCATTCAAACAGCAGAACAAGATAATTTTTCTGCATCAACAAAATCTCTTGGTTTCGGGCAAATCCACACTTCAAAATGTGATATTATAAAAGGAAAAGTACCTGTCAGGATGATTAACAAAAAGTTTATTGATATACTTCGGGTCAGGGTCAGGGACATAAAACTCTGCAGCAGAGCGATCAGGGATGCCTATCTCCCATAGTGTGGGTCCATCTCTTGGAGGCTCGTATACAAGATCACCCATATCAATATCACAGCCTGTATTGCATGTCTTTAAAGTTTAAGCTATAGAACAATAATCATGCGAGAAAATCTGTAAGGGTTCATCAAAGTTGAGGAGTCAACCTGACGTTATGGTAACGCCAAAATCACCACGGTAATCTCCAATAAAACCAGGGACCCATGCATAAAGATTATAGTTACCAGCTCGTACATGCTTTATAAAGAAATAGCCATTTTCATCTGACCTGGTCCAGAATTGGTAGTCCTGATTCATAGCAAGCACAATTTCCATAAGGTTTTGAACATTAACAATATGATCACTTAGGTGATCCCTTAAAATACCCTGGGAAGCAGTAGAATATAAAATGTGAAACAATATAGAAAGAAAGGTTGAAAAGCAAGAAATGGAAAGGAATACCTTGCATTCTCTTTGCCATGATCCAACCTCTCCTGGTGGCGCCAAACCAACATAAGCACCATTTGCCAAAATATAGTCCTTGCCGACATAACTAGTCCACATGATCAAAAAAATCTAGTTACATTAATCAACTTAGAAAGTAAATGGAAAGGACATTCATTCCTACACAACAAAGTTAATTAGTAAGCTCTAGCATAACACTTGTCATCACTGAAGAAATCAGTAACTCAAAATCAAAATGGAAAATTCTAGTTCTATTGTCAAATTGTTAACTAACATAAGCACCATTTTCTAGCACATAATTATTAGTGATTTCCCCATGCATAGTAAATTCGTAATCAAACTGAGGATAGTAAAAGTGAGAATGGAAAGGACACTTACTCACTTAGTCATTGTTCCAAAGTAAAGAAGCATTTTCAGCAAATTTACTAGAGTCATGTGTGCATAGTTATCCCCAAAAAGGTCAAATGAAAGATCCATCTTTATTTTGTTGACAGAAAGATCCATTTTTATGTTTCGAGATATATTAAAAACCACAGCTCCGTATATTTTTTTCCTTTCAGTATTTCATTTTGATGCGATTGAAATCTTTAAGACAGCATAATCAATGAATTTTATGACAGCCAAAATAACATCCAGAAATTACCTCCAAGTAATTTGAAGAGGCTTATGTGGCATTCATAACATGTGTTTGAATTTCACTCCTTTAAAATATTAGATAGCAACTCTTTTCGTGATAATACTTTAGAAACCAAGCACATTACCTATCTCGGACTAGTAGTCTACCACATATACTCCCCCGATCTTCTACCTTGGGGAAATCCTCTGAAGCAGGAAAACAATATGGCCAGCTTTGCACTTCAGCCATCATCTGCAAATCAATTTATTAGTCTTTCTGTTGAAAGGTTATAGTCCCATTATAGAAGGATCTCACATTTTCTTAAATATTAAACCTGTATTTTTGCGTCCTCCCATAACCAGTGAGGATCAGCTCCACTTGATGCAGAATTAAGATAGATGAAAACAGGGCCAAAAACTTTCTTCCACGGCTCATGAGCTTCAAATCTTGGCACAAGATCTTTTCCCGCATAATGTGAACTATGAAACATCTGATAATAATGAGAATTGAACATTAAAAGGATTAGATATAATACTTTATCAACTTCGCAATATTGTGGTAAAAATTCAATGTGCAGTCAGCCAGCCAGCCACTCTTATATAAAGTATCATCAAAAGACTACGGTTCACGATTAGTTACTTACTGCAAGGGTGGTAGAACCAACGTGTGATGTTAAGTTCTGTTTCAGGGGCCCACCAGTTCGGAACTCATTGCTGGGTGTTATTTGCCAGAATCCCACTGGAGGATTGAAAGATATCCACCCATGGACCTGGATATCTTTGTTCTCACACGAATATTGGTACTTGTCATCCACCTGAGAATCGAGAAAGAAAGTATCTCTAACTCCTCTAAGGAAATAGGTACATAAAGAATTGTATGCGAAGCTCTAATAGTCAAAATTACCCACCAATAAAACGACATCCATTCAGTTAATCCATTTTAAATGCTAATCCGTGATGTTGGATGGCTGGTCTAAATATAAGGAAATAGGTGAATGAAAAATACCTCTCCTTTGAGCTCTTGTGCCTTGGGATTGACAAGTAGGACAGCTTCCTGATAGGCTAGGGCTTGGCATCTTCCCGCTAACCGGTCATCAGGCAGGGGCATGAATCTTTGCCTATTATCTGCAATGGCCATGTACTGAAACCTAATCAATCAAGAAAAAGTAACGGTAAATGAAACATCATAGTTAACAAGTTATCTATTATCTGTCTCAGTCAGGAATGAAAAAAGAAAATTAATAAAAATTTAAAAGAAACCCCTTCCCTCGTATGCATTTTTCTTTAGGCTCTTCCAATTTTTGAATGCCTTTTCTTATTTGAAAATCTCACCATTGTAAATCATTTTTTCCTTCTCTCTTTTCTGGTTTATAGATTTGATCCCCTTCACTAACCCAGCCACTGAAGGTTAGGTATGGAATTACCAAGAAAGATTAGTTAGGAGTATGATGGAAATAAAAACGTATGGTGTATGCACCCTCAGCAGTTTACAACTAAATTTTAACTAAAGAGTCGTATGGTTCTCATTATTTAAAAGCTTTCTATATGGAAACCAAGAAGTTAACATTGATCCTGCTCTATCCCTCCATCCCATTGGAAACTTACCCAGAGGGTTTATATTTTTAGTTAACCCTTAATTAAAATTTGATTCTGCCCTACCTTTCGTCTCACAGGAAATCTATCTGGTGATAAAACAAGAAGTTTTGTACTTGCTTACTTGTCCTTTCTAAGTTTGAAAGTTATCCTCGTTTCACCAAGATCAAATCCAGGCCACTCCTTCAAGTGCTCATAAATGGCATATGAGTAGAAACCCGAGGAACCACGAAGCATTACAAACCTAGAGGCCAAAAGAGATATTCGTTAACTTTGTAGTTGACAATCTCATAACAATTAATGTGTTAAGCACTCACCTTTTATCTATATTCAGAGGAATGTACTTCCACTCTTGGGAGGGATCCCACATTCTGGTAAAGGACAGCTCAGCCTGCTCCTCAGTATGAACTATAACCCTAAAATCTGTTCCTTTGATCCTGAAGGTAATGAATCCATGTTTCACAAACTAACACAAGTATATGGATTTTCTTAGTAAATAACTAAGAAAAATGTTAAAGATAATTAGAAGTATTACCATTATCTGTATTAATGTGGAGAAAATTTATGACTCTGAAATGTGTGCAAATAAATTGCAACATCCAAAAAGCATAAGAAAGTAGCTAATATATAAGAAAACACAGTGAAGGACTGTTATACAGATGAGGCACTATAACTAAACAACTTAAGCTACTGGATTAAAACAGGTGTTGAAATGTTTTCTTGAGAAATTCATGCACAAATGCTAAAATCTCTCCAACTCATCAATCACAACCAAAATATAGCAACATTATTGAGCTAAGTGAGAAAAATAAAACCCAATATTAAGAGAAAAAACTCAACATCTTAGCATAAATCAAAAGCTTTTATGCGAAAATAGAGCCTGTATTGATGTCATGAAGTCATCTAAAGCAGGTCAACTCTTTTGTACATAAACAATACAGTCTAAGCATTAGCAACAAATGTAAGATAAACTCACTCAAAGAAGTAACTATGTAAAGATGTAGTCTCTGTACGCTTGAAGATAACTTGCTCACGCTTTATCTAAAGTAACGCCCTATCAAAGAATTCCTATCTGTATATCAGTGAGGTAAAAAAAAGGACAAAAACTATGCTACTAATTTTCAGTCTTCGTTTCGTGCATTAAAGAGATAAATGGGTAGCATACACATCGAATATTCCTTTTCCACCAGGTGGAGTCCAGTGAAGATCCCAGTACCTACATATTTGATTGAAAAGTCGTCAGTTTTCCGGCCTTAAAGTCACAATAAATGCAGTGGATTTTTTACATGAATCTGTTTATGTTGTTTTCAAAAAAAAAGTACTATATTATTTCTAAGATAATATGCTGAAGAGATTTTAGGAACATAGTCTAATGATAATGTTGCTCCAACCATATTGAATCTGGCATGCAATTCCACAAAACCAAATTGAGCAGAAAGGTTGTAAAGTTTTATTTCAACCCCCAGGAACTATCCCTTTTTATGTCCATGAAAATAGACCCTGAACTAACTTTCTGATCAAAATTTTCATTAAGAAATGAGCTTTAGTAACACCACATACCCTCTGTTAGATTCGTTGTTAAGAACTTCAAGCACGTTGTTAATGCTACCATATTGTACTCCAGTGACAATACCCTCCGGTTTTGACAACGTGACTTGAAGTATGCCATTGTCCATCACCACCTATACATGACATGAAGGCGAAGTCAAAATGGTGCATAAACTCAACCTAAAATCAATTATTATATAATCTTCCTTAGATGTCTTTTCTTTTTATCTCCCTTGAAATTGAATCCATATTATCACTGATATTTATCAAGCATGGTAAAACTGTAATAATTTCCACAAATTTAAAAAATGCTTGAAAGAAAATTAATATGAAGCAGGCAATGTATGAACGGGAAATACATGACGATCAAGACTGTGCAGTTGGACCCTGGCAGGTGGCATGGTAAGGCTATCGTTTTCTCTTCGAACTAGTCCACCACAATGAAGATTGTCATTTACATCTGCAAAACAAGTAAATGATAGCAATAGTACAGAAAGAATATACATTCAGGGGGGAAAACATTATTCCTCAATCACATTGCATGATCTAAAAACACAAAAAAAAAAAGTTTTTAGTCTCAAAAAGAATCTCTTTAGCTTGGAAAATTGGAATCATACTAACTAGAGGCAAGGCAAAGAATCATTTTGTCCAATTCTAAGCTTGGTGCCCTCAGAAAGATGTGAGCAAAAGCAAAACATAAAGAAGACTTCAAGCCAAAGCACAGACTGTGAGATCAGCAAATAAATGTGCCCAGTGAATTATTAATATTTCTACAAACAGGTCAAGCTTACCTTACAAATACTCTCTCTCTATTAGTCATCTTTCAATTCTATCGAATGAATTTGGAGATGATTACTAATTCAACATACCAAAAAAAATTCCGTAGAAAGATTTATGCTACAGAGATTGAACTAGAGTTACCCTTACCCCCATGAGTTTGAGTGGTGGTTCCGGAGCAGTCGCCAAAACAGCCTATGATTCTGTGCAATCCTCCTCCTGTCATGGTGTTTGAGTAGAATAGAAATTCACGAGAGAGAAGGTAGTTACAGTAGGAGCGTTTTTTGGGGAGTGTAGTGAGGGTTTTGTGACGGTGATCGAGAAATATTGTTGAGATGGTGATAGAATAATTGTCCACGAAAGTTTCAAGGCGCGCCAACCGCTAAAGGTTGAGCCGTTGAACTATTCAAGTAATGATTTATTTCGTTTTGTCACGATAATTCATAATTGTACACTGAGAATTGGGCATAGGATGTCAACACCGCGGGTTTAGGGCAGAACTTCCTTATCTGTCTTCGCTAAATTTAAATCTCCACCCCTTTTTACCGTCCCCGTTAACTGTTGAACTCCACTAATTATAAAAACACCACCAACTGTAATTGCGGAAGTCTTGTAATGTAAAAATAAATAAATTAAAATAAAACAATAAATATTGTGGGTGAAACTAACATTAATAATATATAAGTGATAACATATACGATGCAAGGCTGGTTTGTCGAATCAAACTTGCTCCGTACCCATTATTTTTCTCATAATTCGTACCCATATTAACTAACGGAGCGTACCCGTTTGATTTGATGTGGGTCTTCATTAGGTACGAATATTTTTAACATCCCTAATTGGGTACGAGGCCCTCATCTTAAAATTAATTATATTTTAAGCATAGACAATAGAGTTTGTTACGACTGAGTCATTAAATATTCATTTGTTACAAAATAAACATCAAATACAAAACACTCACTTGTCGGTCTAGCCCAAATATATCCCATCTATTTTATGCGGGTGATTGTTTGTTGTTTCTGAGGGCAATAGTAGAAGAATGCGAGCAAATCCGTCAGATTTTACAGACTTATGAATTGGCTTCAGGGCAAAAGGTGAATTTACAGAAATCTTCTATTATCTATCGTCCAAATACAATGGTGGAGATTAAGAAAGAGATTTCTCATAATTTAGGGGTGAGAAATATTATCCATACCGATAAATATTTGGCGGTTCCAGTATTTGTTGGGAGATCAAAGAGGTTCCTCTTCGATGCTATTAAGCAAAGAATGTGGAAAAAAGTGCAAGGGTGGCGGCATAAAAATTTATCTCGAGCTGGCAAAGAGGTCCTAATTAAATCGATAATCCAGGCTATTCCCACACATTTGATGAGCTGCCTGAGAGTCCCGAAGGTTGTCATTGAGGGGTTTAATAGAATTGTTCGAAGATTTTGGTGGGGCAATGCGGATAAAAAATCTATTCGTTGGGTTGGATGGGAGGTAATGTGTTCAGCTAAGGGAGAAGGGGGCTTGGCTTCAAGGATTTGGAGCTTTTCAATTTGGCTCTTCTTGCTAAACAAGGGTGGAGATTAATACAAAATCCTTCATCTCTAGGGGCAAGAGTTCTTAAAGGAAAATACTACCCTACATGTAGCTTTTTAAAAGCACAAATGGGGACAAACAACAGCTACATTTGGAAGAGTTTTATGTATGGTAGAGAGATCCTTTTGATGGGACTGAAATGGAGGGTTGGAGATGGCTTGTCCATTGGTATATGGGAGGACAACTAGCTTCCCAATGTTAATGAGGGGCGGGTCTTGTCTATTCCGTGGTGGTTACATCCAGGAGCAAAGGTTTGGGAGTTGATGGATTTTGAGATTGGTGGTTGGAATGTGAACCTTATTAATTCTCTTTTTTATCCTCTAGAAGCTGTAGGTATTTTGAAAATCCCCTTAACCCCTCGTTGGCCATATGATACTATGATTTGGGCTCCTAATATGCCAGGTCATTTCACTGTCCGTTTTGCTTACCATATAGCAAGACGAGCTAGGCTTGGGAATATTTCTATATCAGAAAATGGGATGAAAACTTACTGGAATAAAATATGGAGGTTGCAGGTTCCAAATAAGGTGCGGATGTATATGCAGAGGGCTTGTAAAAATAGTCTTCCAACTCGTTGTGGATTGCAACAGCGTGGACTAAATGTGACTGGTTTTTGTGTTGTTTGTGGAAGCACGGATGAGATTGTTCAACATGTTTTGTTCGATTGTTGTATGGCTAAATCATGTTGGCAAATGCTGGGGTGGGAGACTCGATTACAATGTGGAAGGGGTGGACTCTTTTTGACTCATTTCAGTTAGCTTGTGACTCTTTTGATCTTAAGGACTAGGGAATGCTGGCTGTAGTATGTTGGAGTCTATGGTTTAGTAGGAATAAGGTGTTATGGGAAGATGTTTGTCTTTTGCCTTTCAAGCTTATGAAGTTGGTGTGCTGCACCATCGAGGACTATGAATGACAGTCCCCACATACTGGACTGCTGGTAGGAGTTCTTGGCAGCCGTCGGATCCAGGTGTGGTAAAACTTAACTGTGATGCGACTATGGGAGTGCATAAGGTGGGATTTGGAGTGGTGATAAGGGACTCTTTTGGGGATATCCTTGGCTCGGGGCTATTTGGAAGAAGGGTGGGGTTGGGCACCTTTCATGCCGAGGCTGGTGCCATCCTCTATGGGCTTGAATTCGCACTCTCTATTGGTTTTCTGTCTATAGTTGTGAAAAGCGATTCTTTGCAGGTAATCTCTGAGTTTGATTCTCAAGAGGCTTTGCTCCATCTTTGTGGCCATCTCATTGCTGATATTCTGGCATGTTCTAGAAGATTTCACTATTGTTCTTTTAGACATGCGAGAAGGTCGGCTAATATGGTTGCCCATGAGTTAGCTAAGCTTGGAAAACGATCTTCTTGGGATGGTCTATTCATTGATGAATGTTTTTCTTCTATTATGCATTTTGAAATTACAAATAAACCTTTTTATTAATGAAATGCTATTTTCTTCTCCAAAAAAAAAAAAAAAAAAAGAAAAAGAAATACTCACTAGAGCAAATTTTTCATTATTGCAAGCGCGTGTTTTATGTTGGATATTTCTTTATAACAAATGAACATGTGATTATTAAATCGTAACAAGTGTTATCTTTCGATACAAAAAATTATAATTAACCATTTTTAGGTATAAAATAATCTTTAAAAATTTCAAAAATTAATTTAAAAAATGTAAAATTTTGACCGTTCGATCATGTATTTAATTATTGAATCTTAAAAAAAAAACTTAATATGTTATACACTTTATATTCAACGACTTAAAATCATTCAAGTTTTCCTTCCATATATTTTCTTTAATGAATTTGACGACATTAGATTAAAAGCATTGATACAATACTTCCAAAATTTCCATTTTAATTTTGAAAACTTGCCATTTTTGGCACAACCAAGTCTCTTTACCTGCCAAGGGAAATAATTCAGTGGGATACTTTTCCCTTGCCATAAGCATATTTTCCCCTAATATGCCCTGAGCTCATAGCGAGGAAAGAAAGGATGGCGGGAGCTAAGGGAAAATGCTTGAGACCCTTAATTTATGATCTTCATTACTTGTTATCAATGTTATCATTATTGACTCAGAATTTCTAAAATCTGTAGTCAGTAATCAATAGTTGATCATTCAAGAAATGAAATAGTTGTATCCCGAATCCAACAAATCCTGGTTCCCAAGCGAAAGAAAATGGCGTGAATACGTTAACAGGAAACATCAGTCTATACCAGAATGGTTTCAAATACAGTAAACACCAGTAACACTATCAGACACAACGCATCAACATGAACAGAACAAGTAGCTTTGGACTAATTTACGGATACCAGACATGTATATGTAGTTATGTACCCTCTTTGACGCTAATGCACTTGAGTATCCTCAGCTTTCCTCCGGAAGAAAAGTGATCCTAATAGAACAGCAATGCCAGTTATCGCTATGGTTAAGAGCAAACGTCTCTGTGAAAATTCATGTCGATCTCTTCTCCGAGGAGCTTGCTCTCTTTCAGCTTCTCTTGTGTCCCTTGAGATTAATGCCAAATGAATTATACCCATGTCAATGAGCCACGACAATCATATTCTAGGATATGCTAATGAAATTCCAGTACATTTTATAGAACATGGAGAAGTGCATTATGCATGTATCCTACAAAGGTAGATTCAGAAATCCAGGTAGACATTGGCGGAGTATCAAGAGCTCCAATGGAAACCCAAAAATTACAAGTATGGTCAGGAATAGCGAGTGCCATACCATGTTTACCAAACCTCAGTTTCAAAATTCCAAAACTCATGCAGTGTCAACACCAAGAATGCATGATAAATACTCATTCTGATCAATGAATCCATTTACAATTTCATTACCATCGTAGCAAGGGAGGGAAAAACAAGGCTCCAGTTACTCTAATGTTATAAAATGCCTACACTTATGAACAAGAAATTTATGCAAGCAATCGCAATTTATCATATTATAATTTTTTGGAAACAATTGACCACGTTAAGACTAAATCTTGGGTTAGCACGGCAATGACATATAACCTTACAGTGTCCATCCATTAAAGCCAGCTGAGCAAAAATTCATGCAAAAAGACTTGGATGTTTTCCTTTGAGAAATCAAGATTGAACAAGAAAAGGTTGAATATCTACCTTGATGATTCTGTATTATGATCTAAGACACCAGTGCATCTAGTTTCATGATTATACCGTTCTCGTAGTCTAATATATCTACTGCACAAAGGGCAAAGTTCTGTCCGGTTCCCACAAACTTCCTATAAATAGAGGAAATTCGAATTAATTGGTGAGAGAAAATGCAACTGGAAGCTATCTTGTAATGGAAAATTCATCGATAGTTATTACCTGATGTTCAGCTAGATCAATTGCTGGAAGTGGAAACTCGCAAAACTCACAGGTGACAATCCTTTGAGAGCAATTCTCACCTTTATGGATGGGTAAAATATCCCGTTGCATCGTTTCATTGCACAATGAACAGGATACCTGCTCAAGAATAGATAGGTCAAGTTTGTAGCTGCGTTGTGCGAAACATGAAGCAACAGTCAGCAGAAGAGAACTGTAACTCAAGTAAATCAAATTTCACCACGCAATGTTGTTCTACTCTCTTAAACCTGAGCTAACCTCCAATGGAACCTTTTCATATGGGGAAAAAAATCCCAGAAGGCAAACTTTTATTAGATTCAGGAAATTACTTATGCCTGCCAGAGAAAGAATAACCACATAACCAACAAAATAAAACGAGAACTCAATTTTTATCTGTTCATAAAGAGAAGATCCCCCAAGTTGATTTAGTTTTTTTTGAATGGAAAAATTTATTAAAGCACCAAGAAAGTGCAACCCAGAAAATTACAGAGAGGATAAATTCATAAGATCAAAAATGTTCCCTGAGAAAGAAAAACACAATGATTTAAGGCAGTCAACCCAGCAGTCTATGAAACTGTCTAAATTAGTTTCAATGTTGTTGAAAATCCTATTATTTCTTTCGATCCAGATCAGCCACATAGCAAAGGATTTCATCACAGGAATCAACAGGAAATTAAATAATCTTTTACAAATTAGAGGTAAAGTGGTAACCAGCAGAAGTACAAGCTGTCAATCAAATCATTGCCAGCCATCCAGAAAGACTATATAGTAGCTGATAAGTATCAACAGATACTGGACTCCCAAAATGAGGGAAACGTTGTGTAATTGATATTGATAGTGTAAAATGGAGAAATAGCGGGTAACCTTCTTAGCTTTCGAGGAGCATAGGACCTCCAATATTTTCCTTACACAAAAGTCTCCTCCTCTCTCGTCCTACCCCCCTTTTAAGCTATAGCTGTAGAAATACTAGAATAATAGGATACACTAATAGAAAAGCTACAAAATGTTCCCCCTCCTATTCAGCCATGTGTCCCTACTTATTGCTTAGGACCTCTCCTCTTATACATCTTAGTAATAGGTCTATCAACTATGCCTTCATCCATACCTGCTGGATAAATAACTAGTGAATACGAAGAGATACACCTGATGCAGGATCCCAGCAGGAAGATAGGACCTCCCAAAGGGAAATGTTCACGGAAGACCACCTGTTTAATTTGCTCTTCTTCATTGCTAAATTAATTGTGCTGAAATATTTGCAACTAGGCACCACATAAAAAGGGGAAATAATCCCAATTCCTAATTCCTATCCGAAACACTTCCTACCATTTTGTAGGAATCTAGAAAAAAAAAAGTGTCCAAAATAAAATCACATACCGGAGCATGGGTGTTCAAGAAATGTTCCTCAGCATGTTTCTTTGGAACCATATCACCACAGATTTTACATCTTTCCAGATTTCGGGAACAGTGAGCAAAATGCAAATCAATGTTTGAGGATGGTATAGCTCTGTCACTACAATGATATAAACAAATTAAATTAGTATTTTACTCATCAGTCAGAAGATATCATCAAATTATCAGCTGCTAAGGCCATAAAGTAATTCATGGTGAAAAATGTATCTCACATCCTACAATTTGAAACGTTCAAGTTTTCTAGAAAAAGGACACTAGGAACAGGAACAACACTTGCCAACCAAGCATGCAACAGTACTGATTGTCTTAATCCACAAGAAATTGATATGTATGCAATCAAAGTGCTCGATCTGACTAGAAAATTGTTCAATTTAGAAGTTTTGATTCAGGAAATATTTAACTCCAAAGAAATATTCGATCTACCAATTTAGCTCAAAAGATCATTTGAAACACATCTCCTGCTAAAGAAAGGATAAATGGACAGAAGTTAATAATAAACAATCAATTGAAACCGTTTGCTCCACCCATCTTCCCATAAGAATCATAGCCTCAGGATTCACGAGCTACAGAAGCAATGTCAATCCCTTTCCTTCAAAATAATACTTGCACAACGCACCAGTAGTTTATTACACATACACAAAAAGAACTAACGGGAAGCTGATTCAACATGCTAAATATCCAAAAACTGACACATCAAAATTAGAAGATTTTCCAAAACTTTAAGCACTGCGTTATATCTCAGTTCAAAACACGAATAGATACAAAAACAATATGACAACTCTGAGCATTGTTACAGCTTGGGATCTGCTGAAATTCCAAGCAAATTTAAGCCAAAAGATATATTAAAAAACAGCTCATTAAAACACCATCTTCCAAAAACAAGTTTTTCACGAAGAGAAACCTCTTAGGGGACAACCAGGACAAACATAACTTTCTAGCTCAATCATACATCTAACTTGCCCATACATGTCAACGTGCATAAACCAAGATTAAGAAACCAATTTTGCAAATAATTCAAGAAAAATACATAACCCAAAACAACACAGACATCAGAATGATGTAATAGAAATTCTAAATTGTCAAATCAGACTCTGACAACCATAAAAAGGTCTATCCAGCGGGCAAAGGAAACCCCAAGTCCACACAGACTGATATAAACGTGCATATTACGTGATCCTAGATCAATAAAACAAGAGAAATTGCACATGAAACAAAGATTTCATAGAGGATAGAAGAAAAGAAACATCAATCCATAACAATCAGAAAAGTCAAAATTAGATATAATCACCAGTGACTGCATATGCTGGTGGTTTCTTCAGACGCAACTGCCATCGCGACGCATAAAATAGTCAAGTCGTTCTCCGATCAGAACCGTCTCAAAACAAAAGCAGATGAATTTGTGAAACCAAATCGAGATTTCTCGATAATTATAGATCCTGATATGACCACGACTCTCTTACCTAATGATTTTCTTCAAAAGTTTATCTTGGTGCAATTCCAGCCCATGTAGCGTTGGAGTCTCAATTGTTGCCTACTTGCCCATCAACATTCACAATAAAGCATATTTTTCTCAAAATTGTAGCAAGATCTAGAGGTGGCCAAACCCTATTCGTCATATGATTGAATTTGTCCGACCCGAACTAAATAAGTTTGAATATAAGTTATTTGTTTGAAATCTGGGTCCCAACACAATATTTATATCTGATTTAAAACCGGATCCGAGTGTACAAACACAAAAAACTTGTCTAGACCTTAAACCGGATTAAGTTATTATTCGGTTTATTTGTCCGGATTTAAACCAATTCAAGTTTGATCAATTAAATACGTCCAAAATCTAATCCAATTTATGGTCCGTACATATAAATATTTCACAAACACGTGATATTGTCATCCTCAAATCAATTTTTTTTACCACCCATAATAGATCTATATTCTTCATAGGACTTTATTGTTTAGTATTCTATATATATGATATAGCATTTATATTATTCTATTTTTATTTGTTAGAAATATATAGACATAGATGGACTAGATTTTAAAAAAAATGAAGAATTCATTGGGATTCTCAAGTTCCGAAGACACTTAGTTTGGATGAGTCGAAGGATAGGGTGACCTAACCTAAGAGAGTTCCGCATCATGAATTTTGCACCGCGCACATCTCTTAATCAATTATAGAAAGATAAGGGTTGTTGAAAGTTACATGAAGAAATATAAAATAGAATATGATAGGAAAGAAAACATACACAAATGAAACAGGGTCGAAGTCTATTTATTCAGTATCAGAGATGAATCGTAAACAGTCGTCCCACCCTCTAGACTATATTTTTTTGGAATTTTTTTAATCAATTGTTTAGGGTCTAGACATATAAATATTTTGTAAACACGTGATGTTGTCTGATCCGAAACTAATTTTTGCATCCAAAGTTTTATCATTGATTTTAAACTCAAATCGTCAGGCCCAAGCGCACTAACAACAGGATAAATTAGATCAAACTCTAGCGCACGACTCCCAATGATAATTGAACTCAGAACCTTTCGATTCCATACGTTTAGACCCGATGAGATTCATTACTAGATTATCATCTAAGTGATTTGTCACCCGCTTTACATGCCTTACAAAATGAAAAAAATAAGAAGGAAATATAGAATCAATCACGATCACCAATATTTACAACACATATGAACCATTAACTATGTTATGACAATTTTGAAATTTTCATCAAACTTATCCCTAAGCATCCAAACAATGGAAACAATGTGCCTGTTTGGTACAGCGAACGACAAAACGGGTCCACTATCGGTTCCACTTTGCTGAACCGTTGTGCCAAACGGCACATCGTTTGTAGTGGAACCGCCGCTGAAATGACAACGATTCCGTTGACTGCAAATAAGTTCCATTGCAATAGACTTTCATTTTTTTAAAAAAAAATTCTATGTGGGGCCCATAGACATGCTTTTAACGACAGGACAAAAGAGAGGACCCCACTTATGAGAGAGAATGTCCACTTGAGTGATTATTTTATTTTAAACATTTTCAACTTAACACAATTATCTTAATTAATATTACGTAAGTAATTATTAAAATATTTAAATTTTATACCTAACATTAATTTTAATAATAAATTTTATTTGTTAAATTAAATGTAATATTAAATTTAACATATTAATAATAAAATTATATTTCAATAAAATTATATTTATTATATTTATCTTATATTAAATTTAATAATGAATTTTAATATAAAAATCTAATATTATAATACTTTAATTAAACAATTTTCTGCTAGCGTAAACTTTTAGTTCATCAAATACCTCACATCATATTTTACAACTTTAAGCTCAACTTTTTTTCCACAACTTTTCTGTTAACATTGAAAATCACTCTAACCGCTCTACCAAATGAACCCAATTATATTTACAACATGAAAGTGCTTTCTTATGCTGTTTAATCTTCCTTTTATTTTCCCTACTAATAGATATTTCGTGTGCAATTGAAATGAGAATCAATACACAGGACACCCATCAACAACAATGCCTTTGGCTGTTGGGCATGTAGCTAAATCACAGCGTTCTCCATTTGTAGCCCACCAAGATAAACTTTTATCCTCCATTGACAGACTGAAGTATAGAAGAATCCCCATAAAAGCCAACCCAGCATCCAAAGCCGCAGAGAGAACATAATTATATTTCTGCCACCAGTTCTTCCTATACTTGAAGACGAAGTAATTGAAGATAACTCCCGTCACAATCCAGCTATTGAAATTCACAGCTGTAGCTGGCGGCATCATACCAGTTGCCCCCAAAAGTACTGGTAAATTTATCAGAGGAATCCATTTCTGTTTTGGGAAAGCTTTGTGTAGCAACCATACAATGAGAGGTCCTACAGCACCTCCAAGGAAGAACCAGTTGAGTGCAGAGTAGTTTCCAAGAGGCCCGAACATTCGCTTTGGTCCGACCAAACCCCAAATGACAGAGGCGTCGTAGAAGACACGATCACTTGGACATGTCCAAGGACTGTTTGGGGGTAGAAGACCTTCTTGACATATGTTGTCTATGCTAGTCAATAGCCACCAAGCCACTCCAATGTTAATAACCCCAGCTATAATAGTGCCTATCAACTGGTATGCAGATTACAGTTAGAAATTAAGAAAATTAGCTACTTGCATAAATATTGTATGAATTATATATACCTGGACTAAGAACATTGATCTTGGTGGAATCTTCATGTAGTGGCCGAGCTTGAAATCGTTGAGGAAGGAAACTGCCTGACTCATGCTAATGTAGCCGTAAGTCTTGAAGCACACATTGGCTATTGGTTTACCAGGCAGAATGATACCCATGATGTATTCTGTTACAACATTTAGTCCCGGTGTCTGGCAGCAGCACAATTATTTGATTAAAAAACAACAAACTTTGCGCATTGTGTTTGAGCTCCATAATTAATTTAAGAAAAAACGGTTTTGCATATATTGACGGACAACAAAGGCTCAAGGGAGGGTATATGGAGTTAACCCTCTTTTGTGGGCTTCGGTCTCATTCTCCCTGCACAAAGCCTAGGGAATTCTCGGATACCAAAAAAATTTAACTGACAAATCAACATTACCTGGTTTGTTGTTGCAGTAATGACACTAATAGGAAGAGTGAACGCTAGTGCAAGTGCTGCTGCGAAAAGAAGCCCCCACCATGGCATTTGAATCTCACTTTTGAAAAAAATGCACAGCATGAGAGAAAGTATCATTGACACAACAAGCATAGCATAAAACCACCATTCAGGAATGCCTTTGTATTTCTTCATTAATTTTGTGTGAACATCTTGCTTTCCTTTGTACGAAGCTCGAAACTGTCTTAATATCTCCCTGTTTGAACCAAAAAAAAGTGATACAGTCAATATTCTTGCCATCACTAACATGAACCCTCAAATAGTTTGAAAACAAAATTACCTTCCATTGAACAAGGCCACATGTGTGATGGTAGATACAATGGCAGCAAAGCCAAGACCATATGTCACCGAAAAGAACACACTCAAATTTATAAGTCCCTCCCTGTCATATGCTGCTCTGTCTATTTCAAACTTGTCATTCACAATAGCTGATACATTATATGGCCGCCCATGTTCATTGAACAAATCGGAGGAGAAGATTGGGAAGGTCTTTGCATTATAAAGATTACTTCCCCAGTAAACGAGTGGGATTACGCCATAGATCAATAATATATAGCCAACAATGACATTGGCAATGGCGAAGAACGGGCTTATAAGGGGGCTGCCTAGGTAAGAGGCTATAGATGACCAGTCGAGGGCGAAGGATCCGAGTCCAAGTCCATCCATTCCTGAACCGATTTGATGGGCCGTTACTGATTTGGGAAATACCCAGCAAACCCAAGAAATACTTGTCAAAACTGTCATAAGGTATCCAGGGAAGATATACCAGGAGAAGCTGCAAATAAGTGCAATCAAGAAGAATTTCCCTCTCGACATGCGAGCATTGTCATTCTCGTGCAGAGCCCTGAAAAAGGGACAGTGATCTATAAACTTATATGCTCTTCTTCTTCAATGAAAAGTTCAGGAGTATTTGGATACTGAATTAATGTCATGCAAAGGAAAATGATATGGTACGTAAAATCATTTTTTTTCATTACATCAGAGGTGGGAGATGCATTAATAATGTAATCAATCAATCCGAGCTTTAAACATGTATGAGTGACGAGTCATCAATCAATTCTAGTAGTTGAAGTACATTGATTCCCCATATAGCTGCTACCTTTACCCATTAATTTCCAGACAACAAAAAATGGAAAGAAAAAGTTAAAGGGCTGCACTTGGAGGAGATATATGATCCTCATACAGATGGGATTCACTCTTTGCCCCGATTGAAGAAATGTAGCATCACCTACAGTCTAAAATATGATCTACAGCAGAGTTAAAATGAAAAAAACACCATTGAATCGTAATTTTGTGACCTGTGTCAGCTAGCACTCTGACCTCTCCTTGGATTTGGTATTGTCTACACTGGGTATCTCTATGGGCATTCTTACACTTCCCTCACGGATTTATATTCCAGGAAATTATCACGCCTCCCCCACTTCAACCGATGACAAAACTAGATTGTAACTTGGAGTAGGTGGGAATGTGGGATAACTCCCTAGGATAAATCCTAAGGGGAGGGTAGAAATACACGTGAGATACTACAAGCGGAATAATACATGGATGCACAATAGGTTTGGTGTGCCTGAGTAACAGAACACATGAAAAGACTGTTTTTTGTTCGCTAGTTTGGAGCTCCAATAGAAAAATGTAGTTTGATACCTGAAAACAGAAACTTGAACGAGACTACTAGGCCACCACATTTCAGCCGGCTCCACCACGAACCTCCGCAGAATCCCAGCCCACCCATATCCCAACACCTGCACACCAGAATAAGCCACAACTCTGAAAATGTTTTGAACAAATTATATACATAACGAACAGTAACCCAGAAAATTTTGTAATCCAAACATACCTGTGTAGTGATAACAAGAATCAATGCAGCCACGAAAGAAATATTCCTGTGATAAAAGGCTTTGATGATATTAACAATTCCAACAGCATAAGCCGTTCCACCTCCAAACCCAGACCCAGCATTGGCAAAAATCGATATCAAAACGTGCTCCTTCACGTTAAACGGGCCGGGATTCAGCGAGAACTCCCGATCCCCAAACCCGGGGATCCGAAACTTGTTGTTGGGCAGAGTCCTCGCCATAAACTTCCCTATCGGGAGACTCGCTACCTGGACCGAGATCATGGTTATCAAGAGCGGCTCGGTTCGGTAGGCGAAGAAGGTGTTGAGGAATGAGAGTAGCCCGCACGAGATTATTCCCAGAAACCACATTCTGAAGGTCCATACAGGAAGCGTAGGATCGTCGGTATTTGATACCGTCAGGTGAACCTCCTCTATCGGCGACACTCGTCGATCTCGTCACTTGATTTTGGTTCCGTCTCAAATGAAGCCATGGCCGGCTAGCTGTGGAGTGTGAGAGAGAGAGTGAGAGAGAGAGGGAGAGTGGAGAAGGTGGAGATAATTATTACTAGGTACAGAAGCAGAGTCTGCTGTTTAAATGCGGATTCTGTTGCGTTTAGGATTCCGTGACTTAAGGATTATTATTTGTATTGAATCTTTCTTCTTTCGGGGAGATTATTCAAAGGTTATTGGACATCCTGTCATTGGAATATAATTTTAAAAGGATTCTTTTTCAAATTTTGAATAATTTTTCTTTCCAATTTTTTTTTATAATGATTAGCAAATTTTGATTTGGATTTACTTCATAATCACAAAATTAAGATTCGTTGTAATTTTTTTTGATAAATCATATATATATATATATTTAAGGTAATAATGTACCCGAGTATTGGCCAGAGTCAAATGTTTACTAGACCCAAACTAGAATAAGTAATCTTACGGATCGAGTATTTTTTTGTTCCAACTACTTTAAATGTTGAGATGGGTCATGTGGGACCCATAATTTCTCATGAATTACATGTATCTATGATTTATCTAACATTTAAGATAACTAAGACAAAAAATATTGAACTCAGTACTGAGAGCACTTGTATCGGAAACTGAAAATGAATGCAAATAACTAAAATGGAAATAAGTAGGCATATTTTATGAAAGTTTCATTTATTATTTTAGGAAAGTTAGGAAATAACCCTTGATGGGTTCACTTAATTGCGCCAACCCAAGCTTTCCCATTAGGCTAAAGTCAATTTCACATGGAAATGATGATTCATTTAAGCCAAGGTAGGCTTTGTAATGGAAAGTGGAAACCACCATGATTGTAAGTTGGAGATGGAATTGACTTTTAATGAAGCCACCCATTGTGGCATTTGCAAGTGGAGGGAGAATTTGGGCCACATTGGATTTGAAAGATTCACCCAAAGTAACGTATAAAGTGTTAATGGGCTCATGTACTTGCGCATCCTACTTTTCCTATTGGGCTAAGCCTAATTATGAGTTGGATCATATTTGAAGAAAATGGTTGAGATGGCTACATGGTTAAACGATGCCGTTCTCAAAGTGTCTCACAGTTCCCAAGATAGAAGGGGCATGACAAAGGCTTCTCAATTTCCTCGATAAACTATAGAGCAAATTGCAGATTTTGTGCACATAAAGCTGATGCGTAATAATTAATAACACTTTCGCTACGGTGATTATTATGTCATAAATCCAAAGTCAAACACATCAATAAATATTGCACAAATTTGTTTTTCTAGGCCATTTATGTATTATTTAGGTACAGAAAATGCGTTTATTGTGTGAGAGATGTTTGACCTTTTCTTATATGTCACTCAGTTGAGTTATGTCAATTCGATATGTGATAATAAGTCTTAACACTCCTCCACACTTCAGGAAGTGAGAGTGGGGTGAGTTATTGCATTTTGATTTGTTCGAAAGAAGTTAGCGGGGGTTTGAGGGCAGTGCCTATAAAAAAATTTTTAGGATTATTTTACAATAATACAACTTATTAAAATAATATTAGCAATGAATATTCATCTTAATGTTCCGTCTCATAAAATGTTAACATAAATACATATTAAAATTGATGAAAATTAATCAAAGACCATGTAAGATAAATAATATGTAAATATATAACTATAACACATCAATACTGTTATGTAGTGTTGTTTTAGATATACACTTACTAAAACAATACACATAATATATATGTGTGTGAAGTGTGTGTGTGTGTGTATATGTTAAGTACTTTTTTTTATAAAAAAATTTGGGGTGGGCTACAACCTTCGATAGGAATATTGGTGTAAGATGATATCATTATTGCATTTTTACACCTTGACCTTGTTTACATAGTAGATTTTTTGTTTATACTTTTTTTTTATCTTACTTCTCTTTTTTGTCGGGAAAAACTACTACATAAATATGGTTAATAGTACTTTTTGATCACTAAATAGACTCAATTCAACTTGAAAACCCAATTTTCAAATGTTTCAAATTGAGTATCAAATTATTCCAAAATTGAACTATGTCAAATTATTCAGTGACTAAAAATGCTATTACCCCACTACATCTACACCAACACCAACAAATAGAATTAAAGATACTCCACGAGGAAGTTAATTTTTATCTTATTCAATATTGAAGAAGTGAATCTAAGTATCATGGGAGAGATCTATATATCAAAGCTTACGTCTGGATTTGTTTTTTCCTTGGCTTGAATCTTCTCCTCCAATATTGATAAATCTGTCTCCAGACTGATGAACATTCTATTAAGTGCATGCATGCATATATTCTCAAGGGTTTCTGACTGTTACTTCCGTCACATCTAAGGAATATGATGCTGCATGGGATCATGAAGGATCGAGCTTGTTCATTATACCACGGCTAAGATCACCCACTGCTCTCCCTGTTTTCTTTGGGACATCATCGCCTGCCCATTTTTGACAAGCATTTATCAAGTTCTGCAAGTATGACTCTCTCTCTCTGCACAGGCCCACAATTTCTTGAGAGTTAGAACAGTTTTCAATGAATTCCTCCATGCTTCAAACTGTTTGATATAATTTCATGTCCATGGCTTTATGTAGCCGATCCTCTTTATTAACAGCAACAATCTCCTTAAGATCATGATGTAGGATTACTCTCATGTTATTACAAGAATACATTTTAGTAGGATCGACAAAATCAGGAACTCATGTGACAAGAAATTCGGCAGGGTGATTTTACTCGGAGTGGTCGTCAAGACTAGTGGTTTTGCCATTAACCCCACGCTATTTTGGCCAAATTCCGCTTTTACTACTTCAAATTAGCATTTAACTACTATTTTGGACATTTTTATAATTTCTACGATTTTCTTTATTTCAATTTCCTTGTTTAATAAGTATTTAGTTTCTTATTTATTTAGGGTTGTAATTGTTGGAGAATGCACGCCCCCAAGTCCCACATGAAAAAATAAGACAGAGTGTGTGGCTTTATATACAAGTGGATGGACCCAAGTTGAGTAAAACTGATGAGGATTTTCTCTATCAATTTTCTATCAGGCATCTCCTCACCATAGTTTCTTAAGCGATTTACAATATCCATCACTCATGTGTAATAGTCCTTAATGAGTTCACCATCTTTCACTAACAAATTCTTAATTCGCGACGTAAGCTATGGAGTTTTACAACTCGTACCTTGGATTGCCCTTGGTACTTTGTACTCAACATCTCCCATGCTTGCTTAGCACAGATGGCACCAGAAATGCGTGGAAAGATAACTTCGGCAACTGTTGTTTGAATGACCAGCAAAGGTGTATTGTCTTTCTCAATCTCCTTCTTTACCAGGCTTTTATCAACAACAACCTTGGAGGACACTTGTCATGGTCGTGTTTGTTTTTTTAAATGGGCCTCTTTGCTAGGCCTCAAACACACACCCCTACAATCGGACTCTGATACCATGTTAGAATCTCAACATAACACCATTGAACTACTAGATCTTTAAATATATGCACCACAGTAGGATATCAAAGTAATAACAGAGATCTCAGACCAAAGACATCAGCATGGAATTTAGACAACAACCAACAAAACCCTAAACTCCCAACATAAGGACAAGAAGAGATAAAACGACATAAACTAGAGTCGTTTAAATAGAAACACTTAAACAGAATTATTAGGAGAAATAGACATTAACCCTAACAGTAATCTCTTAAGAGATCATTGGACAATTTATCAAAATATTTTGAGATTGCTTCTCTCTCTGATGGATTCCAGTTTCTTGTGTTTTAGGCTTAAACGTAGTTTTAGTTTTAGTCTTACCTTTTGCCACCCCTAACGTCAAGTCATCCTCGTGCACCTCGAACGTGTATGACACATGAACCTATATTTCGTGGTACATATATATCAATAAAGAGCCTCACACCTACAACTTCTGGACCAGCAGTAGGAAGATCCTTGACATACTCTTTTCAAAATGATGGTGCTTCTGATGCTTTGCTTGTGAAAACCACATCACCTTCAGCAGCACATGTTAGCATTTCAGTGAGAGGTTGATCAATAATTTCTACATCCTTGACGGATTGCAGCAACTCTCTCCTCACTTCTGTTCACAACAATATCATCTTTGTACAGTACCCTTTTGCTACTAAGTGTTTGATCACTAACTTACCCATCTTGCATGCTTACCAACATTAATTCTGGTTGTCGCATGTGCAAATTCAAGAAGCTTACTAATTAAGGCCAGTTCAACAGAAGCTGAGCTTACAAAAATTCCCCAACAACTATATTGGTTTTAGTTCTAACCCTCTTAATTTCCACCAGTGATTGCATGCTTGAACAATCCGCAAATGTTCTTTCCAACGCCAACAATTCCCTGCCCAACTTCGACAACATGTTTAACTTGTGCAAGAATTTGACCTTTTCCTAAGACTAGAGAATCAAGGGCCAGTTGATATTTCAAATAGATGCTAGGTAGCATCCCAGTTATATATATATAGTAAAAATTGGTGCTTATAACAAATCTAAGACATAGGGATCGCACTTGTATGCCCAAAACAAGCACATGTTAGAGGTTTTGTGAGGAGATCACCTGGTTGGTTAACTAATTTAATCATTCATTGTTGTACTTTTTTCAAGGTGTAGTGCAAATCCAATTTAATATTCTTTGTGTGTTCATGGAAGACTGGGTTTGTTGTGATAAGGAGTACTCAACCAGCATTGGATATTTGGAGGGACAGAACTTTGTGCGGAATTCAGGGGCATTGTATCTATATCACTTGTCAACTTTTTTTTTTGGTTCTATATATATCACTTTTTCATATTATCAAATGAAAACCTCTTTGTGATTAATATTTTATTGGGTCAAAAGGGATATGTATCATCATCATTAGTTGGGCCATTCATCTTTTGAACTTATTTATTCCGTTGTGCTGTATTTTATTCATGTATTGTCCTAGGCCCAAATTATGTAACTAATATTTTATTAGGTTAAGATGGGACATGTATTGTGCGTAGTAATCTAATATATATATTACTTTAAAAAAATTTAAGGGGTGGGCATGATTCCGCCCTTGGTTGTGATATATGGTGTCTTGATTGTCACAGTAGAGACGCATATGATAGACTAGGCTTATCTATAGACTATAGTTCCTTGAAAATGCTATGTATCGACAAAGCATATGATGAAGACTATCCTTAATCATTTTGGTGACTAAAGCACCATGATATAGTGGTGTCCTATTTTTTAAAAAAAAAAAAACCACACAAAATGGGATGGTACTCACAAATTTTATATTAAAAGTGTATTATTTTCTGGTTGAGATGAGAGAGAAGAGAGGGAGCTAGCAAGGGATGTAATTATGTTTTTTTGAACTTACTTATTTTCGAGTTGGGCTGATATTAGGCTGCTAGATTAATATTGAGTGTAAAAAATTTTAAAAATTTGGTGTCCTTTTGATCATGGCCCCAAGCAGCAGGGCTAGTCCTGCATATGATCGTCACACTTAGGCCAATTGGGCTATATAACGCAGAATATAAACGGATCAAAGAAAATATATTGTGACAAAATGTTACATGACATAAATGTTAAAAATTGAACCAAACACTACCAACTTAACCATTGATGCAGCATATATGTTATTAAAATTGTCCAATATTTCTATTAGCATATCTACTAGCACTATTTCATATCTGTTACTTTCAATGTATTTTATCAAATTGAACCTTATTTTATTTCGAAGTTATTTAACCCGACGGACGGCCCAGAGCTCCACTCAGTATCTGACTCCCCCCGCAACTTGGGTATATATGGATGATGTCAAATATAAATTAGAGACGCAACCTCCTTGTGGAATAGTCATCTCATTCTCTTATACCCCGAAGTAGGACCTGTAACATTAACCGTACGTCTGGATTATATTATATTCCATATCAATTGCTTATTGTGTTAATTCTAATTTGTTACCTGTTCATATTGAAAATAAGATTAGAGCTTTTGTGTTGTTGGAAGATGATAGGCTAACGGATGGTTTTTGTTGGGGGCTCTCCAACACGGGTGATTTTACAGTGAAATCTGCTTACAATGCTCTTGTAAATCAAGTGGAGGAGAATCACCCAAAGGTATGGAAGTACATTTGGAGAATTGATGTGCCTCAGCGGGTAAGGGCTTTTCTATGGTTGGTGCACCATCAAAGAATAATGTGCAATGAAGTAAGAGTTAGAAGAGGCTTTTCAAGTGACCCTTGCTGTCCATTATGTCATGGGGATGTGGAAAGTACAGAACATATAGTGCGGAGGTGTCTAAAAGCTTCTCAGGTGTGGGAGAGGCTACTTCCTGTTCAAGAATTGCAATATCAAAGTTCTTTGAATTTTCAGGAGTGGATCCTTCATAACTTGAAGTTGAAAATTCAAAGTGATTTTGCCAATGATTGGGCTGCTGTGTTTGGTATGGTTATCTGGAACTTGTGGAAATGGAGAAATATTTTTATTTTTCAAGACAAGGCTACGGTTCTTGAGGAGAAAATGTCAAAGATTAAAAGAGATATGTCTGAAATTTATGAAGCTTTTAGGCTTAATAATCCGCTCCATGGAGACCATGCAAGGTATGAAATAAAGCTTATTGGGTGGTCTTCTCCTCCTCCTAATTGGGTCACTCTGAACACAGATGGTTGCTTTAAGGGATCTAGTAAGCTTGCTGGAGGTGGTGGAGTCTTACGGGATAGCTGTGGCAGATGGCTTAAGGGGTATATGGTGAATATTGGAAGCTGTAGTGCAGTGGAAGCTGAATTGTGGGCCGTTATTCATGGCTTGCGAGTGGCATGGGGAGAAGGTTATCGAAAGATTATCCTTGAGACTGACTCTTTGTTGGTGGCAGAGTGGCTTAATAAAAGGTGCAGTCCGAAGCTATCTCTTTATAACCTGATAAAGCTTTGTCTGGATCTTTTGAGTAAGGAGTGGTTGGTGGAGGTTAAACACATTTTTAGGGAGAGAAATCGAGTAGCAGACTTCCTTGCGAGTGAAGCTCTTAAGCATGATTGGGGTTTACAAATGGTCCACAATCCAGTTAGGGAGTGTAATAAGTTGATTTGGGAGGATATGATAGGCGTTTCTTGGTCAAGGAAAGTTCTTAGAGATATGGGTTAAGGTTTGTCTGTTTGTGGATTTTATCCCCTCCATTGAATCAAAAAAAAAATTCTAATTAAATTATGACTCGGTTACTTCTAATTATTAACCTCGGTCTTAGTCCTTAGACATCTCCCAGAATACCACCATACAGACGTTCTTTATATAAATTAATAGCGCAAATATGTATATTCAATGAGTTTTTTTTTTTTCTTCATCCAAACATGTTGTCGGCTTTGGGATATCTCTTCCTATCCTACTCACACAGTTTTATTTCAAGAAATTATCCCGCCTACGTCACTTGATCCTTTTACGTGTAGGATGCAGAATGTTATAAAACCGTGACGGATATTGGAACGACCCATCCCACACACCCACCCAACAGTAATGGGTTGTGCGTACAAGCCGGACCCATGAGCCGCTACCCCCAACCCCTCTCACCTCGCAAGGACACGAGTTGTTGAAGGTGAGAATCGAACCTCCCACCTCCCTTTAACATAGTGCGCAAGGCAACCTATGTCACCAACTAAGCCACGGGGGAGGTTCGATTCTCACTTTCAACAACCTACTCCTTGCGAGGGTGAGGGTTGGACTGTCTGGGCCATGGCCCAGGAAAGTACAATTGGTGTTGGTATGACATAGCAAATATTAAATTTTACATGGAATAGACAAAAATAAAGACGAGTAATGTGAGACAAAAATAGAGATGACCAATTCAATTCTCAAAGTGATTTGTGACATGTGGTTAAATAGCTTAGAAAACGTGGGAGTCTAGGGAGGGACGGGTGACAAGCATATGACAAAGAAAAAAATTAATAATAATGATAAATCAATACATGAGGTTGAGAAAATGCCATGCACTCGGAAACGGTTAATGAGGTGTACTTATTTAAAAATTGGATGTGTTTGGTTGAAGAATGCTACGATATTGGTCTTGACAGTCTCTGCTCTCCAACTATCTAACAGGATCCTCCAATCAACTTATGGAAAATCCAATGGGCCTCGTAACTTAATACTTTGGGTTATGATTTATGAATGTGATACAGTCGTATGGCTCCAAAGTTGTCGACCCAATGGGTCCAAACTCATAAATCAATAGATATGGATCGATTGAAAAACAGAGACGTAAAGTTTTCTCCGTCATCGAGTTCATAACGTGTGTCCATGTACAACATCTTTTTAACGGTTGTACTAAATGTCCCACAAGTTTTTGTCCCAACTCCCAATCCTAGGTGGCTTCCACGTAGGATTCCACCTCAGTAATTTGTATGTATATAAACACCCACACTCTCTCATTTTCTTCTCTTTCCCTCTTTCTTTCTTCTTTTCTCCCTCCCATTCATGAGACAACCACCACCACTATATCTTCACTGTTTGGCCACCGATCGGAGCCGTCGACTCACTAAACGGAAGTGCTTGATCACCACTGCCGTTTTTTGACTCACCACATCACCTATCGCTGCCCTTTTCGTCGTAAAAGGCACCTAAATGAGGAGGTCAACAAGACAAATTACGCCGATCTGACCACCTCTAGAGACATCTCTAACAACCAAATTTGTATTTGGACTCTAGGAGTCGAGATGCACCTTACCCATCCATTTTTCAACCTGATAGCTACTGGATTCCGACGACCTGAGCAAATTACATTGTTTTAGAAACAATGTAATTTGTCGATCCATACATCTAGCCACCTCCAACAATGTTTCCAACCACCTCTAGCAACAATTTAAATTTTTATTTCTTTTTTTCATATTTGAAAGTTACACTGTATTGAAAACAGTGTAACACTGTGTTTACAACCATTTGAATGGATGTGCCTCTGAAACAATGTATCTACCTTGTTATTCTTGATTGATTTTTGGACTATTTTTTTTTATGCAGCTTATGTTTTGTCTATTCTGAAAATTACATTGTTTTGAAAACAATGTAATCACATTCTGTTTGGAAAAAAACTATGGAATTGCATGTCTGTATGCAAAAAAAATAGTGTGACTGCATATCTGTATGTAAAAAAAATGTAATTGTGTTCTTTTTCGATAAAAAAAAATGTAATATCATTCATTTTTAATGTAATTTATGAATATGAATGATTTACTTATCTATTTGTGGTTAATGAGAGATGATGAAATCATGAAAGTGATGGAGAAAAGAAAAGTGGGAGATAAAAGAGAGAGTGTTTGATTTTTAAATTTTAAACAAAAGAGAAGAGGGAAAGGGAAGAGGAAAATTTGATTTTCCAAAAATGGACCACGTTAACATCTATTTCATGTCATCATGATTATGTGGCAATCCCACCTAGACTTGGGAGAATTTGGGTTAAAAAAAGTTGGAACATTTAGCATTTTTATCTTTTTAATCACCACAGTACCAGAGTCATCGTCGTAAGAACAACCGCTCACACCTTATTTTTTATCGAAAATGATAAAGATTACAGCAGTTGATATCTCAGTTATTCAAGCGGCAAAATTATATGCATAAAATCCAACTAAATTTGTATATTTGACATATCTCATATGCAATCATATGTGTACAACTCAACAGTTTGAAATACCAATTGTTGAGATTTCTATTATTATTGCTTTTTTAAGGCAGCGCACACATCTTACTTGGGACACTCAAATCCCTATTTACAATTTTAAATATACTTTTTGAGACTTTGATATCAACTTCTAGACTATTGCAATTATAAAAGAGCATTTTCCTGAATTCAATTCTTACATGAACCGTACGTGCACGAATATGTTGCAAAAATACCTCAGTGATAACCTAATGGCAATTTTTTTGGTCAAATTGCATGGACTTAGGAGGTCTGAATTTCGATTATCACTTGGAAAAACATCTTTGTGACCATGCATTGAACTTTATCAAACTTATATCGTCTTCAGATGAAAAATTTTTGTGCGTGTAGGCATGACTATTCAAGTTTAGACTCATATTGAATATCCAAATAATAAGCTTTTATTTAAGTTTGCTCCCATATTGAATTTATAAAGGATAAACTTGTAAGTTTAGGCTCATATTGAATATTCAAATGGTAAGCTTGTAAGGATATGTCCATATCGAATGTTCAAAAGGTAAATTCGTAAGGTTATAACCATATCGAATGTTCAAAGGGTAGGATGTTGGTATCGTTTTCAATTATTTAAAAAAAAAAAACAAATATTTTGCAAATTATTGAGCAGATCTATAGGTTATCCCATGCACACATGTAAAAAAAAAATTTAAAAGAAATTGTTCATTGAGACGGTATTCTTACCAATTAAGCAAATAAAAAAAAAATGCACACAAAAAATACATTAAATATCTACACACATGCATGTACATTTCCTGCCTTTATAACGAAGGAATTTGTACCAATCAAACTATATAAAGCCATTTGTGCACACCCAGCAATGTGTTCTCTTCAGAAATGCCAAACCCAGTTCAGGAATTCGAAAATTACTTCAACACATGGGTTCAACGCCAAGAGAAATTCCTAACCCAGCTCCAAATCGCAGTTTCACCGGAAAATATACACAAAATCGATGAACACAGAGGGTTAATCCGACAAGTCTTTGATCATTATCACAACTACTACCAAGAGAAGTCAAATGCCTCTAGAGATGACGTCTTCCTCTTCTTATCCCTTCCGTGGTACTCTTCCTTCGAAAGATCGTTACTCTGGTTCAGTGAGTTTAAGCCGTCGACACTGTTTGCTTTAGTGAAGGTTTCAGTGAGGGACTCGACGGAGGAACAGGTGAGGAAATTGGAGGGGGCGAAATCCGAGACGCAGAGAGAGGAGCGTGAGATTAACGAATCGATGGCGAAGCTTCAAGAACGGGTGGCGACACCGCCGATTCTTGACGTCGCGAGGCGGTTCGGGAGATCAGTTGACGCAGAAGTTATTGAATCGGAGGAGGATTTGGAGGGTTTGAAGGCGCTGATGCTGACAATTATCGATGATGCTGACTTGCTTCGTGGATCGACTGTCCGGAAGGTTTCGAAGATTCTGTGTCCGATTCAAACATTACGGTGGCTACTGGCGGCGGTTGAGTTTCAATTGCGAGTGAGGAGGTGGGGACAGCAGAGGGATGGACAAATAATGACCGTTGATCGAAATCTCCAATCAACGGCTTAGATTCTGTATACCAGTTAAGCTTTAGAAGTTTTTCGGTGTTCCAAGCCCAATGTTATTGGGCCTAATGGCTCTTGTTTTAGGAGAAAATCTTCAGTGGTTTGTGCGCATCACGTCATGGGCCTAAAATTGTATGCTCAATTCATAGTTATCGATATTTGCAAAACTGGGCAGAAACGAGATTCCAAGGTTTTGAACTTTGGAGCAATATACAAAGATAACAAAGTATGTTTCTTCAAGTTCAAGTTTATGTTATCTCAAAAAAATAAAAAAAGGTTGATCTTGTAGTAACTTTTATGTAAGGATGAATGTAGGACGAGTCGGTTGATTATCGATTCGATTTGACCAACCGACTATTCAAGGCAGACTGCAATAGCAATTCAATTTTGTGCATTCTTCAATAAGATCATAAAAATTTTAATTTTGAACCAGAAAGACATCAACTTGGTATTCCAAAGTAAAATGGGTTGTCAGCAATTATACAAATGCATAAAACTACTTCATGCCCCGGCCTCCTAAGCCACCAGAAGATCTTATCACACTAGATCCTCCTCTCGTCTAGGATAGGAAACTTGAAACGATGAAATGTAAGAAAGAAACACTGCAGGGAATCACTCATGCAATTTGTTCTCAATGTCCATCATTGGGAAATGCTTTGGTTGGTTATGTATTCGGATTTAAGGTCTACGATGCTTGAGGATGCTTGAGGTCGGGAATTCGAATAAACCCTATGTTGGACTGAGTGGTTACTCGGTTAAAAAAAACTAAATCCATACAAAAGAAAAAAAATTGAGCAACAGAAATCCAACAATTTAAGCAAAATCTTTGACAAAGAAACAATAATTTCTATGCTTGTAGCCGATAAGGAAATCTATTGAAGAACAGAGAAAAAAAAAACAACATCAAAATGCTTCATACACTATCTTCTTCCTGCCTGCTGGCATTTTGACGCATGACATTGGATACCCATCGATCCTGACGAACTGTATGCTCTTCCTTCTCCTTCATAAACGTTCAAAGAAAAAAAAGAAATTAAATTAAATAAACCAACGTCAAAAGGGAGTGTGAGATTTTCTCTTCTTTTTTTTTTCCTCTGTATTTATTTATATATTTGCCTGGCTCCATCCTGTCTGCCTTCTCGCACGCAATAAGAGTGGGTTTTGCACACAGAGAGGGGGCTACATTGTACTCGCTCCCCCTACTCTCCGAACGCACCAAAGTGACCTTCGATTAACAAACCCATTTCGCGACAATACCTTCTGCAGGCCAAGGACAGCTTGGTCAATACCCAAAACAGAAGAGGAATACATGTCCTTAACAACAGCCATTGCAGAGCAGTTTTAAGCCCAAACAAGAAGGAAAAATAACTGTCTTTTGTCTGGTTTATGGGGGGTTTTTTAGGGAGAGAGAGTGAGGGATGGAGTGAAAAAAGAGATATAGGGAACAATATGTGCTAGAGTGAGAGATAGAGGTAGATATAGCTTGCTTTTGGTAGTGGGGTTTGATTGGTGAAGAGCGGACGTAGTTATGGCAGGCAAAGGCAATGGGGTTTTGGATTTAGAGAGGCCGGTGAAAAGCCATTTTCAACCCTCTTTGTTCCTTCTCTTTCTGGTTTTGAGACTCACTATCTTGTCCCTTCTCTGGCTCTCTCTATCCTGTATTTCTTTCACACCCAATACACTATCAAATAAAATAAAAAAAATATTAATGATAAAATTACCATATTTCTTGGAACTGGTAGGAGTTTAACGTGGTTGCTTGTCTTTACAGTCACATTTTGTCTGTACAGTCACAGGTGTGTTTTTTGGACTCTCTGTCAATGTTTTTTCAGAGTGTTCAGCGATGGGGATGGCATCTCTTGCCAATTTGGTTTTAATTGGAACCTAATCAGCCTAATGTGTTTGGGCAAAATACGACTTTTCATTCCTCAATTATACGCGTCGTTTCATTTTTCGTCCTTGACATACAAACAAGTATACTTTGCATCTTAGTCAAAATGGTGACAAGCAATCGGATTTGAATTACAAACGTGGTTTTTTTTTTTTTTTTTAATTTTGTTTTGGCTATCTCAATGTGGTTGACATAGTCAAGAGTGCGAATCCCATAATAATGCAATACATTATACATCACTGATTTTGAGGCATTAAGATCTTGTTTTGACTTCTATATCTCAAGATGATATAATGATATATCCATCAACTTGCCAATTGGGCGCTAACATGAAGCTAGGCTCAATTTTGTAGCCCGGCCCATAATTGAGCTTCAGCCTTCAGGTAGATCTTGGTCCATACAGATCCAATTTCTTCCTACTTCCTAGCGTGTGTGGATTTGGACTCACTGGGCCTCAGATGCCAGCGAAACATGTTTACCTCTGTTCCAAAGGCAAAAACGCGCAAAGATACGGCTCGAAGGTGTGTTTTAGTCCAAACTCGACAACTTCACAAGGTGGTGGAGCCATGGAGGTATCTTGTTCCTGCCTTCAAGGGCATTTGTCATGCTTAAGAACTCGGAAAAGAAATAATCAAAGGTACCTTTGATTTATCGATATATGCAAGTGATGCTTTTTTTTTTTTTTTTAATGAATGCACATCAACTGTTTGAGAAATTGCCTAAACGCCATTTGATTTTGTTTTTCCTTCAATGGAGTTGCTTTTAAGTCGTCTCAAGTATGATGGGCCACTATAAAATGGAAATAAATCATCTTTCAATCAGTAATTATTACCATCATCGTGTATTTGTTTAATTTGTTTGGGAGAGTCAATGCTAGGCCTGCAACTTCTGATTTGCTAGTTATTTATGGTTTCAGGGAGATGAGTGGTGCTCCATTAACATTCTCAGTGGTACAATCAGGTAAATTTTCGTACACATTGATCACTTTAATATATTCCATCATCAATTTCAGTGTGAAAGTTATCATGGCATCCTTATTAGTGCCATTGTTGCTAAACAATGAAAACCCATTTGAAGATGAAGATTGGGTAGTGTTGACTTATGTTGTAATAAGAGTTGGAAGAATACGAATCTGCTGATGGGGTGCTTGTCGTTGATATATTGCTTAGTGTGAATAAGGAGGACATATCTGTCCTGACATGGAGCTTACTTATCCCAGCCAAACATGCCTTAAAGTTAAAACCCTGTCTTTTCATTGAGTAACAATTCATTTTTAGTAAGTGCTTTGCACCTTTTCTTTATGAACTCTCCACCATGCCAAAAGATATATTTTTCTTCATGAATCTTTTATTCTTCAAAGAGGAGCCCGCAAGCCACTCATCAAGTTGAAACAATCACACTTGTTGAGCACATATATGTTCTTGCATACATGGATGCAAACATTCGTAGTTGTGCTCTTGTTTGCCTGTTTTGTGCTTGTCTCAAGTTGTCTTTGGTGAATTACTGAAATGTGCCTACTAAATTACTAATCCTAGGCAATTGTTTGCTATTTTAAACCTCTCTCACCTAGTATGAGATTTTTTGCTTGTTTTAAATAACAGTGTCCACAATGCATGTGTTGTAGTAGCAATAAAATATGTTATGTATTTTAAATTTGAACAAATATTGTTCTGATGGAATAGGAGACTTGTTAGTTGTTGGTAGTTCCATCATCATCGTCGTCAAATCCTTAATTCTAGACTACTTAAATCCTTAAGGACTAGAGTTTGTGTTCAAGATTTTGATAAATCTTCATGCTTAGGACTGCCTGTGCATATGGAAGTTAGTAAGAGATTACCTGCAGTTGTTGAACTAGTGGTTGGATAAGCTAGCCATATCAAGAGCTAGTCATTAGAGTAGCATAAATCTCATTGATAAATTACTTGGATAACAAGGGTTGTAAAGAAAAGGAATAATTTTTATGTCTCACTCAGAGTCTCAGAGTACCTTTAATAAATAAAAGAGTTATTCAACTTGTGAGTGGAGGTTCACTATCTATGGTGAAACACGCTTGGTTCTTTCTTTCACGTCCATTCCAAAAAAATATGGAAAAAAATAGGAACTGAAAATAGAAATAAAAGACTTGTGTTTTCTTTCCCTTCCCTGTTCCTAAAAACAGAGACAAAGGTGCTAGTTCATCAATCAGGCCTACTCTTCTTTTCCAGAGGATAGCTTAGCTGAAGTGGTCCCTTCCTATATGAATAAAGGCTTAGTTTTTGAAATCAGAATCAGGAATCCACTTCAAAGAAATAATGGAAGGTTCCCACTTGTCAAAACCTTCCACGGTGACCAATAATTGTGCCTTTTCTGGAGTCTCTTTTCCTTGGATAACTCTCATGAATAAAGAGCAAGCATAGAGACGAAAAAAAAAACAAAATGTCCAAAAGCAAGGGGGTTATCTCGTTTGTGGGTCTATCAACATGAAGATGTTGAGTGTTGTGATGAAGAAGTTATTGATTAAATTCCTCAAATCTACAAAAGACAATTTATACATTATGTACATATGTATCTATTAAAAAAAGACAAGAATCTATAAGTGAGCTACAGCTTTCAATATAAAAATTATAAGGAAAGAAAATAGGAGTAATTTGCTCTATATTATATGTCTCTTAATAGTTTCAGAGACAGTATTGTTCTATAGATTCTATACTACCTCAACTACAACCCACCAGGCCCCTATGGCCATGATCATAAATCAAATTGGTATCTGTGTGGTCTTATTGACATTTGGTATCTCTATGGTCTTATTTGATGACTTGGTAGAATCAAATCTGCATGGGTCTGCCTCTTTCAGCATTTGAACAACCTCATTCATGGTCGGGCGATAGGATGGAGTCTTGTTGGTGCAGTGCATGGAAATCCGGAGTACCTGAATCATCTCGTCCCTGAATGACCCTGATAAGCGCCTATCCAATGCCTCCATAGCTCCTTCCTTGGTGTCTACTTTTGTCGAAACCCAATTTACAATGTTCTTGTTTTCTCCATACTCTGCTTCTACTGGCTTCTTCCCAGTTATCAGTTCCATCAATACTACTCCAAAACTGTAGACATCACATTTGGTTGATGCTTTACACGAATACGCATATTCTGTGACAAGCATCAATTTGTTGAATGAGATAGTTGAAAAATTCATCAAAACAAAGTGCTGAGATAAATGCATGACACAATTCTCATATGCTGACTTGTTTAAAAGAACTAAGTACGCTTGCACAAGGTGAAACGTTCGATTCCTCCTCCCTCAAAAAAATAGGAATAGAACCCCCTGTAACTTATCACAAAAGAAAAGAACTAAGCTTTTGACTGTTTGTGCAGATAATTTTCCCAAGTATTTAGATGCAACTTAATTTGCAGATGTAAATTAAGATGCCACTACCAAAACATCAGTGGACGGCTTGGTAAAGCATCATGGGCAACTGCTACAAGTAGTAGCTGCTGTCATAGGCCTATAGAGATACAACTTAAGACACCAGATAATATGTTAATGAAAGAAACTGTCATCTTAAATTTAAACAAAATATATATATATATATATATATATATATATATAGTGAATTGCAATTGAGTAATAACCTGGAGCCAAGTAACCATAGGTTCCTGCAATAACAGTAGTGGTAGAATCTTTCCCTCCTCTAGCTTGCAAAATCTTGGCTATGCCAAAGTCCGCAACCTTTGGCTGATAATTGATATCTAACAGGATGTTGGTTGACTTGATGTCTCTGTGAATAATTTTTGGCAGCAAATCATGGTGAAGATATGCTAAACCCTGTGCGACACCAAGTGCTATTTGATGACGGGTAGGCCAATCCAAAAGGATCCACCCTTTGTGTAGGGCATCCCAAAGGTTTCCATTTGGCATGTACTCGTAAACTAACAAGCTGCAATCCAAGCTTGAGAAGTAGCAGTATAACTTGACAATGTTTTTGTGTCGTATACTTCCCAGAGTTTCAACTTCAGTTTTCAACTCCTTGTCCAAAATCAATCGATCATCTGGAGCTGAATATTTTGTTTTCTGACTCCACAGCTGCTTGACTGCAACAACCTCACCACTTTTCAATTCAATTTTGTACACAGTCCCAGATCCTCCATGACCCACTATATTCTTATCAACCATGGCTTCAAGGATTTCCTGTTGGTTAAAACTTATTCGATGAAAGCTCTTTGCATCATATGAAAAGAATGACAAAGATAATGTCTCATCATGTTCCATCACAGTTCTTTCATTACTGCATCGGCGTTTTAGGAACAGTACAGTTCCAATGATGATGAGAAATGCCGAAATTCCAATAGCCCATATAGAATTCAGTTTCTTTCGGTTATACTTTAGTGAACATATGGGGAAATTCTGGTATGGTGAATTAACAGAAACTGACACACAGAGACCTGGGTTCCCTGAGAAGCTCTCCACTAAGCCTCCTTTTATCAATGATAGAGGTATTGGACCAGAAAGCCTGTTGTTTGAGAAGTTGATAGAGTTTGGTAACAACTCACATAGACTTTCTGGGATACCCCCAGAAAAGAGGTTGTTGGAAAGATCAAGAACATTGAGAGATTTTAAGAAGGAAAGTGATTCGGGGATTGAAGAATTGAGCTTATTGCTTTGCAACATCAGTAGATTGAGCTTCTTTAGACTTCCTATTTGAGAAGGCATTGGGCCAGACAGGAGGTTATTGCTGAGATCAATCTTCACCAGATTGATGGCTTGAGAGATTTCAGGAGGTAGAAAACCTGAGATATGGTTACTCTGCATAAACAATTCTGACAGGTTTCTGGCATTTTCAATTGTTTTCGCAATTGGACCACTCAAATTATTGTAACTCAAATCAATGATTGAAACCCGAGGAAGACTGAAAAGTCCTTCGGGTATTGAGCCTTCCAAGTGGTTATGACTAACTCGAAACCGCAGAAGAGTTTTGCAATTTTCATAACTATCTGGTATCTCTCCGGAAAACATATTATCCAGGACAAGAAAGTATTGCAATTTACCTCCCCGGCAAACCTCTGTTGGCAGTGGACCTGATAGTTGGTTCTCCGACAAGTCTACAACAATCATACCTGATGACTGTCCCAGGTTTTGTGGAACATGTCCTGTCAGTAAGTTGTCGTAAAGTGACAGTATGCGCAAGGTCTTGGAGTTTGCAATTATGCTTGGGAGTTCTCCTGTGAGGCTGTTGTTGTAAAGCTGCAGAACTTGGAGCTTGGGAAGACGGCATATAGATTCTGGAATCTTTCCCATCAATTTATTGACAGAGATGTCCAAGTCTACTAGCTCTGTTAGATTTCCAAGTTCCTCTGGTATACTGCCAGAAAGATCATAGTTGTAGTATAGCTCTAGCTGTTGCAAGTTCTTCAAGAACCCAAGTGCTGCTGGAATCTGACCTGTGAGAAAGTTGCCACTCAATTCAAGATCAACAAGAGATGTCATGTTTCCTATCGATGCTGGGATCTGACCATGAATGTTGCATGTTGCCAAGATCAAATATTTGAGCTTTATCAGCTTGGAAATATCATCCGGAAGTTTCCATGCACTGAATTCGGGATTCTCATTGAAGTTAAGCACCTCAAGATTGGTAAGATTAGTGAATGACAAGGGGAACTTGCCTGTGAAAATATTGTATGACATGTCAAGTATCCGCAATGATTTCAATGGTGATAGATCTGGAAGAGATCCACTGAGGTTCAAGGAACTCATATTGAGCTCCTCCAAGACAGTGCAGTTGATGATGCTTTCAAGGAAGTCTCGTTGGAGATGGTTGTGTCCAATTCGGAGAACACGTAACTCAGGCAGGTAAGAGCATATATCAGCTGGAAACCGGCCTGAGAGTGACCACCCTGATATGTCAATCTTTTCAACGTACCCTTCATTGTTGCAGCTTACCCCGGAGAAATTACAGTAAGGTTTCCCTTCTGTGACATCCCAATCTAACAAAACATTTCCCGATAGAGAAGTTTTCATGAGGCTGAAAAACTCTGACTGGTTAAAACTGATCCCTTCAGAAGAAAAGGACAGAGAAAAAAGTATGACAAAAATGAAGAAAATAGAATAATGATAAGCCATTTTGCAAGATTAGACAGAGAGGTGGAGAGATAGAAAGAGTGTTATATAGTGGACAGAAAGATAGTTAACTTGGTTGTTGCAGGGAAGGAGGTGAGGAAGAGAAGAAGTATATAAGTGGATGATTAAGGGGATCATTGGGTGCGGTGGTGGTACGCCTTGATGATGACAAAGTAGGTTTGTGCAGTAGTACTGAGAGAGATGGAAAGAGTTGTGCATATCTTTGCATAAAGAAGCTTTATGTTTATATTCCCACTAACTCATGTAGAGAATAACATCAGTGTTAGCCCGTTATACTGATTAGATTTTTCTGAATAAACTTAAACTGCTAGGAATCCAATTCACCGTGTCTCCTTACGATCACTGACCAGGAAATTTTGCTTTGATGGCTCTGTTTTCTTGCGTAATTGCCTTAGTTGGTATTTCAGGTATTTCTAGACCTGGTATATGTTGCTTGTATATTTCAGGTATGTCTAAACCTGGTATACGTTGCCTGTATATTACTTCTCTGCAGGAACTCATTATTTTATCATGCATATGCCAAAAAAATTTATACTTAATTCTAACAATCAATCACATTACATGACATCTATTTTGTTATTTGTGCTGCATATTGTGCTTACGCATGGAAATAGAGCCCATCTGCAGTCACCTGTTCAGTTGTAGGTTACTGATCAATAACAAAAGAAGCATATAGTGCCAAGCTGAAAGGAAGGTTTTTCAGTTGACCTTGTTGAGATTAGGCCTATTGCATGGCTGGCTGCATTCAGTCACCTACATGTGTGCCTGTGTAGTGCAAATAAAAATTTTCCCAGTGATTTTCTTTTCCATCCTTGGTGAATGGTAGTGAGGATTAGATTAGAAAATTCCTTACTGGATGGATGTGGATAAGTCGGGATAATATATTCTCTTGGTATAATCATGTTGGGCTATTGGCATTAAGAGGGTAGGGCTAGTAAAGGTAATTCGAGAGTACAGTATTATAATTAGAATCTATGTTGTCGACGTAGGACAATCATATGTGACACTTCGAGAGTACATGTAATAGAAACGATGATATTGTGACCCTTGTGGCCATGTGTTGGACTATTGATCCAAGTTACCTGTTGTCAGGTGAGACTATTGGCATTATGAGGGCAGGGCTAGTAAAGGTACTTCGAGAGTATAGTATTATAATTAGAATCTATGTTGTCAACGTAGGACAATCATATCTGACACTTTGAGAGTACATGTAATAGTAACGACGACATTGTGACCCTTGTGGCCATGCGTTGGACTATTGGTCCAACTTACCTGTTGTCAGGTGAGATAGTTATGTGCGCGCAAGCGTAACTTCTTGAGTTTAGTCTCATATCAGATGTCCAAAGGGTAAGCCTGTATAATATCGTTCTCGGTTACTAAAAAAAGGGTGATGCTGTGTTTCAAGTGAAAATTCTCTGGCAGACGACTTGGAAGATGGCTTCGGAAATAATGGTTATTAGAGAAATACATACGACTATATTAATGAGTTCTGATTTGGTTGCTTAACCTTGTTCTATGCCTTCAATTTACCTTTTGAAGTGATATTATTGCAACCAGGCTATGTTTAGGAGGCCTGGTCGCATAGACATTGATTCTATGTATTTTTATATCTATACATAACTATAAATACTGAATTATTTTGGCTAGGCTTGAGAATATACGCCCATATATTGTTTTTTGTGAACCCGTTTGCATTATTGATATTTGATGGGAAGTTTATGTTGGATAGAAGTGCTGGATGATCATTCTTGCAGTGCAAAGTAAAGATGCCCACTTCCTCAAAAGCTTTGGTTGTTGATTTGGCAGCTAGGAATTGCTGTAATCTGATTTGGCAATCTCTTATCACTTCCTTTTCCCTCCATGTGTTTTTTTGACAATTTGTTTTTGAGATGCTAGGATGCGCCTGAGTCATTAGAGCGCACTATAGCAAGTGCATGGATAGGGAATGGAAAGGTCATTGCTTTTTATGACTAATTGACAACTATTTCAAGGCAACTCGAGTATTTCTTTTTTTTTTTTTTTTTGTATGATAGTTATATAGTGAATTTTTTGGAGTCAAATCATACGGATTTGGAAGGTTCTGAGTTTGATTCATATTGGAAACAATATCTTTCTGGCAACATGTTAGGTTTTAGCCCAATTTATTATGTTGTCAAATATGAAACTTACATGCGTGCAAACTTGACGGTTCGAATTTAAGCTCATATCATGTCCAAATGTGAACTTGTATGATATTGTTATCCGCTTAAAAAAAAGTATTTTCTTATTTCTTTTTGGGAAATCAATCAAATTTAAGTTGTAATTGAGGGCCAGGATGGCTTTACATATGTTAATAAGATGATTTCATGCTACGATAGGCCGCATACCCTCGCATTAATTAAAGGATATTCTTTCTTTTGCATAAATCTGAGTTTAGTGTGTTGCTATAATCTAAAGTGAGAGAATAAGGACATTCTTTTAAAAAGTGAAATTCAATTCCTATGCATTATAATATCTCTTCATTGGAAAGAATAGTCCATATAAAATCATAGTCTACATGTAATTTAATTTTAATTATGTATGAATTCATGATGAAGTTTCCAATATCCATCACTAATTTTGTGGGTGAGAGACCTCCAAAATCATTAATTTACAATTATTTTGTCAATTCAAAAGTTTGATTATATTATTCCTTATCTATTCATTCAAATCTCAAAGGGTTGATCATGACATCCAATTCAAGAAAGAAGGGTCATAACCATATTGAACGCTTAGTATAACAATATGGTAAATTATTTTGTGTGCACGTGAGTTCGAGTTTAAGACTCATATCATATATATAAATTTGTAATGTTCGGTGCCAAAAAAAGTCTGGTTGTCCGGTTAAAAAAAAATGGAGGTCAAAACCATAACATATATCCGCGTAATTCATACTCTAAAATCTATATGCATGCTAGAAGTAGCTTAGGCCTTGATATGGTATCTTTATACGGGCCATTGGGATTGGCCAAAGCCCAAAGTTAATATTTGTCAATCTGCTGGCCCGTATTTCATTGGCCCAGAACTTATAACTATCAGCAAAACACGCCCCAAAAGTACCAATTGGATATAGTGAGCCCAAACTCCGTGCCAAGTTAGGCCCATTGGGGTTGTCAAGCCTTTCTCATTTTGATTGTAAAAGGTTTTGAAGTTTAACCAATAGGGACGGACGTAACTTATAAAATTACAGACTTCGTTGTTTTTGAACTCCACTTGTTCCAAAATCAGCGAACTCCACTTGTTACGGATGTCCACACCTGAAAATTCTATAAATTTAACATCCTAGAAAGAAGCGAACGTAACAAAAATAGCAACCCAACGAAATTCAATTTGGTATTTGTTCACCATCATAAAAGTAGGCCTGGGCATGGGTTAGTATTATGGTCCACGAGAGTCGTGCCGATAATGCCAACCTGGACCATAATGCCAACCGACCCATCATATATGAGACGGTTGATGATTCTTAAAATATCCAAATATCGATTGATCGATATTACGGCCAACTAACTATTAAATGAAAATTGAGTCAAAAAACCATAACTGGCTCGACTAACATACTCAATAAATTATAAACAGATTTAGCCCAATTGAGAGTGTTTACAAACCCACAAATTAGAACAAGCCCTAGAACTATAACTCTCTCGATCTCAGTATCTCTCTTTCAGTAACACTTGTAGTTACCAAAAATCGTATGAACCCGCTGGACCATATGAGGACAAGCCCAAGTCCGAAGCACCCAACTTCACAGGCCCAACTGGCACAATGAGGCCCATGCTGAAGGCACACTCGCGACATTCGAGGCTCTATCCGTTGATAACATTGTCACGTGATATCAAACTATGGTCCTGACACTATATCTGATAATAGCGGCTAACGTCCCCTCTTATATCTACTTTACTGTATTCATAACATCATAGAATGGTAAGTAATATCTCTTGGCTAACGTTGGTGCCACCACAACATTGGCGTTACCATAATAAAGGCGACGCCACACCATGGTTCCCATTCGACTAGGAAATCTTTCCCTTTGAGGGAGCGTCATTCAACCCTGTTCACACCAACATCCTCGGACCTGACAGGATTCGAAGGTGCAGACGAGCCTCCACGTATTAAAAGTTGACTATTCAACGATTGTAGAAATTGCTCCTACAACACTCACGCACTTTGTCTCTCTCATCTCTCGATCTCAATCTTTCTCTGTCTCTCACTCTCACGCACTCTGTCTCTCGATTTTGAGCGAATTGAGATGGCACGTGCCAGAGATTCTGATAAAGGGTTCTCCTGGTCGATTACGGGCTAGGATGCTGGATGCCTATGGATTCTAGTGAAGAAGATGGCAGTGCAAAGATTGATGACGTTGTTGGTTATGTAAAATTTTATGTTCTAAGGAGCTGAATCGGTGTTTGAGGTTTCTCTATGCTAAGACATTGATGAGATTGGTGTGTTTTCTTTGTTATTTGTGGGTTGTGGTTATTTTAGACTTTTAGTGTTTTTTTACAATTGTATACACAATGCAGACTTATTCAGAGTGTTGGACTGTTGGTTGTTGTATATTGGTGGAGTTGTGCAAGGTTGTATATTGCTAGAGTTATGATTGTCTAACTGGTATGAGGTCGGTTGTTTAATATTTCATCAGTTGTCAATCATTACCCGAACCAAAAGAATAGGGGCGTTTAAATTTATTGTACGAGTTCTTCTAGTCGACAAAAGCAGAGGAGAACTATATTTAATGAAAAGGATCACTTCTTAATGCTTTTCATGGAGATGGGTCTGATTGCTAGGTGATTTGAATGTCCTTCAACTGTTCGGTACTTGTCATGACCAGATCATAGGCCCTAATGTCTGAGTCCTTATGGAGCCTCTTTTCATCTTTTGTATTAATACTTGTACAGTATTTGGTTCATTTGCCGGTCTTCTTTTTAGTTAATTTGGTCCCCTTTTCCCTATCGATATTAATGCTTCTTGAGTTTTATGCACAGTTGCTCCCACAGTTTTGTGTGCCTCGTTTTGTTTCTCGATTGTAACAATATCAGTCGGGCAATAGAATCCATGGCAGCTAACCATCTCAAATTCTGGTGCAAAAATAAAAGTTGCTTTTAGGGTTTATAATTTAGAGTTTATGATGAGATAACCACTAGGCGATAGTTTACTTGGTTATCTCTTGGATATTTACTTTTGGAATCCGGGTTCCATGGGTTGTCCCATTTTCGGGCTTCTACTCACACGGGCTTTGACCCAAGCATATCTATCGTCAAAGTGGTGCGGATTATTCTAGGTGCTTGAAGTTTACGTACACTTGAAAGACATGTTGGGTTGGGTGGTTATTCAGTTACCAACAAAAACGTTTAGAAGGGGTAATAACACTTTTGGATATTGAATAATCTCACCCAGTTCAACTTAGAATTCACTTTTCAAACGTTTCAAATTGAATATCCAAAATTCAAATTTGTTTCAAACTACCCACACGGACTGGTCTTTGATAAGAAGGCTAGTCATGCTATTGGTGGACCGACCCGCATAGAGAATGCTAAGATTGCTATGATTCAGTTCCAAATTCCTTCCCCAAAGACTGATATTGAGCAGAGTACAATAGTTTTTAACTTTTCTTTATTCTCCTCTGTGTTTTTTTTAAAAAAAAATCCAAGTCACCAAATTTGTCGGGTCACATCAGGTCAAACAGCCACATAAGCTATTTAACTGCCCAAAGAGGCAGAAAACTATCCGTGTAAGTAGTTTGACACAAATTTGAAATTTAGATATCAAACTTGAAACGTTTGAAAATGAGTTTTCGAGTTGAACTGTGTCAAATTATTCAGTACCCAAAAATGTTATTATCCCAAGTTTAGGATGAGGTAGAACCACTTGGCTGATAGCTTAGTGATATATTTGTCAGGGGTAAGACTGTATAGACTTCCTGAGTTCAATTGCCACTAGGAACAAATACATCGTAGCTACGTATTGGGTTTTGACCCAATTTTTTGTGTGTGCAGTCCTGATTTATCGAGTTTAGGATGAGGTACTGATATTCCCATATCCCAAACTTGGAATAAGAAGATCTTATACTTCTGTGGGATAAGATCTTAATCCAATTCACTACTGGGCCGGCACATGGACCTAACGATGAAAACTTTGGATCTACTCGTTCTTGACAGCCACCTGCTTACGAAGATTGCATGTGCCCACCTCCACTCACCAATAATGCTTGGCCTGCATACGAAATGACGATATCACCCTCCAACGAAGAATCGAACCATCCAAAAACTGGTTACGATCCAATGGTACTAACGCAATTTCTTCGAAATCGATGCTCATTTAAGTTTTCCGAAATCAAATACCAGATCCAACCGCGCAATTAACCATGGTCAATGCATTAACCGTAGTTTAGGCATTCCAGACTGTACCACACCTAAGCAATAATATTTATAAACCATGGGATCGCAGATCTGAAACCCTCACACTGAAAGGCGTCTTCATACACGCCACTGCTCAAATTCCTCCATTGCTCTCTGTATTCTTCTGTTGTCATTTTGAATCGTCTTTTGATTCCAGAAAATGAGAGAGTGCATTTCGATTCACATTGGTCAGGCCGGTATTCAGGTCGGCAATGCATGCTGGGAGCTTTACTGCCTCGAGCATGGCATCCAGGTATCTGCCTCGTTTGTGTGATTTGACAGTTCTCTTTTTCCTGACTTGTTTATTGTTCTGTCTATCTTAACATTTGATTGCGTTGTTTTGGTAATCAGTTTCGCCACCATGGTTGCGGGGTGCCCGGGACCTGCTGTAATTTTATTACAGCAGGTCCCGCTGTAATACCCTTTATGGGTAGTAAAAAATTTTATTTTTATTTTTAAAAATCATAAATATATAGTATTTTTCACAACGAATCCAACGGTATATTTTTTGTTTAAAACAAAAATCAAATGCATCGTGATCAAAAACATCAAATATTTTGAGTTTATATCCGATGGTCTAGAATTGTCGTGTCTTTTTCATGTTGAATTTGATTTTTGTTTCCAACAAAAAATATATCGTTGTGTTCGTTGCGATGAACACTACATATTTATAATTTTTAAAAATAAAAATAAAAATTTTTAATGTTAAAAACTGGTATTACCGTGGGACCTGCTGTAATAAAATTACAGCAGGTCCCGGGCTTCCCATGGTTGCGTTGTTGTGGTCATTGTAAATTGTTTAAACGTAGATCCGGATATTTTTTGAATTTTTTTTCTCGTATCTTGCAAGATCTGGATTTTATTTTCTCTGAAAGAAAGATGTATTGGATTTGTTAATCGATTTTGCTCAACATTTTGACCAATACTGGCGAGTCTCGGTGTGTATTGCTTGAATTGCAAGACCTAGATTTACGAACTTTTTAGGTTTTGTTTCTTCAATTTTTTTTTTCTAAAAATTCATTAGGTAGTTGTTGCATCCTGCTCAGTCCACCTAATTTGGATTTCCAGTTAGAGAGAAGCCAATCCTCTTTGAGATCTAAACTTTCTTTACATTATATTGTTGAAAATTTTGTTATCTCATAAGTTAGCTAGATTGCTTAATGGTTAGGTTCAACTCATGCTTATCTGTTCGGCATTCTGTTTAAATGAGGGGTTTTCAACAGAACTACATGAAACATTGGAATATAGTGTTATTAAGTTTTTTCTAGTAGTTTAGGCTTAATTCCTGCGCCTGACATTTTCCTTGCATTGGTGATTTGTTATGTGGATCTGCTTTGTAAGTTTTTTTTTCTAGTAGTTTAGGCACTGCGCCTGACATTTTCCTTGCATTGGTGATTTGTTATATGGATATGCTTTGTACTTATGCTGTAAAGAACAAATTATGCATGCAAATTCTACTTGGATTTGCAGTTATTGATTTGTTTTATTCACAATAATTTTGTTCTGAAACTAAATGGGGTCTCTGTTTGATTTATAGCTTTCAATTTCATGTAGTAATTTCCTTTTTCAGCGTGAATGATGCATGGTTGTAAATATATAATTCTGAAGTCATAGTGGTCCTGATCTGCATTTACATTGGAACTGTTTATCGATCTGACTCATGTGGATAACCTTTGAACTTTAGTGAATTAAATTGCTGAAACACCCCTATTGTTTTCAGCCTGATGGCCAGATGCCAAGTGACAAGACTGTTGGTGGTGGAGATGATGCTTTCAACACCTTCTTCAGCGAAACCAGTGCTGGGAAGCACGTGCCTCGAGCTATTTTTGTTGATCTTGAACCCACTGTTATTGATGAAGTGAGAACTGGAGCATACCGCCAGCTTTTCCATCCTGAGCAGCTCATCAGTGGCAAAGAAGATGCTGCCAACAACTTTGCTCGTGGTCACTACACGAGTAATTACCGACATTCGTCCTTCCTCTAATCTTTTGAATATTCAATAGCTTATGTGCTTAAATTTTTAATATTGGCCGAATGTTGATATCTTGTTTTTATGCATCAGTTGGGAAGGAGATTGTTGATCTCTGTTTGGATCGTATCCGAAAACTTGCTGACAACTGCACTGGGCTGCAAGGGTTCCTAGTGTTCAATGCTGTGGGAGGTGGTACTGGTTCTGGTCTTGGTTCACTTCTGTTGGAGCGACTTTCTGTTGATTATGGCAAAAAGTCAAAGCTCGGTTTCACAATCTATCCCTCACCTCAGGTTTCTACATCTGTCGTGGAGCCCTACAACAGTGTCCTATCAACCCATTCCCTCCTTGAGCATACAGATGTCTCCGTGCTGCTTGATAATGAGGCCATCTATGACATTTGCAGGCGATCTCTTGACATTGAACGCCCCACTTACACCAATCTGAACCGTCTCGTCTCTCAGGTAATGATTGGTGCCTCTTGTTTACCATTGATTTTTTATTTGCATGATTATGGCTATGTTAATCAGTAATGGCCCAATCGGCATCTGTCTGACATTGATGTTGCAGGTGATCTCATCCCTCACAACTTCTTTGAGGTTTGACGGAGCTCTGAATGTGGATATCACTGAGTTCCAGACCAACCTGGTTCCTTACCCTAGGATTCATTTTATGCTCTCCTCATATGCACCGGTCATTTCAGCCGAGAAGGCATACCATGAGCAACTATCTGTTTCTGAGATCACAAACAGTGCCTTTGAGCCCTCTTCCATGATGGCCAAGTGTGATCCTCGCCATGGTAAGTACATGGCTTGCTGCCTCATGTACCGTGGTGATGTTGTTCCCAAAGATGTGAATGCAGCTGTGGCTACCATCAAGACGAAGCGTACAATTCAGTTTGTTGACTGGTGCCCTACTGGATTTAAGTGTGGTATCAACTACCAGCCACCTACTGTTGTTCCAGGAGGTGACCTTGCCAAGGTGCAGCGGGCCGTCTGCATGATCTCCAACTCCACCAGTGTTGTAGAAGTGTTCTCCCGCATTGACCACAAGTTTGATCTCATGTATGCTAAGCGTGCATTTGTGCATTGGTATGTTGGTGAGGGAATGGAGGAAGGGGAATTTTCAGAGGCTCGTGAGGACCTTGCTGCTCTTGAGAAGGATTATGAGGAGGTTGGTGCTGAGTCTGCTGAGGGAGAGGATGATGAAGGAGAAGAATATTGACGAGGGGATGCAGCTCCTTATGTATTGGTTCCTGTTGTTGTTATCATGTTGGTTTCATTAGATTTTGTTGCTACTATGAATGATTGTGCTTTATGAGGTGAAGCATGTTTAAACTTGTTTGGTGTCTTTGATACTACCTAGACCATGTTGTGGACCTGATTTCTAGGCTTTGGTATCATCGTTTACTTCCGCGTTTTTACATTTTGGGATTTTATATTCGATTGTTCAATTGTTTGTGGAATTGTTTTTACATTTTGGTATTTCGTTTATCACGGAGGCTGAGTTGGATTTATAGAATTCGAATTTGTGGGTTTAACATGTCTCATGAAATTGGGATGATTAGGATGCAAGCTGCTTGAATCTCTATTGTTATTGAACCAGTGGATTGGGATTATGGTCACATTTATCAAACTCTGTTGTTATTGAACCAGTGGATTGGGATTATGGGCACATTTATGTTTGATGGCTGGGATTGGATTTGGTTTCCCTTTCTCTCTTCTAAGTTCTAACGTTGCAAATCTACGGATAGATAAGTTTATGTCATGTTCGCACATTCAAGATACAATTCTGAAGATCTTCCACACTTTTTTCTTTTAATCTTTGGGGCACAATTTTACGGGCAAAACAGCTTATCCAACCATCACATGTCAATCACTAAAAAATAGAACAGAATATCAGACGAGTAATATTGCACTCCATTATACATAATTCACAAGAAAACCACTTCATCTTGCAGAATTGGGTAAGCTTGTGTGTTTTCGCGTTATTAAAAGAAAAGGGACCTTCCAGCTCCCCTTTGCATTGATTGCTGTAATAACAAATCTCACTATAACTCTCACTTTTTGGAATGTTTTGGATGTACACAAACAATGGATCATAAAGCATTTTAAGTTTTAAGTTTCTCACCCGCAAAAAAAAAAAACATATATATAGAAAAATTCCAAGGCAAATTCACTATTCTATTCTTCAACAATCCAACAAGTCATAGTCAAACTTTCTATTCGCACTATTACATATGTGACAATAATGAGAAAAATTGAATTCGAGTAGTGCGTACCACTTTTTAAGAAATAAAATGACAAATGAAGCCAATTAGTTTGGGTCTAACTTGTTTACAAAAACAACAGATCCTCTAGTATGCATTAAGTCCGCGCTATCTATTACACTGACACACACACATACACACACACGCACAGAAATGCTCAAGTTGTTGAGCTATTTTGAAAGTTAAATAACAAGCGGGATCACTTGTTTACGCCCCGCTTGTTAAAAAAAAAAGAGCAAAATCCGCAACTTCTATGAGTTATGACGTCCGTTCATGAGCGTTTATATCGATGCGGGTTGTTAATAGCATGATCCCCATACCGCAATCTACTTCGCACCGTGTGGATCCCAACAAAATAAGTAGCCTTTATTTCCAGCTTAATTTATTGTCCTTACAATTTAGAGCTCCAGCAAATACACACTCTAATTGCGACCAAACTTCTGCACAAGACAGTTCTCTATTTCCATTCTCTTCTTCATCAGCCAGCCATACTTGGAAACTAGCTTTTCTTCCCCCCCAGGCATCACAAGCTTGCAGTTGAGAGAGGTCTTCTCTAGCTTGTTCTTGTACATGCATGAGATTGGTACAAAATTGCCCTTTTTACTACACAGCCAACCATGAGCAGCTCTCAAAGCAGCTCCTAAGGAAGCCGAATCTGTACAAAAAAAACACACAAGCTTGTTCATCAGACTTTGAAAGAAAGCACGGATCAACAAGATCACTATATATCAGAAGATGTTGTTCAACTGGAACACCCTGAGGAAGCCATTGGTGTGCAACCATCTTCATTTTGAATGTGACGTGGTTTAAAAGGATGACAAGAAGGGAACAAGCATGAATCGATTCCAAATTTTCTTAATGACAGAGAGTATACTTACCAGGTCTCTCGACTGTATAGATGTCACAGCCAAAAATTGATGCTATTGAATGCAAAATACTCTCATTTGCTGATGCACCGCCTGTCGCGATTATTCGTTTTGGAGGTGAAGGCATTCCAAATCTCTCTGCATGGCCTCTCATAGAGAGGAACTGACCCTCAATTACTGCCCGAACCTGGAAAGGAAGTAGTATTTTTTCTATTCAATAAAAGAGTTATAGTACACGCAGTTCGAAGTTTCAAAAAACTTCGAGTAGTAAACTGACCTCAGAAGGTGGATCAAATTCCTCTACTTCTTCTTGAAGGGTTTCTAGAGTGTCATCCGTGAAATTTTGGAGAATATAACGATGCACACCAACTGAATATATAAAAAATAATCGTATCAGTTATCAGTTATTTGAAAATTGTCATTATCCTATCCATCTCACCTCCATTTTCAAATCAAATGAATGAAAAGTCTCATGGAAGGGAAACAATTATTGTTTTACAGTATTTCTTTTAGCATGAAAATATCTAGAATATGCTCAAAGGGTCCTCTTGACAATCTATGAAAGCCATCCAGAGAATAGAAAGGTAAGTTACAAGAAGACAAAAAAACCTAGCTACTCACTTGGGAGGGGAGGAAGAATTTCATGCTCCTTGTAGAAGAAACCAATTTTGCCACCTATCGCAGAAAATAAAATGAGAAAACAGATAACAAGAAACACCTAGATCTAGCCAAGTAATTTATCGAATACATGCATACATACATACCATTAAGTGGCTGTGTCTGGTGCAAAAACTTGTTGAACACATCCCATGATTTCTCCGCACAGCGATTACGCACATCTAATGTAATCATTGAAGTCAGGGAGTTTCTAGAGGCTTTGCAAAAGAAGCATAGGAAGAAAATAGTACAATACCTTCACGAGTCAGGGATGCATTCTTGTATACCAGCATAACCATGTAATTCTCTGGGTCCACAGGATTAGTAAAAACATGTCCTTCCAACCTAGGTTGAGGATCTGCAGTGATACCAATGACCTGGTTGACAAGTATGGGAAGATCAAAAAGCAATGAAGATAATGAAAACAATTATCTAGTACGGAAATGAATTATTCAAAAATGGTTGACCCTTGTAACATGCCATCATAAGTGAGATCAACAAGATGCCATCAGAAGTGTTACTGATGGAGATAAACATGCTGTCATGAATGACAATACAATCTTTAGGGGGGCAAAGGGATACTATTAGCAGTGCTTCATATGCATATCTCATGTAAAGAATCAATCAGTTTCGTAGGCAACTTGTCTACTATGCCACGATAAGAGAAAATGAACTCAGATGCCCGTAACATGAAGGACATGATATTAAAATTCTCCATTCAGACTTACAGTGTCACTGGTTCCAAGACTAATTGCCAGATCCCCTGGTGTGCTCAAGGTTAAACCTGCAAGTTCAAAATGTTTTTAGTATTAGGCAGTAAGAATACACAAAGTCAAATGTCAATTATTGGACTCAAAATGTAGAGATTTGACCTGCTAAAGTGCAAGGGTTGTCTCCAGACCACTGAACAACTAAACAATTCTTGCTAAAACGATACCTGCAAGGAGATTGTGCTCTGAGCTTTTAATAATAATGTACCAGATTGTAATCGTTCACAAGTATGCATGATCATAACAAGTGCCTACTAATAAAACCGTAGACAGCATCAGAGTACAGAGATTGTTAGACACAAGAATATTGTTTTCTTTGATCAGTGGAATAAAAAAAGGCATTGTTCTCAGAATTGCCTGTTTTGTTCATAACTTCATATCTTATTTACTTGCTTAAGCCTGCAATCACAACCATGGTCCACAGCAATAATATAAGTACTTTTCTTCATCATAGAGACAATAATGCAACCAACAATAAAATTATTTATGCTCTCTAATGGATTACACAATTTCTATGATCATCGAAAGTCTTACTTACAAATAAGGCAATCATATGTTAGGATGGTTAAGCCAATTACAGAATAGATAATGCTGACCTCTCCACAAAGTAGGATGAAATATGACCAGCAACAGCATGCGAAAGGGCTAGCTTTCCTAGCTTTACGTCTAAACCTGGAGCCGTGGCCTATATATTACAGTTTGATAAAAACATAAGCCAATGTGAAGCATATAACATAAATCTGTTACATCGATACATGTAACATAACTGACAGTAGCAAAGTACTAAAAAATGCAGCAAGCAAACCTCCAAAGCTACTTTGGACCAGGCTCTTTTCTTGATATCCATCAAGTTCATGCCACTGCCATCAGCTTCATCAATGCAAGCATAAGCTCCAATAAGAAGAGATGCCATGAAGGAGCTAACAAGGGAAATTCTCTCAATATTGTGATAAACTTCAGGTAGTGTCTCAAAGATCTTTCTAATTTGAGGACCTGTGAATCTTTCATAAGCGCGGGATCCGGTGATCTTAGATAACTCCAATGCACCTCCCATAGCCTTTTCAATCTCTCTACACTGAGCAGTGGTGCTGCTGTCCATCCATATTGGTGATTCCTTGATCAAAAAGGCACTCCCAAGCTGATCAACTAGCGTCTTGCTAGAATCCAATGATGATAAGAGGGCAGCACTTCCAGGATTCCAATAAACACTACCATGTTGCTGTCCACTCCCAGAAATCGCAGCAACCTTGCCAAAATCCAAATCAGATTTCGATAACTTTTGAAGGATGAGATCAAAAGCCTCCACCCACATCAGTGTGGGCGAAACAATTCTGCCATTAACAGTGGTGTCTCTGTAGACTCCATCTTTGGTCTTGTAATGGGGCAACTCGGAATCAAAGTGAACCAGCTCTGTTGCCACAATGTTGAGATTGGAGTCCAACACAGTTGCCTTCAATGACCTTCAAAATTGGCAACTCGAATCATGAATACTTGAATCACATCTACAAAACATAATCTACACAAGCCAGTTTTCTGGAAAAATCACTAATTTCAATTGGAATCCACGATTATAGACAACCCAAAACCCCAAATAATCAGAAAAGACTAATAAGTGGGGGGAAAAAAAGAAGATCAAAGGGAATTCCAAGGAAACAGATACTCACTGAGTAGAACTGTCGAATCCTAGGAAAAGAGAGTCTTGAGGAAGAGAAAAGTCCTCCATTAGCATCGCTTCAATTCAGTTCCGAAGAGAAAGCAGAGCTTATAGTTAGTGCTTTGCGAAGAGCTCACTGCGCTCAAACTTGCTGGATCAAAACCGAGAAGGAAATATGACTCATATATAACAATAAATCTTAAACTTCACCTACAATTTCTCCCTAGTTTAAGATTTTGGATAAGGTCGGGTTCAAATATTGTGGAGAATTCCGTTCCGGGAGAGTTTTGATTTCTTTCTGAAACTTTTCGAATTTCCAACTTCCTCCTGAAATACGAGAATTGAGGAATTTCGTTTGGCAGGTAGAGTACGATCATCATTGACAACACCACCAAGCGTGACTTTAGTAAATTGTAAATTGTTGTTGGGCCAATAAATAAATATGTTATCTTTTGTTTATGTGGCTATATTAGAAAAAATATTTTTTATTGATATGATTATATTGAAAACGTATTTTGTTGATGTGGTTGTATTGGAATTACGTGTTTTGGTGTAGTTTTGTTGGGGACAACATGGAGCATGGAGGTATGGAATGTTGTTGGTCTTCATGTTGGGTGGGAATGAATAATGTATAGAAATTTGTGTTTTATTAATGTAGCTGTATTGAAAGATGTGTTTTGCTGATATGGTTGTATTAGAAAACGTGATTGACTTGACTTTTTGTGTAATAGAGGTGAGACCAGATCAACATTTTTGTTGGCTAGTAAATAGGGCACCATTGTAGTTGCGTGGAATTTTTGTTGGCACAACAAAAAATATCCATTGCATTTGTTCTAAGCAATGGAATCTTTAATGTAAATTTGGGGTGACTGGAATGTAAATATAATTAGGGATTTTTATCCATAAAGACAAAAACTAAAAGTTGTATTCAAACAAGGACAACCTAAAAAAAACTTTAGAAAAAATGACTAAACCTATCAACTTGTAAAAATACCTTTTTCTCTTCCTTCTTCCTTCTTTCTTCTTCTTCCTCCTCCTTCCTAGCTCCATCATATCAGAAGTTGGTCGTCCGTCCATCATTTTCAACAAGCCAACTATCGAAATGAAGCTCTAGGTCAGTCTGATAAAAGCTCAGCCATCACCCACAGTCGATTGTCACTTGAGTTGTCGGAAAAGCTTTGTGAAATCTTAGCCACCGTTTGAAAAAGAGCTAGATCTGGCTAATATGGCCAACGCCGGCGACTATCAATGCCCCTAATCAACTCCACGGATCAAGACGCATCATCTATGAGGTTTTATTGCTTTTTCAAACTCTTTTTTTTTCTTCTGAAATAAGATCTGAATCTGCAGATATAATATTTGTTTTGGATCTGTTATGATATGTTATCTATTTCGAAACTTCAAACAGAAAACATTTCATTAAAGACAGATAACATTTTAACAAGACAGATAACGTTTAGCAAGACAGATAACATTATGACAGATATCAAATTAATCGAAACAAATAAAATATCACCTGCAATATGTAAATCCCAAAAAACAACGAAAATCACCACAGAAAATGTCGAAAATAATGATGTGATGACAAATCAAAGGAAAACAACAAGATCTATTGGTTCCGTGGTGAGTATGAGTAGATCTAGTTCGAACACAACAAAAATCGGGATGAAAAATTACTAAAAAATGGCATAGAACTCTCAAATAAGCCATGAGGGGTGGAGACGAAGCTTCCGGCGGCGAAGACGAAGCTTCTGGCAGAGGTCAGAGATGAATCATGTACAGGAGGCATGTGCCATGTTTGAGGATGAAGATGAGGGTATTTTAGACAATAAAACCATATATTTGAACTTTTTCTCTTTTTTGGAATATTAGTTCAAACTATATGGATTTTATGGAATAAGACTTTTAAGAGTGTCATTCTTGGAACAAAACTCTTCAATAAGGGATTAATCTTTAATTTTCCCATATAATTATAGACTAAAATGTAACATAATGAACAAATACAAGTAAAGTAAAATGTTGAATTACTCAGTAGTAGCATAGAGAGCGTTTTGTAATCAAATTAAAAACGATTTTATAAAAACAATTGATTTCGGAAGAGTTTTCACATACCTAACTGACCCGAATTTGGGCTATTGAGTTGTACCAAAAAAAAGGCATGCATATTGAGTTGTTATCCATTTTTTATTAAAAAAAAAAAGAAGAGGAAAAAAAGAGAATGTATTTAGAGGATGAAGATTGGACCCGAAGTTTATTTACTGCACAAACTGGATTGTTAAAGGTACAGACACTATTCTTTGGCATGTTTTCTCGATCAGACTATCCAACACTGAGGTATAAATGATACTGCAAGTGGTAACCTGAATAAGTAACCTAGGGAATTAATTACACCTCTATTTTCCGAAAGACTAAAAGGGCAAGTCTAAGGCCTATCTACCTTCACATTTGTTGGCCTGAACTAAAACTCGTACCAACCACCTGGTTCACCAAACAGTGTGGGGAAAAACTTCTTGTTGTGGGATCAGCTTCATGCCTTCAAGCCTGTGATATACAATGGCCAACAACAGTTTATGGACATGGCTGCAACTGATCCCGATGGATGCGGAATCCATCCCCAAGAAAAGCACACCATTCTTAGTCCAGCATGCTTTGGGGAGCACGGGGCGAGAATGCCCTCTAGAGGCAGGCTAGAGAATCTGGAATGTGAGATTGCAAGTTCCACTAATATCATCGAAACAGCTCTGGGAAAGACCACATTATGAACTTTGCAAAAACATCAGACTCCAAAAACTCAATATGAGCAGCCCTTCCTATAAATGTGTTCAAGTTCTTGCCATAGGAGGACGTATCAAAGTTGACATCACAACGCATGAACACTCGACGATCAGAGGAAGGAGCACGTATCTGATCCAAGCAGTCATTCAACATCTCCAGAAGTACTCTACCCTTTTTCGAGATGTCCACAGAAGCAGCTGGGCATAGTTCTATTCTGGCAGAATGGTATGGGACATAGCCATCCTAAGAGAAATTTAGGCGACAATCAGCATATCACTTGAAAGAAAATGCCAAGTAATTTTCTATTTTATCTTCCAAACTGATGAGGAAAAAAAAAGGGAAACTCCCGTGAACAACGCTTTCGCAATGGGCGGGGTCGGGGACATACAGGATGTACGCAGACCGTACCCCCACATAGTATATGGAGAGACTGTTTTCACAAATTGAACTTGTGACCCCTCGGTTGCACCTCTACAACTCTACCATTGGGCCACATGTTCGCCCGTATATCTTCCCAACTGATTCTCATCGATATTTTTCTAAATAAAGAAAATTCAGAGTATATAGGAGCAAGCAATAAATATTCTTCTCGAGTTGAAAAAAAGGTATCAAGTGCAATTTGAACGTATGAGATTGTCCACGGTCAAAGAGTGCGTGCAAATAGAACAGAAATGCAACCTATAATGAATTATGTATTTATGTTAAACATCATGTAAGAATTTCAAGAAAACTTATCCCAAGTGTAGCTGTGAAAGAAAAGGTAATACCTGGGGTGAAGATAGAAGGATAATATGCTTGAAGTTCTCCAGTGTTTTTTGCTGAAAGCAGAAAAGCTATCATTTTAGAATTCAGCCCAAGAGTAAAAGCACCCCACTCCCTCCCCACCCAAACAATTTATCTCTCCTCCCTCCCTCTCTCTGCTTTTATTTACCAAGGGACCCGCCAGGAGGACATAAACTGAGGTCATGTCCATACGACAAATAATAGAAGTGAAATGTCGGGTTGCACCACCCAAATTCTCCATCCGTTGCCTCTATCACCCACAACCACAACAGCAGAAAAATAACAGAATCGTCCTAAGAATATCTATAAAACAAATGAAGTAAATACGCAAACAGCCACAGATACATGGATGAAATTTCAGTACCTTGCATAGTTTGTAGAAGAAAGTATTATAGAGATCCGGATCATCCGTGAAGGTCAGTTGATGAATGCACTGAGTGTTCTTAAGCTTCTTCAAAAGCCACAATCCGGAGTTAAATAAAGAGTTTGTGCTGAAAAGATACCCCAAATGTGGACCGGATATAGATATATATGTATACAAATATCTTAGGTATGGTTTCATAGTGCTCTCTGCAGAAAAAGAAGAATGAATCTAGCATCAAATTCTAATGAATATCAAATTACAAACTAATGAAAAAAAAAAAAAAAAGCAGCCATCCAAAACTGTGATTATGTACCTGCTAATGCTGTTCTGATGATGACGTTTCCGATCGAATGTCCAACAAAGCTAAGCTTAATATCTCTTACAACACCAGATCTTGCAACTTTATCCAGTTTCTTTCTAATGAAAGCAACAACTTCCTCAGCTAGCCTTAGTCCCATTTCTCGAAAGTCTCCAGATGTTTTATCTTCATTTGCCTCAGACATTAGAAAATCTATCTTTGAATCTATCAAAAGCCACTGATTGCGAACTAGCCGTAAATCCAAATGATGTCCCTATTGTATTTAGTCATGAAAAAAACTGTCAGAGATGATGCTTCAGAGTATAATACAGTAAATGAAATCAGAGAAGATGCTGCTACAGACAAGCTGAGTCAGTGCAGACAGTACACTTGGAAGTATAAATGTGAATCTACTAAACCTAGATATATTTCAAAATAACATAATTGAACTTGCATCCTGTAAATCCGATAAAACAAACACATGTTTTGTAAATTACATTGTTGACCTCCCAAAGTGGATCACAGTTTTTTGTAATAGGACCAAAAAACTATTTACATGAGATCCAAGACCAAGTGGTCATCTTGTGCAATCCCGCTATGCTTCGTGCGAGGACCAAGAGTCGCAAATGCATTGATGAGAAAAAACTATGGCAAGGTACTCAAAAAGAACATAGGAAGATCTAAACGTGTTAAGACTGTTTTGGTTCCTTACACAGCAAAAGTTCAAAGTTCAAAAAATGCCATACCAATCGTGGTATTATTTTGGAAACCTCAGCATGAGGCTACCAATTGGAAATAATAATCAAAGGCATGGATATGGGGAGGACAGAAGAATCTAGAAGTAAAAGAGATGTAATAGAAGAGAAAGTACATGCCTGAAATCCATGCACAAAGACAACAATCTTTAACTCACGACCTTTTGGTTGTGGGCTAGAGCTGGATGGTATGTTTCTAGTATCAGAGCTAGGTCCAGAATTTAAGAGAGGCGAATCTATGAGGTCCAAATTTCTCAAGTATGAATTTTCACTAAAGGTACGTCTGGGTGCATTCATTACACGCTCAACAATTACAATTGGTATTCTCAGAGGATCTCCAAATATCTGCAAGTCCTGAATTGACCGATTGTTCATCTGAAAAGAACGAAACCTGCTCATAAGCCTCAAAAGTATATGGAGGATAACAAAAGGTATTCGATAAACAATTGAGAAACAAAGTACCCTCATTTGTGCAATACTTCGTCGATGAAGCTCAGCAAGAGTAGCAGCAGCTTGTGCAGTCTTTAAAAAGAATAATAAACCAATCCAGATTTTAAGAACACAGATAATTAACAATTGCCAATAGTTACAGAAACTGCAAAGACGGACAAAATTCTCTAAGAAGTAAATGAAGTAATCAGAAGATAAAATATTTACATCATCTGGTAACTTCCACAAAGTTGAAACTCTTTTAACACCATGGTGCGAAGACTCTTCTGCTCCACTACTTATATAATGATGAGGCATCTCAACCTTAGAGTAGACCATCCATATCGACCATTCAGTTCTTCGGTCCTTCGCCCAAGTATCACGCAAGAACTGTAGTAACCTAGTTTTGTTTGCCCTGGAATATAAAAAGCATATACATATGTCAGTCCGAAAACAAATGCATCTAGAAGCAACTGTAGTCACAGGCTCAACTTAAGGTTCAAAAGTAGTAGCTTAGTAGCTGAGATAGATATACCATATTCTAACAAAACTATTTTAATCTAAGACATAAGACCACATTTAAAAGAACATGCATTGGATAAGAGATAACAAGGAGGAAACATGTTAAAACACAATCCCAAGCATTTTCAAATCCAAATGGCACACAATAAGACAAGACAGCATAGTCTTCCAAGTAACTTCTCATGCATTATAGGCCCCTAAACCTTAAATGAATACAGAGGGAGTAATTTGTTAGTTATTATGCAGGCGCACATGTAACCCAATGGTAGAGTTGCGGGGGTGCAGCCTAGAGGTCACAAGTTCAATTTCAAGAAACAACCTCTCCACATATTATGTGGGGAAGGTCTGCATATATCTTTTTTTGTCTCAGCCCGCCTACTGAGGGAGCCTTGTGTACGGGTGTTGTTTACCTATTATGCTAGCATGTGTTGTCCTAAACTAGAGGCAACTCATAATAAGTCATAAAGTACATGAAGCATGATTCTGCAAGTGACAAAGAAAGGTGCCTACAACTAAGTTTTGTTATAGTATATGCTTTTATTTTCCTGCAATTTTTTTAATAGCAATTTCCTGCAATTGATAATAATATGGAGGAACATATGTTGGTTGCAATTACACAGCTTGATCAATATATTACTATAATTCCCAACGAAATGAAGGTGAGATATAGAAACAATACTTGATAACACATAATTATAAAGGGGATAGCAGAATTTAAATCTAGAAAAGCAGGGGTGTCCAAACGCAGGACTAACAGAAATAAGTCAAATCAAACCTGTGGAACTGCAGAAAAATGCTCCATAAATATGACACTTGATCTCCCAAGGTATTAAAAATGTTTAATAGGTCATCCAGTAATAAGGTCCGGAGCAATTTATCACTTTGAAAATCTAGAATACCGTTTGTCTTCTGCTCATAAACAGGGAAAAAAAAGGAGTAAATAAAAAAACAATGGAGCCATATAAACGACGAAGTACAATCAATAATACTCTGCTACAATAAAATAAAGCAAGGACCTCAAGACCATTTCGTGGCTTGCCTTGTCCTGAAACTCCACCATCTGCAGTAGCCGGATCCATTTGCAAGATAGAACTAAACAACTTTATATCATCCATTTTGGATGTAAAATCAGTCAAATCAATAGTTTGGTCAACCGCTTTGCTGAGTTTCTGTAGCTCTTCAAGTAATGTGTCACGGGCAACTAAAAATGACTTCACAAGTAGTACATGTTTCATATCCACAGCAGTCACTTGACTCGTCACCTAGTCAATGGAAAATTCACCTTTCAGCACTTCACACTAAAAGTTACCAATGAATGGAAGAAGAATCTTTGAAGTACAATAGCATTATGAGATTAAGAAACAACAAAAATCATCCACATGAACCTCAAGCACATAAATCGCATAGGCAATGACAGCATATTCCGTAATCAGTAAGTCTATGGCTCAGTATACACAAAACTTTTCAACCAATCGCTTTTTAAAACCAGCAGCTAGAGAAGTTCTAGAGCCAATCATCTTTCAAATGCAACTTTGATGTAGATGAAAGATCATGAGATTTTGAATTATGGTTTATTTAGAAGTCTAGGTTTTTTCAGTTGGTTTTAGGTCTTATTTATCTTTTATTTAAGTTAGTATTATTGTTAGGACAATATTCTAGGGTTTTATTTGAGTTTTAAAAGCGATGGCATTATCGTAATTTCTAGGTTAGTTAGAAAAACGAGATTAAGTATTTATTAATGTTTTATTATGATATTTTAGGAAGTCTATTGCTTGGCGAACAAGTAGTATCTTTTAGGGGTCAATTAGGAGTCTATCTGATTTCTTTTTAGTATTGGTTTCCTAGTAGGAGTGGTTTAGGGTTTCTCTATTTAAGGATTGTAACCTTCTGTGCTATAGAGGACTTTTGACTTTTATTCAATCAAAATATAGAATTTTCTATTGGGTTTTAACCCTAAAGACTCCATTGAGTCGATTCTATGTCCCTTCTTCTAATCTCTTCGTTCAAATTCTATTTTGCCATTCTTTATTGTTGTCAACAATTTTCGCCGCATCAAACTTACTCCCTCTGTCCCATTTTGCTTGTCCTTCTTTCTATTTTGGGCTCTCCCAAAAGTGGCACTTTATTTCATTAATTAACAATTTTGTTGTTATATTCCAATATTATCCTTCTTACTTTAATTATCTTAGTTTCAAGAAAAAAAAAGTAACACCATAAATAAGGACGAATTTGGAATAACAACGTTATTTTGTGTAGTTGAATTGCATTAAATGATGTCTCCTTAAGAAGTTGGATTTTCAAAGGATGACAAACAAATTGGGACAGAGGGAGTATTAGAAAAAATACAAGTGTTAAAGGTTGACATGTCACAAGTACACCGAAGATATATTGACACTGCCATTTAAAATTTTTATGTCCAGTTTCTAGTTTCAAAATCAGAATGATATCTTTTTTTCGGAACTTAAGACCACTTGTCTCTTGCCAATTGTAACATGAACAAGAAAACTATTCCAATGGCACGTAACAAAATTTCTGAGATGGAACGACTAAATAACTTCTAAGAAAGGAGCCAGAGAATATATTTAAAGCAATATTTTTCAACGGAATACAATTGTCCTTTGAAGCTTTCCATAAGTGTCATTGATATGTCAAAATTACAAGAGTCACATAGCAACATTCTTACCGATACTGAACTTCAGAAGGATGTTAATGAATTCAAAGAAGATATAAGAATACCAATTTCAGCAAGCCAGCGACCATCGTGATGCACACATCACGAGCAAGCACACATACAATAATTACATGCATGATAGAAAATTCCACACGCACACAAACAAAATAAAATAAATAAAAAGCAATAGTTTACAAGTCCCTCATAATTTTACAGTTACCAAGCCTATGGTAATCAAAGAAGACTATACAAGTAAATCTAGTAAGTTATAGAAAACAAGAAACAAAGTCATGTTCGAAAAAATATAAAAAAAATTCAAATTAAGAGTATACCTGACACAAACCATCAATTCTTCCACCAGAAACATCATTAGCATCATGAGAATCACTGGAATAATTCAGCTGATGTTAATTCACAGTGCAGAATAATTCATTTAAATAGAATAGTTTCTTTCTTTTTTTACAAACGGCCTAAACAAAGCAAGGGAATCATGCAAGAAAAAATTCCTAAAACCAGAAATGTGACAAACCTGGATACCTTCAATGAAGAGGCGTAGGGACCAGCTTTCAATTGACTGACATGTACACTTGCATCAACAAGCACAGAGTGGAAAGCATCAAAGTATACAGGGCAATACGAATGCAATCCCAGTAGAGCTTTGGGAGGAATTCGAAATTCATGGATTGCAGCAGAACAAGCATCCAGAGAAGCCTGCAAGTCAGACCTGCAAATCCGACATATCAAATGTCAAGGGAAAGTGATTTCACCATGATATTAGCCAGAAAATTTTTGGGCAGGGACACTGGGGGATTTAACCAAGACATTAGGACATCACCAAATAAGAATTTCTTTCAACTTACCTATTCTCCATTAAAGGAGCATACATTAGCTCAAACTTCAAAATAACAGCAGATGCGGATGGGCCCTATAATTTTAAGACTTATCAGTTAAAGATGTGAAATATCAAGAGTACCAAATCTTAAATGCCTAAAGCACAATCTGTCATGCTAGAACATACATAACCACTGAATATATTTTTTTGTGGTCCTTGGGTTTAACTACAGTTAGACAGAAGTTGTTTCTGAAAATCATGAAACACTAATTGCTTTTCCCCCAAAAACAGTTGGGAGCTCGCAAGTTTTTTCTGCTTTGTAAATCAGAAAAAAAAAATGCATTGAAAAGGCACCCAGGGGTTGCCAGACAAATACAATCCTAGGAACTTCTCTACATAAGACCCAATTACTTTACATAGCATTCAAATGTCCACTGAACCAAGAAGAAAGGGCAAGAAGCCAGCAACCAGTCACAACCTCTAGAGGGGTTTCAACTCCTTCAAAAGCTGCTTTGTTTCTTGCCTTCCAAAGAGTCCAAAAGATGACAAGGGGAATGAGTAAAGTAGTCTTTTTTATTTCCATTGCCTTCTGTATTGTAGAGGAACCTTGATCTTCGTTTGAGTGATGATATAAATCAAACTTTATAATATCGCTATTTGGTTGCTCAAATTAGCAACTTTTGCAGAGGAAACTCTCAGTTATTTGGGCTTCTCATTCAATGCACATCAAAGTCCAAAGATTGAATATGAATAAGGATCAAACACTTCAGACATCTTCCTTAGGGATTAGTAGATTACCCATAGTTAAACTAACTCCACCTAATGAAAAAGTTAAACTAATCCCACTTTTGCAAAGCTTTATGTCTTTTTTTTCCTCTCAATTGTGCGATAGTTCTTAGTGGAGAATCCTCCTCCACCTAGTTCTTGCCTTTTCCCTCTCGTCCTTTTTTTTTTTTCCAAAGACAGAAGAAAGCTGCTAACACTGTGAAGAGACAGAGAGAGAGATCATTACCTCATGTCCAAGAGATAAATTGAATGAGATCATCATAGATAATCGAATATCCTGCCTTGCATATTTTATCCGAAAAGGTTGTGTTGAGAAACTATTTTCAGTATCATCAATCTTCCACACTCCATGTATGTCATCAGAACCCAAATCGGGTGCTACAGCTCAAAAAATTTACCAATTATTTCCTTCTCTCTAAAAGCATCAAACTTAACAAACTTGGTGAGAATTCATCCAAAGGAAAAAAAAAACAGAGAGAAAATGAAAATTTGCATCATTTCATCATCATCATTCGAGCAATTACCCCCAAAGTTTGGGGCCGTCTACATGGGTCAGAGAAAATCAACGAAATTCACTAGGTGTATTCGTTTCCACCATTTATTTCTATCTGAAATCATACTTTTATCAACTCTTGTTGAATCCGTATAAATTTCTAACCACTTCAAGTCATCTTTTTGAGGTTTTCCTCTCTTCACTTCCTACTCTCTCCTATATAAATTTGCTCAATTCTCCTCAACACAACACCGCTATCTCTACGTCATAAATGTCCATACCATCTTAAACGGTTTTCTCGCAACGTCTATTCAATTGATGTTACTCCTATTTTAGATCTAATAATCTCATTTCTTATCCTATCTTTCATCAAGTGGACACATTCAACGAAAAATTTTGCATTCCTGCTACATGCATTTTGGATATGCTATCTCTTAATAGCTCAACACTCAAAACTAAACATCATCACAGGTTGTATAGTTGAAAAAAGAATTTTTCCTTCAACCTTAAAGGAATTCTATTGTCACATAAAACCCCGGATACACTCCTCCACTTCAAACACTGGTTTTTAATCCTATTAGCTACATGCCTACATCTTCACTAATGTCTCCGTCATCTTGGAAAATCGAGCCAAGATACTTAAAAACCTTACTTTTTTTACTTCTCTCCCATCTAATTCAATCGTTTGTTCGTTCCCTTGTTTTCTCTTACTAAACTTACATTTCATATATTTTGTTTTTGTCTTACTTAATTCAAATCCTTTAGACTCTAAGGCAAGCATCATTTGAAAAGGCAAAATTCATCTATGCCAGAACAAGGGGGGAAATGTTCTCAAAAAATAGCAACATATATCTTGGACCACTTCTAAAGGATCAGACGAACCACTTCATCATCTATTACTGCACTATTCTAGTTAAAGAAAGAAAAAGGTAAATAGTTAAGATAAAAGGCATGAGTTCAGTTGAAAAAGAAAACGATAAAGGAAGAGCATGCCCCCTAGATCTTACGATGGGGCGGCACTTAATAGCCACAAACTTCTCAGAAAATTTCCTTTGCAATACTTGAACCAAAAGGAGTGAATTAAAAGCTTCCATTCAAAAAAAATCCATTCAATAAAAACCAACAAAAAGCTGGGCAGAGAAAGGCAACCAGATAATAACACAACTTCAACGAAATTACTTTCTTTTGAGTACAAACTTACCTTCATATTGAACAACTCTTGCTGGTGTCCCCAAAGAAGCATACTCACTGTCCTCCCATCTCACAGTAATCTTCAGTTGGTACCATCTGAGCATATCAAAACCACAATAAAGAACAAAGATGCACCATGAGCACTAACATGATGCACTGAACAATAAAAAGTTTAAGCGATCAACTGAAATTTGCATACCCTTGTTGAAAAAGGTCGAGGTTGTGAAACCTATGGATGTAAATGGCAATCTCCCGCATGGTGTCCAACATTGCCATTGGCTTGACCCTAGCCGGGCCCAGCTTTTCATCACACCTCTTTGATGTCCCACTTTTATAGTTCAGGCCAATGAACCATCCAAGACGACGAAACATATGTAGCTCAAACTCACAAACACTTGCATCCCTTCTATTTTAATTCGGAAATATATGCATCAGCTCATAGAACCTCTTAGTCCTGGAAATCTTCCAAACCTTGTCTCATTAATAGAACATGAATAACTAAACACTTCACTCTATGCTTATCCCTGTCTCCAGTTTGTCCTCTCTCAAAAATCCAATCGCCAAGTTTCTTTTTCTAGGAGTGTTGTCAATTATCAAACAAGGATTTATTGTAGCTGGAGAGGGGGAAAACGCAACATTCAAATACGAGATTGAAGCAATAAGTCAAAACCAGTTCATATACAACTGCCAGCATTCAAAAATCTATGCCACCACCATGACAGAAGAAATAGTTAGCACCCCACTAAGACAAATATTGATATCCCCCAATCATTGCAAAATTTAAACTACTTCCCAGACAAACTGCCTACATTCAAAAATAAGTATGCCACCATTACAGACATCATAATTAGCACGCCATTGACAGAAACGATGATGCCAATAACATGTCCTTGACATAATCTCCATACAATGAAAATTGCAATTTAGACAAATACAATGGGGAGAACAAATAAGAAAGGCAGAAGCATTGGAGCAACATAAATTAGGGTTATTGTAGAAGTCAATGCTAACAGAAATAGGACATATGCACGGTGAATAAACGAAAGAAAACAAAAGGTGCAGAGACGGAGACAGTAGAAGGACAAACCAATCGTTGAGTTGAATCTGGTACAAAAAAAAAATGTAAGAGGCAGCTAGGGTTTGCAGCTTTTGGAGCTGAAAGGGCTGGGGGAAGAAGAAGAAGAGAGATCTGAAACTCGTACAATCCGCAATTAGTTAGTTAGTTGGCCTTTCCAATTATTCTTTTATTTCCTCAACAATAAATAAATACCTTGCGCAAAAACAACTCCTCGTGAAAATGAAGCTGTCACTCATTTTTTCTTTTCCTCCCATTGGTTGTGCCTGCCCGTTGTTGACCTGGACTAAGTCCGAAATGTACATTGAGCCTAATTATATCGGCCCACTTAATTAAATGGGCCTTCAAAAGAGCAGCCCAATTAACTATGTCCCTGACTCTCCATTACTTGGAGAGTAGCAACCATCAATTGATATGATTTATAAGATACGTCCAATATTCCAACATTTTAGACGCCTTTTGAAGGATAAACATCGTGCTAGCCTTGGGTCCAGAGCATGAACAACACCTCAAATAAATTGGACTAAAATCTTTATCGTCTCTTTCCATCTCACCCCTATCAAATTTCTTCAAATTACAACCAATCACAAATTTTAAAATAAAATTAATTTGACATTTCCAATTTATTTGTCAACTTTTCATAGGATAAAAAATTTATTCGCATCATCAAATAATATTTAAGACTTTAAAAGCCGAAAAGGGGAGAGAAATTTGAGCCTTAGGAGATACCTAATAGTCAAAAATGAAGAAACCAAGAGGGAAAAAAAAAAGAGCAAATCAATCTTGATGAAAAGTCTTTGCACCTTTGGCCGATCTATGAACCATGGTACATAACATTGTCAAAGTGGTAGTTCAGCTATTTCGACTAGAAACAAAAATCAATTACAAAGTTTCTATTCAAACTATAAATGGGCCGGATGATCCAAGCCCACAAACTGAAAGCCCAGGGAGAATTGGGCTTAATTTTGATTGGCTTTGCCTTAGTAAGAGACAACAAAACTTGCTTTTGAGAGGGCTGAGGGTGAATTTTCAAAACCAATAAGACCAGTCTTTTAACACAAAAAGTGATCCATACTCTTCTGGCATTAATTGCCAGCCTGCACACAGCTGTTCTCCACAGCCTGTGTTGTGCAACAAATCCATTCCATACTTATTATTTAATATAATAGAAAAAAAATAATCAAAACCTATATTTTAGAGAGAGAGACAAAGATATACAGGCTTTATATTATAATTTATATACGCCTGAGCTAGAGAGAGAAACTGACAAAGTGAAGAAGATGAAGAGGTTAGAGGATAGTGTTTGGTAGTGCCAGTGAAGGCACATTGTCCTCCGCTTCTGCATCCATTCACGTATCCCTATCTACTCCAGCCTGTAGTCTCTTCTCTCGTTAGCTTAAGCAGCTGAATCACAATTTCTTCTTTCGTTGTCAAAATCACTACGCAGTGAAGGAGCCCTAGAAGGGGAGCCGTAGCCATGGATCCATGCCCCTTTGTGCGTCTAACAGTCGGGAATTTGGCATTGAAAATACCTGTGGCTTCAAAGCCTGCTAGCTCTGTTGTTCACCCGTCCTCGTCGCCTTGCTTCTGCAAGATCAAGCTTAAGCACTTCCCACCCCAGACGGCTGTTGTTCCGTGCATCTCGACGGAGAGTCAATTTCCCGACTTCCAGCACCAGGCATTGTCGGCTACATTTCACTTGAGCAAGTCTGACCTTGACAGGATCGCTGCAAAATCTATTTTCGCTGGGAAACCGTGCTTGAAAATCTCCATCTACACAGGCCGGAGAGGGAAAACTTGTGGCGTTAACTCCGGGAGGTTACTAGGGAGGCTAACCGTGCCGTTGGATCTGGCGGGAACGGAATCTAAGGCTTATGTGTTTCACAAGGGTTGGATTTCTGTAGGAAAAGACTCAAAAGGATCCTCTGCACAGTTTCACTTGCATGTGAAGGCAGAGCCTGACCCGAGATTCGTGTTTCAGTTCGACGGCGAGCCTGAGTGTAGTCCCCAAGTCTTCCAGATCCAAGGGAATATCAGGCAACCGGTTTTCACTTGCAAGTTCAGCTTTAGGAGCACCGGTGATCGGAACCAGAGATCAAGGTTAGTCACGGAAAGTATGAGTTAATTACAGTTTAATCTTTAGTTGTTAGCGTTTAATCTTTACTCCTATCATTGCTAATCAATTAGTTATTCGACACAGATCGCTACCTACAGAGTCTAGCGGCGCAAGGGGATGGCTCAGCTCATTTGGCAGTGAAAGAGAGCGACCCGGGAAGGAAAGAAAAGGCTGGTCTATAACAGTCCACGACCTCTCTGGCTCTCCAGTTGCGACAGCTTCAATGGTCACGCCATTTGTGGCCTCACCCGGCTCAGACCGGGTCAGTCGGTCCAACTCCGGGTCCTGGCTCATACTTCGACCTGGCGATGGGACCTGGAAGCCATGGGGTAGGCTTGAGGCGTGGCGCGAACGTGGTGCCTCCGACGGGCTGGGTTATCGTTTCGAGCTAATTTCGGACACTAACGGAGGCATGGGTGCGGCCGGCATTGTACTCTCGGAATCCACGCTTAGTTCAAATAAGGGCGGGAAGTTTGTCATCGACCTTGGCGCCAACTCAAACGGGCGAGCGACGCTGAGTAGCACCACGTCACCGGCGTGTAGCCCGAGAGGCAGCGGGGATTACGGGTATGGATTGTGGCCATACTGTATGTACAGCTTTGTAATGTCGGCTAGCGTGGAAGGAGAGGGAAAGTGCAGTAAACCCTCTGTGGAGGTGAGCGTGCAGCACGTGAACTGCACAGAGGATGCTGCTGCTTTCGTTGCTTTGGCTGCTGCCATTGATCTGAGCATGGATGCTTGCAGGCTTTTCTCTCAACGGCTGAGGAAGGAGCTGTGTCAGCAGAATGACCTACTGGGTTGATACGTCGTCGTCTTTGCGTCCCCTTTCAAATTTTTAAGGTTTTTTTTACAGCATTGCAGTGAATAATAGTCTTAAGTAGGGAGTAACTAACTGTGTACAGTTTGGGGGAAGATTAGACAGGCACGCTTTGTTTTAACTTGTGTTAATTGTTGTGTTTTTCTTGAGATTATTGTGTAGTCGCTGACTCAAAAATCTTTATTTTTTTAAATTAATTTGTAATTTGGAATGATTGATGAGGTGGAATGGCATGGTTTGTCAACTGTGAGTTGGCAAACTCCTTTGGATCATCTTTAGCTTGAATTTCCTTTCTTTACAGGCTGGCCAATGCAATCCCAGTTTCAATTATTTCTTTACTTGAATCAGAAACTTTGTTGGGGATGATGGGGTATGGGAAGTGCATGCAATTTGTTTATCAAATTCAATCTGCCTGAAAGAATTTCTACTGTAGGGCCCTTAATCTGCATGCACGTGCATTCTTAATTTAAGATTTATTACATGTGAATTTTCTTGCTTGAAAAGGGAATTGCGGACGGTAGATACGCCTCCATGAGCCACTCGCGTGCATTTAGCATCGTTTATACATAGTGCTATTATATTAATTATTGGGGAAGATTGGGTGACTAATGACTTGGGCAAATAGGTATGCTTCACTCTTACTATATTACACAGTACACTAAAATTCAAATTAAGACTTGGGCAAATAGGTATGCTTCACTCTTACTATATTACACAGTACACTAAAATTCAAATTAAAAGCGTATGGTGGGGTGGGGTATCTATAAAAAAAAGAGTGTATGGTGGGGTAAAGCGTAAAGGCAATATATGTTGGTTGGGTAACACATGGGTCCACCTCAACTTCTGTTGTTCTGTTTGGGGTGATCAGGAAGGCCTTGTGTATGGGGCCAACAGCAGGGCAACGGGGCTTCTCAGATTTGTATTAATGGTCCCTGAAGTATTAACGTGCCACATATGACGCTATAGTCGTTCGCCTCGTCTCGTTTGGGACCAGACAGATAACAGAGCTTGACGTTTGTGCCTCCTATTCCTATATCCAAAACTACATCGACTATGTTGTGAAACAGAATCAAGAAGTAGAAATAAATAATAATAATAATAATATCACGGTCTCTATTAATATTTAGTATGAGTTTTATGGGTGCTCGTTTCCACAATAAAAGATTTATTGATATGGGCCACCAGCGATCTACAAAACAGAGAGATCGATCGGCATGCTAATTAGTCATGTGGTTACATGTAAATACTAAATAGTAGATAATAAGCAATTAGGCTAGGATGTCTTACGTTTTTTTTGATGGAATAGCATGTCTACGTTGAAGTGGGCCAGCACAGTTTTTTGCATCAACAATTGTCCTCCACTTTCTAAGTTAAGCGTGACTTAGCTAAGAGAGTAGTAGTCGTGGTGTTGTCCGTGGAGTGTACGAGCCGTCGAATCCAATTTTGGTGTGTAGTGCATGATGCACATAATTGTTGGCCCAGAATGTGTACCGATAATGCGATGCACGTGGAGATCGTACGGGCGTTGAAAGGGAGCCTCTGTGTGGCACGCTGCATTCGAATGGCCACTAATGTGATTAGGCGAGCAACTGTTTGGGTAATGCCCCCTATAGGGTACCTAAAAGAGCAGGTAGCAGATAGAAAATGAGAGAGTGATAATAAACGTAGTTTAGTACAGTGGGGTTAATGTGGTCGACTTGATGGGGATGGGGGTGTCGAACGACGAGATAAGTCAAGAGGATGAGATTGTCGAAGTCCTACAATGGACCCCAAATTGTGGGTGCTCGTTTTCACATTCAAATATTTGACGAAATGAGCCACCGACAAGTTGAAAACAGAGAGAGGGTGTACAATATCTTGTTAACGGACCATATGCCTACTAATGAGTCATTTTCCTGCATGTAAAAAGTGAGGTCGAGGGCCCCTTAACAATTCCAATGGTGCCTTTTTTGTTGGGCTATGAATGGTTTTTTTGTGGTTTTTGTTGGGCCATGGATGAAATAGCATCTACAACAATGTCATTTTGGTGTTCTATTTTTGTTGGACCAAACATCGGGTATGAACTTTGATTGGCCTTTCTATTGGCTTGCTTCCTTGTAATTCGGGTCTCACGTTGTGCAGAACAACAAGTACAAACAAAAACAACAAACAAATAAAAAACAAGTAAAAATACATCATTGTGTGTCAACGACATCCATGGACAGACCCACACACAATTGTGTGTGAGCAATCGACCCCACAACATTTTTTTACATATATATATATATATGTATATATAATTTTGACCCCACAAAATTTTCATTTCGACCCCACTTATCATTTATGTTTCTTAATGTTTACATTCATTGGATCATGAGAAATCTAACACTAAAATATCCTATCCGAATAAAATGGGCCTTACCTAGTTACCCACAACTACTTAGATTTTCTTATCTTTAAATACAATGGCACCATTGCAAATCCAATATATAAGCAGCTGGCCTAGAACCTGAAGTGGGTCAAGACAGTTTTTTGCACCAATAATTTTTCTGTTTGTTCCACACCATTGTCAATCTATCTACTACATAGGAAAACGTAGTCTAACTACTACAGTTATCTTGCAAGTTGCGACCAATGTGACTCAGTCTTGGGTTTGGTCTGTCTTGTCCTACCAGTCTCTTAACTCTGGGAAAAAAATATAATTGAACAGAAACAAGAAAAAAAACAACATATCTAACCATATCTATGTTAGGTAGGTGTCATTTTTATAGCAGCAGTTCAGAGCCTACCATTAATGAGCGTACAAAAACTACAATGCAAACCAAGGTCAACACTTTAGACGCCTTTTAATAGTAACCATTTTGATCCTTGTTGGCTGGTTGTTTGATGGACCACTCTTTCAGTTTCAGCGCAAGTTATACATTTCTGGATCCTAGAGGCCATGGAGTCCAATCCGAATCTTGAGACGGCCATTACGACCAGTTCACAATCTTCTACCGGCTCAGTAGCTTCTCAAGCCCAAGAATTTATGATTGATATGAGATAGCTCGTGCCCATTGAGCATTCTTTCCTTTCTTTAGTTTAAAGTCTAATGGGATTATTCCAAGATTAATAGAAGCTTTAAAATCTATGAAACTTTTTAGATTTGCACTTGGCAATTTGCATGTTACAGGTGAGAAAATATATTGCAAGAGATATTTTAATAATTTATGCACAAAAATAAAATAAAATAAGGACAAAGTCCAAAAGATTGAGAAATAAAGCTAGAAACACGTGAGGTTGGCAAGAAATCAGGAAAAACATGACGTAGATAAGAGACACACAAGAAAATATAGGAGAAAAGACAATAATGAGTAAATATGCAACTCCTCTCTTCCCCTAAGATGACAGCATGTTTGTCAATTATCTAGAATTTTGTCTTTTTGAAAATTTTGTTATAATTTGCAGAAATTGAGAAATGAGAAGTATAATTTGAAGAAATTGAGAGGGATGAGAAGAAAGAGATGAAAAGTAGAAGAAGAGGTGAGAGAGGCACTTGAGCTATTGTATATGCTCTGGGCCTAAGGCCCATGTGGTTTTATTCTTCAAAACGTGTCACGACTTTATAAGTCTTAACGCTCCCCCTTATGCGAGGCCTACCATATGGATTATATGGGAATCGTTGAAATCGAGTCTATATATGTTTCGATTAATTTAAAGAACTTGAGATATGAGAAGAACATGTTATAATTTGAAATTGAGAGATGGAAGAAGGGCTCTGTCCTTTGAAAGACGTTTTGAGTGTTTGAGGTTGTCTTATCACTTACCCTCACTTGAAGGCGGTTATGCCAAACTCAACAAGTGAACTATACGATAGTCGATAGGTCATTAGGATCGAGTTTATGCTCCAATACTATGTTATAATTTGAAAGAATTGAGAGATATGATAAATAGAAGGCGAGAGAGGTTTGAGCCCAATTCACTTGAGATACCATCCACGTTTTGGGTCTAAGCTTTTGTGGCTTTATTTTTCAAAATGCATCTCGAGTGTTTGAGGTTGAACTTATACTTATAAACCGGCTTAACCGAACTGATATGCGACATTATAAGTATTAACAACTTCAAAGTTGAAGCAATGGCCAGCTGGAGTTGTAAGTATTAACAGCTCCAATAATAGCAAAGAATATAGCACTTGATATGTCTTGATAGTACTAAAAACTAATATCAAGTGTGTGTGCTAGAATGGTAACATATTTTCAAGCATTCTATAACATCAATTACCAACTACTTTTTGTAAAGTATGGAGAGGAGGATAGAGAAAAAGTGAGGGGATATTGCAACATGTCAAGCTTTATGTGGTTGTGTGGGTCTAAAATTTTTTCTCAAGTGGCTCTTGAAATATTAAGTATCAACTATCAATAATGGTTTTTGATTCATTGTGGTTAAGAGCATCTCCAATGGTGCATGTGTTTCAAGCACTCCATTTTACCTTATAATTTGTGCACCACCCAAATATCAAGAGTTTCTCAATAATGGTATAATGTTTCAAGCACTCCATCTCCCTCTATTTTTTCTATTTTGTTATCTCTCTTGTGGGTCCACTTACAAGTGTCGAGTTGTGAATGGTTATGTGGGTCCAAATAATGCTCTTAAGTAACACTTGAAATGTCAAGGGCCTTCAAAATTTATACCATGTATCAAGAGTGATTTTTCTCCCATTGCAACCATTTAGCACTTAAAATTATTGTTTCAAGTGTTTGATAATTGTAATTTCAATCATCCATTGGAGATGCTTGTAGAGCAACCACAATGATAAATTTTTGTTGGGGAAAACAAAATGGTTTGGGAGATGTGTTTTGCTGATGTGGTTGAGTATTTTATTAATGTGGTCGGGACAACAAAATGTATTGGTACAATGGTGTAAATTTGCTGACTTGACTTTTGTGTAATAGAAGTGAAACTCAATATTGATTTAAAGGTAAAATGTGAGTGTGTGTGAGATGTGGATCCCATTTTGGGCCAACATGGAGGCATGCAATGTTCCATCTCCTCATGTTGGGCCAATTAGGGCATCTCCAACAAGGAGTTGCATAATTGAGTATGTAAATGTACTGTACATACTCTACAAGACTTTTACATACCCATTTACATATTTTGACCAAAACTCATTCCAACAATAAGGTATGAAATGAGTTCTCATATCATTTATTAATATATTTTAATCTATGACCCATGAATATATCAACCTGGCCCAGGAATTTAGCACATGACCCATTTCAATTCTCTTTTAAAAATTACCATAATTCATTCATTCAAATATTTTTTAAAACTCAAGTAATTCAATCAAATAACTTAAATATTAAAACTAAGCCTAAAACTTTAATAAAAGCCCAACCCAAATAAACATTTAAACCCTAGGTGGATCCAAATAAGTTTCCAACAACCATTCTCGCCTCTTGGAGAAGATGGAGGTGTTGTAGGCGACGAGAAAGAGGTTGGAGATGATGGAAAGATTGTGAGTTTGTACTGAGATGTAAAACAGTGGGTAATAGGGTAGTGCTTTTTATGTTTAATTAACGCCAATAGTCTGACTTCCGAATGGGATTTCGTTTGACTCATAAGATCATCTGGATGAAATGAAAGAGGGGTTCCGTTTGTGTATTGAAAGTAAGATTTTTTCTCTTCCTCTGTTGCAGCAGAAGGTATTCCAGACCTTTGCCCAACGACTATAAAGTTAAAAGTAGTTTAGTTCCCTCCACAATTTGCATAATTTCTCTATTTTTGGGTGCTGGTTCGTAAATTTGGGAACTAAAATTGAGTTCGTAAATTTACATCCCCATTTGCAAACTTTATTGGAATGATTTTTTTTGGGTTTTAGCATGTAAAATGGCATTATGTGTTTTGCATACTTCTTTGCATATCTTATTGGAGATGCCCTTAGAAAGAGGTCAAGAAATAGACTTTATTGAAGTACAAAAGTTTTTAATGGGCCAAGAAAAGATAACTTTTTACTTTCCATGCCCAAATAAATGTACACTTGGGTTTGCACTTATCAAACTCTTAAAACAAGTGTTTCAAGTGCTTGATAAATGTAATATCAATCGTCTATTGGAGACGCTTATGCTGATTCGCCTGGTCAATCAAATACACCAGAAAAACATTTGAATATTCATAATTGTTGACAAACAAGTGAACAACAATGAAATGGTCGTTGTCCCTTGCCGCGGTAGGGGACCAAGCAACCCATTTTAGATCCACATCTATAGCTCTATGGCAGTTGGAATTTAGGGTTTTTTGTTGCTCATGCTTTCAAGTTTTGGGCTTGAATCATATATGGGAAAACACAATCCAAATTATCCATGACGGCTTCCACTTCAATTCGTACACTAGTGGCAGACGAACTACACGAGGAAGATCGGCGACCACTACCGATGGATGTCGCGAAACACGACTTTGATGTGCCTAGGCTATGAGAGATGATTCATCTACAAGACTCAAAGTGGAGAAGGATGAAACATTTAGGATCTGTTTGGTATCACTTTTGTTTCTTGTTTCTTGTTTTAGTTTTCAAAAAATAGAAAACAAAAACAAAAAATGTTGTTTGTTTGTATTTTCTATTTTGGTTTTTATGAAAACCAAAAACAGGTTTTCAAAATTTTTGAAAACAAGAAAAAAAGTTTTTAAAAGTTTTGGAAACAGAACTAGTTACACATATTATAGATTTCACTTTATTTAAGATTTCAGATTGCAAATTACATAGAGATATGAAGATAATGATTAAATATACTTTGGGTTATTGTTTTATTTCTTATTTTTTTTTCTTTCTGCTGATGTTTTTAATAGTGAAACACGACAAATGTTGTAGTTATAAAAAATATAGTGATGTGGATATATTCTATTATTATGAAAATAAAAGCATAAACTCACTTTTTTTTTCAATTTTATCCTTTCAGTTTTTGTTTTTTAGTTTTTAGTGTTCAATCAAACAAGTTTCAATTTTATGTTTTCATTTTATGTTTTATGTTTTTGTTTTTTATTTTTGTTTTCAAAATTTTTGGAAGTGATACCAAACACAACCTTAATGTATCCCTTGTCAGAGACTATTCATCCACTACACAAGCCTAAAGGAAGAAGAAGAATAACAGTTGACAATTTATTTATTTATTTTTAAATTAAAGCTTGTTATGATTTATGAATTGGATTTTTTAAACGATTTGAATTTTTCTTCTTAACAAAAATGACACGCGTATAATATTGTACACCATAAGGGTATTTTGGTCTTTTGATCATAATTTTGTGTGTAAATTTATAAATTTATGATGTAAACTTATAATGTGTAAAGAGTGATGTAAAGATAATAGTCTATTGGTGTGTAGATAAAATTTCTCATATGAGATAGCTCGTGCCCATTGAGCATTCTTTCCTTTCTTTAGTTTAAAGTCTAATGTGGTTAATCTAGAATTACTAGAAGCTTTGAAATCTATGAAACTTTTTAGATTTGCACTTGACATGTTACACGTGGGAAAATCTATTGCAGGAGATAATCTAATAATTTATGCGCAAAAATAAAAATAAAATGAGGACAAAGACCAACACGTGAGGTTTGCAAGAAAATCAGGAAAAAAAACATGTAGATAAGAGACACATAAGAAAACACAGGAGAAAAGGCAATAATAAGTAGATATGCAACTCCTCTCTTCCCCTAAGATGAAAGAATGTTTGTCAATTATCTAGAATTTTGTCTCTTCGGAATTTTTGTTATAATTTAAGGAAATTGATAAATGAGAAGCATACTTTGAAGAAATTGAGAGGGATGAGAAAAAAGAGATGAAAAGTAGAAGAGGATGTGAAAGAGGTTTTGACCCAATCTATTTGAGGTATTGTCCACGCTTTGGGCCTAAGGTCCGCGTGATTTTGTTCTTCAAAATGTATCTCGAATGTTTGATGTTGCGCTCACACTTATAAATCATATCGTTGGTTTATACCAAATCGATGTCAGACTTTGTAAGTCTTAACGTTCCTCTTTGTGTGAGACCCAACAAGTGAAATATATGAGAATCGTTAAAATCGAGTCTTTACTTCGATACTATGTTATAATTTGAAGAAATTGAGATGTATGAGAAAACATATTATAATTTGAATTTGAGAGATGAGAAGAAGGGCTTTGTCCTTCAAAAGACGCATTGAATGTTTGAGGTTGGCTCACACTTGTAAACTATATTCTTGTTTTATACCTACTCAATGTGAGAATTTATAAGTATTATCACTTATCCTCATTTGTAGGCGGTTATCCGAGACTTAACAATTGGACTACACGACATGTTATTTGGATCGAGGGTTTGAGCCCATGCCACTTGAGATACTTCCCACGTTATGGGTCTAAGCTTTCCTGACTTTATTTTTCAAAAGGCATCTCGAGTGTTTGTGGTTGAACTTATATACTCATTAACTGCCTTAACCAATCGGCTAAACCATAGTTTATGTCCTCAAAGTTTCACGCTTTTCTCGTTTATGTCCTTGAAACATTCAATGCGTCTTGAAGATCTGAATATACTTTATAGGTGTAACCACTTCCCTCAACAATACTCCTTGATCTCCGAGACGAATCTCCTCGGCGAGCTCTATCCGCAGTACACCACCGTTCAATACACCCGTCGGACTCGTCTCCGATGTTTGTTTTTGTCTTGGACACTTGTATGATAATTATTGTATTTTTATTATTAATATGCTGACATTAAATTATTTTAAACTAGTTGCATACCCGCGCTTCGCGCGGTACATATTTTGATTGGAAAATAGAGATGTGTGGAAGTTTTTCGATACTTTGTTAACATGAAGAGCAATAGAGTTTTAATTGTAGAAAATAGAGATGATTGTGAGATGAAAATAAAATATGTACAATACTTGTTTTTTAATTTGCTAAGAAAAATTTTTTCTAATAGGGTGTAAGAAATTTGATGCATAAGGAATAAGTATGCTAAGAGTTTATCAATTTTTATTTGCGTCGTTAGTATCTACAAAGTGTTATAGGTCACCAAAGACATGTTTATGAGACAATATTATATGGTTAGTACAACAATCTCTACAAAGTGACATTTAATAACGAAAAGTACAATGTAGCATAAGTAGTATTTTTGAAATGATATTTTTGGAATAAAATTCTTAATATTTTTAGAATAAGATTTTTGAATTTATATTTTTGAAATGTTAATGTATGACTGGTAGATTTGTGTCTATAATCACTTTGACCTTCAACAACTCATTGAATTCTACCATGCTTTCCTGTCACCACTTACATGTTTCAATACCAAATGGGCTGAATTTACTTAAACATTAGAACAATACAGCATGAGAAAAGCCTCTCATGTTTTGTATGTTGCAATCCAAACAGACTACTAAACCTAACCAAACTCTAAACATGCACAATACATCAATTAAATACTACAAAAACACACAAAATACATCAAAAACACACAAAATGATAAAAACACATAAAAATTCCCACAAAATGATGGTAATTAGTGCCAAAAACACATAAAATGTTTTCAAACTAAATACTACAAATGAATTTCATTAATTGAGTAATATCAAAACACTCTCATAATTAGCAATACATGACCTTTGAGAAACCAAAACAACATCAAACCACTCCTATGAAACATTAAATTCCCATACAATTCAATATAATTTTAAAATTATTTGAATACTGTTATTAACTGTATGAGTGTGGTTGTGGGTCTTAAAGTGTATGAATGTGGTTGTGGGTATTAAAGTTTTACAATATATTTATGTGTGTGGTTGTGGGTCTTAAAGTTTTCTAATATATTTTAAAATTTTCTTTTGTCTATGTAGGCTTTTTTGTTAAGACGTCCACGTGGCACCATGAATTAAGGAGAAGCCTTGTGGATCCTCAGTTATATATATATAGATTGATTGATGATATAATAATAACGTGTATAATCCAGCGTCGACCTTCTATTGTCAGATAAGCAATTTTCGACTTTCATTCATCGACACAATTATTTCGGAACATAAATAATTAATTTTTTAAAACTATAAAATATTTAGGATAAATTTTAAATTTTAAGATATAAACGAAAAAAAATGAAACTTTGAGGACATAAACTATTTTTAGCCTTAACCAATCCGATGTGCGACTTTGTAAGTGGTAACAACTTCAGAGTTGAAGCAACGGCCAGCTTACGCTAATTCATTCCCCCTGGTCAATCAAATACACCAGAAAAACATTTTAATATTCATAATTGTTGACAAACGAGTGAACAACGATCAGTGGTCGTTGTCCCTTGCCGCGGTAGGGGACTATTTGAACAGCAAAACCTCTCGCGCACCACACCACACCAAACCAAGAAATCCTGTCGCGACGTTCTCTCGCGCTCTCCATGGATGCTGTGGAGTTGGAAGGAGGTTCTAGGACCGCATATCAAGTTCCAGATGAACGATCTGATGAGATCAAAGACAGAGACAGGAGTAATTCAACTGATGATAACGACATTATGCCCAAAGTTGGGTGTTTGAGGACGGAAACGGACGAGAAGGGGAATTTTGATTTGCAGGTTGACGTGGTGGGAGAGCCACCCGAGCCGTCGCACCTGGTTATTATGGTCAACGGCATCTTTGGCAGGTTTGTTTCTGTACTTGATTTGAGTTTTATTCTTCATTGAAGGGAGAATGGATGACTGTTTTAAATTGTTTGGTTTGAGATTTGGTTTCATATTTTGTCCTTTAGAGTGCAGTGCCCAGGACTGGAGATATGCTGCCAAGCAGTTTCTGAACCAGTATCCCCGAGATGTAATTGTTCACTGTAAGTTCTGTTTGACTATTGTAACTTCTCTAGTGATGTTTTCATCATTGCTATGCCTTCTATTCAGAAAATTCTTGTTTGCCTTTTTAGTAATTCTTTGTCTCTGAGTGATGACATTTGCTTCGATATTATGTTGAAATTCTCAACCCAAACACGTTAAAGATAATATCCGCTCTGAGCCATGGGCCATATCACCAATGATTCTCAGGGCCAAAAAATATGTCTTCAATGTGAGTGGAGCTGTGTTTTGCTTATAAATCACTCGGTTAGGTTACGCCAGATCATGTGAGATTTTTAGTCTTGACAGTACAAAATATTTACGACACATTGTTTAGAGAAGATATCAAGATAGAATAGAATTGTTCCATGTTAGATCTATGGGTCAATTGAACTAGATATATTTCTCTCTGGATAAATTTCATATTGGCTTTGAACAAAGCAACAAAGGGAGAGAATTTTGGCAGGTGAAGCTACATTTGGATTGAATTATTTAGTGCATTTGAAACTTGAACACGTTTGCTCTTTTATCACTTGGAACTGATTCCACAGATTGTGCCCATAGATCTTATATTGGCAACAAGATATTCAACTTTTTTAACCAATGTGTTCAAGATTTACTAACTTATGCTCTCTTCAGGTTTTTCTCTGATGCAAAATTTGACATTTTCTGGTGTCATTTGCTGCCATTGAGAAACGAATTGTATTTGTTTGATTTGAAAATGCAGGCAGTGAATGTAATCCTTCAATGTTGACATTTGATGGTGTTGATGTAATGGGAGAGAGATTAGCGGAAGAGGTGTGTATTGGTTCGTAAATGGTTCTGTTTTATTTCACTACTGCGAAAGATCATTCCTTTTTCTGTTTAATGATACCGGCTTCTCCTTCCCCCGAACAAACCCGAGGTCTCTGAATGTACCAAAGATGTGCCCCTTCATGCAATTATCCTAATGTCATTTCTTGTTGGTATTAGAAAAATTGATAAGTTTTCACACTAAGCTATAAAACTAAAAGTGTTGTTTGTTTTCAGGTTATATCAGTCATGAAACGTCACCCAACCGTTCAGAAGATATCGTTTGTTGGCCATTCATTAGGAGGGCTGGTTGCTAGGTATGCCATTGCTAAGCTCTACGGGCAAAATCTCTCAAGGGAAATCTCTCAAGGAAATGGAGCTTCCAGAACTGATGGATCTAGCGAAACGTGCCACGAAGAGAAGTTTAGAGGCAAAATTGCTGGACTGGAGCCTATGAATTTTATAACTTTTGCAACCCCACACCTTGGCTCGAGAGGGCATAGACAGGTGTGATTCAAGGAGCCTAGCATATTTATCTTCAACCAAGAGTTCCTTTTAAATATCATTAGAGGGATATGAACCATTGCAACTTTTGTCCTCTGATCACATAGGCATCAGATATTTTACTTTCGTTTCATCTTTTTTTGTGGTCTGTCCAGGTACCACTGTTTTGTGGTTTTCACAGCCTGGAAAAAGTAGCTGCTCAAACATCATGGCTTTTTGGTAGATCTGGAAAACATCTGTTTTTGACTGATCATGATAATGGAAGACTTCCTCTTCTTCTTCGGATGGTTAGTGATCAAGAAGACCTTAAATTCATGTGAGTTTTTAACGACTCATGATTTCCCTGCTAAATTTCTTATTGCAACGAGTGATAAAACTAAACACGTAAAAGGGTAAACAACTCTCATGCACAAGACTCTCTTATAATATGTGGTGATGGTGTTTCCAGAAATTGAACTTATGACCTTTAAGTTGCAGCCCTGCAACTCTACCATTGGGCTACATGCTCGCCTATATTGAACAAAAGAAATAAAGATGGTAATCGAAGAATACAAATTCATTAATTATTAAATCTAGTTCCATAACCATTTGGTACTCCTCGAAATATTTGAACATCTACCACATGCATTCATCTTATCAATTTGTCTCTCTGCAGCTCAGCTTTGCAATCCTTCAGACGTCGTGTTGCCTATGCAAATACACGTTTCGACTGTATCCATTTTCTATTCACGGATCATTCTTGTAATAATTCTATATATGTATACTTCTTCACAAAATTATATTCAGATACTTTATGGATTTTCAAATGGATAGAGAGTTACTCTTACTGAGTTTATTGTTATTGAGGGTAGTTTTTATTTGAAGAACTTGACACCTATTCTAGATCTTGTGGGTTGGAGTTCAGCATCCATTCGGCGTCGGAGTGAGCTACCTGAGGTAACTAGTAAAAACTGTGGAAACTTTTGAATTGGTTTTAAAAGATGTGCCATTATGATTTTTGTGTCCTATTAGAGTAAACATCTCTCACGAGACGATAGGTACCCCCACATTGTACATGTAGAGACATCAGAAGCAGCTACCTCTGAAAAAGAAGTCTCTTATGAGACCGAAGGCAATGGATGCAAAAATCTTGACATGGAAGGTTAGCTTTAACTCCATTTTCAAAATGACTGATAAAGTTATCTTTCCTAGTCCTCAGCTTTTGCACTGAGCGGAAACTGTTTTGATCTCTTTCCCATAGTCTATCGTATATTTCACTAGGAGAAACTAGAAAGAAAGAGAAGGAGAAAATATGTTCCTAGTTCCCATTTTTTTAGTCGTGAGATGCTGTCATGGGGTGCAAATTGTTGTGTATTTTCAGTCCTGACCAACTTTCTGTTTAAATAAGGAGAGAGTTTGATTGATCTGGGGCGATTCGAGCTCCGTGGTGGGCGCTAGGGTCTGGAAAATTGGGATTCAGGTTTGAGAACTGGTGATTAAAAGTTGCACGTTTGGGTAGGATTGCAATTGAAAGAATATTATAGACAATGACCCTAATTCTTGTTAGACAGTTGCTTCCTTATATGAAACCAAATAATTAAAAATTGGACTTGAGTCAACATGTTGATGCCCTAGTACACAATCACAACCCACATTTTCTTCTGTGTGGAATGTGGTTATTCTCTATGAGCAGCACAATTTTATTTTCAACAGATCACAAAGTATGTTTTAAATCTTGGTCTGGACTGGTATTGTTTCTGATCATATCAGTGGCAAATCATATGATAACAACTACCTTCTGTGCACCATCACTCTTCTCATAACTGTTGGAGACCACTGATTAAATTGCTTCTGATAATTCATTGGTATGATCTCATTGTAATGTTCTTGCAAAATGATGTAGTTAATTACAAGTAAACCAACTAGTAGGATCGAAAAGTCATGATCTCATAATTGCACGAAATCTGGCCGAGAGACTCATTTCGATGTGGCTGTCAAGGCTAGTGCTACGCCACCAGCCCACCCTAATTTAGTCAAATTCCTTTTAGTGTTTTTGGACATTTTTGTAACTTCCCGTTTTATTTTTTTTTCCTTTCATTTAGGTTGCAGCCGCCTAAGGACTCATTATCTTGTTGCTTTGAAGAAATTAATTAAAACTTTGAAAGTGTTTTCTCTGTGGATTTCCAGTATTGGTATCTAACCAACTAACCATGCCTTTCTCAAAAGTAATTGTCACTTTTTTTTTTAACCTTTTTTGACAACCAACAATGTAGAGGGAATGATCAGAGGTTTGACAAAAATGAGCTGGGAACGGGTTGGTGTCAACTTCAGCGGAATTAAACAAAGAATTTTTGCACACGGTACCATTCAAGTAAGTATGTGCTCGCTTCAGCAAAGTGAAGAAGCTCACAAGCAGCATTTTAGGACCTTGATCTGCTTTGTGGTGACATTTCTTCTAATTTATCTGCTCTGTGTTCAGGTGAGAAGCTACTTGATCAATTCGGACGGGGCCGATGTAATCCAACACATGATAGACTATTTTCTCCTATGATAACAGGTGCCATTTCTTGTTATATTAGTAGAGCTACTGTTACTCTGTTTTTCAAAATGTATCTGACGGGACATGCATGGGAGGGAGGGAGGCCATATTGAAGTGAGCACACCATGTTGTGCAGAGAGCTTTTTAACCTCTGTTATTTTCAGGGGGTTGGGGGTTTTCAGTGAAAATTATTTATTGTACCCATACACGTATATGCATGGTTGTATTATTTTACGTATATTAAAAATTTCCAAAATCTTATGATTTTACGATTCGATCTTATCTTCCATCAATCTTACGTAAGATTTCAATCTTGACAATCTTGCGTATATGAGACGTGTTAGTCGTTTATTTGTCTTAATGAAGTTGAAGTTTCAGCCTTTTCTTTTTTTTAAAAATTATTTTTCCTTCTTTCTTTGGTGTTTGAATGTGGACCCCTAAATGTGGAGGCATCAATCCTTCATCACTCAGGGTTTACTTGGATTGATGTTTAAATAGTTAAAGTAAGTAAGGTCAAGAAGCAAGAAGTAACTCCATAGTGATTGGATTGTAAGAGAGAGTTAAGTGGAGTGAACGAGAAGGAAAATTCCTCTCACTTAACTCTCCAACTCTACATTTTGTAATTTCTTAATTTCAGGGGTTTGGTAGGTGAGAGAAAAATTTGTTTATTATTTCGTTTTTCACTCATTTCAAAAAAAAACAAGAAGATATTTTTGTAACTCACATTTCTTAACTCTCCTTAACTAGGACTGGGCATGAGTCGGTATTATCGATCAACTGATCCATTATCGGCCAATCGATAATCAAGCGTCAACCGACCCACGGAGTCTGGCCGATAATGGCACCCAACCATGCATATGTGGGTCGGTTGATGGTTCTTAAAATACCCAAATGTAGGTTGACCGATAATTAGCAATCAACCGATAATTAAAAATAATTACCGAATTAGACCACTTTTATTACTTCTTTCATGTATGTGCTGAGCTTTAAATAGAATAGCCCCATCATTTAAGCTTCTAATAAATAAGAGAAAACGAACTAAACGCCCGGCCAACTAATCTTTACCTATTTTCTGGCAGGTACCAGATAAAGAATTGGCAGGATTACTAAAAAAATAATAATAGAGAGCATATGTACAATCTGAAAATTAAAAGGTATAATTGATTGAGTAAAAGTAGCATTAGTAAAACAAACTCCTTAAGCTCATAACCTATTTGCAGGAGGGGAGATTTGATCAACCATGGAAAACATTCTTCGAAAGCTCTTCAACTCCTTTACCAAATAAAAACAAAGTGTATACACTATAGAGGCTCTAATCCTTGTTGTTTTACCCACAAGTACAAACTCCAACAATATGCAAAGAAAACAACAAAAAAAGGGGAAAATAAATAAATTAAAACCTCTTAGATACAGTATATTTCTTGGTATCTTGAAAGCTTGTAAGTTCATGTTTTGAGCAAAATCCATGCAAGCCAAAATTAATATATATACATGCATGATCCAACTTTACAAATCGACAAATGTAAAAATGAATGAGCTTAGTTCAATTCAAACTAAGTCGTCTTTCCGCAGCCCATAATACTTGCTTGACTATTGACTAAGATCCTTACGTTAAAATTGAAAGGCATAGAAGCCAAGCAGTAACCTTTTGCTTTCGACATCATACCTGTCTTTACAGCTCCAGGACCCCGAATGCTATCCTGATCCCAATTCTTCATGTTTCCAGCTTCACGCGAGGATTTATAGCCTCTGGATCTTGGATGTTGCGATCTCCTTCATTCATGTTTCCAGCTTTACAGAAGTCTTGAGAAGTTAATGCAAATTGGCAATATGCTGAATGCAACTGTCGATAAATGTCTTCCATTCTCCCGCATATCTCATCATGTCTATCCATCTCGATAAGAATCTGAAAAAAAAGGTAAATAATCAAGCTTTAAGGTATTCACAGGGGGGTAGAGATTGGAGAACAAAAACGATTGTTTTCTTTGATACCTGTGCGGCGATCTGTTTAAAGGTAGGTTTAAACCGCTGTCTGCAATACTCATTAAAGAGGAGGGTCAAGATAACCAATGGAATGGTGAAACCAGATGCAACAGGTGATCGTTTAATTCCAAAGACCCCAAGAGCTATAATTTGCGTCAACACCAATGAAAAGATGGTTGCATTGTGAACAACAGGCCAGTATTGTCCCCCACTATCATATTTCGATTCATACACATGGAGAATCTGACAAAGATGCAGCATAAAAAACACTTGCTAAAAAGAGAACTGAAGTAAATAGATCAATTATCCAAAAGGAAAAACAATATAGAATAAACGTAAAACATACAATAGTATATGTTTGATTCTAATTGACAGTTTTTTTAGAGAAATGAAAATCTTCTACGCTGCTACAGCCGGTCTACATCATTTTCGTAAAACATGCAATATGTATGAATCCTTCTCAAATTGAGAGATTTTTTTTATCCCAATATCTTGCTAGCAAGTCTACACTATCTATGACATAAAATTTACTCTAGCCAACCCCTGAAACCACAATCCACAGAAACAAAAATACAAAAAAAGAAGAAGAAAAAGGTCAACTACCACCAGCCACTAAGACTTTAAATCAATTTGGAATGACATAAAATTACTGTGTGAGTAGCCCAATGTTGGGTCTCGTTTGTTGTGCACTTGTTTGGCCATCGGAGTTGCCTAGCCCACACGTGAGGAGAATGTTAGAATATATATATATATATATATATATATATATATATATAAATGTCCCAACCCAACTAGTTAACTTATTGGGTTGAATGGAAAAAAAAAACGATTTATTCAAATAAAATCTAAATAATTTAATGCAGACAGAAATAATTAGAGTAGAACTGCTCACCTGGTTTCGATATATAAGGTTCGCCAAAATAAAGTAAATTAATAAGAAGGGCAGTATTAGAGGTGCCATAATGGAACAGGTGAAGCCCAGAAGCCCAAAAACTAAGACTCTTGGAACCTCCGTATGATATGGAAAGGTCAAGTTACAGGGTGAATCTTCCTTTATTCTGAGTATAAACTTTTTGACCACGTTGCAAAATAGTGGAAAAATTTGCATGAGTTCACATGATAGGCTTGCCCAACCCGATGTTAAAACATAAGTCATGAAGAAACTGGCCTGCAGATAACCAAAAATCAGAGACACGATCAACAAAAACCTTACAGTAGCATGAAGAAACATAAGCGCAGCACGGAAGGAAACCACATAATAAGAGTAAACAAATCTGCACACATAATTACAGTCGGCAATTCTGTTTCCTCTATGAGCTTACATGTAGGGTAATGATAACATGGATGTCTACTAAGCGTCTTATTTACCTAATACTTATCTGAAGAATTCAGAATATAACAACGAAGCACATGACATAGCATAAAAAAGGCACATCACTACAACACAACTTAAAAATCACATATAGATCACCTGTGTTGGCACTGCCCTGGCCAGTATGGCAGGTATGTCTCTTACACTAGAGAAGGCGTTCAATTGCTTGAGAATAGACCCTGAGAGAACATTAACGAAGAAGACATTCCAGATGTTGAAGTATAAGACTTTCAAGCATGCACTCTTTTTCCTTCCACTGTGGGAGACAGATCCCTCCACTGTTGAAAACAGCATCATCGTCGGTGGAACAGTATACAAAAACAACATCAAAATCACACTTGGTAGGTAACCTGTTACCAGCTGGTTGATGAATTTCCTGCAAAAGAGCACAAAGTTTACAAGTGTGTTTAGAGCCTGTTAAGTGTTAACTGTTAACCAGCCACACTTCTTTCATTCTTTTTCTTTCTTGTTTTCATCCTCCTTTGATGATGCTAAGATGTTGATAATAAACAACACTGCAAAAGGAAAACTGGAGAAAAGAAACTCCAACGGTGGATTTCAGATTTTATGCAAAACTCTGTGACTTCATTTGTAAAATTAGAATGCAGCTCACTTTCACTTACTCCAGGACTCTATTTCAGAAGCAGACACTATGCCTGAAGCATTAAAACGTCAAAAGAACTTAAATGTTTTTAAGCAAATTATTATTATAAAAGCAGACCTGAACTTCCACCAAAAAACACAACATAGGGTTCTTATGCATATAAGAAACAAACATGGAGTGACGCAACAATGCATAAGATAAACTTGGAACTTGGAAGCGTGGTAGAATGCTGTTACCCTTGAAAATTATAATAAAAGGACCTACATCTAACCCCAGCACGACATATTGTAGAGTGTCACTTGACTATATGTTACTTTCTATATATGTCATTAAGAAAACTGAACTAATCTATTACAAGTTAGTAGCCAATGCCTGCAACCCCAAACTAAGTAGCAGTAATCTAAGCAAAAGAAATGGAACAATAATAATCTAGCTCTGATATTCAATTCTAGTTGATTCATCATTAGATCAATTTCTCTAACAACCCATGGGATTCCCATTTTATTTTTACAATGGCAAATTTCAATGCTAAATGTTCTGTCTGCCATACAAAGAAACCATGTTAAAAACAAGTGCAATAGTGCCCAATAGATGGCAACAACCACAGCAAAATAACACGCACTTGCTTAAAAATCCTCGTAAAAAGGGCAATGCCTGAGCCAGCTGCTCCAGTTGAGTCAAGCCTTGTACGAGTGTGACAGGTATAAGGAACACGAACATGAAGACAATAGCTGCTAGAAGCGTTGCTATCTTACGGAGCCACAATTGCTTATAAGGTATAGAAATGTTTGACCATAAAAGATCATTCTTCTCCGGGGCTAATTCTGTAACCCATAACATGGGGTTTGATGATTGAAGCACCTGAGCAGCAAGAAAAGCAGCATAGCGTGTCTTGAAGAAAACAAATGCAGCTGGGCACTCCTGTATAAAGTGAATATAAAATTAATAATACAGTAGAGCAACTTTCACCGAAGTTTGTAAAATAAAGCAATTCATTTTTGCTCACAAATCTCAATAAAGAAAGTCAAATTTTATTGCAACCAACGACGGATCATCAACCAAGACCTTTTCATTTACAAAGCCAAAAGATCAAAATTTCTCCAAAACAACTCTGCAGACAAAACCATAAACACCACAAACGTTTCTCATCACATCCTCAGTAGCTAGTATTATCAGTTATACTAACTGCTTAAGTTGTATAAAGAAGAAGCAATTCATCCAGACAAAATAATATCAACATTTACTGAGGTGCAAACATATAAGAAGGTTTAAGAAGCTCCTATGATAGGCATTCACTATGGACTAAGCTGAATGATTAGAAAGTCAATCCAGTCTTAATGTCAAGTCTGTCATGAACTGATTATGTATGACCAAAGGAAGCCTGATATTCAGTGAGAAGCATAACCAAATTTCATCAGACTCTCACTTCCTTCGTCCTTCAATCATTGCCCTAATTGCAAATGATGTCCATGGAGCATCTTGTGAAGTTACTTACTTCCACCCCCCTGCGCCCCCCCCCCCCCCCCCCCCCCCCCCCCCCCCCCATTTTTACTGGAAAAAGATCCTACACAGGTATAGTTCTCCTCCACGTTTATAAACCTCTTCAACGACAAGAGAGGCAAAATAGTACATAAAAAAAGCAACAGCACAACCACATAGAGATTACAAAGACTATCAACAGGTTAGTATTAGTTAACACCTTTAACTCAGTACTTAGTTAACTCCAACAAGCTATAAATTTGGAGCATAAAACAAGAAGGCAAGAAGCACTAATTTCTGGACTCCGTGGAGGCAACGCCATTTCAAAGATGGAAAAAAACATTGTTGTTAACTAAAGCTTTGGAAACATAAACAAATAAATGAGCAAACAGTATGCAAAATAAAATTGGGAAATCTTAAATAAATTACATATATCCACAAAAATGATTGATAGATATTGACTCAGAAAATGTTACTTTGTCTCTTGAAGCTACACCCAGATCAGCAAAACCTGCTGTTTCCTTGACATTCTCTTTAACTGTCTCTTCCCTAGAAAGGATCTTAAACTCATTGACACTTCCTCCACAACATCCAGATGGTATCAGGCATGGTTTATGAGCATGATCAGGATAATCAGCTGTCAACATCTTGATCATCTTCTCTGCATCACTCTGCAAATAGAGCATCATCAGGAATCACAAAAAATTACATCACACAATCTGGAAAGACAGCAAACAGAAGAGAGTATGGTACAAAAACTTAAAAGCAAAAGGATATATGAGAACACTTGGATTTGACTAGACTCATCTCCGTAAGACCTAATGTTGACACATGTCATAACCAATCTTTTTTCTTTTGAGCAGCACCATGAAAATCTAATTCTTGTCCTAATCCTCCACTTTGGAATTAGGATAGTTCTAGTCATACCTAAGTACCAAATAAATTCAAATAACTCATGGATCAAAAGCTGATGTCAGCATCAATGCAACTAAAAAAGAAATAATGACCAGTAGGAAGTATCAAGCAAGGTAACACTTCATAAGACTTCCACATACAGGATTTAAAAATTAGAATATTGAGTTTAATAGGGGTATAGCTATTAAAATACCAAACAAAATCCAAAAAAGAAAGAAGAGATAATTATCTGAGTGGCAAAAGATGGAGTCAGCAAATGGTAGTTCATGTTTACACAGCACTTATGTGTCATAATTTAATGCTTGAGAGTTGAGACAACTTCCACACTGAGATATGATTTAAAAGAAGAAGTTATGAATGGATAGAAAATTTATGCATAAATGAAAATGCATGATGACATGAATAATCTTATGGGGCATACCAGAACTTTTAATACCCTGAATTACCACCCAAATTTACCAGATTATCAATAGATTCAATACCAACCAAATAATGATGGTCTCAGAAATAATCCATCATACACAACCTAAACATCATTCTGGTAAGATAAGCCCATAATATCCAACATTCTGCCCCTTTCCAACATAAGATCCTATGACCTTTTCTAAATTCATTCAAATTTCAATTTCAATCCAAATTAAAAAAGACGCCGTGTGAATATAGTTGCTGTCAAATAACGTGTCTCTAGACTGGCAGGCATTCTCCTCATTAAAATTCAAATTTAGCTCCTGCACTAACCTTTAAAAACTGGTGGTTTGGTGTCGGTGGGTTTTCTCTTTTTACTGAAACTGTTTTCTAAGAAATAGCTGCCCTGATTTATAGGAAATATGAAAACAATAAACCTTATTTTCACTATTTTCTTAAAAACATATAGGTCACTTATTCGAATCTAACCAAATGCATTTTTGGCAAACTAAGAAACTACAAATGGAAACAGAATATGAAAATGCACAAATACTTTCCAAACCAACAACCTCTCATTGCCTGTACATCAACCCATAGAGTATCAAACTATCGCTACATATAAAAAATTTCAGAAAGAAGTAATATAAGAAGCAGTATTTAAGTCAAAATAAAAAATGCTCCAATCATTTAAGTCAGAGGGCACACCATCAGCTTCTGAACAGTGCCAGATCGATACACCATTTGGTGAGACAAGTAGCTTGATGCATAATAATTGGTAAAGAATTTTGTCAAAGTATCACTGTATGATTCCCCTGAGAGCCACGGAATAGCACGAACAAGAATGGCAAAATGACTTGGCTTTGGGGGAGATCCAATTATGTGCCCTAACCTCATCTTACTGATACTTTTGTACTCCTACAAAAAAGCAGCAGTTATCAAATGGACATCAAATATCAATGGAACATCTATTTGTACAAGAAGAGGTAACAAATATAGTTTTCCATCCTTACGAAGTAGAGAAGAATACAAGCTGCGAAGGATATGATGTATAAGGCGAGGCAATGAGCCCAGAGCCTGAAAAAAATATTAATGCATAAAAACAAACACGTGAGTGAACTATGTTCAAATATGTCAAACATGAAAGTGGAAGAGAAAAGCAAAGGAAAAATCTGCAACTATGGAATGAAAACTACCACGTTTATAATTAAAGCAAAGATTTAAACGGCCATGACTCTAAATAAGTTACCCTCAAAGAACTGCATATTTGTATGATAGCACCACAATAATGGCTTTCCAAAACCATATAATAACTTCCAAAGTCATTTGGTCAAAACAAATGCAAAAGTAGACTTTGGGAAATGATAGCATATGAGGTCCTAATCTTTCTCTCAAGATATATGTTGAAATGCCTAAACCACTAAAGCCTAGATATGAGTCAGAGCTAAGAAGATAAGTTTTTTGACCTCAAAAAATTCAAGTACAACATAAAGCTCGTACCATTTGGAACCTTCTTTGACATTCCCAATAGTAAAAACCTCAAGTGATTCTGATGGAATTTGCTTGTGAGGCATTTCTTGGCCGTAATAATTCACTGGAAGCACCAGAAAAAGACAAATGATAGCAGCAATGGAGAATATTCGGATACTGTAGAGATAGAAGAAAATAGTATAGCGCTGTTAGTAAAATAGAACAGTCAGAACTAAGTTCTATAAATACAAAACATAAGAGATTATTTTAATTATGGCTGAAAAATGACAACCTTATGAGGAGATATTTTATCATTATTACGCAGTACGTGAAAGAATAATCTATGGGTAAAGTAAACAGCATTGTTTGCATAGTTCGAAGTTTGGAAATAGTTTAATCACCTGAACACAAGTATCCTCAGAAAAACAACAGCATCCATGCCACCAACAAACATTATTTCTTCTTCAGAGGTTTCCCAGGCCTTCACTATCCAACTTGGGGAAGGAACAAATCTATCAAAACATAAAGGATCTAGGCGTCTCACTCTTTCTGAAGCAATCCTCCGACCAAAGTACACATTTAAATTGCTCGGTTGCTTTCTCAAGATGGAATATAACGAAATAAGTGCCACTGAGACGCCTATGTTAATGCCAGCAGAAGTTAAAAGGGCATTAAGGTCCATGTCCTTCCTCTATATAGCAAACCTAACGAATTTCATCAATGATGAACACAGAATAGCAGAAAGAGAATGGCCTGATTTAACAAAAGTTGAGTCCCTCAGATGCTTACAAGTCAGTCCCTCACCGTATACGTACCCTGAATATGATATAAATGTCAGCCAAAGGAGTTTCAAAATATAGTCAAACTGTATGACTGACATAGTGGAACTATCTGTAGCAATACACACAAAATCAAAGAATTTAAAGTAAAACGTGAAATTTGTCAAAATTTTGATGCACACATGCCAAACATATTTTGCTTTCATTCAACCTTATTTTATCCAAACCAAAACCTCATCAAAATTCCGACATCAAGCCTAACATAACATAAACAGGAGCATATAAAGTGAGAGGCACAGAGAGATTAAGGAAAAAAGAGCTCTAATAAAAGCCTGCGGAAGTCTCAAATCTATCATCACACATTCTTCCACGAAGCACAATATCACAACTCAATCGCTTCAATTTAAATCAGTCGGTGATAATCAACAGGCAAAAGACAAACCTAAAAAAAAAAGAACAAAACAGGATTAAAGCAGTGACTAATCCTTCGCAACGACCATGAGAAAAAACGAGTGAAAGAATGAAGAACACGGTACCTGTCACCGACTCCCCCAAAAACAGTTATCACATACTCCCAATGCGACTCGGATTAAAGAAATTGAAGACAAAAAGAAAAGCTAATCAATGAAATGGCGCAGAAACGTAAATCCGATTTGCGCTTGAACTTGTACGCCATCACAACGGTTTTGCTTCGGCTTCACATAAAACAAAAAAAAAATTAATTACAGGCGACGCAAATTCGGATCGGAACCCTAGATTTTGGGATAAAAACTGTCAAGGTAAGGGATTTTTGCATAATCCGGGTAAAAGTAAGAGATTAGGAGGAGAGCATGCTATGTTGGTTATCATGGCACGCAAGTTGATTTTGCAAATAATTGCATGTTGGGGACGTTTTTGGAAAAAAAAAATATTCGAAGTAACAATACACGTTCTCAATTCGGAATTTGTGCGGGAGATTTGCGGAAGCTACGGCACCGCCACGTGGCCGACGTAAAAGGCAGAGAGTTAACCGTCCAAGCGTATCTGGAAGGTACTGACGGGACAGTGAAATGACAATGACTAATCTGTGATGATAATCTGCTGCGTCCCCGATCTATACAGATCTCTATACTCTCGAGTCCGTTGATTAAGTTGAAAACTCACCCGCAAGAGGGTCCTACAGCCACAGTCAAAGTTAGAGGCCTAACTGCTCTCCCAATTACTTAAATCACCTTCTCTCTTTTTATAATTTTTTTTCTCTTTACAAACCCCACCATATTGTTTGGCCCCGTTATCTGCTAACCCAACTCGAGAATGGATGAAGTCTGGGATAAGCTCGCCTATGACAGTATCAGCCCATAAGCCTGATAGCAGACATTTGCGATTCTCAATAAAAACATCGAGTCCGTTGATTAAGTTGAAAACTCACCCGCAAGAGGGTCCTATAGCCAGAGTCAAAGTTAGAGGCCTGACTGCTCTCCCAATTACTTAAATGACCTCTCTTTTTATAATTTTTTTTCTCTTTACAAACCCCACCATATTGTTTGGCCCCGTTATCTGTTAACCCAACTCGAGAATGGATGAAGTCTGGGATAAGCCCGCCTATGACAGTATCAGCCCATAAGCCTGATAGCAAACACTTGCGATTCTCAATAAAAACATCAATGTTAAGAAGGCCTCATAGCCAAGGTCAAAGTAAGAGGCTTAACTACAATAAAAACATCAATGTTAAGAAGGCCTCATAGCCAAGGTCAAAGTCAGAGGCTTAACTACTTATTAAAATGGAGGTTTATCAGGGCAAATGCAATGGTTTCTTATTTGGTCTCACCTTTATTACACAAAAAGTGAAGTCAAACACGTATTTTTATACAGCTACATCAGCAAAACACATCTTCCAATACAACCATATCAACAAAACACAAATTTCTATACAATTTCTCTTTCCACCCAACATGGAGGCCAACAACATTCCATTCCTCCATATTATCCACAACAAAACTACACCAAAACATCAAATATCAATACATCCACATCATCAAAACACTTATCCCAATATAATCACATAAGCAAAACACATTTTACAATACAACCACATCAGCAAAAAACAACATCTTTGTTGGTCCAATAACACTTTACCATTGCATTTGCCCTCAATAGTAGCACTACCCCCTCCTTATATTCCACAAGCAAGGAACTCTACTCCATGATGTGGTATTCTCATCAGATTATGCTACTTGATCTCAACCCGACCCGACGGGAATTTTGCTACCACAATTTCAAGTTTTAACTTTATCATGGGCCATTTAGTATGGATTATGCCCACTTATATACCAGAAGGGCGTTATTGTACCATACATTCAAGTTTCGACTTTCTCATAGCCATAGGGCTTAAATAATGGATCAGGCCTAGTTATATTATCAAATGATCCCAATCAATTCAACACGTTCATATTAGACAACATAGTCACAAATTGTTTGGGTCCTTTTTTGGTATATCATGGAACCTCTATCCAAAGTAGGATTCAAAAGGGCCCATTCCGATAGAGTAAACTCTGGATCCCTGCACTGTCTTGAAAATTTTCCTTATATGAAGGCTTATTCCGTGGAGAGAGGTTTCGAAACTTATAACCCACGAATTTACATGGAATTTTAGGAACTAACTCAGTCAATCTTTGTGACTAAACCAAGCCGCAGATTCCTCATCAAAAAAAATAAAGTGCTAAAGCCACATATGGCAAAACTCACAAAGGATGCATACATTTTATGCAATGAAGGAGGCACTGGCTGCTATTTGATTTCATGTTATGAGCAAAAATTATAGTGATTTATGCTTTACTTTTAAGCAACAATTCAATCCCAAAAAAAACTGAATTATAGTTAGATTACAAATAAGTATAATAAATGAAAAATAACAAAATTAAAGTAGCCTAAAAAGGGAAAGGTCTTGCCTGAATGCTGTCCTAAATGTAAGTCTTTTATTTTTTTTGTTTGTTTGTTTCCCCATTGAAGTGCTAATCTTAAGAACCAATTCTATGCCTGATTGGATGCTGGGAAAGATACACTTGCCTAGTGGATCCCAAATTACAGAATTACTTGTAATTTGGTTTTAACCAAGTGGCTAATTATTATTTAACTAAACAAGCGGCCAACCCCGTTAAGAGTACCAAAGTGGCTTCTTATAATACAAAAATGTTAGGAATCTCAATAAAAAACATTTCAGTTATCCCAATAGTGAATCTTATCCCTTGATTGATGTAAGTGTAGGAGCCCACAAAACTTGATGATTGAACCAAAAAGTGATACATCCACTACTGTGATAACTGGGATGCTTTTTACTGGAATCCCTATCACTTCTGCTTATAATACAAAAATGTTAGGGATTCTAGTAAAAAGCATCTCAGTTATCCCAATAGTGAATCTTGTTCCTTGATTGATGTAAATGTAGGTGCTCACAAAACTTGATGATTGAACAAAAAAGTGATACATCCACTACTGGGATAACTGAGATGCTTTTTATTGGGATCTCTATCACTTCTGTTTATCATAACTGCTTCTCCACATGCTTAAATTCTTTAAGCACATATAAGCAAGACAAAATTTGCGTACAAAACGTTATTTCCTCAGTCCTAACTCAAAATGCAACATATAGCAAGTGCAATCTCTTTCGTCGACATCAGTTTAGTCAAGGGAGAGATTCTGAAAATAACCTTTAGAGTGTGTTTGGATTAAGGGATTTGGAGGGAATGAAAGAGAAATGGAGCTTCCTTCCAATTCCATTGTTTGGATAGTTTAGAAAAAATTAAGAGGAGGGATTTGGAAGGAAGATTTCATTTAATTTTTGTGAAAATTCTTCCTCCCTAAAATGGAGTCATTTGGAGGGAATGGATGACTTATTAAGTTATAAATATGTTAAAAACATATTTTACCATTGTAAATAACACTCTAACATCAAAAATAAGGATAAATTATTAAATTAAATTAATTTTCTTTTCATTCTTTTTTATCCATCCAAACATGAGAGAGGGAAAACTATTATTCCTTCCCTTCCCTTCCCTTCCCTCCCCTCCCCTTCCCTCCAAATCCCGCAATCCAAACACACTCTTAATATATGATGTTTAAACGATGAAAGGGAAGTAATAACATCCAGCTCCTTAGAGACACCCTACAGGCTCCGTTTGGTAGAGCAGAAATATTGATTTTCAATGTTAGTGGAAAAGCTGTGGAATATACTATGAACCGTTTGACGAACTAAAAGCTTATGCTAATAGAAAAACTGTTGAATTAAAGTATTATAATATTATATTTTACGATTTTTATATTAAAATTTGTTATTAAATTTAATATTAGATTAATATAATTTATTAAAATTAATTTTAAGCGTAAGTAATTTTACTAAGAAAATAATTATTTTTAGGGGTTTTTATCCATAAAGACAAAACTTAAAAGTTGTATTCCAATAAGGACAATCTAAAAAAACCTTTAGAAAAAAGGACAAACCCTAACAACTAACCAAAATACCCTCCCTCCTTCCTCCTCCTCCTTTCTTCTTATTCCTCTTTCTTCTTCCCTGAGCCACCATATCTGAAGTTGGTCGTCTGGTCATCATTTTCGACGAACGAACTATCGAAATGAAGCTCTAGGTCAGCCCGATCAAAGCCCAATCAGCACTAACAGTAGAAAATCACTTGAGTCGTCGAAAAAGCTTAGTGAAATCACGGCCACCATTTGAAAAATAGCTAGATCCTGCCAATACGGCCAATGTCGACGACCATCAATACCTCCAATCAACTCCACAGACCAATGCACATCACCTTTGAGTTTTTATTTTTTTTTGAACTCTTTTTTTTCCATCTGAAATCGGATCTAAATCTGTAGATATTATATCTGTTTCGTATATGATATTACATCTGTTTCGTATATGATATTATATCTATTTTGTATATGTCAATATTATATATGTTTTGTATCTTTCAATATTCTTCTGAAATCGAATATAAATATGCAGATATTATATTTGTTTTAGATATGTTATGATATGTTATCGATTTTGCTCCTTTTGGAACTTCAAACAGATAACATTTCATTAAAAACAGATAACATTTTAACAAAACTGATAACATTATGACAGATATGAAATTAATCGAAACAAATAACATATCACCTGCAGTTTGTAGATCTCACATCAGAACCAAAAAACTATGAAAATCACCACAGAAACTGTCGAAGATAATGATGTGATGACAGATCGAAGGAAAACAACAAGATCTACATGTCTCGTGGTGAGTATGCATAGATCTAGTTCGAACACAACAAAAATCCGGTTGAAAAATCACTAAAAAATGTCATAGAACTCTCGAATAAGCCACGAAGGATGAAAACAAAGCTTCCGACAGCGTAGCAAAGCTTTCGACGGAGATCCAAGATGAATCATGTATAGGAGGCATGTGACATGTTTGAGGATGAAGATAAGAGTATTTTGGATAATAAAACCATATATTTTGACTTGTTGTCCTTTTTGGAATATTAGTTCAAATTATGTGGACTTTATTGAATAAGACTTTTAATATTGTCCTTATTGGAACAAAACTTTTCAATGAGAGAATTATCCTTAATTTTCCCTTATTTTTATTAAGTATTATATTTTATAATAATTTTGGTATTAATTTAATATTCAATTTATAATATATTAATAAAGAAATTTTTGAGTAATATATTAATATAACCGTGGGCCCCAACTCTTTTTATTCAAAAACAAAATTAACAAACTATAATTATATATGGGACCCACAAGAAAATAAGAAATAATAATAATAAAAAAAAAAACAAGAGCATCAACGCTCTTAAATAAGCTCCCGTAAAGAGCTTATTTTTGTCAATGGATTCCCTAGCATCTGAAGATAATTTGTTGGAGCGGAACCGCGGTGGGTTTTGCCCCACCAAATACACAGCCAATCTTCAATAGCAATTAGCAAGGGTTTGAGAAGGAAATTCCAATCCTTATAAAATCAGCTGCTGAAAATCCTAAAAAGAAGAATTTAAGATGAACCCGTTGGGTACTCTACACTAATAAATCATATGCCCCATGAATTAAAATTAGTTTTGATTAAAGATTGGATCCTGAAACTACTCTCTAAATCAATTCCCTTATGCATAGAAATAGAGTAAAATGTTGATGATTCTACTAACAATTCAGGAAAAAAAATTTCACTTCTGTTAACTTTTTGCAATATAAGAAATTTAAGTTGGATAATAAAATACAAACCTGACCCTCATCACAGATAAAGAATAACAAGTATCTGGAAAAAAAATATTTCATATACATATATAAGAAATTTGATTTTTGACCCCACTAATATTTTATGTATATGAATATTTTATTGGACCAAAAACAAATGGGTTTAATCTTGTAAATTGTTAGTAGGCCTATAACTTATCAATAAATAGCTATAGTTAGTTTTTCTTGTAAATTATAACTAATGTATTTTAAACTTTAAAGACTCATAACTAATAACTTATTATTTGGAGTTTAGGCTTTGATACTTTTATTGTGTTTGTGAATTGCAACTTAGTAAGCCCAATAGGAGACATGAGACATGAACACTTGAGCTTCAACACCTAAACGAGGCTACGACTAAGAGAGCAAAGGACGGCGGAACTCCATCATGTGAAGATTGGAGCGGTTTTGGCGTGCCACCATGCCGGTGATAGTGGAGTGAGTGACCAATTGACTCTGTCCCTGACCCCTTGTTGCCCTATGATTGAGAAACCTTAACATAGTTAAGGTGTTTGATTAGTGATGTTCTCAACTCCTCTCTGAGTTCTCCTTTCCTGTTTGGGTCATTTGGCCGTTTCAAATTTTGATCAAATGAACAAATAATTTTATGATTTTGTTTGAAGGTTTCACTTTGCTTTATCGATTTGTCTCCCAGTACTCACTCCTCAAAAGTTGTCAAGTTGATGTGAATATTTGACCATCATTCATCATTATCAATCATCAACAAAAGTCATAGGGTGCATACTTACTAATTCGGTAATTCCCTCTCTGAATGTAATTGTTCATTTGTTTGACATATTTTATTTATGCTACTACAGTACCAAATAACATCGGCATGCGACACATGTTATTTTTGTTATACATACTATTTTATGTTTATATGAATACATAGTACCATAATTTGATGGATAGATACTACAAGAGAAAGCCAACACTAGATTCATCTCATTCTCAAGACCCAAACTTGAAGAAGGGTTGCATGAGTGTGTGAAGTGATCTTGCAAGTTTACATGTGGATTCTGAAGTTTGATGTTGATGTTCCAATATGGAGGACATGTTCAAGGCTCGTGGACGTCCCAAGATGGAGAGTTGAAGAAAAGAAGAATGAGTATCACTATTGTATTGATTTGTTTTATACTGTAATGGATATGCAGTTTTGGGAGCTAGATGATCATTTTTCTGAGGAAAGCACTGAGTTGCATCTTTGTGTGGGAGCCCTAAACCTTAGTAACTCATTCTTGGCCTTCAACAACGAGAAATTGTTTTGCCTTGGTCGATTATATATAGATGATTTCTCACATATAGATCTTGTTGCATTTGGCAATCAACTTGAGACTTACATTATGGATATGCATACTTCATATCTATTTTTAAATGTTAATAGGATAACAAGTCTTGCTAAAAAATTGGTGAAAACAAAAGTTAATTTGGTATATCCATTGGCATACAAATTAATTGTTTTAGCATTAACTTTATCGATTGCAATTGCAACAGTAGAGAGTGCATCTTTTTAGCTATGAACATTGTGAAATATCGACTGCGTAGTCGAATGGTAGATGAATCGTTTCATGATTGTTTGGTGCCATATATTGAGAAAGAGATTTTTTATTAGGTTCCTAATGAAGCTATCATTCAATATTACCAGAACATGAAAACTCAAAAGAAACGACGTATGTTTAATGTATAAATGTATTATTTTCTGTTATGGTTTATGAGTTATGAATGACAATTAAAACTCAGGAGAAGCAATTATAGACGTATGTATTAATGTATAATGTATTATATATGAGTGTTGGGCCGAAGCTCAAGAGACTAGGAGGAGTTGGTCCAAAGAACAGTTGAATGTGTCTTCTTCTTTTTTTAAAGGGTTATAACCCTGAACTTCATTCAAGATAAAATTTCACAAACAAACATGCCTAGTGAACTCAATTGTTCACTAATAGCATGTACCCATTCTCCAGAGAATGACAAACAAATACAAAGTACAGACCAAACGAAAAAAAAATATCAACCAGCAAATAAGCAGTTATCAATAGCAAGCAATTGCTAACAGTTACTCGTGTTATATGAATCTCCTTGTTGGTTACAACTTTCTTATCCCTTTGAGTGGTTATCAATAGCAATTATCTCCCGAAACTCCGCTTAAGAGAAAAGCAGTTTTTCCAAGGTAGTGTTGGCCGATGGTTGTCTATCCACGATAGTGCAGGCTAAATTTGTAGGAGTTTCCCATGGTGGATGAGATGCAAGAAAATGAATAGATGTCTCCATGGTGGATGAGATGCATCTATGTTCCATACTGATCCGACTTTTAAGAAAGATGAAGCCGGCGATCAATGCTCCAATCCATGTACAATACGACCATAATGGAAAATTCTTCCGTTGTATTATGATTTCTTCCATACTCAAATGAACAAAATCAAACTTTCCTATGGCATTAATCCAAAGAGAGACTTGTAACTTTTCCTCCCATGAGAACTTTTAGAGAGAAGACTTCCTCCCATGAGAACTTTTAGAGAGAGAAGATTTTTCCTCAGTGTAATGTGTCTTGTTCATCTTTATATTGAGAAATTTTATTTACATACTACAAAAGTGTTAAGTTACACCATTTTTATAAGTTTTATTATTTACAACTATATCCATATATGAAATGTCTAATATGCCCTTAAATGAAAATAAATCAACACAACCATCTTAATTTTGTTCTCAATAATCAACAAGACCATCCAATTTTGTTATCAATAATCAACATCACCAGCCTGATTTTTGTAATAAAAAACCATATAACCGTACCATTTTTTAAAACAAAAAATGAACATGGTTCGCTGATTACGTCAATTACCCAATTTAAGACAAAAAAAAAAATACAAATCAAGCTTAGCAAAATCAATAGCAGGAGCTAAGATCCAAACAGATCAATTCATTCATGTTGAGAGGCTTGAATCTGCCTCACCAGTCTCGATTCTTTGGGAGGATCATTTGGGAAAGAACACTCCATCTCAGACTCTCAATTGTCGAAACATGGGTTGAATTTGGATGTGAAGAATGAATCCCTTACAAAATTGAAAGCAACAACTTATAAAGAAAGAATTCATATTTCATATTTTACAAGTAAAGAATATTTTGGGCAACTCATTAAATTCTTAGTGTAAACTTATAAAATTTTAGTGTAAATTTATTAAGTTGGAGTAGGTGAATTTATAAAGTTGGAGTAGGTGGTGTAAACTTAGTAATTTAGTAAATAAAAAGTATTTTGGATACTCATTAAATTTTAGAAAATTTTAGTGTAAATTTATAAAGTTGGAATAGGTATATTTATAAAGTTGAGTAAATGGTGCAAATTTAGTAATTTAGTAAGTAAAGGGTATTTTAGATTACGCATTAAATTTTAAGTGTAAATTTAGAAAATTTTAGAATTTTTAGTATATAAATTTATGAAGTGGGAGGAGTAGGTGGATTTATCAGGAGGTGGTATAAACTTATTAATTTAATAATTTAACGTTGTGCAAATAAAATTTCTCCATCGGATTTCCACCACCGTCTTCTCTGGCTTTCTTACTGATTCGATCAAAATTCGAAACCAGGACTCCGATTCCGACTCCGACTCCGACTCCGACTCCGACTCCGACTCCGATACGATTTACGGAAACAAATATTCAAAGAGAATCCGGTAGAAAGTTGAGTAAACAAGGGGAGAAAATTAAAATAGTGAACCCTGACCATGCGTCTAGAGTTTCGAATTCTTCAATTACCATCTGAGCAATTGAAGGTTTAATTACGTGAGAATGGGAAGCGAAAATGTTAATCGGAGGAAGGATAGTCCTTATCCACCTCCAAACATACCTCAAGAGAAAGCGGAAGTTTTGAAGCTTTGGGGAGTTTTCCTCTTCGGCTTGATTGGTGCAACTGCCACCACCTTCGCTGTGAGTTCTTTCATAAATTTTCTTTATTCTTTGTTTCTTTAATTTGGATTCTGTTATGCGAGAACGATGCACGAATTGGATTACAAAACCTTTACGAGTTTAATTGATGCTCGGATAGTATGTAACATATTCTGGAGGTGCTGTTTTTGCTTGGATTAGAGATTGAATTTCACATTAGGGTCTTCTGATTTCCAATATTAGCTCATCAGTTGTGATGCCATGAATCTATATTGACTTAATTCTCTCTGTGCGGAGAGACTAGATGAAGCTGTTTTATGAATTTTGCTTCTTCAAATGCTTGTTAGGAACTTATATTGAGCATTGTGTAATCATGATTGCCAAAAATATTTTGGAATTCAGAGATTTTTCTCGACAGCACAGTATAAGCTTGATTCTGTCATCCCTTGTGAATGTTTGAGACATGTAGATGAAAGGGCTTGTATGTAAAACTTCAAGTCAAGTTCACATTCACTTTGCAAAAAGGGTATAGGCTGTGACTGTTTTTGTTGCCACTTCTGCCTTTGATCAGAGTCTCTAGTTCTAACTGTCTTTGCCGAATGATTATCTCATTCGTCAGATCTTATTCACGACTCTCCTTCCATTATAAAAATGGGTCTCCAAGTTAGAAACCAATGGATGCTTATGTGGAGACATAAGATTTGTAGTGAGCTATTTTAGACCAAAATGAATGGTGCAAGAGACCCACTTCCACCTAGTTTTTTTTTTATAGGTTTATGTAGCTGACCCCAGGTTTTTTGGGATTGAGGATTTGATGATGAGTTAACGTTTGAGATCTCTGCGAACTCCTTTTTTAATGGAATAACAAACTTTACTGATAAGCCCCTATCTAGGAAGCACGGACATGGGACACGACACGTCATGGACTCTCCGACACGGGAATTTCAAAATTTGCAGGACACGGACATGCATACATAAATAAATATATATGTGTGCGTGTGTGTCATATATAAGAAATTAACACAAACAAATGTTTTTCTTCTGTTTCACTTTCACTTGGTCTTTGAACTCTAACAGCTATTTAAGGTAGTGAAACTCTTTTTCATTTGATTCAGATACTGCCACTTTTAATTGCAAAAAAATGTTTTGAATGAAAATCATTTATGGGTTCTCTTCAAGATAACACAAGCAATAAAAAATTGCTATTTTTATCGAACAAGGACCACATATCTTGACTCAAATCATTTGACAAATGTGTATGCTCAATCAAACTTAGCTGGAAAATTTTATGTAATGGATTACAACTACTAACTCTGTATGATCTTGAAATTAGTGTCTTTAAAAATTAAATCCAGGTACATTTGTATAGTATAATTCTGTATACTTCCATTTTAGTGGGGTGTTGATAATGAAGATTCCAGACTTGCAATTCAAACCTTTTTGACTTTGCTGTAACTCATATATTGTCTATTGCCGTGTCCGAGCCTTGTCGGTGTCCGACACCGGCACATCACCATTGAAGAAGTGTCCGTGCTTCCTAGGCCCCAGTTGATGTCATGTCATAGCTTACTTTTGATTCTCTAAAATTTATAAAAGTCTTAAAGATGTGTCAACAAAGGTATGCCTGCAGCACAAGAATCGACATCCTAAAAGTTTTTTTCCCCCTTAAATCCTAAGTATATACATGGCTTGTGGTAATTTTTTGTTGGTGGGACCAGTACTCTGCGACTATCCATTTGATGCCTGTAGTTATTGACAGGTTGGTCATCTACGGAGGACTGTTGATTGGTTCTGGACCGAGGTAGAAATAGTCTATCCTTACATATAAATGAATTGCTTAGCTTTGGTCATCCATTAAAAAAAATTCCAAGCTGTTTAACAATTCCATTTTTCAGATTCAAATAATGTTTTAGAGGAAATTGCTTGTTGCCAATTTTATTTTTCATTTCCTCCTTTGTCTATTGACTGATGAATAAGCTCATTTGTTGTGTAGTTCTGACACTCAAATGTTATTATGATGAACTAAATGTTGGATATTTAATAGTGGTTTTGAATGACATGATTTAAACGATGATTCAAAGCCTTGATGTTTTCAGGAGGCATTTCATTGTATAAAATGAAAAGAAGTGATATATGTTTTGGAAAATAGTAGTGACAGTCCACTTTCCACTTGGGTGGGCACCCTTTTGGTGCCCTTTACTATTCCTTCTGTCTTCTCAATGTGTGTGTGTGTGAAAACTTCTCCTTGTTGGAAGCTCTTGCTTGTGCTTAGATTCCAAAGTTCAGACTTTGTTGCTACATTTTTTCTCACTATATTGATGAGTTGATTTTAAAAGGTTAATTCTTAAGTCGTCGTGATATTATATTGTGTGGTAAAACGTCTCAAAGAAAATTATTTTTGGAAACATAATGATAACACTGTTTCAATTGTTTAAATATTTCAACTTGTAGCTTTATGCCTTTATCTATGTATGAACAGTGTGCCTCAATTTTCTAGCTGATTGTCTGTTTATGTGTTCCGCAAAAGTTATCCAGGTCACAAGCAGCACGGAAAGGAGGAGCTGGCCAATCTTTCCGTACATCTTTTCAAGAAGAAGCCTGGAAAAGGTATAATCGTCGAATGCAAGAGGAGTATGAAGAAGAAATGGAGAGAGTGGTGAGTTGGCTTCTTGTATCTTATTCTGTTCTTAGTGAAACCAGATCAGAAACTATGTGCAGACTATGATTCACTACGTTGTTTTATTAGCTTTTTTATATATAAAAAAAAAAAAAAACTAGAGAATTTTTATGCATCCTCTGACCCCCATCTTTTATATATGCTTTTGCCAACAAGTTTTCCCTCAATTCCTCAATTGCAGTTGCATGGCAGTTGGTATAGCATAACTGTTATGATATGGTTTTATGCTATTTATAGGAGCGTATAAGGCGTATGCAGAGTGTGTTCAATAGAGAGCGGGACAAACACAGAAGGGGCTATGAGAACTGGAGGGAGAATGGTACAGGCGCATATCATCAACAGTCTCAACGGGATGATTGGTATTGGAAAGCGGAAGCATCCTTTAGGGAACAGAGTCATCGGAGGACTAATTACAGGCAAATGCCTAGAGAAAGTCCAAGCTATATGTTATCACATCATTACTCTGTTTTGGGGCTTGACAGGTAATTCTAGAATTTTAAAAACCTGAATACCATTACATTTAGCATTCTTTCTGGTACACTTTGGGAATGGTTTTAGGTATGTAATCAGCTCTATTTTATTTGATTGAACTATTTCTTTTATATTTTTCAGTAACTTCTAGCTGTTGAGATGTTTTTGGCCTAAATTTCAAGTTGATTGTGCTTTATTTTATAGCAAAAATAATTTTAAACATTCAAAAAAATCGGTATGCTGCAATTTTTTAACAAATCGTATAAATGATTTATCTGTAATCATAGAAAGATGGTATCTCAAGAAGAAGAAGAAGAAGAAGTGTAAGTGTTCTTGCAGTGTTTGATGCTGGATCAATGTTCTTTCTTTTCTTGTGCTTCTGCCCTTTTCCTTTCTTTTTTTTTGATAAATAATATATTTTTTTAGTGTGTGGGAGGATTCGAACATTGAACATGTTCGAAATCCTAAGGAGTGACTAGCCGAGTGCTCTATTGAAAGAAGAGAAAAATGATGAAACAGAGAAGATTATTGTGGAGAATTTCATTCTTTTTTTATTAATGAAGTATGATATATATACATATATGATATATCAGAGAGCCAAATATGGAATGATAAAATTACTCCAACTTAGGAAATAATCATGCATATTCCATAACTTATATGATATGCCATAATTTTATTCAATCATGTGTAACGCATAACTTATGCACCAAGGATCCAATCTAATCCCTAACTTTGTGCTTCTACAATCTGACCAAATCAACAAGCTTTTTTTGTTTCTGCCCTTATATTCTTGTGTTGTCTGCACACTTGCATTGTTAACGGCTAGAACTCTAGAGAGTGGGTGGTTTCTTTTTTTGAATTCACGTCTCGTGCTTGAGATTGGAACATTTTCTTTCATATCAGAATATTATGTTCATTAGGAATGCTCAGTGAACTCTTTTTTCTTTTTAGATTGAATTGCTTTTTTTTTGTGCGCCACTATAATGCTTGACAGGAAGACTTAATAGCTATGTGTATATAGTTTTAAACTCGCTTATTAGAGTGAAATATTAGGCTTTTCAAGCTTGGATAGTTAATCTTGTGGATTACCTTGATTGATTTTCTTGTTGGGTTCTTGTGGGTTAGCGGTTCTTTTTGATATTAAAGATGAATTGTGAACCAAAATGAATTACAGGTTACTCTTGTTTGATATGAACCTGTTTTGGAGTTGGTTAATAGCTGTTATTAAGCTGTTACCTGCTCTGTTAAGTCTTCACAGACTTGCTGATGTGGCTAACGTCCGTTAGTTTACTTTGTTAGTTAAGTCGGTTTACTGAGACTATAAGCACTTGTTTTCTCCATTTGTGGAGGCAGCTTCATAAATGAATAAGAACTGGTTTCCTCTCTTCGCCATTTTCTCTCCGAAATTCCATTTCCATTACTAAGCATTAGGTCAAGGTTGAAGGTAGCGTATCATTGTTTGTCTCATTCATTGAACAAAATGGTTTGGAAATTACTGAAATTACTTCTCAGTGAATCATTTTTTGATTTAAAGTTGTTTCTTCAGCCCTCCACATTTTCATCTGACAGAGATTTGTCATATTTAGATTGGTGGATAGAAAATCCCACTTATGAATTTAGTTGATGATGTGGCTGTCTGTTATGATGTGCGTTGTTGAGAGTTACAATGTGCATTGTTGGCAATCAGTCTTGACTGACGTTTAACGCAAAAGCTAATCCCTTGGACATGCATACATGTATTATCAAGAAACTTTCTTGAAATCAAAATTGACATATTTGGTTGTATTTATGTGAAACAGGACCAGAAAGACACCTTACTCGGAAGCTGAGATCAAGGTATTAACCACATCAGTGTATGGAACAGCTTTTAGTTTTTGGATTTTCTGTTCTAATTTGGGACCAATTTTCACTGAAGCTTAAATTTTATAGCAAAGGTTCGATGTGGTATCTTTTTCTTGGCTGTATATATACTACACAGTCTTTTGAGATGTTATGCTGGTTCGCAAACAGAAAGCTTTACCTTTTCATCAAATAAATGTTTGACTGTGTCCTTATTTGAAGCAAAGTTAAAGTCGTCTCATGTTAAATTAACATTCTGATGTTTGATTAAATTAATTCTTTTTTCTGGATGTCGTCAAACTATAACTTCATGAATTATGGTGTCTGGAATGTATTTGAGAAACAGTTAGTTCAAAATCAGTTGAGAATAGAACATGACTGGAAGCTTTCATGTACAAGTCTGTTATTTTATAATTTGTACGGCACGGCTGCACCATGCACATTTTGTCTTGAGTTGGAAGAGCACAGCTTATTACACCAGGTTATATTGGGCACTTCAGAAGCACAGAATTTATGGCGATGTGCTCTGTTATAATCCAGTTAGACTAGATCAGTTAGCCCTTTTTTTCACCAATACTAAAATAGTCACTTTTATCATTTTAGACAGCGTTCAGGGCTAAGGCAAAGGAGTTCCATCCAGATCAGAACCAGGATAATACAGGTGAACATTGTTGGATGTGACTTTATTGATATTGTATAAAAATCATTGCATCAAGTGATTTTTGAGGCTTATTTGTTGTAATTTGTTACACAGAAGCTGCTGAGGCAAAATTCAAAGAGGTAATGACGTCGTATGAGGCTATCAAGCAAGAAAGAAGAACGGACATGAAGTTGTGAAACAACTAACAAGTGTTTGTGGATTAGAGAAGCCTAGATGAATCCTAGGGGTTTCCCCTGCAACTCTACCACAAAGTGACTTTTTTTGGTGATCATTCTTTTTGGGTGAGGGATGTATTTGTATAGATCATGACTCTCTCTAATGGAAGCTCTTGTTATATATATCATACCAAACTACAGAAAGAATGGTAAAGAACCCATTCCTTATTTCTTCCATTTTTTATTGGCGCATCAGGTACAGAACATAAGGCTTTTGTTACTGTGTTGAAAGTCCAGTTTTGTGGCTCCAATAATGTAAGGATGCAGTATGTACTATAAGGTATAACGTTTTTGAGACTTTTCTGCATTTGATTCATGCATTTCCTAGGTAAGGCCTTGTGTTTTGAATTGTGAACTGGTCATATACTCTTAAACAAACAAAATAATACAGTATTCAACTTTAATGTCTGCAAGAGGAACTAGTCTGTAAAGTCTCAGTATTTCTGTGATGGCCGATGGGTCTTCTGACCACTTCTTTCAAATGTAAAAACATCCCGGTTGGTCATATTCCTGGCATGTTAGATGGGTACATTTAATTTGTTTTGGGCTTTGGCCCTAGCGGGCCGAGCCGTCTATAGATTTGTTTATGGAAAATGATATATTAATACCACTTTCAAAACTCTTGGACATCTAAGTGCATTCCAAAAAATTTTATCCCTTGTAAATTCATTTTTATTTTTTATAATTATTTAAATCATTTAAATTTTACCTAATTTTTTTTGGTCTTTTTTTCAAAGAGATTTAGATCTAATATGATTTCTCTCTCTTGTTACTCTCTCTATGCTACATCTCTCTCATCTCACTATATCTTCTCTCTCTACTGCATCTCTCTCATCACTGCATATTTCTCTCTCCTACTATATCTCTCTCTTATTATTACATCTTTCTCTTATTATTACATCTTTCTCTTATTAATACATCTTTCTCTTTCTCTGTCATCTCTTTTTTTGGTGGTCGTTTTGGTCCAGATATGGTTGGGCATTGTGCGTCTTTATGAAGGGAGTCCAACGATGGTCGTGGTGTGGCGAATCGCGGTTGGAATCGGACATATTTGAAGTTTTTTCAAAATAGTCACATTAGCCGACCAATGTTACTTTTTAAAATGGACATATCCGATGGTCATTTTGGATTGTATATGATTGAGCATTGTGTGCTTCAATGAGGGGAGTCCAACGGTGATGGTGGTATGGTGAACCGCTGTCGGAATCGGTCAGATTTAAAGTTTTTTTTCAAATAGTAACATTAGTTGACAAATGTTATTATTTTGAAATAGTGACATTGGCCGACCAATGTTACTGTTATTAAACAACCATATCCGGTGGTTGTTTTGGGTCGTATTTGATTGGGCATTGTGCGTCTCAATGAGGGGAGTCCAACGGTAGTGGTGGTATAGCCAACTGTCTCCAAAATATGTCGGATCTTAGGCTTTTGTCTTGTGGTGGTCGCGGCTTTCCAATCGTTTTTTAGGCCAAATGGACGGTCGTTGGTGGTGATGGAAGGTCGGAGTATGTACGTGTTGATGAGAGGAGGGAGAAATAGAAAAGAAGAGAAGTGTAGTTGTTGTGGGAGGAAGAAGACAAGGGTAAGAAAGTAATTAGCATACTAGTGGTATTTTAGAGAGAGAGTTTTTTGGACTTGGACCTAAGTATTCAAAAGTTTCACAAGTGGTATTGGCTTGAAATTTTTCCATTCGTTTGACACCTCTATTTAGTTTAAATTTAAAAAGAAAGTATAATTTTTTTTGAGACAAGTAACGAAAAGGCCCCTCTACTTACGAAAAATGGTCAACCAGGCCCCTCTACTTTTTTTTGTGCCAACGAAGCCCTACACTATGAAAAACGGACCACGTTAGCCCTTCGAGCTAATTTTCCGTCAAATGATGCTGACGTTGCAGTTAGTGGATGACGTGGAATTTAATTATTTTTGTTTGAATTACACATATTCCAGGTGTCATGGACCAATAAATTTTTTAGGCGTGTCACCAAAATTTTAAATGGTTAATTTAAAAACTTGAATTATGGAATTCTGGAAAGTTACAATTATCAATGTTTAAAACCCTTATACTTTTAGAAATGGGTCAAATAAGCCCTTGAAGCTTACAAAAAATGGTCAATTGAGACCCTCATTTCAAGCAGTTACAGGAAAAAAAAAAAAAAAAAAAAAGGCATGTATTTCAAATAAGTCGAATTAAAACCAAACAGATAACTAACATGCTTTAATTAACCAGAATACTACAAACTAGACATAATCCATGAACTTAAACATATCCCAATACAAATCCAGATCAGTTTTAATACAAATTCAAGAACCAATAGCAGTCATATTATGATAAGAGGCAACAACAAACAGTAGTCATAACATCTACGAGTCAGGCTTCGATGCATTCCTCTTCGTTTTAGAATTCTGACTTCCACGATCGATCACCCTAGACATGGAAGTTTCAGGCTACAAAATAGACAAGAAATATGTGTTACTTCATTTAGTTCACAACGCAAAGTTTAACAACAACACAATGAAGAATTAAGGTTAGTAGATGGTTGAATACTTACATTGAGAATTGATCGACCTGTGTCGGGATTGATATAAAGGCCTAGTCCAGAAAGCAAAGTTTGCTTCCTTGGCTTGGTCTTTGGCCTACAGTCTTTGTGAAAAGGACTAATGTATGTAGCCTTTGTTGCTGCCATAGAGTTGCTAGATTGTCCTTCACTTCTTTGACCTGAACCACTTATTGCACCAACATTTGTTGCTACTACTAAATTACTAAGAAATTCTATAGGCACAATGCCTCTGCCAGTAGCATTTGTATGAGTATGCACCTTGACTTGCTGTATGTGCCATTGTAAGGTCACTGACTTGGCTACTTGCACCACACCTACCAGGACAAGACTTGTTTCTAGCATTATGACCCTTTCGTTTGCACACATGACAAGTCATGGTCCTCCCTTCTCTGCTCAACTTGGTTTTCACAATATTTTCATGAAGTTCTCTTCTCCTCTTTTTCTTCAGTCTCCCAGGCATTTTTCGTAATTTTGGAGGAATCACAGAATCTTGATCACTTCTAGGCCACATGTTCTCCCCCCTAATTGGCTCTAATGGTCTTGAATATGCCCTCAAATAAGTTGTAGTCTTATACCAGAGATTGATGTAGTCTTCAGACCTCTCACCATTGTCATGTATTGCTCGGATAGCATGAAGACATGGAATTCCAGAAAGTTCCCATGCCCCACATGAGCACACCCTTCCCTCAATCGAACTACATACTGACTTCTCCCACACTTCACTTCGTAGCTACCTCCTCCATTCCATTTAGACACCCACATATGACTTTCTTTGACATTATTATGCAATTTTTTCTTAATAAGAGGACCAAAATCAGCTTTCCATGATGCTACACCAACTCTTTTGTCTCTAATTCTACGCATCACTGCCCTTCTTATATCTTCAAGCATGGATATGATAGATTTGCTTCTCGCTTCCACAATGGTGCCATTAAAAGCTTCACTTAAGTTGTTATCACATGAATCACACTTTGAAAATGGACTAAAGAATGCTTTGCACCAGTACTTGGGATCAACTAGCATCAAATCCTTTGCAGCAGTAGGATGTACCTTCTCCAATTCCTTGTATTTCAAATTAAAATCAGATATGTTTGTTGACTTTGCAAGGGCCCAAAATAAGTTCTTCAATTGCCTACAGCATGTGTTTTGCACCAGTTTGCATATAAATGACAACAACAATATCTGTGCTCAGCTTTCAACCATGTATCCGCAACAGCGCCAACCAACCCCTACATACATACAAAAGCAAAGAATTATTAACATAGTAACTTGCAAAGTAAATAGAAGAAATTGACACTAAAACACAATGACATACCTTTTGTCAATCACTTATCAATGTCCAGCCTTCACCTTCAGCAGTTCCTAGATCATGCCTCAATAAGTTCAAGAAACAACCCAAGCGACTGGGAACATTTGGTTATTCCCATCCCTGCCAATTCCGTTAGTAACTCTCATTTAACCAATCCTTTCAAAAAGCAACCATCTATCCCTAACACTGGTCTGCATCCATTAAGAACACTCTCCTTACAACTCTTAAAACAACAATAAAAGGATTTAAATGTTGATGGATCATCTTCATTCTGCCTGTCAATAAGCAAACTCACTGTGGTCTCAGGGTTAGACACCATAAGCTCCTCAGCATAATCCCTTAGTTTACCATACTCCTTCACACAATTCCCTGTCAAATCTGCTAATATACTCTTTTTAACCCTTTTGCATTGAGTTAAGTTCATATCTAACTCCAATATTCTCTCCATAAAAGGCTTCAAGTATCTAATCTTAATGTCCGGGTGGGCAGCAATTATGTCATAAAACTTTGACACTAAATACTTAGTGGTCAGCCTCTTCAAACCCCTTTTAGGATCACAAGAGTGTTCATGAACATAAGTCTTAATTTGAAAACCACCAACTTCTTTGTTAAATGATGCAAATATATGCCATGGACAATCAACAGCACCTATACATTTAGCTCTACACCTATTAGGTTCATTCTTAGTGTACCGTATGTCATGCCTAGTCATGATAGCATAATTGTGCAAAGCATCTTTAAATTCTGCATTGCTATCAAACAACATACTCAGTTCAAAAGTAGGTATACCTTTAACCTTTTTGAATTTTGGAAATCTGCTCTTCTTTCTAATTGCATCATCTCTCAAGTCTCAGTCTTCATCAGTGATATCTCTACAGCTACCAGGATCGGAAGACTCTAAGTACTCACTATTAGCATCTGAAACATCCATTTCAGCATCCCCAACATTAACTTCAACACTGCCAACATCACTTTCAGACTCAATTGCACCTACACCATCATCATCATCATCACTTTCCTACAGTAGAGCCACAGATTTCCAACCTCTGCCATAGTTTTTCATCTTCTCTCTCGCTGCAATAACTTCTTCATCATCCTCTGAAGAATTATCTTCAAGGAGGAATTCTTCCTCTTCCTCTTCCTCTTCATGTTCATTGTCGTCACTGCTATACCCACTAGATGCTCCCTGTAACAATAACAGTAGAGTGGTCAAAACAGCTCAATATCATGTGCAAACTTAAACCAAAATCAAGCTAACCTCATCAACTGAAATATGTCTTCTCACAGCTCTGCTTTTTCGATTAACTATTTCAATGGAATAAACAACAATATAGATAGATGAAACCTGAAAGAAACACAGGGATGAAATCAAACCCAACATCAAAAACAACCTAAAATCCAAAAATTGAAACCAGTGACTGAAACCCACATAACAAAACCCAAATTCGAATACTATAAACCCTAATTTGAAACCCATTAATTGAAATCTAAGCAAAATCGAAATCCCTAACCATGAAATACAATCCAAAATCGAAACCCATACATTGAAACCCAACATCATATTCGAACCCAAACCGAAATAAATGGCATAACAAAGACGGAGAAAAGAGCTGCAACCAGAGTGAATACATACCTGAAAAAGATGGAGAAGATCTGCAATGGGAGGGGCGTTGGAGGAGCGGACGACGTTCGCAGATGTGAAAGAAAAAGGGAAGAGGAGAAATTTTAGGGTTTAGCTCAAATGAATAAACAACTCGTTTTGATATTTGTTACAATTTACACATATTTTTCATTTCAATTTATAACAATTCCATGTCAGATAATGAAAGCAACGTCAGCATCATTTGACGGAAAATTAGCTCGAAGAGCTAACGTGGTCCGTTTTTCATAGTGTAGGGGCTTCGTTAAAAAGTAGAGGGGCCTGGTTGATCCTTTTTCGTAAATAGAGAGGTCTTTTCGTTACTTGTCCCTTTTTTTTAAAATAAAAAATGACATCATACGAGTTTGCCTTTCAGACATGTAATAGACCTTATACTCAATTCGTCATCCTTTGGGTCCAACAACAAGGATGGCGCAGCCCGTTAATAGATGGGCCTGAACAGCCCAATAAATTAAAATCTCCCGCTATGAAGAAATTTTGCTTTCATTGTGCAACAGCAACCAGACTGAACGAGTGAACGGAGCCTGATGATGGACTTCGAGTGCTCCGACGTCGGTCTCTGGAAAGAAGCTCTCTCCTCCTACCCTGTTCGCATCAAGTCACTCAGCAAGCCCAACCTTGTCTCCTTCGATGAATTCTACCGTAGCGAGCTTCCTTCTCTCCTCCACCAACGAAACCCTAACCCCTACATCACCACACCGGAGCTTTCCAAGCTCATGCAATGGAAGCTCTCTCGTGGGAAATGGAGGTGCGATATTACTCGCATCGTCCAATTTCCCGTGTATCTCGTGGAATTGAGAGTTGATTTTTCTTTTTTGCAGACCTCGATTGTTGGATTTCGTTTCGTCATTAGATGATGAGCTAGTGAAATCTGCTTCCGAAAAGGCCTTTCAGTCACTTCCTGATATTTCCAAGGCTGTGAACGCGCTTACGGTTTTGAAAGGTGTTGGTCCGGCCACTGCCTCTGCCATTTTGGCTGCTTATGCGCCTGATGTGGCGCCGTTTATGTCCGATGAGGTAGTTGTTGGGGGTCGGATTGCTTGAGTTTGTTTATTATTATTACTATTTGTTCGTTTTGGCTCAATCTTGTGCTTAATTTGGTGTTGGTGATAGGCTATGGTTGCTGCTCTTGGACACTCTAAGGATTATACACTGAAGCAGTATCTATTATTCGTTGATAAGCTACAGACAAAAGCTAAGGTCAGTTTCTTTTTCTTCTTCGTTGTGGTATTAATGGCTACCATACTGGTCACAAGGAAAAAATGATTTGAGGTTACAGAACAATTGAGAAGAATAATTTTGCGAACATGAAAATATCACTAGATGTTTTTGGTGGTAATGGTTGCCGGTATAATTGCTGCTGGTAATGCAGGCAAGTTCTAATGAGGAGAATGTATGACAACCCGAAAGTGGGTTACTGGTAAATTTCCTGGAGTGGTCTTTCAGTTGCACTTACTTATGTGACTGGATTAATTTGCTTTGAGGAGAGGCATATTGAGAAGAAAAAAAATGCTAGAGGTAGAGTTGATAGCATCTGTGTTACCTTGGGAGATATGAGATGTGTCTGTTAGTCTTAATTCTACACTTGCTTCTATGGTAAATCTAGCTGAAGTGTAGACTTTGGCAGCCTACGGGCATGAAGTTAAATTAATTTACGGTGACCATGCTGGTGCCTAAACTAGAAATTAACTAGTTTGTTATCCACGAAATTACATTGATGTTTCATAATTTTACTTGAAGAGCGTCTTTGCATGATATCTCAACTGACTTTCACTATAAGCACAGGCAGGTGAATGAATGTACTGAGCTACTATGGACATCTTGTAACTATAATCGAAAGACTTATACTGCATGTGTGTGCTTATTTTGGTGGGTTTTCATCTTTTTCATGACTGATGGTATTCTAACTTCTGGGTTCTCACATTCATGGGCGCTGCTGAAATTAGTTGCTTTTGTGTTTTGTTGTAATAATGTCATTATAAACTGTTGGCATTGAGTTAGTGATTTTGTGTTGTAATAGTGCCATTCTAAAACCATGGCATTTGGTTTGAAAAAAAAAAAACCTTCAGGAACTGAGTTCAACTGGGGACTCCTTGACGCCGTCAGATGTAGAAATGGCTCTTTGGAGTTCTGCTGTAGGGGCCAAGTTGCAAACTACACAAGCCGATTCAGAGCCAAAGAGTAACTCGGGCAAGAACTCGAAGAAAAAGAGAAAACGTTGATTTGGATTTAGATTTGTTATATGTAAGTTGTATATCAGTATATGACCTACGACATGGCAACCCCTTTGTCCTTCAAAAAAGTTTTAAGTATTGTGATGTTAGACCAAGCTTATAAATCACATCACTTGGCTTTCACCAAGAGATGTGGAACATTTTGTAGTCTTAACAGACATGTCCAAGCTGCAACAAAGGAAACAAGTATGTTTTATAGCATTCGCATCAGTGCTTTTGTATTGTACAGTATTACTATTTGTCTCCTTCCACTTCATCAAACTCCGATTCGGTTTTTTTGAGAATTTTTGTTTTGAATAAAGGAAGTAGGGTGTAGAGACGGATGTGAGATGCAATGGTTTGTAACCCATCTGGATGGACATGACCCTTCACAATTAGTCATGACCTATCGAAAGGGGTGTGGGTTATGACGCTTTTGAATGGACATGACTCATATTTGCAATAGGTTGTGGCCCATTTGAAGGAGTGCACCAATGGTTATATATAGCTCATGTGTTTGCCAACTTGGATATATGACATGATAGAATTGACAAAATTCTAACCTCTCGCAAGCATTCACTCTCTTTCTCTACATCTCTCTAAGGCATCACAAAATTTTGGTGTTCCGTACAAGCATCAAAATTTTAGTTTGCATCCTTGTTCTTTCAAGTTTTTAAAGTTTCATTTTTGATAGTATAAACGTAAGTGAAAGAAAGATTTGTTGTATCCTAAAAGAAATTAACTGATAATTCGTTGTACTGTCGAATAGGTGGGAGTTAATTTGCGCTTAAGGAAGAGCGACATCATAACATGCCTCGAATCTTCATCTCTATTAAATCCATTTTCCACCGATATTATCCCAACTTCTCCAACACATTGCTGTCCGAGCTCATCTTCAGGGATGGAGAAATTCATTTTTCTCAATGATGTGGAGGTATTTCTTTGCCTCAATTGGTTCAATTGAAATACTCCTTTGATTCATAGTTTCCATGAAATTGATTGTTGTTGCAAAAATTTGAGTCATGTCCATTCAAAAGCCACGTATGGCATTCTGGACCAATGCAAATGCGAGCTAATTGCAGCTATAATTTACGAAAATTCTCTGATTTCTAGTTTCTGATATCAGTTGCCGATTTTGTTATTAGGGTGGAAGCACAGCACGTGCTGCAATTATTAGGCAAAACCAGGGGGTTGTTGCAAATAGCCAACTCCTGGGGACTCTTGTTTGCCAATAAGAGTTGATGTTTGGTTTCCTCGGTGGTTGGGCCGGGATGCAAATACAAGCCCGGACTATCACGGCCCATAAAGTTAGGGGGCTTTGTCTCGTTCACGCAAAGCCCAACAAATGCAATGCTAGAAACCCTAATTTATGACTTTCATTTTACTTTCAATTCAGGTAACATGTGAGATAGTGGTTGATTAATTATAAACATACATATAGAGTCTTAACATCCTCATCAATTGGGCATATCAAGTATTTTTAAAAAAACAAAAATAAAAAGGTTATGTGTTTATTTTTCGAAAGAAAATAATATCGAAAACAAAGTTTGATTGTCAATTTTACAAAATCCGAAAAATAAAAAAAAATCACTGTAAAACAACTTGAGAAAAAGAAAAAAAAATGTTTTCTAAAAAACAGAAAACATGAAGGGAAAAAAAAACTCCAAGGCTTTGCTTGGATTGTAAAATGAAGAGTAGAGTGAGTTAAGGAGAGTTGAGTTGAAATGAATGAGAAAAATTTATGTTTGATTTTGGAAATTACAAACAACATTTTCTCACACCTCGCAAACCTCAAAATTGAGGGATTATAAAATGTAGAGTTGGAGACTCTCCTTCTTACAATTCAAGCAATGTGGAGTCACTCCACCCTCCTTAATCCTCCTCACGTAACTCTCTAAACCATCAATCCAAGCATGCCCTTAAACTCTCTCTTCTTCGGCTCCTTGGCTCCCCTTGAATTTAAAATTTAGGTTTAATATATTAATTAGGTGAAACATTATTTGTAGTGTTTTACTCCTCCTTTCAGTTAAGCAATATATGCTAGTAGATACTTTTAAGTGTCGAAAGTGATCAATCACATTAGTCTTACTTAACTAAAATAAAATTTTATAGAGTATTATTTATAAAGTATTTAAATTACTTTAATTTCGCATTAAATATAGTGGTTGTACGTGTACCTACCCTCATTTTGTTTTTAACAAGAGAGGATTGTCAGAGTAAGTTTTCATGAATCAATGGTCATCATGTGATTCCTCATTGTTTTCCAAACCTAGAAAATATGGAGTATGTGAAAGAAGCAACACACACACTAAATACTTCACGAAATTTTTTTTGCATGTGCATAATCTGGATCAATGGATTCAACGTGTGTTAGTTATACTTTTCTTTCTTGTAAATATATGGTTTTTATGCATTTGATATTTTTGTTTTTTACTTTGATTTTCTTACTATCAATGAGAAATTCGATAAATTTTAAATAAATAATCATAAAAAAATAAATTCAAGGATAACCCACCAACTTTTTGGCTCCCCTCATATAAATTTTTGGCTCTTGGCTCTGCCAATGCTTCCAACAATTGTAGTATGAGACACAGCCATAAACTCATATGACAAATATAGCTTTCAATTGTACTACTCTTTAAAAGGGACCACCAATTCCACTACAAATTCAAATTTGATTAAATGCCAATTGAATTCAGCATTCTTTTCTTGTAATTTGAATTTCAAATAATTCTCTAATGTAGCAATGATTAAGCACATAAACAATCAATCAAATGATTAAATTCGAAGAGGTCCTACCACTTTCATTTAAATATTGTTAAGATGAGATTATGATATGCAACTACGAACAAAACTCGTGTGGCATGCAACAACATTATTTACCATTCAATTTTTCCAAAAAATATTCCTAAAACAAATCTTCACTTTCTTTTTAATCGAGAATGATATCATACATGTTTGTCATTTTGACATCCGATATAAATCTAAACTCCAACCGTCAAGTCCGAATTCTTATAGATGTTTATATCTACAATTGTTGAACATTCAACATAATTTGTCTTAAGCCTTCTACAACGAGTCCTAAGGAACGAGGCAAGGTTGATGATGAAAATACTTGGTCATCGGTGGGGTGCACTGTTGTAGATTACAGGTCATCGTGGGAAGGTAGTTTTAGGTGACGGGCTTGTGTCAAAACACGTGGTTTGTTATGGTTGGTCGAAGGTAGGTTCTTACAAGGGTATACGATATTATGTCAGGTAGGGCTTCAAATGTCATATTTGGGTTGTCGACTTATCGGGGATAGGTTCGAAAGTGGCATGTGATGACCATTACCCCTTAGGACGGCCAAGTCAGAGTAGAGAGGTCGTGGTTCACATGTGTATGCATGAGCATGATGTGTACTAAAAATAGAGATGGCTTAGAAGTTTTATACCGGAGGCGAGCATGGCCCTTGTTGGTAAGTTGTTTGCGCATTTGGCTGCCTTGGGTTTGGGCGCCCAAGGGTCCTTCACTCGTGGGCTACTAAGTTTGTTGACTGGGTCATGCGTTGACTGGAAAAGTAGACCAAGACGATTTTTGACCCCTGCATAGAAGTTTCTCACCCGATAAACCTAACACGCATTCTTACAGTTCTACCACCGAGAGATTCACTACAAAAGCTATCACCCAACTGATTTAAAACAGACTTTCACACTGTCAACAACAAACATATATGTGATGTAATCATATTTGTTGACTAAACTCTAAAGAGGCCTTGTTCTTTGTTTAGAAAAAAAAAAAAGAAAAAAAAAGATTTGTGTAATAATATCTGCCAACTTTTTGACCATCAATGGCTCGATCAATCCTCTGTGGCCTTCCTTTTCTTGGTTGTGTTAATGTATGGTTGTTAGAGAGTGTAATTATTTCTTCAAACTGTCTTTGTTATTGTCCCATCAAGATCCATCTTTTTCTTTACTCGTATTTATTTTTGTCTTTAATCTCCTTCAAAAGTATGTGTTTTCGGCGATATCAATCTTTGAAGTTTGAAGCATCTTATGCAAAACGTTGTATTCAGAAAAACCTGTTACGGTAAGGCCTACAAAAATACGTATGGATTTGGGAAAAGGATCTCCTAAATATTGACTAGGTGGTATTAAACCGGATAGAATACTTTATGAAATGAACGAAATAGAAGACTATATATATATCTCTTTTTTGTCTATCGGTGGTATTATATTTCATTTACAAATATGCAGTTCAATATATTAATGTTGATTATTATAGATCATATTTTAGTGAATAACCACGGATATTATCCTTTTGGCATGTATGAAATTAACTTATTGGACCCGGACAATAACCCACAAATCACGTGTGTCATGCAAGTCTACGGAAAATGTTTTTGGATATGTATGCCCTAAAAGGCTCTAATATAATATTAGACAATAAATATCATAAATTTTAGTGTATGCATGTAAAATCTCGTTTCTCGTACTAGTAACACTTTGTCTGTTTTAGATAATCCGGATGATTTTATTTTCCTAGTCCCAACACCCGTCCATAATAGTTTGAGTCGGTTTATTATTAATTTGGAAGTCTGACTTATTATATTTTGTACTTCACATATTCGCCTAGGTTATATCGGACAAGAGACTTAGCCTCATCGACACTTGATAGCTCATCCAACATCATCAAATTTGACACTGCAGAGGATTTGTATCATGTTATGCCTTGTTGGTGATTTAGCTGTCTATTTTGACTTCTTACTTTCATGACAAAACTCAGCACTCACTAAAACACAAAGTAAAGAAACAACACTGCTTTAGGTGGTGTAATTTCCAGCTATTATGGCACACATTTGTCGTTGTCGTTTTCATCGTGCAATCCCATAATGGTCAAGATAGTAATTGAGTTCACACGTGTGAACAATCGTTTGCACACGAGTGATTGATCATACTTTCAGTACGAGGATCGGTCCGAGCCACTTTGGTGTTCAAAGCGGCACTCTAAAGTGGTGTCATATTACAAAAAATAAAATAAAATTTCTCGCAAAGTGAGACGATACTCATGTGTCTTGTGCGTGAGTGTTGAGGCTTGAGGGAGAGGCAGGAGGGAACTAGTTGAGAATTTTTTTTTGCTGATTTTTGAACTGGTTTGGGATGGGCTGCTGGACTAATGGGTTAGATGTAAAAAACAATTATAGCGCCCTATTGCTCTGGGTAAGGTCGGCCTTGTTTAGTACATGTGAACATGTGGTGTAGTGGTAGTATTGCAGTCGCAAATGGTAATAAGTTCAATTTCCGAAAGCAGTTTTCCCACACTTACCTTTCTCCGACCCCTAGTCAAAAAAAATAAGGTCCCTAGTCCACTAAAACCCATTAAATATCTTTGATCCAATCCTCCTAAGTCAAAGCCCCTAACCCAACTCAATTGTGCTTCCTTTGCCTTGTCAAGCCCAATTGCCCAAGCCCCTCAATTTCTAACCCAACTCTATTGTGTGTCATTTACATTGTCAAACCCAACTGCTCTTTACCTTGCAACCGAACTTGTATGTTATATAGAAGAAAAAAGTTGTTTAGAACCATTATTAATGTTGTAATATCACATTTTCAAAATATGAAAACTCGTGAAAAACAATTGTGATAAATTACAATATTTTTTCTTAATGTTTTGAATTATTAAATGTGTTTTTTTTTTAATTTCCAATCCATATTCGTAAATCAATTACATAACATAAAAACCAAAAAAAAACCCCTGGAGCCCGCACCACTTTTGTGCTCTCAATTATCACAATTCCTGGGTTCGCGAACATGAGAATTGGTTACCTTCTTGATTATCATACTTTTAGTGTCCACAGCAGGACATGGAATCACTTTTACTTCCAAATCTTTGATTACAATTGGATTTCAAAAAGCTAAATAATTTTTTTACCATAAGAGCCTACTTTGGAGAAGAAAAAAGCACACAAGCAGACAGTCCTAACTAATTATGACCATTTCCATCCAAAAATAAAGATATACAAACTTTATGTGTTTAAAGAATCTCAGGCTTCCCTACTTTTTTTTGAATTATGTAGGAATGTCTGCTACCTTTGAAGAAAAGAAAGATCACAGAACAAAAAAAAGCCAATGCAATGATGGTGTTGAGCAGATTTGATGAACTGAGACTTTTGGGGTCAAAACTCAACACCCATTTCATGCATTCATGGCAAACATTGAGCTGGTTTATTGTACTTTGCAGGACAAAAAAGAAAAAGAAAAGTGAATTCAATAAGTAAAAAAAAGGCTCAATATTTGGGCTAAAATATATAAACTCGAGTTCAATTCACATTGAGAGCAACACTTTTACATTCACTCATTGAGTTTTAACCCAATTTATTCCACCATCAAATGAGAAACTTTTGAACTTATCTTCCATAGGTTGGACAATCCGTCCGAGTTTAAATTCATATCAAATGTTCAAAAATCAAATTTATATGGTGTCAAACTTGATTTAAAAAAAAAAAAAGTTTAAACATCATTTCACAGAATTTAATCATTAGATGGACCATCTAAATATCATTCCATCCATTTTGCATAATCTTGATTCCAATAAGAGCCAAAAGTTAAAAACTGTGTTGAAAGAACAACTTTCTTGCACTTGGGTTACAGACAGATCATAAGTGCCCCCACTTTTGTCTCCCATTGATCCCCTGATTTTCCTCCACCATGCATAATCAAAATCATAAACTTCTCTTTTTCTTTTGGCCTAACTCTTATCATTTCCTCCCCTTTCATTTTCATGCAAAACTTCCACATTGTCACAACATAGGTTTTTTTTTTTTTTTTTAAATTAATCCTAGGTGCCATTCCAACCAGCAAAAAGAGGCAAGTGAGCCATGGAGACCGCAGGAGCATGCCTTAACTGAGCTGTTGATGAAAACCAAGGATTAACACCGGCTGCCGGGCCGCCAATAAACTTGGATCCCAGAGGTGGTTTAGCAAAATGCAGTGCGCTAGGACAAGCTTTATCTGGGCTAGCTTCTCTTGAGCTGCTCAAACTGGTGACCAGAGATGACTGGTTTGAGAATTGAGTCCTGGTTTTAGTTGACTCATCCATAATTGGCTGCTGAGTAGAGTTAGCAGAATCCATGCCAGTAAGGTCTTGAAGAGTCATTGAGAATGAGGAATGCCTATAATCCCCATTGTTGATCGAGTTCAGCTCAAGCGATCCGATATCACCATTTGTTTCCTGCTGTGGTGACTGATAGAAGCCCATCTTCCAGTCTGAACCAGTTACACCATTGTTGTTCTCAACCTGAATAGATTCAGCATTGTTTTGTGCTGCTGATGCGGTATAATCAATGGCCTCATTGCTTGTTTCGATCTCTTTGTTACGCCTAGCATGCTCTCCGGCTAAGAGAGTATTGCTGGCTATGATCCTCTCAACATCATATCTAGTAATGTCAAAGTTGGTGACAGCATTCACCCCGCGAAATTTAATCGCAGCAATGTCATATGCTTCCGCTGCTTCCTCTTGAGTGCCTGATAATATTTAGAATTGGCAAACAACATTAAGAAAACTGACTATTTACATGTAACTTAGCAAGAAAAGATAATTTTTCTTTTATGTTTCTCTCTAGCATCTTCACTGGTGAAACAGCCTTAAAAAAGGTAAGTCTTTTGCTACTGAATGGGAATGTTGTACAGTATTGAAGTAGGCCATCATCACCTTTACAAAAGCATCTCTAGTCTAATGAAGACATGCAACAAAGTAGTCATGAAATGAAAAAAAAGAAACCTGCCAAGAGTAAAGTAATTAGTGATCCTATGCGAGATGTTTAAAATTCATTTCTTTCTCGGTTTTTTAAATCCACCAGTGAGATACACACAAAATATGTGCAGAATTATCATTAGGACAATCATGCTTGCGACCGATATGTTCCTCAGAAAATCTTATTCGTGCAGATTCTTTCACCGACTAACGAAGAGATCTTGGCGGAATTGCCACATAAGAAATTGAGCACAATTTTTCAAAGAAATAGCCCACTTCTTTCTCGAGAAGAGATGGGGAACAACAAAGAATAGCAAACAAAAGCTGCTGGTGGAGAAAAAAATAAAGGGAAGAACTTACTGAAAGTCCCAAGATAAAGGTCTTTGTTTCCAGCAACCCTGCCAATCCTAGCTTGCCATCTACCATGCTGGTGGTGTCTACACAAGATGGTAAAACAAAAAAGTAAAATCCCATGAAGCAAAAAACAAAGATTTAAATTTTGGAATTAAGTGAATACCTTGTTACTCCTCTGTACATGGAAGCCCCTCTTGAGAACCCACTGCTTTTCCTGTAGAACAAAGGGAAAAAGATGTTAATACTCCATGATAAGCGATAACGACTAGTGTTTGGGCACTAGTTTCTGGATTCTAGTCATAATCATACCTTCGCAGATGAGCGACATATTCTTGGCGGGTCATGTTCTTCATTTCTTCAAGTTCTTGCCTGTAATTTTCCAACTGAAAAATAGAAGCAAAACATTGGCATTTCAGAAACCACATGAGATCATTCACATGTTAATCTACTATGGACTAAAGGGGGGGTATAACTCGGACCGGAAAATTGATGTGTGTTGAAGCTCCCCAGTACTTAAGAGCAGCAAGATCATAGGCTCTTGCAGCTTTGTCCTCCATGTCATACCCACCTGAAAGACAAGGTTTGAACTTCATTTTCTGGTCACTAAAACAGGTGTAAATAAGCATTTTAGCATTGAAACTAAGGCTTACCAAGATATACTGAAAATGCATCATTTGATTGTCGATTAGTATCCGCAAGAAGCATGATCATGACAAGAGAGCACAGGTCAGGAAAATGACCATGGAGGGACCAAGATTTAGAGTCAAGAAGGTATACTTCCAAACATATACATATTATAGAAACACATATTGGTTTTACTTGACTAACCTTGCCTTCCTTTCCTGGTCTGTCCTTCCTTCTTGCAACTATTATCCCACAAATGTGCTTCATATCTACCCGTCCACCTATGTCTGCTTGAGCAAAATTTACAGAGGTAAAATAAGGAGATAATGTGGAAAGTAAAAAATAGATAACAAAACAACCCACAAAATACACATTCAACTAAATTTGCAAAAGCACACAAATAGTTTAACCAGTGTGGAAAAACCAACCTTGTAACACCTCTATACTGTGATGTTCTCTGCCCAAATGTGTCAATAGACTTCCTATGAACAGGCTGCTTTTGACCCACTTTTCCAGAAGCTCTCTTCTTTGTTTCTATGGCCACATATTCAGCACTGGTAGGTGAGATCTGTCCGGGAGCTGTAACACAGCTGGACTGTGAACCAGGGCTCATAGACAAGGTTAGAGATTGCAAATCCCCACCACCCATTGCAGTAATTGACCCAGAGGCACCACCACCATCAACAATGCTGCCATTCAAATGCGGCTCCAGTGCATTGTGGTTATGAGTCTGATACTGCCTGGTAACCCAGTTTCTCAAACAAGGCACACCCTCATCTCCCATTTGGGATTCACATTCTGTAAGCTGGGTGACCTTGGATTCTTGCTCTAGTGGAGCCTGATACATGGCTGGGCATTGCATTCCAGAATAGTATGAGTGTTGTTGAATGGAGAACTGGCTTTGCTGCCTGAATGGTTCCTGAAGAAGACCCATTGAATGTTGCCTGTTTGCTTCAGGCTCTGCATTTTGGTGATAGTATATACTATCCAGGCTTAAAGCCATTGTTTCCCTCTCATGACTTCCTAGAAAGTCCTCTAGTTTTGGTGAGGAGCATGACGCAATGCCTACCAGCACAAAAGACAATGAAGCAAAATTAAACACTTGGAAGTAAACAAAATACAAGGACCTGTAAACGAACATAAAAACACAGATACTGGAAGTACCTTCAATTTGCGATCTAGTGAGAGCTTCCATGATGCAGAGAGACCCATCAGACTTCAGTGGCATAACAGACAAGGAAGAGTGAAACCCACCATTGTCTCCAACTCCATAGCAGATTCCAGGGTTGCTGAGTTGAGGACTTGATAAGTAAAAGCTTGTACTGACAGCATCAGGAGAGTAGTGATGGTGGTGATGGTGAGGGTCTGAAACAACCTCCATTTTCATATGAGGTGAAAGAGAGAACCCCAACCAGTTATTATTATCATTGCTTTCATTGTTATCATTCGCGGGCTTCATCTTCTACCTGTATCTCTCTCTACCTTTTCTTTTGTAATTTAACAGTGTATCTCTGTCAGCTGCTAGTCAATCGTTGACAAGCAAATAAACTAATCATACCAAAATCTCTTGTGCTCCAAGGTTGGCCTTTTGTTGTGTAGCAGAAGAACTCATTGCAAGATAATTTTCTAAGAGACTCTACAATCTATACACTCGCAATCACTTGGAACTCCCCACATTCTGTCACTCTCTCTCTACTTCCTTCTCCCCCCCAAAAGACAACAAAACTGGTCTCTTTAAACTAAACAAAAAGAATGAATTTCAAGGAGCGAGTGCTTGAGAGCATCCCCTGCATTCCATAGGGATCTGTGTATATGAGAAAGACCACGCCTTTCTTTTGCTTAATCTCTTTCTCTCTTAACTTCTCTCTTGGTCATTTAAACAAACGCCCCTTAAACCCAACCAAAAACCCAGATCAAATATAACACCAAAACCCAATTCCAAAGCTAAAAACACAACCTTTCACTTTCTCAAGTGGCTGTAACCTCCTCCTGATTGCTCAGATAAACACCCCTCTCTCTCCCTCTCTCTCTCTCTGATTGTCTCTTTAATGACAATGGAGTCAGCTGTATCTATAGCTAGTAGGTGACTGACTAGGCAGGCCAGATAACCAAAGCAGGTTTGCTTTATTATTTGTATTTCACAGTCGCAGACACAGGGCCTCAGATAGATTTGACAGGCAAGACATCTGCACCCTCCATCACTTCAAACAGTACAGCTTCTGTACAAATTCAATTTTAAAATCTAAGGTTTTTCCCCAACTCAAAAAATATTGCACCAATTTGGTTCAAAAGCTTCTTCTACCCACAACAATCAATATGACAAAACAAAATCCTATGATCGGAAAATGTTCACAGCCCATCACTCACCGTTGATTGGCATAAGAAAAAAAAAAGGTTGCTTTGTGTGGGGTCATCTGATGTGATATCTCTGCTCCATTTGTGCTTTATTCACTTTTGACAGCATGAACTTGGCTGTGACCGTCATCACTGCAAACTAAATATTTATCTATCCTGACAAAAATTCTTATCAGAGTTTCAATAGAAAAATCTCAAGAAACAAAACAGTTCATAAGAAATAAATGATGTTATTCTAGACAAAATAAATAAATAAATAAGTGATGTTATTGCCACCACTTGTTTGTTATATTTCCAGGGCACATTTATGATTCAAATTTCTTGAGCTTGTAACAATCTGTATGCAGCCAAACAGGCCTCTTTCAGACAAATATTTTTTTTTTGGAAATCCGATACTCGTTCAATGATTGAGTGGGTATAAAATTTCAAGTCGTTGGAACAACCTGCATCACATTGACGATAGCATGGTCACGTAAGACTTGGTGGAAACTCATGTTGGCGTGTGCCCAAAAATGGAGCGAATTCACGGAACCATGATCCACAAAGAAATATCTCATTGATTCGAATTCCTAACTTCAGACATCATACTTCCTAAGTCCGATGAGATAACCATCGTCAAGTGGTTGACAAAAAACTGATTTGGGAGGGAAGCCTCTATAATATTTAACAACCTCCAAGAGTAGTCAAATAATGTTTCACAATGTCAAAAGCATGACCTTTTTTCCTGGAGTGATATGTTTGATTAGCAGCACTGGCTAAAAATAGAAACTCCATTACCATTGGCCTTTTCTGCTCAGGACACTGGGGGTGTGGAGTCAACACCTGCTCCAAGGCAAAAAGAGGCTAGTGGGTCTCTCATACAAAGACATACAACTTAAAAATATTCCAAGAATGATGAGAAAAGGGGCCCTCATAGAAAACAGTCTCATGGAAAATGTAATTTTATACATTTTGGTATCTCCTGACATTCTTTAAATAACATTTTCTAAGGATATATCATATACCTAATACCTGTGTATGTTCCACTTACATGCCCTGAAGAAATGTGAGAAAGACCTCTCTCCAACCATATTGACATTTAACCAGTAAACACTAAACAGAAGCCTAGATTCCTTGGTTGCCACCAATATCTGTTGTTTTGTCTGACAATGGTAGTAAACTGAAGTAACATCATTTTCTAGGATTTTTCAAGGAATGCCCTCTGATGAGTTTTCTTTCTTTTTTTTTATATGGGTAAAGGATGAACAGGGGCGACTAGAGTAGCAAATCCTCCTTGGACGTGATCATGAGAGTACTCATCCGTCATGGAATGTTCTATCAGAGCCACAATTACTTTTCAAAGGGCGACTCTATCACCACAACTTAATTGGCAATGAGTCTCTCTCTACAAGTGTCTGTGAGCCACAAAATTCTCCAATCCAAACACACTAAATATAAACAAATCTTACATTTTATGAGCCTCAAATAAGTTATAAATCCACAATTCCTTTGAGGAGAAGCATTAACCCTTACCAACTGGGTTGATGAGATTCCCTTTATAAAGAGTGGGAGGAGGAATGGATGGCTACATGGATAAGGGCATGAAAGTTGTGTTCTTGGAGACTGGCAGATATTCAAATGTGAATGATTTGGTTTTGGACCTTGAAACTAAAGTCCAATACTTTGGAGGGAAACAAAATTGCTGAAGTAGTAGAAATATATGATTCTTTTTGATTATATGGTAATGATGAGTCAATCCATAGAGCACTACTAGCATAGACCATTGACCTTTTTTTTTGCCCTGAATTATTGCACAAAGAGGGGGGCGGGGGGGTCTCTATCTCTCTCTCAATCTGCATGCCCCTATCAAATTCACTTTCATTTTCACCAAAACTTAAATCTTATCTGTGATTAGCCAATTTTTGTTTGCATGAAAGGTAGAGTGAGTTGGTAACAGCCACACAAGTGCCTGCAACTTCTTTTCTTTCAACTTGTTTGTCTCCTTCTGATAATTCTAACCTCAAATAGGTTCCATGTCCCCCTTTTTTTTTTCGTCTACCTGCCTCCACATTACCCATTAGAGATGTGTTATGAGGGTCAAGGCTTAGTCCTACTCTTTGATTAACTATTCCTATATTAGAATTTTCAACCCAATACACGTTAATAATATTGTTCGTTTTGGGTTGTTCGGTTCTTGTAGATAAATTGGGTCAGCACAACTTTGCATTCCCAAAAGGTCATCCATCCCAATAATACTCTCGCAAAAGTAGGTTTAACTGCAGAAATACTATAAGATGTTTTTTTTTATAGAAAAACCCGTTGTTGATGGTTGTGAATTGGAATTATCTAAATATGCTAACATATTATGAGTAACAATCAATAATTCCTCTAAAAGAAATAAGATTCAGCATTCACAAAACAAGACAAAACACTGCAGTTAACTTTTAAGAGACAATTTGTTTCAGATGTCATAGCTTCATTGACTATTAGGTGATCCCTGCTAAAGGTTTTTTGTCAATTGACAAATAAAACAAAGTAATCTCACATTGTCAAATAATCGACTTTTATTTGAAGAATATGTTGATGGCAATATATGCTGTCAATGTTGAAAATGCTATGACAAATTATAGATAAGGGTATTATGCATTTTAACATAATGTGAATTCTAAAACATATGGCACTACAAAATAATTTTGAATGTGATTGATTTGATTTATTAATTATCTAATGTGAGAAAAAAATTATTAATTTTGATGCTTTGAAGTGGCATTTGAAAATAGTCACCAAAATACTACTTATAATATGCTAATAATTTTAATTTTCAAATTGTATTTGGTGTTGATATTGTCAACCAAACGAAGCCATAAAATTATATATAGACCTATGAGGGTAAGTGAGGACAAATCTTGCATACAATCGTTTGTCGAGTGAACTGCTTTTGTTAATTTGATTTCATGCATGCTAAGTTTCGTTCTAATACCACTTGTTAGTATCCTAGATAAGATCTCAAGTGTGCGGAAGTGCGCTAGAATCATTCATATCATAGGCATAAATTCAAAAACTAAACAAAAAAATCATGCAACAAACCCTAGGGTAAATCAGGACCAATTAGGGTTTGTGTGTCTACCAACCTCTTTTCTATCGAGATCCAAGTTTGATGGTTTTGATCTACTCACGAGTACTGCACGAAGAGCTCAAATATCATAAAATTATATATTTATGAGGGGGTACGTGGGGACAAACCACACACAAAGATTTGGAGAGAACAATGTGTTGGTCCAGCCATTGAATTTGCAGGTTTAAATTTGGTCAGAGATGTGGACCTCACGAGCAAGAAAAAGAGTAAAGAGAGAAAGTGAAAGAACAGAAGGAAAGACAAAATACACTGAAAAACTGTCCATGTATATATGGAAACTCTTTGGACAATCAATCTTAATAAGCTTAAAAACACAAGTAGACATGTATTTTAAGAAAATGTTAATGTTAACGGGTGCCTTAAAGACATTTGTTAAGGATTAACTACAATATATCATGTGTGATAAACACTCTCTCGTGAAGAATTCCACATTGAAAACATGACATATTGATTGATAGCTATGGCAACCCACCACAGGTCCATGAGGGGAAAAAAAGTAAAGAGAAATCAAACAGTGAAATTAATGTTTTACCTGTAAATAGTCTATGAAGCCACACCATTAATGCAGAAGGAGCTTTACCTAGGTTGAACAGGCTTAATAATTTTGTTGGTTCTGATTAATGATGATGTTAATGAAACATGCAGTTCTAAAACCTTAAAGCGGAGTCTAGTTATTACTGGCATCCAATCATATAAACCTAATACTCTTCTTCACAACAAAGGAATATTATTGCATGGAAGAACACATCTCCTATGCAAAAGCATTTAGATTTGTTTCAGTATTTAAAGTATTTTTTTTATGTTTTCTTGAATCTCATTAAAAATTTAAAATGCCAATTAATTCTTAAATGTGTTTAATGAATGTAACCACTTCCGGCCCCTATCCTCATGAGTTTCAGTCTAGTCTTACTTGTTGTCAAAGTGGTAGAGACTGCTGGTGGCCCGAGATTTACGCAACTCAACTGTCGGAAGTGTTTGGTGAATGTGATTATGGGTTTGATTTACCTGAACAGGCTAGCTTGTTAAGTCCGACCTATACCCGCCTAATTAGGTTTAAGAATTCAATTCTGAGGCCCAGTCCAAAGGAGAAATAAATGTGAGATGGGAGTAATGGCATTCACGTGAGAAAGAAAGCACACACAAATTACAAACAAAATCCAAGGATAGATCAGAAAAAGAGCCAACAGCCAATGGGAGGGGCCAATACAAAAGAAAGTGGATTATGATTTATGAGAGATCATAAAATAAAAGCTGTTTATCTGCTTCACTCTGTTTTCTTCTTTAGAAACTCTCTCTCTCTCTCTCTCTCTCTCTCTCTCTCTCTCAGGCCCTTTTATTCAATTACTATTTACTGCTGTTCTTCTTAATTGGTGAGAGAGAACCATAAACATGAATCTATCTTTGATTGCATGCTATGATACCCTGCATCTGCTACACCTACTAAAACCCTTTTTACTCCACCTTCTCCTATTCGTCACTAGTCTTATAGTCTTATGTCAAAATCTATAGCCTACATGTCATGTCACAGTCTCCTTAGATTCTCTTCCATCTGGTTTCCTTAAGAGAAGTTCCCATTTCTCTCCTTGCAATTAAAGAATGGTATTCAAGGATGAGGGATTTGTTTGGTGAGGTTTTGATGCAGCGGAAGTGACAACTAGCTTCCTATTTTCTATCAGAACAAAGCACACAACCCTAAAACTAAATTCCATATGAGTGAAAAAAGGATTTAAATGTTCTGGTTGGACTTTGAAGGGGTTTTAAGGAGGTTGGGGGGGACTGTGGGTTCTCTCTGAGGATTTTTATCAAACACTTTGTCAGTTGTCACCACCAGCTCAGTTAATACTCTTGTGGTCCAAACATACCAATACCCTTTCTGCACGTTAATGGAATTAAACCATGAAAAGATGTTCCTTTTTGTAGCAGATGTGTCTTTTAAGACGAAACAGGCTTGACTTACCAAGGAATGTGACAAAGAACAAGGTAAAGCTAAAGCCAGGCCATGCCCACTTCCTTCTGTCACCATTTTTGAAACTTCACATGACTACATGAGCATTTTTTGTTAATTCCTTTTGGCCAATCAAGGGTTTGTTTTTTAGTTTTTACAAGGACAGTAATGAACAAGATTTACAGCAGCATCAGTAAAATCCCATGTGGGGGCTATCCTCTCCTCTGGGTGTGTGGGTTTGGGACCAACTGGATGTCACTTGCAGCAAATCTTCCTATCAACCGACATGATTTGATGAGGTGATAATGCCCATATGATCAAACATGCATGATTTTAGTCAATCTTATGAGCCAATAGAAATTAAAAAAAAAAATCATGATATTGCCTTTGAAAGTAGTCTGGATTATTGTGGATAGTACAAGTTAAAGAATAATTCAACAGATGACATGCTCCATTTTTGGTACAATGATTATTTTGATTTTCAAAGTTAGTTGAAAATTTGTGAAAAATAAATTGTTGAAAAATTATGAAAAATAAATTGGCTCCTAAGCTGTGAAGTATTTGACGAAACTTCTAAATGATAGTACCTCATAAGTTGTGAAAATTATTTTATATTTATTATTAAATTTCTTTTTTTATTAAATAAATTTTAAATTAGTTATAATTTAATAAAACAAAATAAAATATAAAAAAAGTTGTTGGACCACTGACCAGTCTAGCAAAACGGGGTGGCAGGGGTCTGCTGTAGTTTTTACTACAGCAGACCCCGCTGTAAGTGATTTGAATGATAAATTTTTTTTATTTTATTTTGAAAAAATTATAAATGTGTAGTTTATGATCTAACGAACCCAACGATATATTTTTTGTTTGAAACAAAAATCAAATTCATCTTGATCCAGACACCGAATGTTTTGAGTTTATATCCGACGGTCTAAAATTGTTAAGCATTTTTCATGTAGCATATGATTTTTGTTTTGAACAAAAAAATATCGTTGGATTCGTTAGATCATAAACTACACATCTATAATTTTTTCAAAATAAAATAAAAATTTTTTTTGTCTTAAATTACTATTACAGCGGGCCCTGCTGTAATTTTATTACAGCAGAGCCCCGACACCCGCAAAACGAGCTTCATATTGAAGCTTGTTTTTTGCTAGCGATACTACTGGCTTATATCACTTGTTTGGTGGAGCGGTGTCACTAATCATATACCATTGGTGATCGGCGGCACCCTAAAAAATCCTAAATTTCTTTAAGGGGCCAAAAATCTAGATGTCATATGTCCAATCCACTAGCTTTCCCAATTTTCTTAAGAGCCTTTGTTTTTTCTTCCCATATCGAACTGTTTGGTTGAGCATTCCCTAGTGCATACGTTGAGGGGAAATGCTCAACGTTTGGCATCCCCAAACACCACGTCAAAGGTAGCGTATACATTGTCATTTACGCTTAAGGAGTTAATGCTCATGGATTGAGCGTTGCATATTTTACTTTAGGGCGATATTGTTTGTGTTTTTTTTCTAAACTACCACTTACGTCGGGAAGACAAACAGTTTGTCTTGCACTGTCGATGATAGGGGTATCTTCGTTGGTCACGAATGCCAGAGATGGTTCCATTTCTCTCCAGTGAAGATCGAAGTGTGGCTGGAGAAGGAAATCGGAGAAGGGGTTTGCATCCACATACAGAATGGAGGATATTGAGAAGATGAGCATTATATATTCCTCAAATTTTACTAAGTACACCCCAATATTAATAAACCCCAACTAAAAATGTAACATTATCAAGTACACCCCTTTTTTGTTTTTTTTTTTTCTAAAAACAAAATCTGCACCCCAGTCCCAAGCCCTAAATCTACAACTCTACCATGGTTGGTAGAACCACCACCACTACAATCTGCACTATTAACATCATCCTCCTCTTCTTCATCATCCACCTCCAAATTCTCACATCAGTCCTATACCCTAAATCCCCACAAGTCCCAAATAAATCACGACAACCACCATCATTTTGCCTCTAGAATACTCATCAGGATCCTTCAACTCTGCCATGGCCGGTAGCACCACAGCTATCGTAGTTGAATCCAACTGAGTCTCACCACTAGTAACCATGCCTGTGCAACAAAACACCGATCCTTTCATACCCTAACCTTGACACAGCTGATACAGCAAACGCGTGCTTCGCTCGTTGCCTTGAAGTCAAAGAGCTTGTGAGTGAGCTTGGTGATGATGGCGATGTCATGTCGAAAGACGAGAGAGAGAGAGAGGGCTCTGTTTAGAAGCCCTAGAAAGAAGTTTCGGCTATCCGATGCGGTGGTGGCGACGGCTTTGCCCCGAGTCTCTGTAGAAGCTATCAAAGGTCATCGTCGAAAGTAAGTGAAAAAGAAGAAGGAGAGAAGGAGTTAGGGCTGAACCTAAGAACTGGTAGAGGGAGTGGGGTGTTTAAAGATTAAGCATTTTGATGAGATTTTAGGGTGTACTTAGTAACTCGTGGCATGTATATAACGCTCATCTATAGAGAAATTGACTTGATTTGTGATTCTGTTTATGTTGACTAGGGCTCATATAAGCTTGATCTTAGGTTTTCAGAGATGAATATTTTGGGTTTAAGTGTTTCTTTAATCTATTTTTGGGTTTTTGGACTTAGTCAAACATATAGGACAACTGGCTAACCGAAGCCCGGTGCGGAAAAATAACCAAACACAGGACTGAGCAAGGGGTCATCTCGCAAATTGCTAGAATAGAAACACCTATAGGATTTGAGCTCATGACCTCTCACTTGCAATAAGAGTTATTGGGGTTAAATTCATCATCTCAACCAACAACTGATTATTGAATTTTTACCTTGAAGATGTTTATCTTATTTATATGTCCTTTTATCGCTATTTATGACACGAACTTTATGCTTTTACAAATTATTGTTTTTATTGGTAAATTGACAATATATATTCTATGTCCAGATTCAGTTTCGCCAAACAAACTCTTATTTAATGACCATGCCAAGGGCATCGGTTCAAGGGGCTCTTTATATTTTTGGATTGAGAGATAAGGCCTTATAATGCCTTCTTGAACCATAGCCCAACAAATAAGCCCCAATCAAAAAATGTGCAAAGTGCAAACCCAAAAAAAAAGTTCAATCAAACAATATCTAAAATAGGCCCATAAAGACTCCAAGCCCATTTGATGCCTTACCTTTGCACCTAGGCAAACGCCTTGACAGCACTGGGTCATGAATAGTTTCTATTCAGTACACAACAATAACACTTCTTTAACAGGCGCAAACTTAAATCTGAAAGAGAGCATATATTACAAAGTCTGACATCTGTACTGAAACGTTATCGACGCATATAATACATACGGCAAGAACCAACAGATTTATGATACAGGAATTACATCTAAAAAGGACATCCGAATGAGATGGCATAGCAGTCTTGGCGTAGGCGGTTAAAGAATTCACTGACCCTAAATTCCCACAAAGAATTGTGCTACTGATTAAGAGAAATTGCCTATCAGGTAAGAGCTTTATTTATCCACCAGAGCATCTACAATACTGTTATGCAGAAACGGTACTGTTATTTCCATTAATACCTGAAGAATCGGTATGCTCATTTTCCGCATCGTTAAGGGGTGTCACATCAGCTGGCAGACGTCCAATGCTTCCAAGAACCTGATTCGTTCTCCCATTCACACTTGGCCGAACAATCCCATTGAAACCACCAGACAACGTACACATACTGCCAACCCCACCATTCATGTTGACAGGATATATACAAGCATTGCTATAAGGAAATTGGTATGTCCTCGAATCAATCACTATAGGGCCATTCCATGGGCTTAGAGTAACCCCATAGTAAACTCTGTTGTATCCTACTGTAGGGTACATGCCTGCATATATGTCCGTTCCATAGGGATACCGTCCAACACCACCATATCCTGGCAAAGGAGCATACTCAGGGTATGTTCCAAATCCATGACTATAGGAAAGGTAACTGCCTGGTTCAAAACTAGTGTAAGAATAACCTCTCCCACCACCAACTTTCCGATTATAACCATTATCAAAATTATTAACATATACTCTAGGCACAGCCCTCTTGACCTCCACAACCTTACCATTCAACTCATGGAAGCTCTGCTGCATAAGATTCTCCACAGACTCCTCTGAATCAAAAGTAACAAATCCAAAGCCCCTAGGTCGATTGGTTAAGTTGTCATGCATCACAACTACATCCATTATCCTACCAAACCTCTCAAAATAGCTCCTGAACTGTTCCTCAGTTAAACTAGCCGCTAAGCCCCCTACAAATACCTTTTTGGTCCCATAATTATTTTCACTAATACCAAGTCTGCTATTCTTATATAAACCCTTATGCTGTTGTTGACATTGATGGTGTTTTTGTAGCTGTTGTTGCTGGCTGTCAAGTTGATCACGTCTGGGTATTGCTTTCTTCACCTCTACCTAAAATAATTACAAGTTAATCAATATTAAGAAACTGAATACTCAGTAAGAAAAAAGAGAACTTAGTAAGTGAAAGGAACTATACTTATGGAAACTTGTAAAATTTCCATAAAATGGCCCCAAAACAAGGATAGACAAACAACCCTAGCGAACAAATTGAGAGCAATTTCATTTCAGAAATCAAATCAACACGCAAAGAACATCAATAATAACAGATAAGTAGCCATTACCCTGTAACCTAGCACTGTAACGTGGCTTAAGAGCACTATTAATTGGTTCTCTACTACATAATATACAAGAAAAGGAAGAAAAAAACCATAAAGTGAAGAACTCAGGGTTTGCCGTAACAAGTAAGAAAAAGAGTGCATAAACTGACCGTTCTTCCCAGTATAACATGTGGGTCTTGCAGTGCCTTATCGACGGAAGAGAAATCAGCGAACCGAACAAAGCCGAATCCTCTCGGGGATCCGGTGATCCGATCCTTGGCAACAAGAACATTAAGAACAATACCGTACTTGCAGAAGTGATCTCCGAGATTTTCATCAGTAGTATCCCGACTAATCCCTCCCACGAAAAGCTTCGCTTCCTCAGACTGAGATTCAGACCCCATTGCCAAATATCTCAACTAAAATCAGTCAAATCAAATGAAACCCTAGAAAACTAGAAACCCTAATTGAAATAAATCCCCAATTTCTGGTGTTATACTGATATTTACTGCGATTAAAACGGTCGGCTTCGGCAAATAGAGTTCAAACCGTTCTCTACAACGAAAATTTCTCAACGGGCCAGGCCCATACACCTTAATTGCATCTACTCGCCATTGACCTGGTTTTAAATGGGCTTAATTGACCCCAGCAGATTTTGGCCACTAAAAAGAACCACTTAAAATACGATCCAATAACAAAAATACTCCGTCCGAGACTAGTGGCTTGTTCGGTTCGCGAATTTAGAGATGGATATGGAAAGAAGATACCAAAAAAGTTATTTTATTGGCATCCTCATTTCTTATCAATGTTTGGAATTTGGATCACACTCTTATATCACTTTGCTGGCATCATTGATTTCCTTAGTCATGTTTGATTATAATAAAAATTACAATTATTTCATGACAAATTTAAGTTAAAAAAAAATAACACTTTAACTTAGGGGTGTTATGATAACGTTTAAACTGTTACCATATCTGTAGGAGCAATTTCTACAATCGTTGAAGAGTCAACTTTGATTACATGGAGGCTCGCCTGTACCTTTGAATCCTGCAAACATCACAACAAAAGCAACCGTGAAAGCTTTGGGGCCGGACTGGGGGTGTCGGTCATAGAGGCTCCGACGATCAAGTCAGTGGTGATCGGAGATGGAAGATCGACGATGGCTGGAGTGTTTATGGCTGAATATTTAGTGAGGGGTCGGAGAGTTTCGATCTCTGGGTCTCAATGTTTGAATCCCTTTCTTCAAGGTAGGAGAAGGGTATTTATATGAAAGTGAGGACGGGCCTTGGGAGTTGTGTCACCAACTTGTGTCCTTTTTGGTAAAACCTAGGGTATATGCGTATAAAAGTCAAGTATAGCGGACGTGTCAGGATTGGTAGACAAAAAGCATGATGGGAATGTCAAGACATACGATGGGAGTTTGACACGTGTTGGTCACAGAATGGAGAGTAGCAGTAGGCAACCATAAATGAACTGATATCCATGGTAAGAGATCATACATGGAGATACGTATCTGTCAGGTACAACGATGTTGGTGTGAACTGGATTGGATCATGCTCCCTGAGAGGGAATGATCATGGGCCAGATTGACACATGGGCATCTCGGCACCTTCGTTGTGGTGGCATCATTGCTAGGTGAGAGAAAGTTCATGTTAAGTAATGATGTCGTGAATACAATAAAGCAAGTATAAGAGGGGACGTTAGCCTCCATTGTCAGATATGGTGTCAGAATCACTGTTTGTGGCCACGTGACCGTGTTGTCAATGGATAGAGTCTCAAACGTTTCATATGGGCCTCAGCATGGGCCAGAGTGTGCTAGTTGGGCCTGTGAAATGGGTATTTTGGATTTAAGTTCGCCATTAAGTAGCTCAGTGGGGTCATACGATTTTTGGTAACTACAATATCGATAAATCATAGATAAGTAAACCGGTAAATCGGTAATTGGTAATTTCACCAAGGTGTAGGGCTTCAGACCTAATTTTTGAATCAATTAAGCAACAGCAACATTCAAGAGATTGATAATTGTTAAACCATTGCTGTATATCTGGCTAAACAATTCATTCATTTCAGTTAATGGATAGTCATGTCATGGTTCGTCATGGAACCCTTCCTCACTCCTGCTTTGATCGCGTCTTGGAAACCATCGGAACAATATGCTAAATAGTGGCATTCGAACTCATTCTTCATTGAGTTTGCCAAATCAAAAATATGTTTATTTATTGTTGATATTATCAAAATAACCCCACTAATTATACATAAACATGTGGCACCCCAAAGCCAGTCAGGCCAAAGAATGAAAGTGCCTCGGGAACAACTAAGTACCTTCCCAGGTATCGATCGAGGTACATTATCTCCACTCGACCGAGGTAGGTTCCTTTATCCGACCGAGATGGATTCAACCCATCTGACCAAGGTAGGTTACATCTATCTAATTGAGGTAAAGCACAACTCCAATGAATTAATGTTCCAATAAGACACTAATTCTTGATAGAGTCCAAGTCCAATTGAAGAGAAATAAGAATGGGATATACCCTCCGAGAAATCCTCATGAAAGCCAATGAAAAGGAGTCATACTCCTACTACAAGAGAAATGCTTCAACTCATATAAAAAGGATCTCAAGCACCAGTAAAATAATCTAACTCCAGCATTGAAAATTACTTACTAAGCAAAATAGAGAGTTCAAAATTACTTACTAAGCAAAAGACAAAGCTCCGAACAACGAGTCATCGTCATCCTCCCAAGTTAAGTACGGTACTGACTTGAGCGTCAGAGAGGTCCCCCGAGCACACTCTCGAGGCCTTACCGTAGCTTTCATTTATTCCATGTTCAGGACGAAAAGAAAATACTCACCAGCTAAGAAGGAAGTCGTCTATTCCAACTCGGTCTGACTTGACTGATTCGTCTAGTAGGTCAGTCCTATTTACGACATGATCAGTTGTAGTAGCAATTTTTTTATGCAGACTGGGGTGCTATTTTGCCAAAATCCTGGAAGTGAGATCCTTTGCTCTCTAGGTCATCTGATTCAAGAATGGCTTTGCATACGTTTTTGTATCATCAAAATTAAACTAAACTAAAAATAAAAATAATTTTAACATATATTTCATATATATGTCGATAATCGATAAAAATATCGATATTGAATTTTCATAACCGTTATTAGTACCAATGTTAGTGATAAAAATACCATACCAAAGAATTGCTAACGGTATACCATCGCAGTGTCTTGCTCGGTAACCAAAGGCTTGGTAACAGTATGGTATTTCAATAAATACCGTTATCATAACAACCCTACTTTATTTGAATATCCAAATTAAAATTTGTAAAAATAAAAAAAAAAATTTCATTTTTATGTGATCCATTTAATTAATGAAAAATGAAATAAAAAATGACATATTTCAAACAGTTATGATAGGGATCCTTGTAGCTGGTATCCTAGTTATCCCAACTGTTGAGCTGTACGCATCGAATTTTCTATGTATCATGTGGGACATGCGAAACTCCGAGATTCACTTGGATTTGGAACGTCCAACTCACAATTCTCGTGTTATAATGAAATTTATTGCGTTTAAATTGGTTAGGATTTATCACTGCTTCGGCTTATAGAGTTCAAGCCACTCCCTACCATGAGTATTTCTCTATACCTGAATTGCAATACTTGTTATGGATTGGATTTTAAATGGGCTTAGAACATTCAAATCAGATTACCTAAACATGGTTTCTTTTTCTTCCCTGTTTTAGATAACAAATATAGAGAAATAATAAAAAAAACATGGTTCTTTCCCAGCCTTGTTGAAATTTGCACCATCGTGCATATTGGAATGCCTATTCACACAATCGCTTTCCCCAGCCGCCTTTGATCTTTTGAGTACCGTAATTGATAAGGTTAGCTGGAGTTCTCCAATGCCAATATTAGAGTTGGAAAGTGGAAATAATCGTTTCAACGGAGTTTGGGTCCATCATCCACGGAGTTCGGTAGAGAAATTCTGTGTCAATGGTCAGTTGTTCTAGATTTATTATTTTAAAATTTTAAAATAAAATAAAATTTATATTAATAGAATAATAAAATGAATAGAAATAATTATTATTTTAATGAAGTAGACAATGTGATAGGTAATTTAATGCAATGTTGGTTGAATAGATAATCTATAAAATAGGGAATAATAGCATTTTGTCCGTATTTTAAAGGATTTGTTAACTGTTAAGAGGATTTGCTGCGGATATTCTTAATGTACTCAAGCTGATTTCGGACAATAGCCAACTGTACTTAATGTAATGTACGGCCCAGAATAAAAATGCTCAGTCCAAAACTCTAAGCTATATTTGAGATTACCCATGCATTGGGCCAATCCATGGAGACTTAAGCCCAAAAGTTACTGGGCCTCCTCTTTGGCATTGCCTTAAAATTCTCACTCTCTTCTTTTTTTTTTTCCCCATAATTATAATTTTCGATACTTCTTTCTTATATATATATATATTTTTCTGACCTTTTCTTTTAAGGTCTGCATGGATAAATACGTTTTTGGAGTTAATTAGGGAGGTTTAAGTAGAGATAAGAGTTCCACCCTCTTTCGATTGAAGGAGGATAATTTAATAAGGTATGACGATGGGATAAATTCCCTACTCTACTATCCTCGTTTGTCCATATTTGTTAACTCCAAATTGGGGATTTGTGAGATGATAGAAAATAATTATTCGTCTATTCCATATCCACGCCTCTTTTTTTGAAACCTAAATTAGGGATGGAGGTAAATATATAAATGACTCGTTTTTTATTAACCCCTCTCCTCATTAATTTTACATTCTATTCAAATAAATGTGAGTAAATGTGATCCCTCTCATAATTTCATTTAACTACTCATTTTTCAATCCAAACATAACCTAATGATATTGCTTTCGCGAGGTTTAAATTCTCAAAGTATTTCGATCGCTTTATTGTATCTCAACACTTTGAATTTTCTCAAGTATTTGAATAGCTATATTATATAAAATAATATAATAATATTATTATTCATAAAAAATAATATCAATACCTTGGGACTCCAATTATTCCTAATTATTCACCAACTCCAGTACATGAAGTCATTACGTACGTTTCTACTACGTACATACAATTGCATCTAGCAATGTATTTATAAATTTAATTAGTTCGGTTGGTGAAGATCCAATCAAGGGAGTATATTGGAAAAACAAATAAAGGAAAAATAAATAAATAAATGTAGGAAAGCTTGTGCACAGTGACTCAATCCCAAGATCTTCTCACATGCTGTGTTGCACACTTGCATCTCCCTCCATAAGACTAAAACGAAAGAGGATTAGGATTAATTCTAAATTACTATAATCAACTAGTCTTATGCGTGCGAATATTCGATAATCGCGCCTAAGATAAATTAATTATATATTGTTACTTAATTAATTAATTATTTCAAGTATATATACATAAAATAAGAATCCACATTAATCATTTATCTAATCAATCTTTTTAAATTTTCAGATTTTTTTAGTCCTCATCCCATGTGACCTTAAGCTTTGAAACCAACCATGTTGTTAATTAAGAAATCAATTAAGAATATAATCTAATTTATCTTACACGTAGAGCCATGTGGCCGGGTGCATGCTTACCTAACAACTAGGATCTTATTTTTGACCATATTAAGCATTGGAAAATATTGGCTACAAGTATTGTGTATTGACAAAAATAACCTCGATTATTGACAATGTCATTTAGATCAACAAGGATAAATGTGGTTTTTCAATGAGGGTGCTAATAGAAAAAACCCTAATGGGGTTTAACAATCTCACATGCATTACTTATACAACACAAATGTCGCTTTGTAATTGCCAAAAGATCACTTAGATATAATAATTAATAATCAGAAGCTCTTTATTCGTAAAAGCATATCTTTTCCTAGGGTTTAATTTGATTAGCTGCAATTTTGATGTTTTATACCAAGGAATATATATAATTTACTTTTTAAAGAAATGGTGAACATAGATTACCAGCGCTAGCAACTCCCTGAATGTGATCGTAGGAGTACTAACCTGTTGTGAAAATGTCTTGTTTGAGCTATAACTATTGTCCGTCATCATAGTCCAATCGAATTCCAGACTGGCAGAAAACCCTCCCAACAGAAGTCAACATATATATATTCGGCCCGGCTAGCGAAAGAATATGCATAACATATATTCGGTCCGTCATCATGGATGCATGAATCTAGGGCCCAATCATATGAAGTCGAGAGATCTTGAGTTCGATTCTTACTTGGAGTAATACCCTTGTGACCACGCATTGGGCCTTGTCCCAACTTACTATCTCGTAAGATGAGAAATTATATGCTCACATGCTTGATTGCCTGAGTTTAGACCTATATCGGATGTCAAAAAACAAATTTGTATGTTGTCGTTTTCAATTATCAAAAAAGAAAGAGTTGTGGAACCACTTATTGAGGAGTTAGGTTAGATTATGATCATATACATCAAAATATGATGATTTGACATTTGAATAGAATGCCTCAAATGACATATTATAATGAATATGTACGACCAACATATTAATCCAAGAAACAACTACCACATGTTCCTCTTCCTCTTTGAATTACAAAATTATGTGCAAGTGCAACGAAGAATCCATTGATATATAATAATTTTCAGAGACACAGATTCTACACTTTTAACGAATGAAGAGGAGTACTATATATATGCCATAACTCATCTCGATCAATGCAAATACGTGCATGACTGAAACCTAATTAGTATTATATATTCAAAACAAGCCAAGAGGGCAGCTTCTACGGTTCTACAATTTATTAAAAAATTATTCAAACATGCATGCAACAATGAACAATTCAAGACACCATAAGACCTAGAGAGAGTAATATTTAAAGAACACAAGGACCAAAGACCTTTAATTTTGGAAATGATGAAAGACAAAACCCTTGGAGCATGAACTAGGCATAATAAAGGACACATTCATGGTGGAAGCTCCTTAATTAATATTTAATGTTATAATAAATTATTATTTTTTGTTTTTGACTAAGAACAAATTGTAAAAAGACATGCCTTTGGATGATATATCTCAACTTGCAAAATAGATATGGAAATTGATAAACAAACCCCCCCTATTTTAAACCCCCTCCCCTAGGTTGTCACTATTTGTCTTGTCATGTCACATCTTTTCATCATGTCTCATCTCATATACATACACATATATATATATATAGATATATACATACACACATATAGGGCAGAGAATATATATATACATTTATTAATTTAAATGTTTTGATTAAGATTATTTGTTTGCTTTTTTTAATTATCATAATTTTGTAAGACATAGATAATAATTTATTCAAGTACATGAATAAAAGTTTCAGATGAAGATTTGATGAATCCATATGAGTGCATGTACGCATCTAATCGTTCCGCATACGGAGTCGCCCATGCAGCTGCACAAGTATGCGAACGCTATGCAAATATGCGAATGCTATGCAAAAAGTCTGACTAGTTGAGGTAACACCAACAATTTCAAGGAGAGGCAACCCATACCTATTGGTTTGATATGTCGCATCCATCAACTATACGTGTGGGAATGCACGCAATCGATCTAGCGAAAATATCACTAAAGTAATCCATATCCACAATAGGTTCACTCTCTTTTTATCTCAACAACAGACTACTTTAAGACTCTCTCTCGTTTTTTTCTCACACACTACTGCTATCTCTTGCAGCTTCTTTAAATGCTCTGCAAACTCTTCTCAATTTATAGCCATATATGTACACATGTATAGTCAGAGAATATATTCTCTGTCCTATACAGAGAATATATATTGAGTTGGAGTCCATGAGAGAGTGGTGGATTGAATACATGAACGGTCAAAAAAAGGGGCTGGCGAGTTTTACGATGCAAGGACCACTAAGCAAAAGGTGATGTTTTTTTACAATTTCAAACCATTGAAAAGTCATTCAACGGATGAGATTGAAAAAAGTCATTAAAGTAGTCTAGAGAAGGTAGGGGGTTGAAAGTAGGGGGGTTGGGATAGTGGTTCCCAATAGATATTGGTTTTGTTTTCTTAATGCTAGGTAGCTCGCAATGCATTGACTCCCAAAAAGTCATTGTTCCCTCTACTCTCTTCTTTTTCTTTTTTTTTCCTTTTCTATTAAATTTTAATTTTTTAACCCAATACATTAGTACATGGCATCAAGAGGTTTTAACAAATTAGTCGATAGTTTGCGGAATGTGTAGTAATTGCTATCAAAAATATATACATTTTAATTTTTAATAATAATATATATATAATTAGTTTTTTTTTTCAATATATATTTTATATATGTATTATTACAACAATTATAACATGCGTCTTATCTCACCAACCGTTGAGATTGAAGATACAAAAATTTAAAAATATTTCCCAAAATTGGATGTCGGTAACCGTTTTGGACGACTGACCTATCGAAAAAAAGTTTTTGACCTTGACAAACCTTTTTCGACCATCCCAGCGCGCATGAATCATGCAGGAAATAATTGGAAATTGAGGTTGAAGTTATGACACTGCAGCATCTTCACGTCGTCAATCCGATCAACTTTGACATCCCCTCCGACCATCGACAATACTATTTGACTTGTCTCAACGAGGCACACATTCCTCAACAATCTTTTGGCAAAAATAGTCGCCGGAATCTAGCGTGCCTTGTACGACATTTACGAGTCAAACTTTGTTTTTTAATTTTTTTTTTAAACTTTAATCTCAGTCATTAATAAGATCCAATGACTAAGATGAGATTCCCGTAAACTTTAAAGTTTACAGGCGTCCGCATGTGAGAACCTGTGCGTGTGTATATATATATATATATATATATATATATATATATATATATATATAGAAAGAGCACATAATTAAGTTAGTTCCCAACGCATGGAATTCTCTAGGCTTGGGCTTGGTGTCCTCATCCAAAACAAAAGGTCTTGGTGACCTTTTTGAGTCAGCACTGACCCATATATGTATGAGTAGCAATAGACTAATAGTTTTATTAGTTAGGGTTCATAGTATTCAAAATTTGGAGTTTTAAAAAGAGTAGTAAAGTGAGGAAAGGGGGGTCACGTGAAATCATGACCTCAATTATGTTTTGCTGGCTAGCCCTTCTAGAATTGTGTGTGGCCTCCAACATCTACGCTTGTTTTCAAAGGAAAAAGAAAGTGAAGATATGGATGGAGTCAAAGCTCTAACACATTTCCTAGCTGCCCTACTACTACAACCTGAGGTTGCAGTATTAGAGTAGACCACTAGAGAGAGCGAGGGCGTGCAACTGTGCAAGGCTAACCCTGTTTCCAGGTATTTATTATTATTATTATTATTGCAAGCTTGTCTTCTAACCGTTTTACTAAAACTGTAAGCAAAGCAACCCAATACTTATAGTAGTAGTATTTATTTTATATACCCATCCTGGTCAATGTCATGGTCACGCTCATCACATGACAAGCAATGCATCAAGCATTGTGGGTAAAAATGAGATTGACTGCATGCGAGCTAGTTTTTTTTTTTTAGGATAATCGAGAATGATACCATACAAGTTTGTTATTTGGACAGTTGACATGAGTTTAAAATTGGGTTGTCAGGTGCATGCGCATAGAAATTTCTGACATGACGAGAGAGTAAATTGATTCAATGCCCAAGACGTGGTCACAAGGATACTGATCTTAACGGAAATCGAACTCAGGATCTCTCGAATCCATACGACTTGACCAACAGATAGATTCACCAATTATGCTATTTATCACCCAATTGTTTGTAAACGAGCTACTCCCGCTATGAAAATATCAAACAAAAATAATATGGATCTCAAATTTTTTACGTCCCAAATATGATGTGTCAAGCAATATGTGGATTTGTGTAGACCCTTGTATTTATGTTGAAAATAAACTACATTATTCATTGTGTGACGGATCATGTTTTGGATACTAATTTTCGGAATCACTATCGCTACCGAATATCAAAATGCAAGTGGAGCATACCATATTAAAATTGTTTGTCTAGGTTTTGACAATTCTTTATAATTTCAATAGGTCTAGAAAACTTTTATGGGCAAAAATGAGTAAGAAGAAATATTCTCTAACTCCGTAAGGAGTGATGCAATTGAGCCGAACAATAAATAAAGAGAGAGGGTTAAGACTTAAAGAGGGGATGGTGGGCCCGACCCAAGCTGGTCGGCGAAGGGGAGGCGAACCTCTCCAAAGCCCAACATGAGTTGAATTTTAGTAGATAGAGGTGGTAATTAGGGCAAATGCAATGGGAATGAATTTGCTGGGCCAACATTTTTGTTGGCTCGGTCCCACCTCTATTACACAAAAAGTCAAGTCAAACACGTATTCTAATACAGCCACATCAGCAAAACACAAATTTCTATACACTTTTTCTTCCCACACACTTTCTCTTTCCATCCAACCCAACAACATTCCATTCCTTCATATTATCCACAACAAAACTACACCAAAACATCAAATATCAATACATCCATATCAGCAAAACACTTATCCCAATACAGCCACATAAGCAAAACCCATTTTACAATACAGCCACATCAACAAAAGACAACATCTTTGTTGGCCCAATACCACTTCACCATTGCATTTGCCCTTAGGGTAGGCCATGATGATGGGCCCACATGGCACAGTCAAGGACATATCCTCCATCGACTCGTCAACGTCAATACCCCCTCTTTCTCTCACTACAACTGTCTGTGTATTTGTTTCTCTCTCTCTGGAAAGAACATATATGATGGAGATGGAGAGAGGCTATAGCCTTTTGCTTTGCTTTTCTCAACTTTTGGAGTTTTTTTTTTTTTTAAAAAAAAAAAATAAAATCTCCCTACAAATTAATTAGGCATAAGCCCGGTTAAAATTTTTTAGCAAAATAATACTGTATTACTGTTCACAGTAAAGATATTTATTTGTTTTTTTTATTGTCGTTAATGAAAACAGCGGCATTACTCATTAGCAACATTTATCAATAGAGACATTGCATATCGTAACAACGATATTAACAATTTTAGCTATGCGCTATTGATAATAACGTCATTACAAAGCCTGAGATAATGTCGCATTTGTGAACATCGATTTCTTTCAAATATAAACCAACCCTAAACCATTTATCTCAACACACTGACACTTTCTTATACAGAAGAAAATAGCAGCAACAGAGTGAGTTTGAGAGAGTTTGAAGGTGTTTAAGGGTGTTTGAGGAATTTTGAGTGAGACGCTGTTCGTATCATAGTTGAGAAACGAAACTCTACTAGCTTATTGTCGATTTCTACTTGACGTCATTGTTTGGGTAAGTGTCTTCTATTGTATAATGTTCATATTTGAGTAGTGCAAAAAACATAGCATTATTGTGTATGGATTGTTGTTATATAATATGGAATATCACTTTGCTGCTAAATAATATATACTTTGTCTAATTGTTCACTTGATTAGTTTAATACGAATATGAATATTGTTTAAATTTTCTAATTGTGTGAACAAAATTATATCATTTTATTATTATAATACAAAGGTGATAATGACGACACGTAGAAATCAAGATTTTCCCTATGAATATGAGTACGATTATAATCAATCGACTCTTTGGGTAGATTATACTCAAACAACTCCCGAAAGTTCTTCTTATCAACAACAATCATCAGAGGTTAATATGACGTTGAACCCAAAAGTGTGTGGTAGATAAGACATCGACCATTTTGAGCAGGCGATTGCAAACAATAATGCTAAGCTTGAAGATGATGAACGTGAAATAGATTCTGGTATATAATAGTGAGTTTGCAAACAACAATGCTGAGGTTGATGCTAATGTCAACACTGAACAAACCATTGGTCTCCAGACACTGGTGGTGCCACCAATACTGAAATTTAGAGATGTTAGTTTAGCAAATGATGCAATATGTATGGATTGATGACATGTTAATAAGAGGATAGAAGGTGACTTAGCAGTGAAGCAAGTGTTTGATGGTAAGGGAGAACTATTTCATGCGGTGAAAACGCACATTGACTATCATTAAAAGACTCAAGGTTCAAACACCGACATTGTTCAATTAAATTGCCTGAAAGACAAAATTTGCAAATGATATCTTCGGGCAATGAAGAATGACTCAATGAATATGTGGATGTTTAATGTGCTAAAAGGATCACATACATGCACAAATGCTTCTTTAACATAAGGGAACTAACAACTGGATTATGAATTCCTTGCTGATGAGGTTTTATCTAATGTCTGAGCTTATTTGAAGATTAATGTTTCAGCTATCTAAGCCTTTGCGAACACACAACCGAATTACCAAGTTTCTTATTTCAAGACATGGATGGCAAAACAGAAAGCAATGAAAAAGTTATTTGGGACATTTGAGGCATCGTACCATGTACTGCCACGATTCTTTGAAGCTTTGAAGATGTCGAATCCAGACAAGGTTATTTGTTTCAAGCATAAGGATTTTAATAACGGAGTAATAACATTTTGCCATGTGTTTTGGGCGTTCAGGTCATCTAATAAAGGCTTCAAGTATTGTCGTCCATTGATCAATATTAATGGCAAGCACCTGTATAGAAAGCATAAAGGGAAGTTGTTGATATCAGTTGCATTTGATGCGAATAATGGGTTGTTCTCGTTATGTTTTGCTCTGGTTGATTTAGAAAATAATTATAACTGGGCATGATTCATAGATTGTATTTGTGTGTATGTTACTGATCGTTGTGGGACATGTGTATTTTTTAATCGACATCCCAGCATCGAGCTTGCGATGGCATGTCACTAGCAAACCACAGATATTGTGCCAGACATTTCGTCAACAATGTCATGATGAAGTTCAAGGATTTAGAATTGAAAGACATAATTAATATGATGGCTAGAGGGCAACGTAGTGGAAAGAACGCTCACTTGAACTTGTTGATTCGACCTACGAATACCAAGAACAAGCAGTATGTTGATTCGACAAACAAATACTAGAATTAAGGTTTCAAGACCTTATTGATTCTAACGAATACCAAAGAATTGGAAACAAAAGGCAACTCGCGTCTATAATTTTTATTCATCTCAAAACTGATATATCTCAATAAAGGTTACAACCTTAAATAGTAAATGGAACGAAATCCTAGTCAAACCCTTTTACTTAACTCAAAACTGAAATCTCTCAATGAGAATTACAACCATAAATAGTAAATGAAAGGAAACTCTAAACACTTTTTAAAATATTTAAAAGTAAATAAATAAAATTACTCTTAATAAAAAATACTTAACTCCTAAGAAATAATAGTAATTGATTCACAAATAATAGTTTTTCTAAAATATCAAAATAAAATATTTCAATGAGCGTCATACCTCAGACAACTTGTCAGCTTGGCATCTCATGCCACTTGTCATTCTTCTTTGCCATTTATCAACATCTAGTGAAGGATAATTTTGGTCTTATGAACCCTAAAAAATTCAAAATATAATATATGCTTTAAAATTTTGTCAACTTGGCAAGAGATGTGTACAATGTACTATCTATTACATGGCCCCATTTAGAAGACGATATATATATCTCCTATGGAAATAAAAATTTCTCAATCATTCTCGTGTTGCATTTATATTTATATACATTTCTCGCAAAATAAAGCAATCAATATACACAAGGCAAGATGGAAGTTCTATTTTGGACAGGTGGTTCCATTTCAGCCGTACAAAATTGTGTGATCAAAGAAATGAGTGAGTTTACTTGTAGTAAAAGGTATTATTAGGTTTTGTACAGCTAGACGTTACTTGTAATCAGCATTGATTTTGAAGGAACTAATGGCACAAAGCAGTAGAGACAATATTGATGGAGAGTAGTATTATATACATTGCAAGCAATAATGCGCATGAGGTGATTGGAAATACTCTTTGCGTCTTTTCTTGTTTCTCATATTGTTGGGAATCGAGCTTCTTAACTTCGTGGTTCACCCAATGTAAGTTACATCGACGAGAGTTGTCCTCGTTTTCACTATTGTCAATAAGAAGATACAATGAGTTTATAGGTATTTTAAACTGCTCCGTTCTCCTGGGTTAGATATGATCAGGCTCCACACAACCTATCACATACACACACATAACACATTAACACATGTTATTATCCATATGTTTTGGCTAATGTGTATACATAATCTTGATCGGGCTTTACATATCACAAAGTTGATGAAAAATTCGATGCCTTGAAATGCTTTGATCCGTTATGGATGTATGGAAAATTCTTTATTACATGTAGGAAAGGAAGAGACACTGGAGAGTTTCTCAAAGGATGGAATGATCAAAAGCAAGCATGGAAAGTTGCGCATCAAAGAGAGTCTATAGAAATGATAACTCAGCTACAGCCTACAGCAGTGGTATGATTCAGAAGGCATAATTCCAACGGCTTAAGTGAAATCTTTGAATAAAGTTGGGGGTTGTACAATAGAGACAATGGCTATGCAAATTGCCATTTATTGGGCTGTGGAACATGTTGAATAGAGTGTTAGAAGATTTACCCAAGATTTAGTTAGGGAGTCAAAGATTTACCCAAGATTTACTTTTTTTTCCTTGTGTTTAAGAACACCCACAACAGTTCTTGTAAACTGCTACTGTCTGCCATTTTACAAGAGCAAACATAAAAAAAGTCATAAAAACAAACCACAGTGGTCCCTGTATAATACAGGACGTGGCCCTCTAAATTGCAGTGATGCTACAGTGATCCGCTACATCTAGCGAAGTACTGTAGCTCTTCTAAACATTTTTTAATATTTAAATGACAGAGACGTACAAGACCTGACTTTATGATATCCAATTATTTTATTTTTTTTAATGGCAGCCATTTATTTGACTTAAATTCATTTAAGTTTAAATTTTTTTTGTCCCTCAATCAGTTTCTTTTAGGGATTTTGAGCTCGTGTGCTTCTAGGTCCGTTCGGTCTAAAATTCTAATATTGTATTTTTATTTTTTGATAATTAAGTGTAATGTGTATACAAGCCAAATAACAACTTTTAGTTGATAACTAATTGTATACATCATTATATTTTAAATATTTATTTGATATTAGTATTTTATTAGAAATGATGTTGTCAAAAAATATATTTTTTCATCTAAAATACAATAGGTAAAAATTAAAGAGAAAATATATAAAAAACTGTTTGGATAAATGATTATTTTAAGTTATAGAGGATGGTTTTAAAGGAGCTGATGTGGAGTTTTGTTAAATTGTAATTCTGTAAAACTGTAAAATGACTCATTTTACTGTATTTTAGAGATTCTGTTAAGAGGAGCTGCTGGAGCTGCTCTAAGAGATATGTATATGTTATATATACCTCCGATTGTGAGAAGAATAATATTGCAAAAAATTCATTCTCCTAAAATTAACTTGGTATCAGAGGAAGTTCTTTTAACATACTACCTCACCATCACCGTAGCTACTAGGGGCCAACTGCTCCAACCAGGTCTGACTATCCGACAGAAGTCGATTGCTTCTTCCATAACAGGTGCCGATTGCACCATTGAACCAGAATCTCATCCAGAAATTACAACCAACTCATGGCTGAATCCGCTGCTCTTATAGTTCCACCTGTGGTGATGCCAACTCAAGAACCAACCTCTATTCCTTATGGGATCAAACTGAATGGCTCAAATTTCACTCTTTGGTCTCAGGTGGTTACTATGTTCGTTGCTGGACGGGGAAAGATGGAATATCTCAAAGGTACGACCTCGAAACCTACTGTTAGTGACTCTACATATAACAAGTGGATGATGGAGGATGCTACTGTAAAAGGCTGGCTTATTGGCTCTATGGAGGCCGATATAATGAATCTTTTTATTCGTTTACCCACTGCGAATGATGTTTGGGATGCTGTGTCTCAAACATATTTTGAGGGTGCTGATAAATCTATTTTGTATGATCTGTCTCGAAAAGCTATGGCAACTAAGCAGGCAGGGCGACCTGTGGCTACATACTATTCCGATCTTAAGGTTATCTGGCAGGAGCTTGATCATCGTCGTCCAATTACCTTTACTCAGCCAGATGTGATTAAGACTCGAATGGCTGAAATTGATGAAGATCGAGTCTATTCTTTTTTGGCTGGGCTTGATGATATATATGATTCTGTTCGAGGAGATATTCTTCGTACTAATCCTCTACCTGGACCTGATAATGCTTTCTCAACTGTGAGACGTGAAGAACTTCGTCGGAATACAATGATGTCTTCAGAAGTTCCTCAGATGGCTATGGCAGTTCGAAAATATGGAACTCCAACAAGTTCTTTGTCACTTTCAGTACCTACTGGTGGTAAATGTACTCGTTGCGGCAGCACCAAACATACTGTAGATACTTGCTTCAAAAAGCATGGATATCCCGAGTGGTGGCAGGCTCACAAAGAGCGATTGCAGGCTCGAAAAGGTGGTAAAGTTGCGCTATGCACCTCACTGTCTCCAGTAATTGTTTCATCCTCATCTACAGTCCCTGTGGCACCGACTCCTTCTTCAATGGATACCATGGCTTCCACTACCCCAGTTGATATCACTCACTCTGTGGTAGATCCTACTCTTCTCCAACAGTCAGGTAGTGTTGGTCTAGCCCTTCTTGCAACAAATTCTGAAAAAGATCCCGGTTGGATTCTTGACTCTGGTGCGACTAATCATATGACCTTTGATGCATCCTTATTACATGATACTTGTTTACCAAATTGCTCTACTGTCACCAATGCCAATGGTGTCTCATATCCGGTTACGGGCGCTGGAAGGGTTAACTTAACTCCTTCATTATCCTTGGAGCACACTTTATTGATTCCTGCTCTTTCCAATAATCTTTTATCTGTGCCACAAGTTACTACACAACTAAATTGTTTAGTATTAATATATCCTACTTTTTGTTTCCTTCAGGATCTCTGCAGCGGGGAGATAATTGGGCGTGGTAGTAAGAGAGAGGGATTATATTATGTGGAAGATGTCAGTATGGGACGATCTCTATCAGCAAAAGGGTCATCTCGGGCATCAGAAGATCAAATTCGGTTATGGCATCATCGTTTGGGTCATGTCTCATTTGGGTACTTGAAATATTTATTTCCTACTTTATTTTCTACATGTGAACCTTCCAATTTTCAGTGTGATACATGTGTTTTGGCCAAGAGTCATCGTGCTACTTATTCTGATAGTTCTAACAAAAGAGTTGTGCCTTTTGCGTTGGTTCATTCGGATGTTTAGGGACCTGCCCCTGTTACTACTTCTACTGGCTTTAGATGGTTTGTATTATTTATTGATGATTGCACTCGTATGACTTGGCTTTACCTTATGCGTCATAAGAGTGATGTGGCTACTTGCTTCCGCACGTTTCATACCATGATCAAAACACAATTCTCTGCTAATTTACAAGTTCTTCGATCTGATAATGGTGGTGAATTTGTAAATCAGGAGTTACAAGCTTATTTTCAGACTCATGGAATTTTGCATGAAACCACTTGTCCTTATACACCACAACAAAATGGTGTTGCTGAGCGTCGAAACAGACAAATTTTGGAGATTACACGTGCTGCCCTTATTGGAGCCCACATGGCACCACGTTTTTGGGAAGAAGCTGTTACCACAGCTGTATATCTTTTGAATAGGGTACCCACTCGTGTTCTACAATTTCAGACACCACTTGATAAATTGGCATCCTATGTAACACTGCCATCGCACCTCACACTTCCTCCCCGGGTGTTTGGTTGCGTTGTGTTTGTACATTTACAGAAACATCTCCGCACGAAACTTGATCCTTGTGCCCTCAAGTGTGTATTTGTCGGTTATCATCCTTCACAAAAGGGTTACCGGTGTTTTCATCCTCCTACAAGTAAGTTCTATGTTACTATGGATGTCACCTTTTCTGATCCACTGTGTGTTGAAGTTCCTAATTCTGAAATTCCCGATACTGTTGCTGAAGCTCCCTCTCTCTCATCTTCACTAGTACCCACTCCCGATACTCCTCGTACAGATCCTCCTGAGGTAAGCATTGAGTCTGATGTTAATACTAACAATATTTGTGAAAATACTTGTGTCTCGATTGAAACTGACAGATACGTACTCCCACCAAGAAGTACTCGTGGTGTACCACCAAATAGATTTTCACCAGAGGTTGTGCGAAAAGTGAAATATCCTATTGCTTAGTATGCTTCCACTCACCGACTGTCAAAGGAATGCCGAAGCTTTATCAGTAATATGACTGCCATAGATATTCCTACTAAAGTGCAAGAGGCGTTGTTGGATCCAAAATGGGCAACTGCAATGACTGAGGAGATGACAACACTTGAGAAAAATCAAACTTGGGAATTGGTGGAGTTGCCGAAAGGAAAAAAAACGGTTGGTTGTAGGTGGGTGTACACCGTCAAGTGCAAGCCTGACGGTTCGGTTGATAGGTATAAAGCTAGGCTTGTGGCTAAAGGATTCACCCAGACGTATGGGGTTGATTATCAGGAAACGTTTGCTCCTGTTGCAAAAATTAATACAGTTCGAGTCCTAATATCCCTAGCTGCAAATTTTGATTGGCCTCTACAACAATATGATGTAAAAAATGCTTTTTTACATGGTGACCTACAAGAAGAAGTTTATATGTCTCTGCCCCCAGGATATGAAGCTCCAGGTGATCAAAGTGTCGTGTGTAAACTGAAGAAAGCCTTATATGGGTTGAAACAATCTCCTCGAGCTTGGTTTGGTCGATTCCGACTTGCTATGAGAAGATTCGGCTATAAGCAAAGTGATGCAGATCAAACTTTATTTTTGAAAAGAGTTGGTGATAAATTAACAGCTCTCATTATTTATGTTGACGACATGATAGTGACAGGCAATGATTCTGAAGAAATGCGTAAATTGAGAGACTATTTGTCAACTGAATTTGATATGAAGGATTTGGGAGGATTAAAATATTTTTTGGGCATTGAAGTTGTTCGTTCTGAGCAAGGCATATTTTTGTCCCAACGAAAGTATGTGCTTGACTTATTAACAGAAACTGGTATGCTTGGATGTCAGCCAATTGGATCTCCTATGGAACAAAATCATGGATTGGAAGAGTCTTCGAATCAAACTTCAATAGACAAATTACGATATCAAAGGTTAGTTGGGCGTTTAATCTATTTGTCTCATACGAGGCCAGATATTGCATATGCGATCAGTGTTGTGAGTAGATTTATGCACAATCCTAGTAAACAACATATGGATGCAGTTATTAGAATTCTGAGATATTTAAAATCTGCACCGGGAAAAGGCTTACTCTTTTCTAAGTATGGGCATGCAGACGTATGGGGCTATACCGACTCAGATTGGGCAGGTAAAGGAGACCGAAGAAGATCAACCACCGGGTATTTAACTTTTGTTGGAGGAAATCTGGTTACTAGGAGAAGTAAAAGGCAAAAAGTTGTCTCATTGTCTAGTGCAGAAGCCGAATACAGAGCAATGGTGAAAGGTATTTGTGAGTTGTTATGGCTCAAACGGCTTATGGGGGAGCTGAGTTTGTCCATTAAAAGACCAATGAAATTGTATTGTGATAATCAGTCAGCAATTAAAATTGCTGAGAACCCAGTGCAACATGATCGGACTAAACATGTGGAAATTGATAGGAATTTCATGTATGAAAAGCTAGAAGAAAAAATAATTGAAGTTCCGTATATGAAGACTGAAGATCAGTTGGCTGATGTGTTAACCAAGACAGTGTCAAATTCAGTGTTTGCTGATTCACTTGTCAAGCTGGGCATGTACGATGTCTATGCACCACCTTGAGGGGGAGTGTTGAATAGAGTGTTAGAAGATTTACCCAAGATTTAGTTAGGGAGTCAAAGATTTTGTTGAATAGAGTGTTAGAAGATTTACCCAAGATTTAGTTAGGGAGTCAAAGATTTATGTTGAATAGAGTGTTAGAAGATTTATCCAAGATTTAGTTAGGGAGTCAAAGATTTACCCAAGATTTACTTCTTTTTCCTTGTGTTTAAGAGATATGTACATGTTATATATACCTGCGATTGTGAGAAGAATAATATTGCAAAAAATTCATTCTCCTAAAATTAACTGAACATAAAGTAGAAAACCCCATTTTTGAAAGTGATTCTCTCATAATAGTGAGATCAATTCATAAGCCATACCTCTGTGAAGATTGGGAGATAATGCCCTCTTATTTGACATTGTGTGCGATGCAGAAGGTCCTCTTGTGGAAGGTGATTGGTCATTCCTCCCTCCCACATCGCCTAGGTAGGAAGTTATGAAGGATGAAAGACTTTATATAAAATATTCCACCCTTCGGTTCAAGGGCCTGCAGAAGACAATCTACTACAGGACTTGCATTGGCTCCATTTGAGCCACTAAATAGTTTTTAAAAAATGTCTAAAAAATTATCAATGTAATGGTTTTAGTTTGTAGATCATCTTCGTGTATTTTTTAGGGAAAAAAACCCAATTCATTGACGAAAGATTGATACAAATGTGAAACATTTTATACCATTGGATCACACCTATTTGACTTGTTATTATTTGTCAATGGATTTTTTTTTTTTTACATTAAAAATTTTATCATTATAACAAATACTTTGCATTCATTAATTTTTTGGTACTTTATTTAAAACCATTAGTGGCTCAAATGAAGCCAATTCAGACCTTACAGTAGATTGTCTAATGTAGGGCTCCCGAACCCGTCCATCCTACCCAGTTTTAAAAATCAAGCGAGTATAAGGCCCAAAGCTAACAATATTGTAAGAGGAAGAGGCCTGCATCTATTTTGTATTAGAGTTGAGGCGTATGTGAGATAACATGAGGACACTTGTCATTGAGTAGAAGAGATAATGATGAAAAAGGTTCTCTTGACTAATCGTTCTTTCGTCCCACATCGTCTGAGTAGGAAGCTCTGAAAATAATAGGAAGGCGATTTCATGGGCTCTCACTAAAGTAGAGACATTCCCAAGTGTTCTATCCTCGATCTCCTCTACTGTTTACACACACACAGATATATATGTGTGTGTGTGTGTCGCATTAATGTGTGCAAGTAAAAAAGGTCAAGTAGACAAGTAGGGGAAAGGGAAATAGCATTTCTTGTGTAACATGAACAGGGAACTGAGAAAGTATTAAATTTGTAGTGGACGTAAATGTGGAGGCAATATTTCAGATTGACTAAAAGTTCGTCCAACTCATATACATACATACATACATACATACATACATACATATATATATATATATATATATATATATATATATATATATATATATATATATATATATATAGACACACACACATACGCTCTTGTTTGTCTGTTTGTTATTTGATCCAAAGCTTCTGTATTTGGGCATATATAAATGTAGACAATTTACACATCAATATTTGCATGCCAACGACATTTAAAGCTTCTGTATTGAGAATGTACGATATAGTATTATTTTATTTTATTTTTAAATATTGTGGGAACCTCTCCAAACAAGTCCTTTTGATCCATGCTAGCAAAGTAAACGCTAGACTCATGCACCACAACCTCGAAAAATTTTCTACATTGCATCATGATATGTTGTTGGCATTTTACCAAGAGTGTGACCCCAAAGTATTGTCGAGAAGTTTCAAACCTAAGCCCCATGAATTCATGGAATGTCAAGAACCAACTCGACTAATCTCTTGAGTTTTATTATATAGTATTAGTTGTTCTTGGAAAAAATTTGCATTAATAAACCCAATTTTTCAGTCAAAATATGAGGAATGGTAGGTGCAGGATAGTCATGTGCTTCCAAATAGAATATTTGGTACTCTTTTAATAAAAAACATGTTCTTATTACACATGTAATATATATATATACACACACATATACATATACATATATATACATATACACAGAAATTCTCCTATGTGGACCAAAAGTGTGGACCAAGTTTGTGGACTTGTTTTTCAACCATAGATGTGGTGGGCTCCATAATAAATGTGTGGCCCCCACTTATGTTGTGATTGATTACAACCATTGGATTTTGGTCCACAAACTTGGTCCACACTTTTGGTCCACATAGGAGAATTCCTGTACATATACATAAACATATATTGTATATATTTATACCATTGATATGGAACATGTAAGGCCCAAAACAATAGGTCCCACTTGTCATCTCACCTATCAATACCATCAAAAAGGGACCCCCTACTTTACCTCCTTATGTGAAAATTTCAATGAGCATCTTGTATTTCATAAAAATTGGGGGCAATATAATCCTTACGTAAAGGCCACCCTATCCAACTTTCGGGCATTAAGATGCGTTTCAAACGCGGATGATTCTCATACGAAATTCCGAACATATCATAAGACTCCCTTTCTTGAAAATCCGCGCTTTTCCAAACCCAGAAAACAGACAGAATTCTAGGATTCCTCCTTGGGGCAAATACTTTTATGCATACCTCTTCCGGTTGATCTATACTATACGCCACTCTCGTAAGATGATACACACTAGCTAACAGTCCGCCTGGTGCTACATCGTAGGCACATTGGGAACGTAGATAATTGTAACCATATACATATAAAATGACAGCAATGGAATGCCAATCCGTGGGCTTTATTTGTAAAGTTTCTATTCCTTGGTAATCGAAGCCCAAAGATCTATGAACTAGCCCGTGTTTGACTAGCCGAGCAGACAAACAACCTTGCATCTTTTTTATCTCCCGCATTTTTTTTGTCTACGTATTTCACATTTATGATGAAATTTATGAAGATTGGCTTGCTTCTTCTTTTCTTAATGATGTCTAATAGTCTGAATGATGTAGAATAGAAGCTTTATATATATATATGTGTGTGTATTTATGCCATGGAGACATGGACAAATAAAAAGAAAAGTGGGTTATTTGATATGCTTCACACTAAGGATTTCTTTCTAGATTAGGAAACAATACTAGTAGATCATAACTTGGAGTATCTTTGACTGCCAATATTGTAAATATAATGCTATCAAGACCAAACACCCACAAGACTCAAAAGTAGAAAAAGACCCAAAATTAAAAAACCTAATTTAGTAATGAACTAGAGATCTCTAAACTAATGCATTTACTCTTGTTAACAAAAGCTACTTTATTGTGGTCTCCTTCACCAAGCTGATTGGTTAGGCAAGCTTTGGATGTGTACACTTTTATCACTTGTGGAAGGGAAGGAAAAACAGTCTACTTTTGGTAAAACAACATACAAATGGAGATGATCCATGGACAATCCAATACTTGTAGAGAGAGAGAGAGAGAGAGAGAGAGAGAGATTGGGTTTTGACACATGATGATAGAATTTGTAGTGGCTTCATGTCACGTGGCAATGCATCTTTGTTCATGCATGCCCACCATTTGTTTAGCCTTTCAACTTCAATATGAGAGAGGGAGAGAGGGGGAGGGGAGAGAGGGTAATTGAGAAATTTTTCATTGAGACCTCTAGCTAGCGGACATTGCAAGGTAAGCCAAGGCATGATTCCCTTTGATTCCAATATCAATATGCCATTTATGTTATAACCAGTTTTTCTTGTGTTTATGGTATTTTAATGGCTCCACTCTATTTACAGTAATGATAGGGATTCTCAGCAGTTAGTATTCCAATTATCCAGTTGTTAAGTAGTACGTAAAAAATTTCATATGCATCATGTATGACATACGAAATCTATGAATTCACTTGAATTATATGCGTTAACTTAACAGTTAAGATAACTTGAATACCAATCACTGAAATCTTTATCATTTTCGATATATATATATATATATATATATATATATATATATATATATAAATTATGGAGTGTCATTGTGACGAATTAGAAGAGAATCATTTTAGGTAAAAGGATTGATCTTTGATCACCTTTTCTACTACTCAAATCTCACCCACATTAAATAAAACTACAAATACCATTTAGTAGCTCCTAGGATATCAAATCAGAAATGAATTTACATATTCATCCCTTTATATGGCAATAGTGAATCTGAAGACTTGTTTGCCCTTACAGGGATAGTCTCGTAATCATGGAACTAAGTAAGATGTTTGATCTGATCCTTTTTGTGAGTTGTGAAGAACTTGTGACAATCACTCACTCCGTTGGGTACATGCACTTTCTCTTCATCTCTTGTGTAGAAGTAATAACATGAAGACAAAATCACTCTCTCTCACTCTCTCTCTTCAATTTTTCTTTTTAAATTCTGGGTTTGGTTGAATTTAGCTTTTCAGATAAAAATACATAGGAAGTATTTAGTACTCTCTCTCTCTCTCCCCCCAATTATTTTATCATTTCAACAAAAAGATCAACTCCTTATAGTCTTAGACAAAAAAAAGTCTCATTTTCAGTTTCAGCTCACGGAGCAGAGCTTACCGTCTCTTGAAATGAGCTTCTCTGCCTTCTTCAACTTAGGGTGTCTTCTACGAATGACACACTGGTTCAATATTTCTTCAGTACTCTAGGAGATTTTGCAGAACTCTTGGGTTTTTATTGACATTTATGGATTTTGGGGTGGTGGGTTTAGATGGGTTGGTGGGTTCAGACACCACCAGTAGTAGTTTTGCTTCTCTTGCTTCAGATCCTGAGACAAAGCATAAGTGGTACGGATCTGGGCTGAGCAAGCAAGAAAGATCTGGTACTGCCATTGAAGATGATTGGAGGAGCTCAAAACTGGTCAAAACTGATCAAGATTTCTCATCTTCCAAGGTAATGCGGTTGCTTACTTGCTTGAGCAGAGAAGCACTTGTTTGAGATCTAATAGTGATATCTCTACTTTATCTCTTGATATGCAGCCACAACAGCAGCAGATGCTGAGTTTCTCTTCCCCCCAAACTGAAGCTTTCTCTTTTGGGAGGACTTCACAAAATGCAACTACATTGCCTTACTTTCAACTCACTTCTTCTCCTGCTTATAATAGAAATACAGGTATCTCATATGCCACATTAAGGCTTTTAAGGGTCAATGTTTGGTTGTGATGGGTTTTGTGTCTTTGGGTCTTCGTTTGCTTGTTATGGGTTATTAGTTGGATACTTGGATTAGACAATATGCTATGTTAGTGAAGGATGGCTTGCTATTGGGTTTTTTTTTTGGGTTTGATTCTCAGTACTCGTGGAAGGTCTTTTCATGGAAATCAATGTCTGGTCTTGTTGAGAAAAAGTCAGGGATTTTTTTTCTTCCTCTTCAAAGTCTTGATCTTGATGTTTTGGTGAATGAGAGAAGCTTAATAAGTAAATTAAACTGAGTAAGCAAACTAGGAAGAGCAGGAACCACACTGAGAGGTTGAAATGCCCAAATCTTGAATGGTTTGGAGTCTTCCTTCTCTAACTTTCAACATTTACTCTATTTTATACCTTCACAGTTGCTTTTGTTTTCTTGTTCAATCCCAGGAAAAAGATATTCATGTTTTCTTCACATTTCTTTCCTTCTTTACTATGTCAGGGATGACCTTTTAACATTTGTTGTGATGTGGCCTTTGATTTTGTGGTTCAGGTTACAGTGCTTTGGGATACAATGGTGCAAATATGCATGGGGTTCTAGCTGGGGTTAGAGGGCCATTTACCCCATCTCAATGGATGGAGCTGGAACATCAGGCTCTGATCTACAAATACATTACTGCAAATGTGTCTGTCCCTTCCAATCTGCTTATACCCATAAGAAAAGCCCTTGAATCTGCTGGGTTCTCAAGCTTTTCAGGTGGCCTTCTCAGACCCAATGCATGTAAGTTCTGTCTGTTCCTGTAAACTAGAAAAAGTAAAGCCAGTCTCTTTATGTTTGCCCATTTTCCCTCTTACCCAGAAGGTTTGCATGCCTCATTTTCACAAAAGGGTATGGAATGCATACTTGTGAAGAAAGTTCTTGCCTATTTCTTCTTGACTCTATCTGAGAATGCTTTTAGATTTTTTAGCTGGATTTATCTCAATCTGACTACTGGTCTTGTGATTGATTGGCTGGTCATCTCTAACCACATATTTTACTCTAGTTCAAGGCACAAGGTGCTGGGGAGTATATCAATCACTCGTGACACTGTTCGTTTAAGCAAGAATTTAGCTAGCTTGTCCACTTAATAAGACTAATTTTTGCATATGGAATAAAATTTATTTGCTCTCTCTCTCCTCAGTCGTAGTTCTTTATTTTCTGTAATTGTGTGCAGTGGGATGGGGAACTTTCCATTTGGGATTCTCGAACAACACTGACCCTGAGCCTGGACGGTGTAGGAGGACAGATGGGAAGAAATGGCGGTGCTCTAGAGATGCAGTTGCCGACCAGAAATACTGTGAGCGGCACATTAACAGGGGCCGCCATCGTTCAAGAAAGCCTGTGGAAGGCCAGACTGGCCATTCCGTTGCTGCAACCACTAACATTACGAAGCTCACACCCACGACTGCCTCCTCTTCGGTGGTGGTGGGGTCTAATGGCAGCGGCACACCTAACGGTCTAGCAGTTGTGAGCCAACTGCAGCTCAAAAACTTGCAGCCCGGTGCACCTACTCTCTCTGCTGCAACTCCTTTTAACAGGTAATGGAGGAACTATGCCTTATGTATTGGATTTTTTTTATTTTTGCAGCATTTATTTTCTTTACACATATGCTAATTAGTAGAGGCGTTACGGCTCCATATGGCCATTCGTTTCTTTCTCTAGCTTTGTAGCAGTACTTCATATATAACCTATATATTGAATAAAGTTTTACAGTTCTTGTTATGTGACTAGAGACAGCTATTCTTCTATTAACAAAATTTAGGGATTACGGAGAAGAGTTTGATATTGGTGCTGCGATTGCTTTTAATGGGTTTGGAGTGTCATGTAATTGTCATGTTTCTTGATTGTAAATTGTGTTGCAGGACATATCCGAACAAAGAAAAGGTGGGTGACCAAATGCAAGGTAACTCAGGCCTCTCCATGCTATCCGCTCCTGTTGATCTCAAGTCTAAAGAAAATCCATTTTTGATTTCGAGACAACAAACCTCGTATGAAGGATCACAAACTGAATTTGGACTTGTCACCTCCAACTCCCTTCTGAACCCTTCAAATGAAGGATCTTCCTTAATGAGCTGCACAAGTTTTGGTTCTTCTCAAGCATTGGCCGACAAAAGCAGCGAATCCCAACGTTCCCTTCATCAATTCATGGATGATTGGCCTAAAAACCAGTCTGATCGTTCTTCGATTACCTGGCCTGCATTTGATGTGCAATCAGATAGAACACAGCTCTCTATTTCTATCCCCATGGCTTCAGATTTCACATCCTCAACTTCGTCTCCTAATAATGAGAAAGTTACTCTTTCTCCTCTCAGATTATCACGAGAGTTCGACCCAATACAGATGGGATTAGGAGTTGGTACTGTCCTTCATGAACAAAACATTAGGCAAGCAAATTGGATTCCCATATCGTGGGAATCTTCCATGGGAGGACCACTTGGAGAGGTTTTGCACCATACCAGTAACAGTGCTGCTGACAGCAAGAATTCATCAGCACTTAACCTTATGACCGAGGGCTGGGACAGCAGTCCTCGGATGGGATCATCTCCTACTGGGGTGCTGCAAAGGACAACATTCAATTCACTTTCTAATAGCAGTGCGGGGAGCAGCCCAAGAACTGAGATCAACAACAAGACCGAACGAACTAACATGTCTAATGACCTTATTGGCTCCACTGTTTTGCACTCAATGCCAGCCATGTAACCCTTTCTGACCTACCAAGAAATCTCTTGCAGAAGATAAGCTTAATTATTCGTGCCTTTTAATCCGTTTGCTAAACATGAAACAATTAGCTTTGGAGTTGTTTTGTTTTTCCAGAATTTTATTTTGAGCTTAATTTTATATTATGTATCTCCTCCTGTCCATGATTTGCTAACTATGGAGTTGAGTCCTTGACTTGTAAGTTAAGATTTTCATCCTTACATGCAAAATGTTTGGTGAGATTGTTTTGTTGATTGCATGCCAGTTTTGTTGTTGAGTAAACATGATGGTTGGAGGGTAGGCAAACTGGTGGTTGGCTGTCTGGTGGAAAGTGGGGTATATGTCTTTATTCTTTTGTATGGAGGTGTGGGTTGTTCAGCTGAAATCCACAAAAATGACTTGTCTTGGCCTGATAATTAAAACCATATCTAGATTGCTTTCCAATCTCTACTCATAATCATATGACTATATTGAAGTTAAAACAAGTCTTGTTTCTGCAAATGGAGCAAAGTAGGGTGAGGATGGTAAGCAGTCATTTGATCAATGCCACTCATACCCATCAAAGCCAAGACATCAAATGCTGTGAATACACTTGACTACCTTACCAGAGGCATCTCATCCTATATTTGCCATTTGGGCAGTAAGTTGAAAGTCTTTTACAGTTAGCTTTGATGGCACAACTCAAACTTTCTACAGCTACAATTCTGTTAAATTTGTATAGTGGGGGCATGTATCTCCAGTGGCAAAAATTCGTTTAGGCCTTCTTGGTCCAACACACATTGGCCCAACTTGGTTAGTCGCAACATTGGGCCCCAAAGGCCCACTACTAACACATTGAAACACGAACCCTTAACTAGGCCCATGACCCAATACATACATGTCAATTCAAGATCTTACCCAAATATCCACCATCATTGATTATAGTATATACGCATATGTCCTCTACCCAAGGCAATGTATCTCTAACAATCCATCGTCATATCCACTAAGTCATATCAAGAATTGGCCACTTGACTAGATCTTATCTACCAGATAATACACGTAATCCCCCTCAGCACTCGAGAAATCCTCAAGGAAGGCGTTCTCGCATGACTAATCGCTTTATACTAGGCAATCCCTATAATCATCATCGGGACATGTCTCCACAATTGTCTCAAGACATTGACAACTTTTTTCACTGACACAACCATCATTTCAAGTACGCCCAAAAGTCTTATCTCCAATTCGGCGTTGCGCTGACACTAGTCTATCACTATATCTTCAATTGAGATTTTCTCTTAAGAAACACGTTATCCCCTCCGATGGGCAAGATTGACAGAAGAAGGGAAACGTCACCTTCCCTATACAACTGAGACTACAAAGAACCTTCTCCTTAGACGGTGAAAGAAGACCCAAAAAAAATGTGGGATACCTACTCACAAACTAGTAACCCTTTTTGAATACTGTTTATTTTACTAAAAAGACTCCGAAATCCATCTAACTTGATTGTCGGAACCTTTTCAGTCGCACCCCCACCTACCCAAAGGCCATCTTACTTTCCTTTCTTGGATTTTGTAGAATTGCTGGTGGCCTATCAACAAATTTCTTGATTGTAAAATTCACCCCTACAGTTTGCTAAGAAACAATCATCTGAATGGGTTTTTTCCTGGATTATGTAACGAACACAATCAGGTTAGACATACGATATTTACCATGAAAAGGAGGCAAAGGTAACATTTTTGGAAAAAAGAAGCGTAAATGTCTTTCTTCCCCGTAGCAGACTAGCATTACTGATTGAGAAACGAAGTTCTTAAGAGTCGGAATAAGGACAAAGAATCCATGTCAAAACTTTGACTCTCGCAGACCATTTTGTGGTAGCTCTTCCCTTCAATTGCTGCCTTAAAGCGCATGCAAATGGAGAACAAAACAGCCATTTTGATCCCAGAGCAGACAGAAAGTTGGATTAAAGATATTTGATGAGTTATGTTAAATCACATTTGAACAATCCCACATAACCAGTCATAGGTACCTGGCAATTTACTGGGAATTTCTAACTCAAAATGGGCTCATCTTTAGAATATTGTGATGTCATTCAGAATTCCAAATCATTAAACATTACAAGATACAAACAATTGACAGGAAATCCAAAAAAAATAATAAATAAATAAAAAACACAAATTCTAGGAGAAGAAAATCCCAACTGATAGCTTTATTTCAACAAAATTTAATTCACCCCTCCAAACAAAGATTTTTGTTGCTCAAGACAAACTCTAGAAGTTCAAGTATTTACATACTGAATCCTATGTATAGCTTTATGAACATAGAGTCAGAGATTTAAACAACAAATTACATCAAGAGCTCCACAACTTATATGTACCATATGCAAAGAAATCCTGGAATCACATTCTGTCTATTGATCCTTTTGCAGATGCTTCAACTTGACTGACATGCTGGAGAAACTGTCAAAACCTACCTACACAATGATAATCAGTAGTGTCGAATGTGAATACCCCAAACAATTATCTCAATTGTAACACCATGGCCGTTGACTGCACCATCTTGCTTGCGTTTAGTGATTCTTGTATTTTCGAATTGTAACATCACCCAACTATGGGGTGGTAGAACTTATTCGAGGGTCTCGAATAAGTTCTACCGTCATGCATTTCAATCCAACAAACTAGACTATTGAATAAAGTCATTGTTGTCTACCAAAAATAAAAATTATGACCAATAATTCCATTAAATTTTGTTTTTAAAAAGCCAACACATTTATGCACAACTTGAGGGCGGAAACATCTCTACCTTTGGATATAGATTTTTTTTTATACTCACACATCTTAACAATTGCAAACACTTTCACAGGTGCAAATGTGCGCTAGCTAATGAACCAATAAATGCCACTCAATATCCCTATCAAATTTGAATGAAGAGAGAAATATGAAGCCCGCTAAATCAGCTGAAGTTGTCTTGCACGATATATTAAAATTCTCAAAACATTGTACTTGAAAGCACTATTTCATAGAATTTCTAGGAACTACAATAAGGGTAAGTGAAGAATTCATGTTCATAAAAATCACAACCAGCAAGAACATAACATCATGGACTTGTCTTTCCTAGTGGCACAATCCTCCTCAGCCTAACTACTAACAGAAAAAGAAAATTATAGTCTCAACTCCAAACAAGGGTGCAAATATCGACACACATAACCATTATGCATAGGAATTTAGAAAAATATTGAGGTGTGCGTAACCCCAACCTATATACTTCTTAGTCAAGTTAGGGCTTTAAACACCACCAAATCACTTTAAGGAGTCAGCTAGGCACAATCGTTATTTACAGAACGCTGTACCGTAATAAAGGCAACTCCTACAAGTCAAAACCTCAATCAAACAGCACATAGATTTAACAAACTAATAAGAACAATGACAGTCTATCTGTCAAGAATGGACAAAGGAAACCTCTACTCACTTATATATAGTTATATACACGATTCTATTTTCAGGGCATGTAACTAATAAACAATTCAAAGAACAAACATTATCAAAATGGAGGCAACCTAACTCAATGGAATATATGCTTTCTTCATATTTCCCAACTTATGCAATTACATTGATATTGCATCTACCCAGAAGACAAGAAGAAACAAAATTCAAGAAGATTATCCAACCAAGCACCTCTAATCCACAGAAAGATCAACATGAGAAATCTGCGCAAGCATCACCCATTCACAACCAAATCGATAAAGCAAAGAGAACCTTCACAGAAATTTGCAGAGTGAATTCATTCAAATACTGAAGCTTTCTCTAGTCATTGAACAAAAATCCTATAAATTCAATTCAGGGATGAATATACTACGCAAGCAAGACCCGTAAAGTGAACCAATGCTTCAGCGAGTTGATAGCAAATATACAGAAACAATCAAGAATCTTTCTCTAACACCATAACTTCAATCGAAAATAGATCAAACAATCAAAACAATACAGAGGAAAAGATTGGTGCTCATATTCTATGGGTGTAAAAGAGTCTGTCATGCCATGGCAATAGCAATCAGAACGAGGAATATTTTATAATCATCGCATCCAACCCTCTATGTACGATTCCTTTCTACGTCTACCAAAATTGTACGCAACAGAGAAACCGAAGAAAGAAGAAGAAAAGCTTATAAAAAATAATTGAAGAGATCAATGGAGGCCGCGTCGAGTTGAACGGGTCTAAACTGCAACTGAGGTACGCCACATATATAGCGGATTAGGAAGAGCCGTACATGCTCGCCGAAACCCTAACCCTAGCAAACGATTTTCCAATTAAACCTGTCTAGCTGTCACCCAAATCATTAGGCCCACAGCACATATATGGGCTTGATTATGGATCTCAATTGGCCCAAAACGTTGGGTTGATACAGGGGCACAAGAGTAATCTACGAACAATATCAGAAAGGTTTGGAATGTTGTACGGCTAATTCATAAAACGACATCGTCTGACACGCAAACGCAGTAAAAGATTGGTACTCTGTTTTGAAAACGTTGAGGATGAGCTTCGGTGAGAGAGAAGCCACAGACATGGCAAGCGGAGACTCATCGGATTATGGGGCTTTCCTGGAAAAATTCATCCTAGAACCAATCTCTTCGTCTCCTGAACATCCATTGAAAGGTCTTACCTTTGCAGTTAAAGACATGTAAGTCCTCTTGTATATGCTCAAGCCCAACACATCTCAGTGAATTATCATGGTTTCCCTCATATGATTTCTTAAATACTGGGTAACAGGTTTTGGATGCTGGGTTTTATCTGTACTATTTAGTTTCAAATTCTATGTGTTAGTGGGTTTGGAATCACATTCGTCAAGCATTGGTTTTCTTCTCTGTGAACTCTTGTAATTTTTGCAAGTTTGTTTGGAAATAGATTTGATGTGGATGGCTATGTGACTGGTTTTGGAAATCCTGACTGGGCGAGGACTCATTCAGCTGCCATATCAACTGCTCCAGCTGTTTTGACTGTACTGAGAGCAGGTGCTAAAGGTATTGGTAAAACTGTCATGGATGAAATGGCATACAGGTGAGAATTTTCATAGGAAAATTTTGCTTATCTGGGTTGAAATTTATATTTCTGACATAACTGATAATTACCGTTTGGCAGTATAAATGGAGAAAATGTACATTATGGCACACCCACTAATCCATGTGCAGCAGACCGGGTTCCCGGAGGATCTTCTAGTGGATCTGCGGTCGCAGTAGGTGCAATGCTGGTCGATTTCTCCTTAGGTGAGCATATTTTCCTGAATAAACTATCACATTTTTTGGATTGTACGTAATTAATTGATACAAATAAAATCCTTGCTCAGGAACCGACACTGGAGGAAGTGTTAGAGTCCCGGCATCATATTGTGGAATATTTGGGTTTCGACCTTCACATGGTGCTGTTTCTACTTCCGGAGTTATCCCTATGTCACAGAGTTTTGATACCGTTGGTAAGGAACTAACGAATATTATCATTTATTAGATATACAAGAAAATATTAGCTTACATGATAGCACTTTGAAGAACCTATGTGTTGCAAGAGTTCTTATACAGTTGAAATTGATGCACCGTTAACAATGATGTCTCACAAGTTATCCCAACCAACTCCCAATTCTATTTTTCCATGAGTTTCCATTGCAGTTTTATAATCTTAATGGTTGTACTAATAATGTGGTGATATGCAAGGTCTTACTGATAATTCATCCCCAGTTACTGTACTCTTTAGTTTGTTGACTTCTTTTGATGACAAGTTCCCTTCCAGGATGGTTTGCTAGGGATCCTGTGACTTTGAATCGTGTTGGACGAGTGCTACTACAATTATCTGATGTGCGTCTTGTCGTACCTACTCAGATACTCGTTCCAGAAGATTGCTTCCAGCTTTCAAACATCCCCAGTGATCAGATAAATCTAGCTCTTGTAAAATCAGTGGAGAATTTATTTGGGGGTGAGTGTTTAGTGGATAACTATCTTACTGGTCACAGTAGACACAGTGTGAATCCGTTCTGTTTTGAAACAATAGAGTGTTTCTCCATCCAAGGGTACAGTCACAAGACAACTTGGGTATTTAAAATTTTTTGCTTTTGAACCTTTTTTCTGAGTCTACATTTTCGTCCATGGGTTAATATGTCTCTCACTCATACGTCAAACTGTGCTGTATTAATACAGGTAATATTGTAAAGCCCATAAACCTTGGGGAATATGTCAAGGACAGAGTTCCAAGTTTGAAGCATTTCATGTGTAAGGTTAATGAAGATCAAGAGTATAATATACCGTCCTTGGCCGCCCTTTCAACTGCAATGCGGTCTCTTCAAAGGTGAAGTGTACTAATGATGTAGCTTTTCCGGATTCTAATTTTTCTCAACCAACCTAAATGATAATTGCGACATAATGTATGATTATAGTGAGTGGAAAAGACTGTTTTTATTAACAGTTTGGCCCAATCATTTAATCATCTGTAATTTTAATTTGAAGCATAGGTATGAATTCAAGAAAAATCATGGTGAATGGGTGACTACTGTCAAACCTGATTTAGGTCCGGGAATATCAGAGAGGGTATGGGAAGCCATGAGAGCAACAGGGGAAGATGCTGATATTTGTTGCTCCGTGAAGGCTGAATTACGTGCCGCTCTTACTGATCTTCTAGGGGTACTCTCTCTCTCTCTCTCTCTCTCTCTCACATACTTCATAGGGCAAGGATTTTGTTGTCCAATATTATTCAGCAGTGACAGGGTTGCTGCTTTCTCATTCATATTTAGATTCACTTATAGGAAATAGGAATGACTTCTTGGTAATGGATGAGACTACACAAACTAAGAAATTGTTAAATCAAATTTAACCATTACTGCTGGGGCACTTCTGAATGGTTTTTTTTCAGGATTTTGGTATCCTAGCCATTCCTACAGTACCAGGGCCACCCCCAAAACTACAAACAGATCCAACTTCCTTGGAGACTTTCCGTGCCAGGGCTTTTAGCTTGCTTTCCATTTGTGGAGTATCTGGATTCTGCCAGGTTCTCTCTCCATCTACTTCTCTTTCCTTGTTCTTTCTATTGTGTTTTGGGATTATTTAGTTCTGAATGAAAGTCTCGGTCCATTCCACAGGTTAGCATGCCTCTGGGATTGTACGACAATCTTCCCGTGGCAGTCTCGTTAGTGGCAAAACATGGTTCAGATGGTTTCCTGCTCAATCTTGTAGAAACTCTTTACGATACTCTCAAAGAGCAGATCGAACTGGCCAGAAACTGAATTCATGAAATATTAGTACTCTACATGGAATGTACAGATATTGTTTTTCACAAAATGTATCGGAAGGATCTGTTCGCTTTGCACTCTCATGTTACTTTGTTACATTGTTTCTAAATAATACCTTCTGGCTATCTTGAAACTGATTGAAGATAAAAGTATAAAACTCCCCCTCAATGACGGTCTTCGAAGGTCTGGCGATATGAAGATGCATTCATATATTCACCCCTAGCGAAATAACCGATTAAAAACTGAGTGTCGGTTTCACCCCTAGCGTAGCCACAAATGTATTGGTTTCATCTTTTGAATTTTACAGTTCGACCCAAAGATTTACCACTAAACTATTTTGCAAGTGGTTAATACATTCTTTCTCAATCTATATTCGCCCTTATTCATATTTCCAACACAAAGCTTCTCTGGCTTTCTTGTGGGTTCGATCAAAACCAGAACTCCAAGTCTGATACAATGCGAAGAAAGAGGTTGATGCAAATTGGATTGCTAGTGAGTATTTCGGAAAAATATGGGCGAAAGGCAAATTATCCTTCTTGGTATTCTAATTATTTGATATTCGTTAAAACCAACAAAGTTTTGAAGTCAGTTTTGGTATTAATTCGTTGAATCAACATAAATATTTGTGACTACAAGTCCAAGTAGGTGTGAATGTGTGATGAATCTTTTCATCGCGGTACCATGTAGGTCCATCTTTGAAGAAAGAGTGCCTTTTGGCTCAACGTGACGTGAAGGGTAGGCAGCCTTAAATGAAGAATCGTTTCCAAAGCTGGCGGATTTTGAATTGGTGGGGTTTTTAATTTTTGACCCGATCGAAAACGTTGGAATGAGAAAACCATGTGATAAACGCCGTTTTCTTGAAACCCAAGCGCATGTGTTGGGCGATGTTGGCATACACGCCAAATTCATATGCATGTCAAAGACAAAGTTTCGACTTTGACGTGGTTTTTCCATAACACGCACCACCGATTCACGTGACCGTAAATCTACGAAATTCTTGGGAATTAAGAAATTTTTAATTTTTTTTATTGATTGTTTAGTTTTACACTTTTACTGCGACAGTCAGTTAATTGCTCGACATTAAAATATTGAAGTGGAACCAAATTGGACTCAAGCGAGAGAGTGAGAGGAAATGGAAGTCAAAGCAAGAGCCCCTGGAAAAATCATACTTGCCGGAGAGCATGCGGTGGTTCACGGATCCACTGCGGTGGCCGCCTCCATTGATCTCTACACCTACTTCACTTTCAGCTCTGCTTCTCCTTCTGGTATGCAATGAATGTTGTTGTTGTTTTTTTCTCTGTGATTGTCGTGATAAATGTGGAGAATCAGTCATGGTGTTGACCTGCGTGGGTTTTACTGGGAATTGTTTGAGATGGAGATTGGGATCCATTTTATTTTCTTTGGGTCATTGGATTGCTTGTTTTACTGATTTTTCTGTTCTGATTTCGAGTTTTGATGTTTGTGTGGTTATGGTGATTTTTCTTGACTTGTTCTCGTGATACATGTTCACATTTGATGATTCTCTTATAATTTGGGCACTCACCCACTGATGAAAACTTTGATCTGAGCGGAATAGACTATTAAGTCCAAATAAAATTCTAACTATAATAGAATACTAACTTAAGAAAGTAAAGTGTAGTTTACTATCAAGGCTAGTATTATTATCAAGGCTATTTCTTTCTGTTACTTTGAAAGTTGCTGCTTCAGCCCCTCAAATTTTCGATATTCCTTTTTATTTCTCATCAAACGAATGACATCTTCTTCTGGAAATCCTAGCTATTCTTAGCATGATATTGGGAAATCTCATTGCTATTACTCAAACAAGCATGAAACATATGCTTGCATATTCTTCCATAGGTCAAATCGGATATGTAATTATTGATCATTGTTTCTTTATTTTTGCATTGATCAACTTGGGTATTAGTCTCCAACTCAACTTGGTAATACGTGACCATGGCTTCTGAGTCCACATTTGCATGATTTGTTTGACTTCGAGCTTCCTTCATCCGCTGCCTACGAGCTCTACTGTAGGAGTTCTTGAGTCGACAATCCTAGTCTTCATCACCCACATACAACAGTTGTGGGCTTTGAACCTATTGGAATTGGGCTCTCACGGATTTGTCCTCCCTAGGTTAGGCCAAGGAGGTTTGGCCCAACCGACCTCCAAGGTTTACTTGCAAAACCGGTTGTGGTGTGTTAAGGTGATTGACCCACCTTATATGTTGGATTATATTTCTAACAACTACCGATGTGGTAGTTTTAACCGATTCTATTATTGGAATTTTTATTAGAATTTCCATGGAATGAAGAGTGGAGATAACCCTTTGAGAATGTGTTCTATTTGGAAAGGTTTGCTCTAGCCCACGGGCCATACAGATTTGTTCTTCTTGAGTGCCATTGGTTCTTATACCTACAAAATGAGTTCTTATGTGAGAGGTGCAAGACTTTAGTTATGTAACACTTGGTTGGATTATGTCAATTCGATGTGGGATATTAGTATTGACAGATAGCATCTTGATTCATGTATACGGTGTTACAATATGTATACCTGTTGTATAGTTATATTGTGACATGTTATGATAAATCTTGATTGTTAGTTTTCTTTTGTAATGTCCCACTGATCTATAGATACGACAATCTCTCCGTTCACTACTATCTGCAAATCTGTAGGACTCTAAGCTCTAATTGATAGTGGTGATACTTGATATACTTTGCTCGACGCGTTTTAGTACCTTGTCGTTAGATGGGAAACTTCTGTGCTTCTGAGCCAACGGCTCGAGTTTAAGCCTATATCGGACATCTAAAGGGCAAACTTGTATAGTGTCATTCTCGGTTAGCCAAAAAAAGACTCATTTCAGGGAAAAAAAAATGACCAAATTATAATTGTTGTCAAACATTGGTTACTCCTGTTCCTCATAAATGAATTAGGCCTTATAATCAAGTGTAGGTTAGTTGGATTTGGATTTTACATGCATGAAATTAGGTTAAGTTTCACTTCCTGATTAATGATTCAAATCCCTACAGACAGCAATGATACTCTGAAGCTACAATTTAAAGACGATGCATTGGAATTTTCATGGCATATTGAAAGAATCAAAGAAGCACTGCCTGATTTAGGTTTTCCTTTCTCTTCAACACCCACAACTTGCTCAGCAGAATCCATAAAAGCAGTTGCAACTTTAGTTGAAGAAAAGAATATTCCGGAGGCAAAAAAATTTCTCGCTTCTGGTGTGTCAGCTTTTCTCTGGTTATACGCTTGTATCCAGGGGTATGCAACAATTTTGGCTCCTTTTTTGTCGTCTACAATCCATATTGGTATTCATTTCTGATTGAGTTCTATTTACATACATATCAGGTTTAAACCTGCTACGGTGGCTGTTACTTCTGAGCTTCCACTGGGTTCTGGCCTGGGTTCTTCTGCCTCATTTTGTGTTGCACTTGCAGCAGCTCTTCTTGGTTTCTCTGGTTCTGTGCCTCTGGACACTAGCCACCAAGGATGGTTGTCATATGAAGAGAGTGACCTTGAATTGCTGAACAAGTGGGCTTTTGAGGGTGAAAAGTTAATTCATGGAAAGCCATCTGGAATTGATAACACAGTCAGTGCATACGGTATGTAAACCTTGTAAGCTTTACCTGATAAATTTTATTTACTTCGGTTATCGAATCATGTAACTACTTGGAAACAAAAATACTGACTCGACTTTGGAGACCTGCTGTACTTGATAAAACGAATTTTCCTTTTGAGGGAGAGTTTGGAAATTTAAAGCTAATGGTGACATAGGGAGACAAGAAAGAGGAAAGGAAAGGAAGGAAAAGAGTTCTTAATAACAAAAATCAACTGATCTCCCATTCTAGAAATAATACGTTTCCTAGTTCCTACGTTCCATTGGATCGTGGTGATTCGGGTAAAAATATGATCCGAATATTGAAGCTTGACAAAAGAGGGAGTATGAATGTCGCACTATGGGACACATTTATGGTTATCATAGAATATTAACTGTCAAAAAAAAGCTACAGGTAAAAGAATTATCATTAGTTCTTCTACAGTTCTACTGAGTGCTTCCTGGTGTTGTATCTGAATGCATATGTAAGAGTTTTTGTTTGACAGGAAACATGATAAAGTTCAGATCGGGTAGTTTAACGCGCATTAAATCCAGTTTCCCGCTAAGAATGCTCATCACCAACACCAAAGTCGGGAGAAACACTAAAGCATTAGTCGCCGGTGTATCGGAGAGGATGTTACGGCATCACGATGCCATGAACTTTATCTTCAAGGCTGTTAATTCCATTAGTGAGGAACTAGCTACTATACTGCAGTCACCAGTTCACGATGATCACGTTTCAGTGACACAGACAGAAGAAAAGCTGGAAGAGTTGATGGAAATGAATCAAGGTTTACTTCAATCTATGGGGGTCAGCCATGCTTCTATTGAAACTGTTCTTCAGACAACGCTCAAATACAAGCTGTCATCTAAGTTGACAGGAGCAGGAGGTGGAGGATGTGTGCTGACGCTGTTGCCAAGCTGTATCCTTTTTCCTTCAGATCTGTTCTTCATATTATGCTTGCATAAGGCCTTCTCTAATTTTTCTTCCTATCATCCATGTTAAATGCCATGCATGACCATGTAGTTTCATTGTGTTTGCTGAAATGTTAGCTTTTCATAACCCACTCTGCATGTGAAAATTTTTTCATACATCAAGGAAAACGTTTCATCCAAAGTTAAAGAATGCGAGATATCTCTAATATTCACACGTTCCAACTTGGGAATTAAAAGTTGAAAATTGTTTCAATATGCACACATGTGTACATTTCTCATTGTTCGAGCAGATTCTTTATATTGATTTTGTATGCCACATCATCAATTTGACTGCCTGAATAGTTGAAAATCTACCCGAGTGTGTATATTGGAACAATTTTCAACTTTGGGTTCTCAAGTTAGAATGTTTGAGCAATCAGTGACCGAGTTGGACCTGATCAACTATTTCAGTGATCAAAAGTTGCATTACCCCTTGTATGAGACACGATAAAGAAAAAGCTCTTCTTGTGGCTTTTCTTGTATGAAGCACAATCTGTCTTTACGAGTTGTTCTGTATCCAAAACCATAGCTCGAGAATGATTCTAAATGTTTGTTGCTCATATTATTTTCATTTGTTGCCTTGACCATGATGACAGTACTATCAACAACAGTTCTTGATAAAGTGATCGCGGAGCTTGAGTCATGCGGGTTTCAATGTTTTACAGCTGCTATTGGGGGCAAAGGTGCTGAGGTCTGCTTCAATGATAAGCCCTAGGCTCCTAACCACTCTAAGGTTCCGTTCCGTTTGGTTTATGTATTGCGATGATAATGAGAATAAGTAATCAGAATGTAGTGAATAAGATTACAAAATAATCCTATTAATTCAATGATAAGCCCTAGTCTCCAAACTATTCTAAGTTGGCAAGAATGAGTGTAAGATATTCTCTCTTTCTAAGTTGGCACAATCCTCATGCTAATATCCTCATGATCTCTTATTCGGCCACCAAGATGAACCACCACATCCGGCCACCGATCCAAGCCAATGACCACCCAGGTTTATAGCCCATGCCGCCCGACCATCCCGGCTTAAACCATACTGAATTTTGGTCGAAAATCGCCATTGAAGTTGCCTACCACTGTGGAAAAAGAAGGCCTCTGCAGGTCGCCTCACCGGTGACCACCACCATGAATCAACTCCCAAGGCCAAGGGCTACCTGTTTCGCTCCTTTGCCAATCGTAAAGTTCGTCAAAAAGTGCACCATTTGCCATTTATATGCTAGAACCAAAGTTTATATCAGCATCAGTTGACCTTATATCAATTTGAATTGCCCACCATTCATTTTCCACAAAAAAACAATCGAAAAGGCAAGAAAGGAATTCACTATTCATACCACAAAGGAAAGGAAAAAGGTCCATCAAATTTCAGAACATGCCTTGTAAATGTTACACGATAACTGAACATTGTCTTTGCAGAGTAAAACTTCCCGCATTTGGTTATTCCTCAAATCCAAAAATCGTTCCGAGCATTGCGCTCCCCTAGATTATGAATCCTATCTAGCTTCTTGAACTTTTATTTGCTAAGACCGCGAGATTCGCATTTGGAAAATTGAATCTAGAAAGTCATATATTTTGTTGAAAACAACTGAAGCCTCTATACATGTGATATTAAGCTTCTGAATACCCCTATCTTTCAAGAACTTTTTACTCTAACCCGGGTGAGCAACAAATACCTTCTGATTGCAAGTATAAGGACCCACGTCGTCGCAGCGATTTTTTCCTTGATCATCAAAAGCAATGCTGAACTTAGGACAGTCTTCAATATCTGAGCATGTAATCCCTTAAAAAACCCCATCAAGCCCTCTTTTCCCCAAATAGCATAGATAACTCCAGGCACTGTTTTACGGGATTTTGGACGAGCTTTCTTCGTGTCATCATCAGTTGAATCTGCAGCTTGAATCATTACCTTACACCTGAAGATATTAATCTCAATTAGCTCAATATAACAACCGTCTTGTGACAGAGAGAGAGAGAGAGAGCAGTGATGTACCTGATCGCAGGGTATGTCAAAATGGTGGCAATGCTCTTTGCGAGTGCCCCTAACATAAACGCACTGAAGGCAGAAAGAGCCTCTGGTGATGAACCCTTGTCCCTTTTAGTTTGTTTTTCATTCAAGAGCCTTTGTTTCAACTGATCAAATACAGTATACTGCAGCATATACAACAATTTCAACCTCAGCCCGTTTTTCTCCTCCCAATCAAAATTCTAAGTGGAACATAACTTAAAACATTCGATACTATATCGTGACCGTTCCAGAGAAAACAGTCACCACACATTCGATAACTTTAAACTACAAGAGTGGGTCAAGTACCTGAATTGCAGGGTTAGAGGTCAGCAAAAGAGATATCCCAAGGCCATCAAATGCATCACTCCAAGTGCCCTCTGTCAGGGTTTTCCACAGACCTTTGGATTTCCCAAAATCACTTGTCTGCATTCTTGAGGAGGCTGTATCCAGAGGCTACAGAGCGACAAAACAGATGGTACAATATCAAGTCCCCAAGATAAAAAGATGGATAATATTTATTAAAGCGGAAACGAACGAAGAAATTTGACATAAAAAAACTATTATTTCACAATTTCCATTTATCAATGTTCAAAAGGTAAATATTCTTAGTATCATTGGATAGAAGCTGCACTGATGCTTTGCTGATGGTTTCAGATTCTAAATTGCAACACCTATAAACTATAATCGCAGTAGCATGGCTCATTTCTCCTCTATTTCTTCCTATTGCCAAAGCAAGAATTATCAAAAGAAACTGCACTTTTGCAGCAACTTAGAGTGGGTGTCATGAAAAAACTTCAATAATGCACAATATCACAGAAACAAAATAATAATATCTTAATATGCTAAACTGCACCCCTACTTCAGAGTTTTATAACTGTAAAGCTGAATGGTCTCAGATCAAATTTATGAACAGAAAAGATAATTAATACACTTTTTAGCTCGCAGTGCCCCAGCAATTCAGGTTCCATGTGCAGTGAAAATATTACTTCTTGAACCCAGTTAGAACATTTGTAAACAAATGACATCCGGAGCATGGACTTATTAAATAACGAAAAATTCTCAAGAAAAGCAGAGGAACTAGCCAATTGACAGCTCACCTGAGTAATTATTGCAGTGCAAGCCCCAGCAGCAGCAGCTATTACCAAGTTTGCCTTTGTACCAATTGATTTAGAACCATTCCACTGCAAATAGGTTCTTTTGAAGTAACTATACCCGTAAAAGTATATAAACTGAGAAATGAAGGACTGCAAATTTTTCGTCCCAAGGCCCTGATATAACGAAAGAACCCGATGCGTTGAAATTGCTTCCCACAAAACATCTGAGAGTTTCCTGCACAAGGAAAGGGAAAGTTAAAGAAAATATACTAAGTAAAATCTGTGAAGTTCCTTTGGCTAAAATACCCCATTCTTTTACATGGTAAGTTCACTGCGAGACAAAGTATTGAAGAACTGTCAAGAAACCAAATCGTCTAGAGCAGTCAGCACATGTGGTGAACACATTACAGATTTTGATTAAATGTATTACTTTTACAGCTTGTGAAGGATGTAGAAAAACAGCTAAATAATCCAGAGAAATGAGCAAGTTGACGATTCTTGACAAACTTCATGGAAATGTATCATCATATTCACATGTTAGCAAGCATAATCCATCCCATCATGAATTTAGTTAAGGGAAATATTACTTAGCCATTTACGAGTTTCTTCATCTCATTTTAAGTTCCTTCTATTAAATACTAACTGGCATATTTGTTTATATAAGTTCGTAACTTCGTATACAATTTGTTAACTACTAGGCTACAAGCCTCCACTGGTATACACACCCATCCACAAACCACAAGAAGCCAAAATAATCACCAAAATCAGTCCTTTTAAAGAATTTTTTGATAAGCAAATCAATCCATTTGAGATTCCCAGAAATTTAATGAAAAATCCATACCCAGCCAATACCAATCATGGAGCCTCATATCAGGAAAACATTAGAGACATAACCAGAACCGATAGATTTTGCTTCTTAACTCTATCCACTTCATCTAAAATTTAAAACATAATCACAAAGAACACTAATTTACAAAGAGCCAACGATTAAAAAAAAAACATCAAATCAAAACACAAGATACACGTACAGACAAATCACCAATCACCAATCACTGGATCGCAATCAAACCCAGATCAACAACTGTAAAACAAGAAGACGAAGAGATGGGTGACCTGTATTTTTGTTGGCCATGAGCGCGAGCCTCAGCTTGGTACTTGGTCTTACAGGTGTCAAGAGGGTATAAAATGGTGGTGCTCAACAGTGATCCAATGGCACCTGAGGTTGCCTCCGATATTGATTCCAGATCAACCCCCATCTTCCCCTATCTATTCGTCAATTTCAACGCCAACCTATCATACCCATGTGTCTCCTCTGCGTGTGTATATATATACATACGAGTATAACTATCTATATATTAGAGGAACGCAGGGACGGACGGGGTTGGTAGCTAAATGGGATCCTGGAAGGAAGATGAGTGTGACGTGGGAAAGCATGGACGGAAATTTGGCGTTTTCTCGAGATGAACTAACATCCACGTGACGGTGGTAGTTGACGTTTCCTTTTTTGTTCAGATCTCTAATATTCTTTTGTAGTGGTCTAATACATATTTCGAGCCGGCCATTAATATGATTTTTGGGTAAAATTTGTGCTCTGTTTGTTTTAAAGGACATTTTATGTTACTGTAACGGAGACTCGTTCGTTAACATTTGAGTCATTTATTGGACTTTCGGCTATTCTTATAAATAAATCATCACAAAGTGAAGGATACCATAATAATCCAAACTCGTATAATCTATTTATTGAGTCTCGCATAACCGAACCCATAGCTAATATGGTTTATAAATTTGGGATCAATGTCAATCACTTGATGATAATTTTAATAGAGAAAATCGTGCATGACTTGTGTGTTTAGAATAGAAAATATTTAGAATTCGGTTTAACAACACTCTTGTATTTATCATACTTCTCCATACCTATTTCTAAAAAAAAAAAAAATTCTCAAATTCTTCAAATTATAACAGTTTAGTAAAAAATTAAATTTTAGGAAAACTCATAATTTATGAGTATTTGTTTCAAGTTTCAACTCATAATTTATGAGTATTTGGAAGTAATTAGATTTCTTTAAATTTTAAAAAGATTAAGTTTATGTAGCCCACGGAAATAGACCTTGACTATTCCCTAGTCAGTAATAATACCTCACGAGGCTCCTTTCTTTAATCACTGCTTATTGCGTGTTAAATGCTTGTGAAAGAGATGGGTGGTTGTCGTCGTTTGCAACGCTGGGCCGAAATCACAAAATAAAAGTTCACCAGATGGAAGAATGTATTTGTTTTCGGGTTGGGCTAATCTTGGCTCTTGGGCCAAATACACGAGGGCCCATAATACATTCACAAGTTGTTGAAAATTATTGCTACAATTAGCTGTATCTAATAACAATTTTTTAAACCAAGAACCATACAGTACTAGTTTGTCATTTAAATATTCGATATGACCTTTCCACTTGACGACATAATAAGTTGCACCAAATCTCAACGTGTAACTATAATGGTGCGTTTGGTAGAGGGGTAATAGGGTGTAATGGTTACAAGGGTAATTAAATTTTAAGTTTACTTGTGTTTGTTATGTCAGTATAATTTTTACTCCTGTAATAAATTTTAGTAATTGAGCTTATTTTTTATACATAAAGTTTATTGGTTAGGGGACCTGGGTAATAAAAAGTAATAGGAAGTTTTACTCTAATCTATTACCCCCTTAATTAAATCCCCAAAAAACTCCTCACACATGGTAATTGAAAATAAGCTCCAACGAGGAGAATTTCACACTATAAACTTATATATATATAAAATATGTGTCTGCCTATGTGTGTGTATATATATATATATGCATACGTATCTATATTTTATCAAAATGTCTGCCTGTGTGTGTGTGTGTATATATATGTGTCTGCCTATGTGTGTGTGTGTGTATATATATATATGCATACGTATCTATATTTTATCAAAATGTCTGCCTGTGTGTGTATATATATATATATATATATACGTATCTATATTTTTTAAATTTTGATACATGATAGTTGTAACAATAAAAAAAAAAAAAAAACATAATCATACTTTTTTTCTAGTTTGGTTCATTACAATAATAACAAAGAAGAATAATGATATTACACTAGTAACATATAGCCGTAACAAACAAGAGTAATGAATGCTTGGGTAAATTTTACCTTTCTTTACCAAACAATAGTAACAATTATTCTCCATAATTATTATTACCCTTGTAACATTTACATGGATAATAAATTATACCCCTAAATTCTTACTCCCATACCAAACGCACCCTAAGAGTATTGCTTCTAATTGGAATAAAACTTAGGACATTCCGAGTCCATATAATTTACCTGCGGATAGATTGACTACTAAACTATCACCCAAATAATTTATCTATAACCACCTTTAATAATAAAAAGTCATTTTCAATTGGTAACAATTTCTATTAATCACCAAAAGCATAAGTGAAAATAAGGTGAATTTTATGGACTGAGATGTTTCGGGTAATGGAAGGAACAAATGAAGTCAATTATTTTTAAAACGTAATTATTAACAAAATATTAAGGAAAGTAAAAATAGAGAAGAAATTTGGATGTATGGCAAATATTTTGAATAAAATTCATTAATCCTTTAATATGGGGATAAAAATTTAATTAAATTAAAATTCGGTTAATTAATGAAATCAAATTTTCCTCATAAATACACTCAAGCCACCATGTGATTAGGGTTTGAATCTCAAAGTAAAAAAATTCCCGCATAAATGCGTGGGCCCTAAAAAAAGTATCGGATGGTACAGATTACAGATTACGCAACTTCACGAAACTACTGTGGATTGATGCGCACCACATTGAGAGCTCCCCCTTCGCAGGCTTTCCTTGCCAGGCAAACAAATCAAAAAGCCGCTTAGACAGAAACAGCTCTTCTTCTTCTTCATCAAAGCCACCAGAACCAGTCCAATCTAGGGTTCTTGGTTGCCTGCATCAATCATCAAAAAATTCTCTAGGTTTCGATTCTTCGCTTCACATTTCTGTTTATTTACCTTTTATGCCATCGTGCCCCCTGTAAATCTCTACACAGTAATTAGCTTAATCACACACTCTTCATCTCTTTTTCTATCCTTCGTGAAATCAAGCTTTCAGCCCCTGTAACTGAATTCCTTGACGCTTTTGCCGGTCTATTTCAATCAGGGTTTTCTCGAGGTTTCTTCGTGTTGCTTTAATTTTCTATATATATATTTTTTTCTCTCAGTACTGACCCTGCAAAAGTGCGTAATTTGACCATTATGCCACTGATTCATGTGTATAATTTCTCTCTTTTGTACTGCGCAGGTTCTATGGCAAAAACTCAAGCTGGAACTGTGAATCCCGGAGGCCGGACCGGGGTTCGTATTGTGGTTGCGGGAGACCCTGGCACCGGAAAATCCAGCTTGATTGTCACCGCCGCTGCCGAAACTTTCCCTACAAATGTGCCGCCGGTGCTTCCTCCGACGAGGCTTCCCGAAGATTTTTACCCCGACCGCGTTCCTATCACTCTTATAGATTCTTCTTCAAGGTTTTTCTCTCTCTCTTTACACTAGTATCAGTGTATGTCATATATATTATCAGTGAAAAAGATGAGGGATTGAGCTTGGTTGTCTGTATCTGTTAGTTGAGTAGAGTTATGCTTGCATGCTTGAAAATAAATTTAACTTCTTTCTTTTTGAATGGAGTAAATTAAGATTCTTATGTCTCTTTGCTCGAGAAAAAACTACGCAGGCCGTCAAAAGAAAGAAAGTGGAGAGTAACAAGGAGAACAGTTATAGTATTTTAATCTAAAGTCATGAATAAAATGTTATTTTTCCGGTTTTACTGCCAAAATGGAGTTTCAGCCAACGCTATTTGTAAGCAATTACACTATTCTTCTTAATTTGATATTGGGTGTTTCATTTTTGTTTCTCCTGATCAGAGAGGAGGATAAGGGTAGAGTAAGTGAGGAACTGAAGCGGGCTGATGTGGTTGTTCTTACTTACGCATGTGATGATCATAGGACTCTTGATAGATTGAGTACTTACTGGCTTCCAGAACTTCGGCGCCTTGAGGTCTCTCTATTTATTGCATATTTTTGCATGTTATAACTTATAAGTTCTAATGATTCCTGGTGGTTTTATCCCTCAGAAGGATATACATTAGAAAATATGCTCTTGTGTTGGATGGAGCCTCATCTTTTTGAAGGGAAATGCTTGACTTAGAAATTTATTTTTTTGCAAAAAATTGACAAATATTGCCTCTTTCCCACCCAATTTGTTGTCGGATTTGATGTGCAGGTGAAGGTTCCGGTCATAGTGGTGGGTTGTAAGCTGGATTTAAGAGAGGAGAACCTGCAAGTGAGCCTGGAACAAGTGATGGCACCAATAATGCAACAATTCCGGGAGATTGAAACTTGTATTGAATGTTCTGCATTGAATCATATTCAAGTATGGTCTCATGTCTCTCCCCTCTGCTTTTTGCCATCCACTTCGTTGATTGTTTTGATGCAATCTACGTAAATTGAGTCTTGCATCTTTAATTTCATAGCATGTTTGCATTTTTGAAGAGTTTTTCTGTCCCCGGAAATCTTATTCTGAGTATGCAACAATTCTTTTCTAGTTAATGTTTCCTTGCTTAGACTTGTAAGTAGAGTACTACCTTTTTCTTATGGTTCAAAAAGCCATCAGAAAGAATCAACGATGTGATAATTGCACATACAACTGTCAGTTTTCTTATTAGATCCCATCACAACTGTGAGCAGTTTTCGCGCTAGGTGTGACTGATAAGTTCATTTCATGTAGAATTTCCTCATTGTGGATTTGGTTTGAGATTAATGACTACAATCAAGTGATCAATAATAGAGATGTAATAGTTAGTTTGATAAATTCCAGTGGGCATTTCTGAAGCAGTTGCATGGATTTCTCGACCTAACATACAGATATATGAAGTAGTAAAATTCCTTTCTGCAGATCCCGGAGGTTTTCTATTATGCGCAAAAAGCAGTGCTCCATCCAACTGGTCCCCTTTTTGATCAGGAAACACAAACTTTGAAGCCCCGGTGTGTAAGGGCCTTGAAGCGTATATTTATTCTTTGTGACCACGACCGCGATGGTGCCCTTAGTGATGCAGAGTTGAATGATTTTCAGGTTCTTATCTCTATATCTGTTTTCATAACTGTAGCGTGCTTGAATTCTGTGCCATATGTAGATTTTTTTATATTGCTTGGTATTTTACGAAGTGGTGATTTAAATTTCATCCTGTGGTACCTGCAAAAGAAGTTCCTGTTTTTACTAAGTCATATAAACTTATACCTGAGCATTGTGAAATATCTCATAGTAGTTTTAAACAGGTCAAATGTTTCAACGCTCCTTTGCAACCTTCTGAAATTGTGGGTGTTAAGAGAGTTGTACAAGAAAAATTGAAAGAAGGTGTCAATGAACGTGGACTTACACTGACAGGATTTCTCTTTCTCCATGCCCTATTCATAGAGAAGGGACGTTTGGAGACAACATGGACTGTCCTTAGGAAATTTGGATATAACAATGATATCAAACTTATTGATGAACTCATTCCATCTTCGTTCAAAAGAACTGCAGACCAGGTAAATGTGATTGTGGTAAATCTGATTATGGTAACATTGTTTTGTAGCCTGCTGCACTTAAATGCTTTCACCATTTGCTGACATTTTCATGCATTTATTTGCTGTTGGTTCATGTGCCGATTATACTTAAATATTACATTAAGAACATCAGTGTTTTCTTATGTATAATTTTACAATATCAGTACTTTATTGTGAGCATCATCATCATCAAGGTCTTTATTCCAAAAGTTTGGAGTTGGTTACACGAGTCTATGAGAAAATCAATTGGAATCCACTGCGTGCATTAGTTTTCACCATTCATTTTTATCCAGGATCATACTTTCATCAACTTCTATTGAATCCATATCCTTTCTTACCACTTCAAGCCATGTCTTTTTTGATCTTCATCTTTGTTTTCTACCATCTCCTATACAAATTCTCTCTATTCTCCTCACGTAGTCCAAGAATAAGAATCACTTGTGTATATTACTGGGTAAGGTCAAGAGCTAGTTTATTTATGCCCATCTTGATAGTAACTTCGCAATTCATTAATGTTGTATGTGCTGGGTTTTCTCCCTTTTCTGTTTAACATGCAGGAGCAGCAGTAAGATAATGAAATTGCTGTAGTTTTTTTTCCTTAATAAAGATTTTGTAATTTTGAAAATTTTTATGAGCTATGGCAATATTTGGATAACATTCATTTCTTGTCCACCAACGACCAATATTTTTAGAGGGAAAGAAGGAGAATTTGTGTAGGTTTTAGGTTTCTAGTTTTTTGATGCTATTGCAGCATGCAGTGTTTTGTAACTGGCTCACTCTTTTTCTTTTTTTTTTTTTAATTTTTTAAGTAGAGCGTGGAGCTGACAAATGAAGCCATTGACTTTTTGAAGGGAATCTACGAATTGTTTGACAGCGATTTTGTATGTTTCAGTTTGTCATTGGATATATTCATCAGTGTTGAACTATTGTGTCGATTATTTTTTCATCTCATTTCCTGCAATTATGGATCCTGACCATATGGATGCTGTTTCAACCAGGATAATAACTTGCGTCTTTATGAACTGGAAGATATTTTCTCTACAGCACCAGAATGGTATTCTGATCTTATTTAAAGTCATTGCTGTTTTGATAATGTCTCTTAATTGCAAAATTTTGGTTTCTTGATACTATTGAACTCATGTTCACTTTAATCTTGTGGACCAACATGTACTTCATTTAGTTCATCTGGTATTCAGCTTCTGAAGGATATGTGCTGATATTACTTTATAAGCACATAATTATGATGAACATGATGAGGCTGCTTTTGACATATCAACGTGAATTGGTATTGACTGGCTGTTTCAAAAGTAACTCCCACATTAAGCTGGCTGGGCAAAGTATTTTGGCCCTCATCATTAGACTTAATTTTGCTTCAGAAAGAGGCATGATAGTTTGTGATAAAGCTGTAAATGTGCTGTTGGTCCAATGTGTTGACAATCTCTCTTTTGACTTCAGTCCTTGGAATGAAGCTCCATACAAGTATGCTGCAGAGAAAACTGCGCTAGGGGGATTATCGCTTGATGCATTTCTGTCAGAGGTATTCATATCCACTATTTATATATTTCAACATCCCTGTCTGGAACATTCAAATGGTTTCTTAATGGTTGAGGTTACAAAATAGCATAATTTGATACTAAGTGTGCTGCATTTTTTATCCTGCATCAGCACCCGGTTTTGCGGTGTGAAGTTCCTTTTTAAATAACAGCAACAACAAGAACATTTTTGTTAATGATGAATACTCTTATGCTACAGTGGGCCCTTATGACACTCTTAGAGCCAGCTCGAACCATGGAGAATCTAATATATATTGGATATACTCTTGATCTTTCTTCTGCTGTCCGAGTGACTAGGCGAAGACGTCTAGATCGCAAGAAGCAACAATCAGATAGGAATGTTTTTCAATGCTTCGTTTTTGGACCTAAGAATGCTGGAAAGTCTGCATTGTTGAATTCTTTTCTGGGAAGGTTTATTTTCTGTATCCCAATAATGAATCCTTCTGCTTTCACTATTCTCTTTGTTTCCATCTTATTAAGTTTTTTTTGGTGGAGTTGAGTATTCAGGATGACCTAATCTATTAGTTTTGTTAAATCTTATTTCTACAGTAATTTTTTTTTTTTGTAACAAAATTCTTTTTTCTTAACGGTCAATACAGCTCATTCTCTGATAGTTACACTTCCACAACTGAAGAACGATTTGCAGTGAATGTTGTCGATCAACCTGGGGTAACTTTTCTGTTTGATTGTTTTTTCTATTCGATTGTCAGATGCAATATATAGAGTCTTTTGCTAGCTGTCTTCCAAACAAACACTCATATGCACATGACAGTCCCTCACTCGCATTTGAGTTAGAAGAAAGAGGACTTGGGACACCTTAGATAGTTTCATGAGTGAACAATCCATACTCATTTATCTATAATTTCTGTTTTTTAACTTAATATAATTTATTATCTGCTTGCAGGGAATTAAGAAAACTCTTGTGTTGCGAGAAGTTCCTGAAGATGGAGTTAAAAGATTTTTGTCTAGGAAAGAGTCTTTGGCAGCATGTGACATGGCTCTATTTGTATATGACAGGTGAACAAAAGCGTAGTTGTATTTTTGATCATCTAAAGCTGGCAGATGCTATAACCTCTTGTCTTTGAAGTGTGGCAATATATCATCTTTAAGTGTCTCGTTTCCCTATTAAGATTCTTGTTCTTGCAAATTTCATGGCACTCCTCGAAAAGGGTCTTCAGTCCATGGCTTAAAACACAATGTCTCAACAGAGTAATTATACTTCTGCGGGATAAGTTCATACACTTTTGTTTGATGGCAATCAACTTGAAGTTCATTCCGTGCATGTTTGATTTATTTACTGCATTATTTTGCAGTTCTGATGAGTTGTCATGGAAGAGAACAACTGAATTACTCAGGGAAGTTGCGAGTCATGGTGAGGATACTGGCTATGAAGTGCCTTGCCTCGTTGTTGCAGCTAAAGATGATCTGGTTTCATTTCCAATGGCTATACAAGATTCTATGAGGGTATTTACTGCAGTGACTGTACTTTCTATTAGGATTCTTATTTTGTAATTTTAAGGAGTAAATGATTCACTAGAAAACTTGGGTGTGGAAATTAATATTTTTTTCACCGGAGTTTAACTTCACTGGGAACTCTGCATTGTTTTTCTTGCGATGTACTGGAAATATAATCTTTGTTTATCTATCTTGTTGAGCAACGATGCCATATTGATATTACATTTTCTTTCATAACACCAATTGGTGGTCTAAACTGGTGTTTCGAGAAAACTCATTGCAAATTGCAACTTTACATGTAGAACAGAAAAAAATTCCCTCTAGAAGTTTTGCGTGATTTGTGTTAGCAGCGATTAGTCATGTCCAGTCAGTACTCAGTACCTTATTCTGGGTTTTGTAGTTGTTTGTGTACTACTACTAATTAATCAAGTGCTGTAGGTGGTGCTGGTTAACATCTTATGCGTGTCGAACTGTCGATGATTAATGATACAACTTCTTAATTTTATATATTCATTTTACGATTACTATTTTCCTCCCTTGGAACTGGGCCACATGTCTAACTAATATACTATTGCCATTTTTGTTCTCTGCTTTTGTAGATTACTCAGGATATGGGAATTGGAGCTCCAATACCCATCAGTTCCAAGTTGGGTGATTTCAATAATGTATTCCGTAGGATTGTTAGTGCCGCAGAGCAGCCACATTTGAGCATTCCCGAAACAGAAGCAGGGAGAAGTCGCAAGCAATATCATCGGCTCATAAACCGCTCTCTCATGTGTGTCTCAGGTGTGTTGGTCTTTTTAGCCATTTTACGTTGCTGACTTCTTGATAAGCCCCTTGAATCTTTGGAAACTGTTGGCTTTGAAAACACCTATTTATTTTAGGTTGTTGGGGTTCTCTTAGAGTGTGTTTGGGTTAAGGGATTTGGGGGAAGGGAAAGGAAAGGAAGGTAGAATACTTTTTCTCCTCTTATGTTTGGAATTTGGATGTATAAAAAAGAGAAAGGAAAGTAAATTGGTTTAATTTACTAATTTATCCTTATTTTTATTTTTATGTTAAAGGATTACGTACAAGGGTAATAATAAGTTTTTAAGTTATAAATAACTTAATCAGTCATCCCTTCCCTCCAAATGATATCATTTTGGGAGGAAGTATTTTGGCAAATTTTTTTTGAAATTTTCCCTCCAATTCTCTTAAATCCTTCCCTTTAATTTTTTCTAAACTATCAAATCAGGGAATTGGAAGAAAGCTCCCTTAATTTTTTTGAATAAATTTATTTCTTATAGATTTTTTTTGTAAGGACATGTCAGAAGCTGGAAGCATTAACACTTGTCAAAAGCATAGGACTTAGATTTTTCAGAGAGAGTGTAATGGAATAATAACTTTTAAACCCACTTTTTAAAATGGGCCCCATTTTTTTGCGTTTTATATTCACCACCATCTATGAATTGCAAAACTATCTGTGTGATTTTGTATGTGGTCTGTCACTTAGTCCGGTATGCATGTAGTTCTTAATCCGTTGCTTTATTGTTCTCATTTTTTCCCCTTCATACTTTTAAATTACTAATTATCTGCATGTTACTGACTGCATTCACCATTGCAGTTGGAGCTGCAGTGGCAATTGTTGGACTGGCAGCTTACCGTGTTTATGCTGCAAGGAAGAATTCTTCAAGCTGAAGGACCAAACTGTCTGACGGTAAATATGGCTGCAAAGTCGAAACCAGTCATCTGCTTCAATGTGGTTGATTGATTGCGCCAAGAAGTTTTCTTATTCAGATGCCTGCTTTGTTGGGTTTCTTTGCAAGGCATTTAGTCATTGACCATCAACTCTTCTTTTATTCTAGCTAGTTTGTCGGTCTGGTTGGAAAAGGGTTTTACTGTTGGAACGTTATAGATGTACCATGTTGTGCAATAAAAAAAAAGAAGAAGAAAATTTTGCCATTGTCCTCTGTCATCATTATCTATATTGAGCTCTTGTGATCACGTGTTGAGCTTTGGTTTAAGAGGGCAAACGTATAATTTCGTATGATGTCGTTCTTGGTTACTGAAAAGTGATGAAAACTTTTAGGATTTGTTCGATCCGCCCCTTATTTTGGTTGGCTGGTATTGTCTGATCAATATGAAAAAAAGAAATTCATTTCCATCCTGTTCATTTATGCCATGCTTAGTCCTCCAACTTTGGCATAGTAGGCATTGTTATAGCACCTGCTGATTGACATCTTCAACATGTCTAGGCTATGTGCAGATGAATATTATCAAATGACATCAACTCTGCGGGAGAGACAAGTGAGTTTGTGTACTTGCTCATCATCCATGAATTTCGCTGCAACCATGATGCTGCTACGGAATCAATAGAATTATAGAAAATGTAAATCCGTTATGATACACCAGATCCGGCTCGATTATTGATAGATTGAATAGATTCGTCATTTCTTGAAATCTCTCTTATGATTCAAAATCGTGGTGCTTAATGTATCCCCTTTTCGGGTCATGGAGATGGAATAGATTAAATAAATTCAAAAATGGGTTTTTGTTCAAGAATGAAATCTTATTGGAATTGTCCATATCCGGTTCATCCTTCGAAACCTTATCACATCCCGGATCTGATAAAATAGGATGAATTGAGACGGTATTTTGTAAATATGTAATGATTTTGAACATATTAACTATTTCTTTATTTTTCGATCATCTGGAAAGGACAAAAGAAACATCTTGTTCTTTCTTCAACAATTTTCTATCTCTGGTGGACGTCTTAGTAGGATTCGAACCCAGATGAGGTTTTGACCATCTGTCAGAAAAAAAAGAACGAATGAATCTTGTAGGATTCTCAAGAAATTTTTCAATTTCTTCCGGAAGCATATGATTGTTCATCTCATTCTCACGTTCCGTGAATAGTCGGGATATTGAGGAATATCCAGGAAGGCATTTAGGGAATCAGTCTGATATTATCTCTATTCGTTCCGTTTGAAGAAAGGAAGGATCCCAAAGAATCGATCTTTCTTTAGTTGTTGAATCTCTCTTTGATTGATCAATGTGTGATATTCCGAATCCTCATTACTAATGGAATCGAAATGATCTCTGAATTGATCAAAAGATCCTTTCAATTGGCTAGAATCCCTTGAACGAAACTAGATCTTGTGGAATCATATTGAATGTTTGACGATACATTTCGTACCGTGCTAAAAAACCAATCCTTATTTACCAACCACACATTGTATAACCAAATCCAATTCTCTCTCGATATGTTGATGGAGGTAAGATGAGCATTTGTTTGTTGCATCACCTAGTCTTATGCATTAATGTTCCCCATTGGGGCTCGACTTTGCTAGCACCATTAGTTTCACAAAATCATACTCATTCCATAAATTCTAACAAAATCTAAATATTCGACTCATACAATTGATAATTATGCAATTAACTCATGCAATTAAAGAAATCATGAATTGGATTTTGAGAAATTACATACAAACGTAATAAGTTGAACCTCTAGACTATTGATGAACAAGTAGAATACAACAAACCAAATATTATGTATTATTGTTTCTCCTTGGGCCTTAGCTTAGTTGATAAATTAAGTTCACACTCCAAATCTATCAATCACAACATTTGCATGCTAATTTATATAAACCCAAATCATAACTATTGCGAAATCACATGAGAGAAACCAAAACCATGGCTCTATAGAAACATGCTTTGAACAATCAAACATCACATCTACAATTGGGGTTAGGGACTAGAAAAAAGAACTACCCACCCATGATTGTTGTGAGAAACATCAAATTTATTGTCATCTCTTACACAAAATCAATGAGAAAAACTAGGATATGTTACAATTCAGGTATGACTTATGATATTTTCAATATCCAGGCATATTATTTTTATATATAATATACATGTGCGCCACATTGAAAGTAAATTTGTAATTGAATAAAAAAAACCCTATTTATCGTACACTAATTATCTTCATGACAACCTTGCTGCTTTTGGCAATTGCCTTAGTGCTCTACGACCACAAAAATTTGACAAAATGTACTATATGTATAATTAATTAATTGGCATATCTAATAATAATTAATAATTCCTGAACGTGCAGCCATGGATACCCAACTTTCCAAGTACCCAACACTTATAAAATGAACGTGCAGCCATGCATGCCCAACCTCTCAAGAACCTAACATTTTAAAAATTTGTATAATAAATGAATAACAAAAAGTGGCTCAATTTTTTAAGATGATGTAGAGATTAGTGCAGATGTAATTAATATGATTAACAGTGGATGAAGTGGGGTAGTGCATTTGGAGTTTTATGTGACCGAAAGAATCTTGTAAGGTTGAATGAAAAATTTTGTGATTCATGAGTCACGACCAGTGACGGACCCAGGAATTGAAGTTACCGGGGGCACAAAAATGACCCGGGGGTCCGGGGGCAGCGCCCCCAGAATTTTTTTTGGGTTCTTTATGTAATCGACTTACAAATATAAACGATAAATATAAATGCACATTAGTAATATTTTAAACACATAAGAAACTACATTATAATTTATTACAATTGTTCTCTACGAGTTTTCATATTTTGAAAGTGCGATATTAGAACATCATTAGTAATAGTTCCGAGCAACTCCTTTTCTATGTAACATACTAGACAGTCATTCATAAATTGATCACTGATCCGGTTGCGCAAATCTGTCTTGACAATATTCATTCCAGAAAAGCATCTTTCAACACTTGCTATTGTTATAGGCAAAACCAATACTAACTTCAGAAGTCGATACACCAAAGGATACGAAATATGCTTCCTTGTAGACACTAGCAGTCGAGAATGAGGGTTCTGATTTTTGGGATTTTTCTATTTGGGTTGAATGAGGGTTGGGTTGGGTTGGGTCTTAGTTAATGGGCTAAGTGTGTGAATGAGAGTTGGGTTGGGTCTTAATTAATGGGCTAAGTGTGTGAATGAGAGTTGGGTTGGGTCTTAGTTAGTGGGTTAAGTGTGTGTAATGGGGGTCTTTTATTTTTTTGTTGGGGGCCTTAGTGTCAAATTGTTAAGAATGTAGGGTATATTTAGTGAAAAAAATTTTAACTGACTGGGGGCCCGTGCCCCCAGTGACTATGCAGTGGGTCCGTCACTGGTCACGACAATATATGACTATAAGTGTTGGGTTATGAAGAGACAACATATTCAAAAAAATACATGTAAATTAAATACGAATGTTTCAGTGGAAGAATGACCACATTAGGAAATATTTAGGTATAAGGTAGGAGAAATACTTTTTGAAGATAAGTTGCGAGAAAATCTTTTAAAATTGTATGAGCATATTCAACGTAGAGATAGCAGTGCGACGATGAGAAAAATTGAGAGAATTTGTATATGAGAGAGTAAAAAGTGAAGTGGAAAATAAATGATATTAATTCAATAGTAGCCAATGATAATATGATTATTGATATAAATGAATGGCGGAAACGAATGTACATAGTGAATTTCCATTAGATTTTATATAAACACATGTAACCGACCTTAATTTTTTTTAGATAAAGTCTCGGAATGATGATGATTATAATAAATGAATTGTTGGTGAAGGTTATAATTGAATTATTTTTATAGATTTATATACATGCATGCGAGTGAAGAGAATTGCTCAATCATTCAACAACAATGTGTTATTCCACCTTTAGACCCTCAATTCCCCACCAAAAGCTCTTCTTGTTCTCTCTCTTTTTCCTCTCCATCTCCTCCATCCTTTTCGTCCTTGATTCATTCACCATTAACACTCCAATCTTCAACGAATTCCACACACACCAGATTACAGAGCTCTCCATAGTCAACAACCTCAAATGGCTCCAACTCATCACCAAAATGGCCGAGCCCACCCAAAAAATCAAGGTGGGCATGGTCAACATGGATACTCGTACTATTTTCGAGGCCAAACACAGTGTTAAACAAAACGGCGCCGTAGAAATCGTACCCGTGCGTTTCGCACGTGTAGCTACCAAAAAATGGGAAGACTTTTTCCCGGAATGGATTGACGAGGAGAAGTGGAGCCCACCGAGCTGTCCGGAGATTCCGCTGCCGTCGCGAATGGAGGAGGAGTACGGCGACTTGGATGTGATTGTGGTTCAGGTTCCTTGTGGGGCGAGGAGGAGGGTGGGGTCCAGGGACGTGTTTAGGTTGCAAGTGAATCTTGTGGTGGCTAATCTAGCGGTGGCTGGTGGCGTTGATCGGACGGTGTATATTGTGTTCGTGGGGTCATGTGGGCCCATGATTGAGATATTCAGATGTGATGATTTGTTGACGCATGTAGGGGATTTTTGGGTTTACAAGCCTGATTTGAGGAGGTTGAGACAGAAGGTTCTCATGCCCGTTGGATCATGCAAAATTGCTCCTCTTCTTCTTGGAGAGACAGGTGAGCCAGGTCTTGTTGGCCACAGTTTTTGATTTCTTTAGTGCCATTGTTTTCTATCATAGCTATTCCAAATACAATCGACACAAATGATCCATATGAAATCATGGACCCCGTATGAATCGTGTACATTCATCTCAGCCTGTGGGATAGATGGGAAAAAACAACGGGAGACTCGTAGACTTGTCAATTCTTAAACACATTTTGCCATGTGTTTACATTGAAGTTAATTAATTAATTTTGATGTGTAGGGAAACAAGTTTCCATGACACAATCAAGACAACTATGGAACCTCAACTACAGCACAAACCATCAAAGGGAGGCCTATGTAACCGTCCTTCATTCCTCAGAAGATTATGTGTGTGGAGCCATAGCTCTTGCTCAGAGCATAATCAAGTCAAACTCTACCAAAGATCTTGTCCTTCTCCACGACAAATTGATAACCGTGAAATCTGTCGAAGGACTTAGAGCGGCTGGATGGAAAACCAGGCTAATTGAACGGATTCGAAGCCCTTTAGCCAAGAAAGGCTCATACAATGAGTACAATTATAGCAAGCTCCGGATATGGCAACTCATTGACTATGATAAACTCATTTTCATAGATTCAGACATCATTGTCCTTAAAAACATTGACAAGTTATTCACATACCCTCAATTATCCGCTTCCCCAAACGACAAGTTCTTGTTCAATTCCGGGATCATCGTACTCGAGCCTTCCTTGCGCACGTTCGACTACTTGATGTCCAAGATTCCTAGATTGGATTCGTATAACGGGGGCGATCAAGGGTTCCTAAATGAAGCCTTTACGTGGTGGCATCGGTTGCCTACGAAACTCAATTATCTAAAAATATTTGAGAGGTCTAAGAACAATGAAGATAATGAGATACCAAGTGATGTTCATACAATACATTACTTGGGGTGGAAGCCATGGATGTGTTATAGGGACTATGATTGCAATTGGGACATGAAGGACAGACACATATTTGCTAGTGATTCTGCTCACAAGATATGGTGGCAAGTCTACGGCCTTTTCATGCCCAAAGAGTTGCAGCAATTTTGTGCACTTTCTAAAGAAGATGATGCAAGAATTAAGAAGCATAGAAAGAGAGCTAAGACTGCTAATTTACAAGATGGACATTGGAGGATAATTGTACAAGACCCTAGGAAAGACAATTAAGTTATCTTCAAAGGTTGGAGATTGCAATCTCTACTCCATCAACTGGTTTTGGATGTGGTAGATATGTCATGCCTGCATCAGGATTGACTTCATCCCACCTGAAATTTGTTGAAGTCAGTAGTGATATCAAATTAGTGCTTGTATAATTAACACATTTAGTTTAATATTACTAAAGACAATTAAGTTGGTTTATGTACTTGTATCCGATCGAAAGATGATGAAGGAAAACCGCGATTGATATTCGAGCAAGCGTGTTTCCGGGGCAGAGTCTAGTTCCTCCTCCATAGCATGATTCCATACTTCATGTTTGCAAGCTTCAGAGTAAGATGTAGGCTCTACCAAAGCTGCACAACACCTTTCATACACCTCAGCCAAAGATTTGTGCTTCACCACAGGCCTATCATCATTTGAATCCACTCCAGCAATTTCATCAAATTTGTCACAAGTAACTCCAGTAGGAACAAACTCCTCCCGTAGTTGATCAACTTTCTGAACAGCTTCCTTATCCCAATCCTAATAGGATCTCTCATCAAACACAACATCTCTACTAACTTGAATCTTCTTGGACTCCACATTATAAATTCTGTAACCTTTAGACTGGGAGGCATACCCTAAGAAGATGCCCAAATATGCCTTTTTGTCAAGTTTATTTCTCTTCTGTGATGGAATGAGTATAACACACAGAACCAAAGACTCTTAGATGTTTGGCAGATGGTTTCACACCTAGCTAAGCCTCTATAGGTGTCATCTCCTTCACAGAACTTGTAGGCAACCTGTTTAGGAGATACACTACTGTATAGACAGCTTCTGCCCAAAAACTCTTAGGCAATTTCTTCTCAAATAACATACACCTAGCCATTTCCATTATTGTTCTGTTCTTTCTTTCAGAAACTCCATTTTGTTGTGGAGTATAGCTCATTGTGAGCTGATGTGCAATCCCTGCATCTTCATAGAACTGATCAAAAGCCCTTGATGTATACTCTTTGCCATTATCTGACCTAATGGTCTTAATCTTTTTCCCACACTGTGATTCCACCATGGACTTGAACTTCTTAAAGACAATAAACACCTGAGCCTTACTGCTTATAAAATAGACCCAGGCCATCCTAGTGAAATCATCAATAAACAACACAAAATATTTATTTTGACTGAGTGATGGTACACTTAGTGGTCCACATACATCACTATGGATCAATTCTAACTTTTCACTAGCTCTCCAGGCTGCACCAGAGGGAAATGATTGTCTATGTTGTTTACCATATTGACAAGTACCATAGACTTCATGAGTTTCATGCAATCCAGGCATATCCCTAATCAACCCACCATCTGCTACAACTTTTAGAGAATCAAGACTGCAAACTATGCCACAAACTGGATTCAACTGTGTTAACACTGAATGCGTAGTGCTTAACAACATTATAGTATAATGGAAAATAATTATCCACCATTTGAATTTTAGCAACTTGACTTCCATTAGGGGCAATGATAGTACAATAGCAATCCTTAAAACACAACGAATACCCGTTCTTTATCATTTGTGCAACACTAAGCAGATTGTGTTTCAATTGTGGCACAAGTAAGACATCAGGAATCAATTTTGTACCTTGCTTAGTGTCAATAGAAGCCACACCTTTGTCTGCAGGCTCCACAATTTCTCCATTCCCTAGTTTGACTTTGATCTTTACAGTCTTGTACGACGTAGTGAACATAGCAACATCTCTTGCCACGTGGTTGGTACACCCACTGTCCACTAACCAGGCCTTCAAACTTGGAGTTTGCAAACTATTGACTGCCATAAACAAATGATCTTGCTGAGACTGTTGCCTCTCATCATAATAGTTAGCCTCTTGTGAAGCTGAACTCCCACTATCAGACTACCCTTGACTTTGTTGCTGTCTACAAAATTTTTTAGTATGACCAAGCTTCTTGCAGAACTTGCATTGAGGCCTGCCATACCTCTGCTAACAGGTTTGAGGACAAGGTGAAAATTTGTCATTTTTTGAAGAATCATCAGTATTAGCAATTTCTGATGATCTTCCTTTATCACCTTTATCTCCATACTTCTTCTTCCCTTCTATGAACTTTGACTGCTGCTTGCCCTTGTGCTTAGCTTGAAAAGCACCCTTTGTGACTTCATCTTGTCTGAAATTACTTCTTTGTTCATGAGCTTGCAGATTGCTACACAGCTTTGTGATTGTCATCTTTTTCAAATCACACGATTCTTCAATAGCAGAGACTTTTGACTCGAATCTCTCAGGTAAACTTATCAAGATCTTCTCTACCACCTTATGATCAACCACATCCTCACCATACAATCTCATTTGATTAACCAAAACTGTCAACTTGTCAGAATACCCTTCGATAGTATCACCGTCTTTCATTTTCAACATTTCGAATTCCCTTTTTAAAGTTAGCAACTTCTGTTGTCTAACTCTTTTAGTGCCTTGAAATTCCTCTTTCAATTTCTCCCATGCCCCGTTAGCTGCCTTTACACCAACAACTCTAGGAAAAATATCATCTGACAAAGCAGCATGAATAAAAGTAAGGGCTTTAAAATTTTTCTGTTTTTGTTCAGCATGATCCTTCATTTGATTAACAGTTAGAACATCAGGTAAAGAGAGATGGATCAAACCCCGATTCAATAATATCCCACAGATTGTGTGCCATGAGAAAAGCTTCCATCTTGCACTACAAGAATAATGGCCAGTTGCTTCTTCATCTTTGCCACTGATTCAGATTCTAAAGCAAATAATCAATCATTTACTTCAGTAATTGATCCCGTGGCATTAATTATTAATTGCTTCACTATATTTGCCACTAAACTATAAGCTGAAGCTAATACACCTATTTTTGCCATGGCAAATAACTCCCCCGTGGCAAAAACTATTTTTTTTTTACGACAACAATCTCTCGCGAAAAGCTAATTTTCTCCATATTTCTAACATCACTCTTTCACCCTAATCGCTCTTCTCTCTTACACAGATCAGACAAAAAAAACCCGTGTGCCGTGAAAAAGTCAAAAAGGGTCGTGAAACAAAAAAAGCTAAAATCCCAAAACTCTTCCACCTTCACTTCACACCGTCAAATCGAAATCGAAAATTTCTTTTGCCCATTGCGATGACTGGTTCAGTTTTCCCAGCTCCCATTATCGTGAATCGTTTAGTTTCCCCAACTCCCACCCATGAATCGTTCAATTTTCCTAACTCCTATTGCCTTGAAGCGCTGTGACCGGACCTCTATTTTGAGGTCCTAATACTATCTAATTAGGAGGTTCTAGTGTTTATAGTAATTCATTTGTGTTTAAATAAAGTAATTTTACCCTTATACATGTTTCCCGTTGGCTTTGCAGGAAATCGGGCTTAAATGACTGAATTGGGCACCTTTAGAGCTGAAAGAAGAAGCTGGGACTCAGCAGGTGTCCGGACACCTGTCCGGACAGTGTGTCCGGACGCCTCAAGTGCCGTCCGGACACTTTCTTCACAAATTGAGACAGAGGCTTCAAAGTTGATGGAAGCATGAAGTGTCCGGACACCCGTCCGGACACCCGTCCGGACACCTGTCCGGACACCACCGCGGAACTGCAACTTTTCTGCACAACATTTCAAGGGCATTTGGGGTAAATCATGTATATAACCAATGGGGAACGTTTGTATAAGGGCAGTTAGGTATTTTCAATGGTAAAAGGGGGAGAAAACCCTAAGATTTCTTCTTCCTTGACACAATTCATCTCCTCCAAGTTCTTGCCTCCATTGTTTTCTCTCAACTTCTCTCTCTAAGTTTTTCTTGGTTTTTCGTGATTTTGTTTGTAAACATTGATTTTCATCTATAAAATTGATGTTTATACCCATTATGATGAGTGGCTAAGTTCTCTTTCTAGTTTCTAGTCCCAAACGGTGGGTGCTTGGTTTCAATTACTCAAGGTATGTTCATGGAATTGTAGTTTTGATTTTGCTCTTTTAATTTCGTGGTTGTGTGATTGGATCTATGGAGATGACATATTTGATTGTATCTTTGGATTGTCTAGTCTAGGGATTGCATCTAATGTGTTTGATTGAGAATTGTTAAACCCATTGCATGATTTTCTTAATTAATTGAGTTTTCCATAGCATAGCTATTAATTATGTGTATTGATGATGGAGTTTTGGGTTAATTTAGGAATGTGCATGAGAGAGTTATGGTTAATTGATCTTTGAGTGTGAAACTAGGGTGTTAGCCAAGCCAAGCCCCAAGGGGGAACATTAATCCATAATATTAGGTGCTTATCCCTTTGCGTTCATCGTAGATTAAGAGACCCGATGGCCTACATGTATGAATTGAAGTCTTATATCCCAATTCTCTTTGCATATGCATGATTGATAGTATCACACAATGCATTGTGTATGGTTGTGTGTGTTTGCAATAATACCTTGAGTATGAGAACCGAGTAACCACCGGGACGGACTAGAGACTAGGTTTTTAATTAATTGTTTTAAATTCAATTTGTGCTTACTTTGATTACAAAATCGCTCATGCTACCGAGTCATTCGGCCCATTTCTTTTACTTGCTTTTATTTGATATTCATTGTGTTTATTAGTGTTAGCTAGTCATTTGCATATCATTCACTTCAAATTTGCATTGCTTCCTCGTGGATCGATACCGGACTCACCGGTTTATTACTTGACGATACCCTACACTTGGGGTAAGTACACACACACACTTTGGTGTCGGTCAAGTTTTTGGCGCCGTTGCCGGGGAAGCGAGTGTCAAAGACGGAGCTGGGTGGCTTGTAGATGCTAGCTTTATGCTATTAAACGCCATCAAATAAGGAAGGAGCACGGTCACGCTTCAAGGGTAACTTCGTTCCTCCCTTTTACTTGCTTTCTAGTGTAGTTGATTTAGTGTAGTTGCTGCAAAGAGAAAAAAAAAAAAATTGTGAGGAGAACTTGGCGGATGGGGCTAACTTAGATTCCTGTGGGCGATGGATGCCACCTTGTTTGCTGCTTGGTAGTGATACGTTGTTTGAGAGAGCTTTGCGCATTTTTCTTTCTATCACTACTTGCTACATCTTGGTGTGTAATTGTTCCTGAGGTTGATTGTCATTCTATTCCTATCTTTGCTCCTGTTCTTGCTTGACATTGTTCTTGGTTGTTTGTTGATTGAAAAATCTGGTGTTACTTGACTTGGTTGGTTGCCATCTTTCGTGTTATTTGATAGTTTTGTTTGCCATCATGTCTCATCTTAGAGATAGTGTTAGTGGGCATGGGTCTAATAGAGATGGGAGAGGTGGTGACATAAATGCGAGTGATGCGGGGAGTGTACGTGGGGGTGATATCAATCTTGATGCATTACGTCGTCTTTTACAACGTGTGAACATTGATGAATTGATGAATCCGGCGCAAGGGCAAGATGCCCAAAATGTGCCAAATGCCCAAAATTTACCAAATGTTCAAGTTGAGCATGCTTTGCAAAATGCACCTCAACCACTTCAACAAGACAATGCGGCACAAATTGCCCCACAAAATGTCTACCAACCTCCCAATATGCCTCCCGCATATCATATACCTCCCCCATACAATTATGTGCATCCCATGTATTATCCAATGCCACAAGTGCCACAATATGCTCCCTTCGGACAAAATTTACATGCACCTCCTCCTTTGGAGTACATTCATGCCCAAGAGCATCGCACTTTGAGGGAGCTCACGCATCCCGCAAGGCAAACTCAACCTTCTTGCATCATCATGCCACCGAACCAACAAAATGTGAGCCTTAAACCATCAATGTTCCAAATGATTCCCAAATTCCATGGAATGGAATCGGAACGACCATATTCACATGTGCGTGATTTTGAATCGGTGTGTACTACTTTTGGTGATGTTACATGCACACAAGAAATTTTGAGACTCAAACTTTTTCCATTCTCTTTGAAGGATCATGCAAAACAATGGTTTGAGAACTTGCGCCCCCAATCCATTGCGACTTGGGCGGCAATGCAAGAAGAATTTCTCAACAAATATTTTCCTTCCCACCGTACCATTTCTTATCAAACACAAATCATGAATTTTCATTGCAAAGAACATGAAACTTTCTTCCAAGCTTGGGAGAGGTTTAAGGATTTGTTGTTTATGTGTCCTCACCATGGATTTCAAAAATTTCAAATTGTGAATTTCTTCCACAAATCTTTGACTCCATCTTTGAAGAAATTGGTTTCCACTATGACTCAAGGTGACTTTTTGAATAGGGATGCCAATGAAGCATTTACTTTCTTTGATGGGTTGGCGGAGGAATCCCGATCTTGGGAAGCTCCTCCCCTAACCCGACATGATGTTGTGCCAAGCTCTAGTGGCAAGTTTGTGTTGAATGAAAATGATGATGTGCATGCTAAACTTGCTTTGTTGTCCAAGAAATTGGAGTCCTTAGAGTCACAAAAGGCCCCTATAAATGTGGTTGGTGTTGACGACCAAGTTGCTTGTACTTTGTGTGAAAGTAGGGATCATAGGACGGATGAGTGTAATGCCTTACCGGCTTGTAAGGAAGTCCTATTTGGGCAAGGTTACAATGGGAACAATTCTCAGAACTTTAGGAAGCCCTACCCTACCAATCACCAAGGTAACAATTCGTACAATGAGAATTACCCTTGGAGGAATCATCCAAACTTTGGGTGGAGGAATGATGGGAATGTTCAATCCCAATCACTCCCCAATCCACCCCAACAACAATTGCCTCCTCCAAGTGTTACACAACCACCTCCACAACCTTACATTCCACCTCCTAAGAGGTCTCTTGAAGACACTCTTAACATTTTCATGCAAGCTCAAATAGGGGAGAATCAAAAGGCCACCAAATTCCAAGAACAAACCAATAGGGCCATTGAGGATATTAAGAGTCAAATCACTAAGGTCACCCAAGCTCTCACCACATATGAGAAGGGTAAATTCCCAGCTCAACCATACCCCAATCCATCCAAACAAGCCAATTTGCTAGAATCTACTAGTGGGGGGGTGAGTGGACATGAACAAGCCCAATCCATCCTCACTTTGAGGAATGGACGCATTGTGGATAGACCCATACCAAATGAGAATGTTGATCAAAATGACGATGTGCAGAATTTTGGTGATAGAGTGGGGAAAAAGGACAAAGGAAATAGTGGAAAGGAAGAGAGTTTGGAGAAATTTGTGCAGGAAAATGATTCACTAGGTGCAAGTGTTCGGACACCTATTTTGGATTGCCCGGACACTTCATCCAGAAACTCAGAAAAATGTGAGAAAATACCAAGAGGAGAAGAGGAGAGTGAGGGGCAATCACATAGGACAAGGGTAGACACGTCTAAGGATAGAGAGTGTATCCCAAGGCCACCATTTCCTCACCGATTAGGGAAGAAAACCAATGAGGCTCTACACAAAGAGATGTTTGAACTTTTCAAACAAGTGAAAGTGAACATACCTCTTTTAGATGCCATCAAACAAGTTCCCTCGTACGCAAAGTTCCTCAAGGATTTGTGTACCGTGAAACGCAAATTGAATGTGAAGGAGAAGGCTTTTCTTACGGAGCAAGCAAGCTCCATCTTACAAGCCACCACTCCACCTAAATATAAGGATCCCGGTTGCCCTACCATTCCAATAGTCATAGGGAACCATAGGATTGAGCAAGCATTGTTGGATCTAGGTGCTAGTGTTAATCTCCTTCCATACTCGGTCTATCAACAATTGGGGTTAGGTGAGCTTAAGCCTACAAGAATTACCTTGCAACTAGCCGATAGATCCGTCAAGATTCCTAGAGGAATAGTTGAAGATGTGCTAGTTCAAGTGGATGAATTCTACTTCCCGGTTGACTTTGTGGTTTTAGATACTCAGCCCCTCCCTAGTTTTAGCAAACCAATCTCGGTCCTTCTAGGTAGACCCTTCCTAGCAACTTCAAATGCTTTGATCAATTGTAGGAATGGTGTCATGGTGCTATCTTTTGGGAATATGACCGCGGAGATGAACATTTTTAATGTATCTAAGCAAATGGGAGAGTTTGAAGACATTAGGGAAGTAGATTGGATCCATTCATATGTTGAGGAGAACTTAGAGAAAACTCTTGCTAGGGATTCGGTGGAAGGTGTGCTAGCTTTGAGCGAAAAAGGTAGTCAATTTTTAGTTGAGGAAGAGGAAATTAATGAGGTTTTGGAGTCTTTAGCTATCCATAGCATAGGACGATTCAACCCACCCATTGAGGAATTAGAACCTTCCAAGACTAAGCTTGAATCATCTCTAGAGCATCCACCAACGCCGGAAAGGAAACCCTTACCAAGTGAGCTGAAATATGTATTTTTGGGAGAGAATGAGTCATACCCCGTTGTGATATCTTCCCTACTTACTTCTTCCCAAGAAATGAAACTTGTGCAAGTGTTGCAAAGGTATAGAAGGGCAATAGGTTGGACAATTGCTGATTTGAAGGGTATTAGTCCTTTGGTTTGTACTCATAGGATTTACATGGAAGAGGAAGCTAAGCCCATTAGACAAATGCAAAGACGTTTAAATCCGAACACGAAGGAGGTAGTTAGGGGGGAGGTGCTAAAATTGCTTGATGCGGGGATAGTTTATCCCATTGCGGATTCCAAATGGGTATCTCCTACCCAAGTGGTCCCCAAAAAGTCCGGAATTACGGTAGTTAAGAATGACAAGAACGAATTGGTTCCCACTCGAATTCAAACCGGGTGGCGCATGTGCATTGACTACCGTAGACTCAATATGGTTACTCGAAAAGACCATTTCCCCTTACCCTTCCTTGATCAAGTCCTTGAGAGAGTAGCGGGTAGAGCCTATTATTGCTTCCTTGATGGGTATTCCGGATATAATCAAATAGAGATAGCCTTAGAAGACCAAGACAAGACCACATTTACATGTCCATTTGGAACTTTTGCTTATAGACGCATGCCTTTTGGGTTATGCAATGCTCCGGCTACTTTTCAAAGGTGCATGATGAGTATCTTTAGTGACATGGTTGAGAAAATTGTGGAGGTCTTTATGGATGATTTCTCGGTTTATGGAGATACCTATGATCAATGCCTTGCTAATTTGGCAAGTGTGTTAAAAAGATGTGAGGAGAGCCAATTGGTTCTCAATTGGGAAAAGTGTCATTTCATGGTGACACATGGAATTGTATTGGGACACATTGTGTCATCCAAAGGGATAGAGGTTGACAAGGCAAAAATTGAATTAATTCAAAAGTTACCTCCCCCTACATGTGTTAAAGATGTGAGATCTTTTTTGGGTCATGCGGGTTTCTATAGAAGGTTCATTAATTCTTTTAGTGCCATTGCCAAACCTTTAAGTAACTTGCTTGCTCAAGATGTCTCTTTTGAATGGACACCACAATGTCAAAAAGCCTTTGATGATTTGAAAGGTGCCCTAACCACCGCACCCATTATGCAAACTCCCGATTGGAGTATGCCCTTTGAACTCATGTGTGATGCAAGTGATGTGGCGGTTGGGGCGGTCCTAGGACAAAGAAAAGAAAAAAATGCTCATGTTATATACTATGCTAGTAAGACTTTGAATGATGCTCAAGTGAATTATACCACCACTGAAAAGGAATTACTAGCTATAGTCTTTGCTTTGGACAAGTTTAGATCTTATTTGGTTGGCTCGAAAGTCATCATCTTCACCGACCATGCGGCTTTGAAGTATTTGCTTTCAAAAGCGAATGCCAAGCCTAGGTTGTTAAGATGGATTCTCTTACTTCAAGAATTTGACCTTGAAATTAAAGATAAAAAAGGAGTGGAGAATGTAGTAGCCGACCATTTATCTAGACTTCCCGGACAAAATTTGATTTCACATGGCATACCCATCAATGAACATTTCCCGGATGAACAACTCTTCCTCACCAATGCCATCTCATCCAAATTGACTCCATGGTATGCGGACATCGCCAACTTTTTGGTGTCCGGAAAAATGCCATCTCATTGGAGCAAGATTGATAGATCCAAATTCCTTCGCAATGTGCGAAACTTTTTTTGGGATGACCCATATTTGTTCAAGTATTGTTCCGATCAAGTGATTCGGAGATGCATCCCCAATAATGAATTTGAAAGTGTCATGGCCTTTTGCCATAAATATGCTTGTGGAGGCCATTTTTCCTCCAAAAAGACCGCGGCCAAAATTCTTCAAAGTGGCTTATATTGGCCTTCTTTGCACAAAGATGTCCATGCTTATTGTCTATCTTGTGACAATTGCCAAAGGTTAGGTAATTTAGGAAAACGTGAGATGATGCCCCTCCAACCTATTAACATCTTGGAAATTTTTGATTGTTGGGCCATTGATTTCATGGGACCTTTCCCTAATTCATTTGGTTATTTGTATATCTTGGTTGGTGTGGATTATGTGTCAAAGTGGGTAGAGGCTATCCCTCCTCGAACAAATGATCACCAAGTTGTGATAAAATTTTTAAAAGAAAACATTTTCTCAAGATTTGGGATGCCTCGAGCCATCATAAGTGATGGTGGGTCTCACTTTTGCAATGCCCCGGTTAGAACTTTGATGAAACGATATGGCATTTTGCACAAAGTTGGCACCCCATATCATCCACAAACAAGTGGCCAAGCGGAATTGGCAAATAGGGAGATTAAACGTATTCTTGAAAAAACGGTTGGTCCCAATAGAAAAGATTGGTCTTCCAAATTGATTGATGCTTTGTGGGCTTACCGTACTGCATATAAGACTGCCCTTGGAATGTCTCCTTATAGACTTGTCTATGGCAAGGCTTGCCACTTGCCGGTGGAATTGGAGCACGAGGCCTATTGGGCCATTCGCACTTTGAATGACTCCACCGATCAAGTTGGGGGGCATCGCAAACTCCAAATCCAAGAGATTGAGGAGTTGAGGAATGATGCTTTCGAAAATGCCAAAATTGCTAAGCTCAAAATGAAAAGATACCATGACAAGCACATTGTGAGGAAAGTTTTTCATGAGGGACAAAAGGTTCTTTTATACAACTCCCGGTTACACTTGTTTCCCGGGAAGTTACGTACCAAATGGACCGGACCTTTTATTGTCCGCAAGGTTTCCCCATATGGAAGCATTGACATTGATGATCCTAGGAGTGGAAAAACTTTTAAGGTTAATGGCCAACGATTGAAACCATACTTGGAAAATTTTAATGAATTGGCCGAAGAATGGGACCTTGTGGATCCCACCCCTTCCTAGTGCGCGTGAAAAGAGCTCTCTTGTAAATATGTAGTGTTAGATTATTTTTCATTCATTTTTGGTGTGTTTTTGTATGTTCACAATGCATTTTACAATTTGTTCTTGCCTTGTTTATCATGCTTGACATTGAGGACAATGTCTCATTTAAGTTGGGGGGTTGAGAGAATTGTGAATTCATTGTGAAACTTGCTTTATTTTGGTGTGCTTTTGTGAATATTTTAAAAAAATAAATAAAAAATAAATAAAAAATAAAAAAATAAAAAATCTTGTTGTGTCATGCTTGGATAGTGTGGTTGGTATTAACTTTTTCAGGATACGCTTCGTTTCTCACGATTCCGATCACTTTTGAAGAGTATGGTATGATTTCCTACCCTCTATCCTATTGTGTTGTGCTTTGTTGTTCATACATGCCAAATGGACTTTAGGAAGGGAAGGGTAGATGCTTTTGGGATTCACTACCAATTTCAACGTTAATTTCTTATTCTTGTTCGAACGTGCAAGTGTAGAGTAGGTTTCTTGATTTCTTTTGTGAAGTCGAAGCATGTGATTGAGTAGGATGACTATGATCAATCTTTCTTGGGATGATTGGGACCTAGTTTGATATCAAAACTGTGATTAAGTGGGCATCTTGGCATTGAAGCAATTGTATGACTGCGTTTTTGGATCCTTTTGTCTGAAAATAGAATTACCTTTTTACCCTTCTCATTCTTTTGAGCCATTCTTCGTGATATATATGGGGTTTTTGGGTGATTCTTTTCACCAATTATTCATTTGACATCTTATAAGCGTGTTCTTCAATAGCTTTGCATTCATTACATTTGATTACTGAGAAGTGTGATTTTTGTATGTGCCACTTGCTTATGAACTTAGGATTGATGGATTCATTAGGTTGAGAGATTTGAGCCTAGCCTATTTATTTGTGAGTGATCATAAGCCTATATTTCTTTAAGCCTTTTATTTCACTTACAAGCCTTGTGTGAACCATTTTCCCAAATATTTCCCACCTTTGGTTGCAAGGTTGGGTAGGAGCTTCAAAAATAAGTCGGCAGTGATATTATCCCTCCTTATTCTGAAAAAAAAAAAAAAAAAAAAAATTGAGGGTGGTTGTAGCCATTAAAAAAAAAAAAAAAAAAAAAAAAAAAAAAAAAAAAAAAAACCGCATAGAAAAAATAATCAAAAAGAGGTGTATGCAATAAAGTTAATCCTTTGTGTGTAAAGGATGAGAAGTGTTTGAATTTGTGGTGCAATGGAAGGGGTGACAAAATGAGAATTTAGCTCACATGTTTGAACTTAACCTTGCAACTTGTTACCTAGTTCCAAATTCTTCCTACCTTGTCCCTTAGCCACATTACAAACCATTTAACCTTTTGATGAATTTGATTCAAGGTAAGCAAGTGAGTTGGCGGATGCATTAATTGCTCTTGTAGGTGATTTCTTTCTCAAAGCTATGCCCATCCAAATTATCTTTTATAAACACATATATTTAATTCAATTGTGTAAGTCATTTACTTAGCACAATGTTTTTATGTTTTTGTGTACATTTGGGATTGGGGATTTATGAACACCAAAAGGTTCCGTAACAAGGTTTTACTTGTGTGAATGTATTGAGTTGTCTTGCTTGATTGCACTTATATTTTTCATAGTATAAAAATGTTCTTAGTCATCTTTGAGGGGATTTGAGATTGATTTTCTAAAGATTTTGCATGCCTTCAACTAGCGGGGAAATTGGGGGATTAGCTCTATTTCTTGCATGTAAGAACTTAAGAATCATTTATGGTGCTTTCAAAGTAATAGTGGATCCCTTGGCAAGTGTTTGTGGGTATCGCTCTGATAAGCCCTCACGAGACTACAACTCGTCCACTAGGGTGACCTAGGGGTTTAAAGGCTTGTTGCATATGCTAAATGCAACCGTGATGCCTACGTCAGTGAGTTAGGATTTTATTTTTAGAAGTGTTTGCATTGCTAGGGACTAGCAACGTCTAAGTTGGGGGGTGTGACCGGACCTCTATTTTGAGGTCCTAATACTATCTAATTAGGAGGTTCTAGTGTTTATAGTAATTCATTTGTGTTTAAATAAAGTAATTTTACCCTTATACATGTTTCCCGTTGGCTTTGCAGGAAATCGGGCTTAAATGACTGAATTGGGCACCTTTAGAGCTGAAAGAAGAAGCTGGGACTCAGCAGGTGTCCGGACACCTGTCCGGACAGTGTGTCCGGACGCCTCAAGTGCCGTCCGGACACTTTCTTCACAAATTGAGACAGAGGCTTCAAAGTTGATGGAAGCATGAAGTGTCCGGACACCCGTCCGGACACCCGTCCGGACACCTGTCCGGACACCACCGCGGAACTGCAACTTTTCTGCACAACATTTCAAGGGCATTTGGGGTAAATCATGTATATAACCAATGGGGAACGTTTGTATAAGGGCAGTTAGGTATTTTCAATGGTAAAAGGGGGAGAAAACCCTAAGATTTCTTCTTCCTTGACACAATTCATCTCCTCCAAGTTCTTGCCTCCATTGTTTTCTCTCAACTTCTCTCTCTAAGTTTTTCTTGGTTTTTCGTGATTTTGTTTGTAAACATTGATTTTCATCTATAAAATTGATGTTTATACCCATTATGATGAGTGGCTAAGTTCTCTTTCTAGTTTCTAGTCCCAAACGGTGGGTGCTTGGTTTCAATTACTCAAGGTATGTTCATGGAATTGTAGTTTTGATTTTGCTCTTTTAATTTCGTGGTTGTGTGATTGGATCTATGGAGATGACATATTTGATTGTATCTTTGGATTGTCTAGTCTAGGGATTGCATCTAATGTGTTTGATTGAGAATTGTTAAACCCATTGCATGATTTTCTTAATTAATTGAGTTTTCCATAGCATAGCTATTAATTATGTGTATTGATGATGGAGTTTTGGGTTAATTTAGGAATGTGCATGAGAGAGTTATGGTTAATTGATCTTTGAGTGTGAAACTAGGGTGTTAGCCAAGCCAAGCCCCAAGGGGGAACATTAATCCATAATATTAGGTGCTTATCCCTTTGCGTTCATCGTAGATTAAGAGACCCGATGGCCTACATGTATGAATTGAAGTCTTATATCCCAATTCTCTTTGCATATGCATGATTGATAGTATCACACAATGCATTGTGTATGGTTGTGTGTGTTTGCAATAATACCTTGAGTATGAGAACCGAGTAACCACCGGGACGGACTAGAGACTAGGTTTTTAATTAATTGTTTTAAATTCAATTTGTGCTTACTTTGATTACAAAATCGCTCATGCTACCGAGTCATTCGGCCCATTTCTTTTACTTGCTTTTATTTGATATTCATTGTGTTTATTAGTGTTAGCTAGTCATTTGCATATCATTCACTTCAAATTTGCATTGCTTCCTCGTGGATCGATACCGGACTCACCGGTTTATTACTTGACGATACCCTACACTTGGGGTAAGTACACACACACACTTTGGTGTCGGTCACGCTGCACCGGATCGAAGATAACACAGGCAACACTTATGTGTTCTTCAGATGCTTTGAATCATTTCCCCCTAAAATCGACATCGTGAATGGTTGAATCCTTGGTCACTGCGATTGTCGTGAGAGGCCTTTATCAGATCAGAGATAAGGCTCAAAGAAATTGCTGGTAATTTGTTCTAAGACGATCGATCGTTGTATTGCTTCTATCTTTATAATTCGATATGTATGAGTAGTCGCTCTTTTCTTCTTTCTGAATATCTATCACAACATATATCCTTCCTGTTCATTTATCTATCACATTTCCTATCAAAAGAGAATGAAAGAATTATAACAGGAATTCAGTTTCTGCAATGAGGAGGGAGCTGAACAGAAGGCATCCGTGGAAGCTGGATGCGCCACAGCACATGCAGTAGATCTTATTCTTCACTTAAACAGATAGGATAGAGATCATCAGTCAAAATCCCTCGTCGTTTTAGATTAATCTTTGTAGGCAGGCTATCATGAAGAGCACGTCATGTACACACAGCTTCCATAAATGCTCCCACATAAAAACTTTTAGCTTCGTATGTGATGAGGAAGAAGAGGGAATATTACGAGAAGCCATCTCTATAGCCTTATAATAGTCACTCTGCACTGAATAAACACAATTTGATATACAAGACCAGTACAAACGATCAAGCACAAAACTCCTAGGAGCTGGCTGTTTGAGAATTTCATTCACATCATCAACATTGAATACATATTCTAACAAAGACACATTCAACCACATTATTTGAGGGTCGTATAAAGAGTTAGCTCTGGACCGCATCATTTTTTTGTTGTTTGGTTTTACGTTTGTTATACTCAATTTCGATTAAAGTTACAGATTTGTGCAGTTTTGGCTCAAAGTTGGCGATGCAGGTGCGATGTATTGAGCTGTTGTCTGGATAGCACATGTGAAATTAGTGGTAGGATATGCTTTCTGGTCTCGCCACTCGAGGAAGGCTCAAGACTTGTCCGGATAGAAGTCCCCATTTGAGTTACGGGACAATTCCTTATAAATAGTTTTATTTGAAGGGTTCTGTGTAAGTGTTGTGTTGAGTTGTAAACACTGGGAGAGTGTCGTCTAGAGCAAGAGAGAGGGGGTTTGAGATTGTGAGAGTCTGAGAGAAAAGAGATTTGAGTTAGTTCTTGAGTTCAGAGGCTCATTTCTTTTGAAAATCTTCTTTATATTCGTGGAATTGTTCTAATAAATTAAATTATCATTATTTTTACGGATACGATACTTTAATCTGACGAGATAAAATAATTAAAGCCTAGGGAAGAATTGAATGTCATTTAGTCGTCCTCCAAATGAACTTTAATTTAGGTGTCTAGTAAATTAAATTACCACTATGTTTACGAATACAAATAATACTTTAATTCGAAGAGATAACATAATTAAAGCCTAGGTAGAAACTGAATGTTATCAAGTCCTCCTTCTAATGAACTTTAATTTAGATATCTAGTAAATTAATTTATCATTTGCTTTTCGTTTAAATGATGATATCATAATTAAAGTCTAGGTAGGAGCTGAATGTCATCAAATCCTCCTCCTAATTGACTTTAATATAGGTATCTATCGTTTTCTGTGATTTGGTTAAAATGGAAATTTAGTGAAGATGTGGTTGTTAAATTGACGAATTTGCAAAACTAGGCTTACTACCTAACACATAATCAAGCAATGCATTTTAAATAATTTATCAACTACTCTTACCCATGCATCTTTGATATTCTAAATTTACCAATCCCTAAACATGCATACTAATCACATTAAACATGCATAAAACTATACTACACTACGTTACACTACTTTTTCATTATTTTCACTACCCTATTACATATTTATATTTACAAAGAGATATACATGTCAAAAAGAATAAAAAATCTAAGGAGTATATACGAGGAAAATTTAAATACAAATATTATATATACAATACAAATGTGGTTCATGAAACCCGTTAATTGCTCAAACCTGGTCTAATTTCCAAACGAACTCTCTGTCCCCAAACGAAGTCAAGTCCGGCCCAAGTAGAGTCAAGCCCGGTCCAAGCCCAACAAATCAAACAAAAGAATGATCAAAAACACATGATAATAATAAGAGTTTTGTTGCCTTTTGTCTCCACTATACTAACCAGGACATTACTTGATCAGAAAATAACATGTAAATAGGTTACCTGACAGCAAAAGCTTCCCTGCTTTGGCAATTAGATGGATGGTGCCAAAGAACTTGTTAAGCTCTTCCTTCTTTGGAGCAAAAATGGGTCTGTTTCCCTTTTTCCTACCAAAAAGCCTCCTTTCTTTTGATTTCTTTTGCTAATGTCGGCTCCTTTCTTCCCTCTCTCTCGGCTCTCTTTTTCTCTTACACTTCTTTTCCTCCCCCTTTCTACTGTGCGGCCATCTCTCTCTCCCACACCAAAACCCTCTTTTTTTTTCTTCTACTCACTCACGCCTCTCCATTTTTCTCCGCGGTTTTTCTCCCTTTTTTCTTTTTTCTTCCTCAATTGTTCCGCCGATCCCCCCTTTCCAAAAACCCTCCTTTTCTTTTATATTATTAGATGATTTAGACCACCTCTCTCCTAAAACCCTATTTGTCTCTTTTTACCAAAAAGCCACCAAACCCTATCTTTCTCTCTTTAAAAAAACCCTAGGAAAGTATCCTTTTTGTATTTTCCATTATTTTTGTAAAATCCTAGAAATGTGTCACCTTTTTACTATTAAGATTTTATTTTATTTTCAAAATTTTTAGTTCTCCTCAAATTTTAGATTTTTTCTAGGGTTTTGTTGCATTGGCTCATAGGTAAGGTAATGACTTTTTATAGGTTTGTGGGTCCAAAAACGCGCTTTTGAATTTTTGTGGGTTTGTGGACTCAAGAATAAGCTTTTGCATTTTTTCTATTTTTTGTATTATTATTTTTTGGCCCCACGAAAACCGGTTACTATAGCTGCCCCCCTTTGTATGTCTTGTATGGAATAAAAGACAAACAAAGGTGTAGTCAACCGAGTTTCGTACGGAAAAAGCTGTAAAAGGTAATGCGTGGGATCACTATGGTCATTCCCGGCTTGGCCTGCAAGAAAAGAAAATGCATGGGATCACTATGGTCAATCCTAGCTTGGCCAACAAGAAAAGAAAGTGCATGAGATCACTATGGCCATTCCCAGCTTGGTCGGGCGAAAACCGGTTACTACATTATGTAGAACTTGAGTTTTGTGCATATGTGTTTCTTTGTGAACGTGATAAACCAAATGAACTCCGATTTACATGAAAACTTGTATGTAACTTATTTTCATCATTATGAACATACTTGACAAAGGATGGTTCAAGGGAAAATGTAATTTAGATTGAGTTTACTATATGTGCCCTATTTGTGTAGTCAACTTGGTTAGGCAATGACTTTGTCATTTGTGAACCAATTGACTTGAAATTTGGTGTGTTCATTATATTCACTGTGATATTTCATATGAATGCTTAACGGCCAAATTTTGACAGCCAAATATAGGGGCTGCACAGTGCAGAACCTATATACTTGGAATTTATCGGTTTTCAACTATTTTAAGCTACATCCTTTCTTGAGTGATTAAACCTTACCCAAATATTACGAAACTTTATATACACATTCTAACATGTCTAAAATGATTTATCATGCATGAATTAGAATTTTTTGGGCTGGCTTGATTTATGATTAGCCTATACGCTCTATATGAAGCTCTTTGAGCTTACATATAATTGGGGAGTTCTATCTCCTATTTTTTTATAGGTTAATCATCATGAGGATGTTATATCACTCAGAATTCAGTTTGCTCAAGTGAATTGAAGTCCGGTTTTCAAGTATGAGCTTGGAGCTCTAGGAAACCAAGAAAATCCTAAGTTCACCGACATTCCACTAAGGAGAAATATTTGAACTGAATGGAATGAGCCTTAGGGCTAATTTTCTGAAGATTATGATCTGCATAGTCAGTTTGAATGTTGAAGTTTCAGACCTCAAATATATGTATGCAAGCTTGGACGTGATTATGATTCATTGCGCTATAATTGATAATGAAAACACTCTTGTGCATGAAGGCTATATGGACCAAGTATATGATGTCTAGGGCAGCTGAAATTAATTGATTTAATGTTCTAGAAGATGTCTCAAGCTTTGGAAAATATCTCTACACATTTGAAATCAAGAGACCCAGCTTGGAGCTTAAATACTTGGAGGGGATTCATCCAACAAGGCTCTCTCTTTAAAGGACCAATATGTGGGACTTACTTTGTAGTACATTTCAGAATTGACACTCTTTGTTTGGTTACACTTGAGAAGGAAATGGAGCTACAATGAAGAAATCTTTGGTGCAACCAAACAAGACTTAACTTATGAAGATATTTTTGAAGACTACAAGCTCTAACGGTACACTAATCTATGGCTGAGATTGAATTGGTTTGAATCATGAATGGATCACATTACAACAAGACTTGAAGGGTTAAGATGATCATTTAAAGGTGAATCCAATGGTTGTGCATGAGACAACATTCTTGCTTGCAATAATGGTATTGAAATCAAAGCATGCCAACGGCTACATATTACAAGGTCAAGATTTAATGATCTCTTCATTCAATGGCCGAGATCTGCACATGTAATTGAAGGTCAAGATTTGAAGATGGAAAAAGATCCAATGGTAGAAATTACAAGAGCTTGGTGAATCAAAAGGAGGGGTTCTTCCCCATTCCAACTTGGAGAAGCCAACAATTACATTGAAGAAATTTTTGTTCTCAAAGCTTTCAAGCTAGTTTGTGCCGTTGAATCCAAGCTTCTACCCAAGCCACTATTTTGCTTTTACAAAGAGGGAGTGCTTCTCATTTGGCTTTGTATTTTCAGATTCGAAAATCCTCATTATTCTTCTTTTTTTATCCAACCTGTGAGGTGATATTGTGATTCTTGAGTGTTCCTCAACCCCATTTGCTTAGTGCAAACCTTAAGTGAACCATTTGTACCAAACACTTGTAAAAGTCCCTTCATTGGGCAAAAACCTTGTTGAGGTTGAGTTTGAGTGAGTGCTTGAAACCCTTGGTTGTAAAGTTTGAATATGGTCTTGAAATCTTCAGTTTCAAGAGTGACCTAAAAACCCTTGTGAGTTTTGTGGAGCTCTTGTGAAAACCACATCCTTATTGGACGTTGGAAAATCCTAGGTTGGAGAACCTAGGTAGTAGACGTAGGATAAGGGTCTCCGAACTACTATAAATCGTTGTGTCGATTTTCTTGATTGCATTGTTTGCTTGTTGATTGACTAATTGTTTAATTGCTTCCTAAACTATTTTGGTCATTGCAAGACCTTGCATTAAAACTGATTTTCTGCCCTTGTGTGTTGATCATTTGCTTGAGGTTGTTAATTGCATTAGTGGAGGTTTCTCTAAACCATTAGGACAAGTGTTTTGACTTGCAGCATCCTCTGGACCATAATCTGTCCGTGAATAGCAGACTGCCTTAGAGTTTGAATTTTAATCTGAATTTTTCATATAGCATTCATTAGGGGGTTGTGATACTGCATACCAAATTTCGTTTAATTTGACTTGATTTGCTAGGTGAAATCTGAGTTGTAAAATTTGTATGCAATGTGTTGTTTGAAAAATCTTTTTTTACAATTCCTTGATTATTTGATATTTGATCATTCATCATATTGTATCACATCTTGCTTTGGATTGAATTTTGATTAGGATAATCATTAGGGTCCAAATTTGTGTGCTAATTGTTAATTATTAATTGATTTCTTTTTAAATTGTAAAAAAGAAATCCTATTGGAATTTGGGGACACAATTCACCCCCCTCTTGTATTAAGTACGATCCATCATTAAGAAGCATAGAAAGAGAGCTAAAATTGTTATATTACAAAATAGACATTGGGGGACAATTGTGCTACACCCTTGAAAACACCATATGTCATAGTTAATCTGGCCTCTTATTGGAATTAAGTATATAAAAGTGGAATTATAACAGAAACAGTTGTCAGATTTTGGAGATTGCAATCTTTACTCCATCAACTGGTTTTGGATGTGGTAGATAAGTCATGCCTGCATCAGGATTGACTAGTTCCCACCTGAAATTTGTTGAAGTCAATAGTGAGATCAAATTAGTGCTTGTATTATTAACGCATTTACTTTATTGAGAAATTCTCTCATGAGGTCCTAACTTTTGGGGATCAAAACATTTTTTAAAAAATTTTAAAAAAATATATTTGTATTTTGATCGGTCTTGCGAACCCAACAACATATTTTTTGTTCGAAACAAACATCAAATTCAACATAAAAAATGCATGATAATCGTGTATCGTTGAATATAAAACAAAAGACATTTCATACAAATTTCAGGTTGCGTTTGATTTTTATCGTTGGGTTCGTAAAACAGATCAAAACACAAATATATTTTTTTCTAAATTTTTGAAAAATATTTTAGACCTTAAAAGTGAATCTTAAAAGTTAGGACCTCATTTTAGGAACTCACTTTAGGATCTCATGAGAGAATTCCTCTTACTTTATTATTACAAAGGCAATTAAGTCATTTACATACTTGTATCCGATCGAAAGATGATGAAGGAAAACCGCGATTGATATTCGAGCAAGTGAGTTTCCGGGGCAGAGTCTAGGTCCCTGTCCGAATACCAGGTATGTCCCTGCCTTTGCTGGCTCCTAATAAACCTCAAAAATGATATTTAATCATTAGCTAAAACATATTTGTTACTATATGTATCTATGTTGGTAATAACAACTTCAATAATTCATACTTACATCCCATCTGTCTGGGTTAAAGCACATAGGATCATCAAAATATTCCGAGTTTGTATGGAGGTAACGGAACCATAAAATAACTTTCCAGTCCTTTGGTATTCTGTAGCCTGTAAAAGTTATACACACACATACATATCTCAATGTGATCATCAATTATGATTGGTGATTATTGTTCTCCTTTCAGATCATATAGCATAGAATTAATCATACCTTCAAATTCAACTTCTTTGGCGACTGATCGAAAAACAAATGATGTAACGTTGGCCATTCTTATTGATTCTTTCACAACCTGTTGAAACGTACGTACTTTAGTCCAGAAAAAAACTGATTCAAAGACACACAGTTACCTCGTTAAACATTTAGAGTAACTATAAGAATATATATGCAGACATACCTTGTTTGTGTATTCCAGTTTCGAGACATCTTCTCTTGTAATTAAATCCTCAGGATTGTTCTTTTTCATAGCCATATTTTCCTCCTAGAATATCAATTCAAGATACTTAAAGACATTATCAAATAACAAGCTTTCGATTTCGAATGTATGGGCATACGTACCCGTAGCTTTTGTAGGACATTAGGGTACTTGGCAAGGCAATACACAGCCCACATTGTTGCGAGGGAAGTGGATTCATATCCAGCTACAATAAGACTCACAATATTGTGTACCACCTCTATGTCACTCAATTGGTTACCTTCTTCATCTTTTATTTCCATCAACCCATCCATTAAATCATTGGTCTTTTCCGCTCCGTTTATTTGTTCCTTCTTCTTCTTTAGCTCTTCCATGAAAATTTCGTCAAGTTTTCTCCTGCACTGTAAAACAAATCAAGCCGAACTAAAACTATAGAATTACGAGTTTACGACCCATAAGATCAAGGTTAACCCGTTTACCTTAGTTCCATAATGAGAAGCAGTTCCAGGTAAATGAAGGGGCTGAGCTCTTATCCCTTTGACAATCCCTTGACACAATTTATTTATGAAATCAAGAAGAGGACCCGGTTCCATGCTTACAAACAATCTCCCGATGTTTTCAAATGTCACCTGTAATGTATCATAATATATAGATGATAACTAGCTAGCTATATTAATTGCTCATTTTACAAACACTAACAAGTGATGGTGCATGTGAAGAAAGAAAATTTATTGATTGACCTTCTTGATTTCATCACTTGCGATGACTTTATCCTTTTGGGACCATGATTGGAGAGCTGCTACCATCTTTGGCTGCACTTCTTGAGCCATATGTCGTAGTGTCTTTGGCCGATTGAGGGCGTTTAGAACGTAGCTTCTTAGCCTGCTATGGGCTTTTCCATGAACTATAAGTAGAGAATTACGACCCATAAGATCAATGTTAGGCCATTCTCGAAGAAACAAATCATCCGCATTAAGTACAAATTTGTTGATTGATGGAAAACATGCTATGATGGACGGTGATCCGAAGAGGTGGGTCCTATACATCCCCGCTCCATCACCATACCTGATCACAAAATTTGCAGCAAAATCACCAATCAATGTTATGGTACAAAGGGATTTGGAGGCTTTGCAATTCGTTCAGAATATTTACAATTTAATCTAATGGTTTGGAATGTGTATCACACTTTTGTTTTTTCATTTTTAAAACTTATTTGACTTTTATTTCACCATAAATATGAATCGTAGACTGTAAGCAATTGTAGAGCCCTAAATCCGATACAATGAGGCTAATTGTTTCTAGAAAATAAAGAGCAAAAGAGAATATTATTTATAATTTTAATCTAATGGTTTGGAAGGTGTATCACACTTTTATTTTTATTTTTTTTCATTTTTAAAACTTATTTGACTTTTACTATACCATAAATATGAATCGTAGACTTTAAACAATTGTAGAGTCCTAAATCCGATACAACGAGGCTAATTTGTTTTTTGAAAATAAAGAGCAAGAGTTGTTATTCTTACTTGCGACGCTTTGAATCGATGAACTCATCGGGTTTACCAAGAATCTTGAAATACCATAGAAATGTTAACATCTCTCCAAAGAAAGGGAAGCCCATGTTTCCTGGTGGTAGCTTGGCGCGTCCACCAGAAGATCGTCGAAGCATAAGAGGCATCACATACCAAAGTTCATTCCACCACCACAACAACCACACCAATACTGGCAAACCTACAAGAATCCATGTCATACACACTCCTATTGTAGTGTTACTACTACTCTCCATGCTGGTCTTCGGGGATCTTGATTATGCAGAGGACTCTTGAATATGCAAACTACAGTGAAGATTAGGGATGAAGACAGGATGAACATATTTTGTGGGATTTGAGAATTGAAATTTATAGATAAAAAGAAAGGGATAAGGAAGTAAGGAGATTTATTTATCCAATCACATTTTTCCATGTCAGGTGGGCAATCCCTTGAACCAATTATAGGCACCGACTGTTTAACATTCTGGGACGCTTGGGCCTATTGATGTGACCATATTTATGCATGTGTTTAACATTCTTGGAGACTTGGGCCTATTGATGTGACCATATTTGTGCATGTTTATATCGTTAATATTCGGTCAATTTAATCAGTTTATTGTTTAATGAGGTTGAATTGTGATGATATTTTATGTATATAACCTCAATGGGATGATGTTAAAGAAACTGTGCTTTAAATTGGAAATTACAGTATTTTGGTACTTAAGACCTTCTTGGATATTTTATAGGATATTCGACTGAAGGAGCTGCCGGAATAAATTGCAGTCTTCAACGGACTTTTAGAGGACATTTCAAGCTGTTCGGGAAGTGTTGGTTCAAATGAATCGGAGTACGTTTGGGACTCTGAACATTACCCCAATATCAGGGCTGGAAGTCTCATGAGAAGCAGGATTTTATGCTGCGGACTGGGTCTTTAGAAGCCCATAACTTGAGAATATGATGTCCAAATAGAGTAATTCGAAAGCCCATAAATATTTACACGTTTGGAACTACAACTTTGATGAAGAGGTTCACGTCAGAATATGCTCCGAATCGCCCAAAATCCAGTTGCGAGATCGTGGACAGATTTTTGTTTTCCTAAACAATTAAGGAAACAGAGTGATTTTAGGAGTCTTAAATTAGGACTTCTTAGGAGACGTGGGAGGTAACTAATTTTATATAAGGGGGCAGCATAATTAGGAAGAGAGACATAGAGACAGAGACAGAGAGAGCCATACACAATCCATAGAACGTAGGTTTCTCTCCACACTACGAGTGGCTAGTTTATTTCTTTGGTTCAAGGGATTTGACTCCAATTCATGAGATTTTGAGACTTGCTTTGTTATATTTAAGATCATTTTGGATTTGAACATCTGTAGTTCTTTATTATTTTCGTGAACGATTACATGAATTAATTGATTGAGATGCATATTGATTGATATTTCGTGTGATTAAATGCTATATTGAGTACATGATACGTAATTGTTGTGTTGCTTGATTAAAGATAGTGATTGGGCAGCGTGATTATGATCCAAGTTTTCATCGTTTGCACAAGGGAATTACATGATGAATTAAATAGCTTTCGCTTGTTAAACTATTGTTCAGTCTTAGTTTCTTCCAAGAACTCAATGTTGTTATTGATAAGAAGAGGATTGCTTAATACCACTTTAGTTGATAACTAGAATTAATTTGAGTGCTGAGCTCACGTTAATAACGAAGGGAAGGTAAGGGTTTATCTGCCTTGCGGATAGATTTATCTAAGTGTTCAATAGAGATTGTGTATCTTAGAAGTTTGTGATAAATCCATGAATTGGTTGCTCAATATCCTTTGATCCGAAGTTTGTTAATTCTTATTTCCTATAATTATTGCTCGTGTTTACATTCTAATTTAATTGAATTAAAATCAAACCTCCCCCTATTTCAATAGCACGTTAAGAACTGTGAATTAATCACTTGGTCTCTGAGGATCGACCCTTATTCATCACTTTTACTAGTTAAGGTTTCAGAGTAAGGTAATTATTTTTGGTCGTGCTTAGCACGCATCACCTATCAACACTCTTTATTGGACCAAATTGTTTCACATTAGTATTGGGCTTGTCTATGGTGTTGTGGGCTTGTTCTACAAGGAGATCATTCAAATTTTCAAAGGCTACTTTCCTTATATGCATCATTTTACTCAAACATCATTATAATATTTAATGTCCTAATAGGTAATTTGACATCATATATTCCATGTCTAATCAGCATATTTTATAATTTCACCAAACACCTAATCAATATATACTCTAACATATACTCTAGCATATATTGATAGCGTATACTCTAGAGAGAGAAATTAGATCTACACTACTCTACAGTTATGGTGAATGATGAAAAGTATGAGGAGAAACCCCTAGAATAGGCTTTTACCCTCTTTCTTACGTATTAAAATACCCGTCTACCCTTACAAGGATGATTCCATTTGTTACAATCGTTAATTGCCCAAAGACCCCGTAAAAATCTTATTCTTGGGTTATAGGTCCGCAAAAGGTGTCCGATCGGCCTAAGGGTGTCTGGACGGCTTGCCCTCCCTATGGCAAAATTGGGTTGTCCGGATGGCTTGAGGTGCTCGGACAACTACTCTGATGTTTGACTATTGAAGCTTGAATAATTCCGTTTTGCTCCAAATTAGTACAAAAACAATGGAAAAATACTTGTAAGTGAAAAGTCAAGCTAAAACACATAAAAATACCTTACTAGATATTAGAACACCATAATTAAAGGACGTTGTAACCTCAATTTAGAGATCTAATCAGTGATAAGCCCGATGCTACCAAAACACTTTGGTCAATAGCCAGATATTGCTTCCAAATATAAACAAGCATATGCATATGAAACCAAGAAGAGTTGGTCGATTTGTTTTCTGAAGTACAATATAAACCCAGGTGTCCTAAGTTCGAAACATAAACACTTTATCTTTGATCCTGTATAGGAAACTTTTAAGAATGTGGTGCACGAGTCTGATGTTTATTCCGCGGGTTGGGTCGAAAGGGTAATGCATTAAAGATTCTCACGGTATTATTTTAAAAAAAAGAAAGAAGAAGACGACGATGACTATGCATATGATTCCACGCATATTATTTTTATATATACGTGTGTGCCACATTGAAAATAAATTTGTAATTGAATAAAAAAACCCAATTTATCGTACACTACTTATCTTCATGACAACGTTGCTGCTTTTGGCAATTGCCTTAGTGCTCTACGACCACAAAAATTTGACAAACTGTACTATATGTATAATTAATTAATTGGCATATCTAATAATAATTAATAATTCCTGAACGTGCAGCCATGGATACCCAACTTTCCAAGTACCCAACACTTATAAAATGAACGTGCAGCCATGCATGCCCAACCTCTCAAGAACCTAACATTTTAAAAATTTATATAGTAAATGAATAATAAATAAATAACAAAAAGTGGCTCAATTTTTTAAGATGATGTAGAGATTAGTGCAGATGTAGTTAATATAATTAATAGTGGATGAAGTGGGGTAGTGAATCTGGAGTTTTATGTCACTGAAAGAATCCTGTAAGGTTGAATGAAAAATTTTGTGACTCACAAGTCATGATAATATATGGTTATAACTATTGGACTATTAAGAAACAACATATCCAAAAAATATATATAACTGAAATATGAATGTTTCATTGGAAGAATGACTACATTAGGAAAGATAGGATAAAAAATGAGATTATTAGATATAAGGTAGGAGTAATACCTTTTGTAGATAAGTTGTGAGAAAATCGTTTAAAATTGTATGAGCATATTTAACGTAGAGATAACAGTGCGACGATGAGAAAAATCGAGAGAATTTGTATATGAGAGAGTAAAAAGTGAAGAGGAAAATAAATGATATTAATTCAATAGTAGCCGATGAAAGTATGATTCTTGATATAAATGAATGGCGGAAACGAATGTACATATTTCATTAGATTTTATATAAACACATGTACCCGACCTCAATTTTTTTTAGATAAAGTCTCGGAATGATGATGATTATAATAAATGAATTGTCGGTGAAGGTTATAATTGAATTATTTTTATAGATTTACATACATGCATGCGAGTGAAGAGAATTGCTCAATCATTCAACAACAATGTGTTATTCCACCTTTAGACCCTCAATTTCCCACCAAAAGCTCTTCTTGTTCTCTCTCTTTTTCCTCTCCATCTCCTCCATCCTTTTCGTCCTTGATTCATTCACCAATAACACTCCAATCTTCAACGAATTCCACACACACCAGATTACAGAGCTCTCCATAGTCAACAACCTCAAATGGTTCCAACTCATCACCAAAATGGCCGAGCCCACCCAAAAAATCAAGGTGGGCATGGTCAAGATGGATACGAGTACTATTTTCGAGGCCAAACACGGTGTTGAACAAAACGGGGCCGTAGATAGGGCTCACCATTTGGCCCGCAGGCCTAGGTCCGGCCCGAGCCAAGCCAGGGCCCGCAGGCCAAAGCCCGGCACTGCCCGAAAGTAGACCGGTCCTGGGCAGCCCGGCCCGACCCCTTGGGCGGGCCTGGGCTCCATTTTTGGGGCCGGGCCCGGCCCGAAGCCAGACACCTTGGGCCAATTTTGACCCTGCCAGAGCCCGAGTCCGACATTATTTATTTTTATATGTATATAATATGTATATATTTACATATATATATATATATATATATATATATATATATATATATATATATAGATACACACACATACATATATATATACATACACAGACAGTGCACACTGTCTGTGTATTTGTATATATATATACATATGCAGACAGTGCATGCACTGTCTCCATATATATACGTACATATATATATGTAATATATATATATGCATACATACATACATATATATATATATATGTATATATAATATATAATATATATGTGTATATACATATATATATTATTGCAATGTATGTGTGTATATATATACACATAATACGTATATATTTCATCCTCTATAAAATATTGTTCAATTGTATAAAAAGTAAAGTACAATTATGACATTAATCAATTGTAAGCAGGGATGACAATTTGTCCCCGACCCGCCCCAATCCGACCAGACCCGTCTCTTGCGGATTTAATCTCTGTCGCAACCGGGGTCACGACGCGGACCGGCATTTGAGGATGAAAAATGTTTAGAGTCGCCACCAATTGATTTAAGATGCAATTGGACACCGAAAAGACCTGTGAACCAGAGAAAAGGGTACGGGGATCGATTGAGTGTGGGGAAGGTGTTAGGCACCCCACAACTCCCGTTTGAAAACGGTTACCCGGATTAATCTAATGGCTATCTTATGGAAACTTGCTCTTTGCAAGGTGTAATTATTAAAGTTTGAATTATTACTTTCAACACACTTATCAACTTATGATAGTGTTTGAAAAAGAAAGCTTGGAATATTACTATCAATTTATGATAGTTTTTATTTGAAAATAGGTTTAAAATAACACTATCCACTTATGATAGTTTTGGGAAAAGATTTGTAAAAATACTATCAACTTATGATAGCATTAAAAAAAAATTGTAATATTACTATCAACTTATGATAGTTTTTTTATTTGGAGACACACTACCAACTTTTGATAGATTTAATTTTAAAACACCAACTTATGGTGTTAACGATAAAATGTCCTACCAACTTTTGGAAGGTTTAATTTTGAACACCAACTTATGGTGTTAATGATAAAATGTCCTACCAACTTTTGGTAGGTTTAATTTTGAACACCAACTTATGGTGTTAATGATAAAATGTCCTACCAACTTTTGGTAGGTTTAATTTTAGATACCAACTTATGGTTTATTTAATAAAATGCCCTACCAACTTTTAGTAGGTTTAATTTTAAATACCAACTTATGGCATAAATGATAAAATGACCTACCAACTTTTGGTAGGTTTAATTTTAAATACCAACTTATGGTATAAATGATTATTTGGAAAAGCGTCATCTATCAATTTAACCTATTATTGCCAACTTATGGCAAATTCATAAATGAAATCAAATAAGGTTCATAATTCAAATAAAGGAAATAAACTTATGATTTCTTTAATTGAAATGACCTATATTCAATTTTAAGCCTATATATTCATAATCCACACTTGTACAAATAATCCAAATAATAAATGTCGAAATTATACAAATCGACATGAATAAGATAAATTACACAATATGGGGGGCCAAATATACACAAATTGTAATAAACCAAACAAAATCTTGAAATTGCTCAAGCCTCCATCAACTCGTCCAAATAATATCCAAGCCCGAGCCTCGTCCAACAAAACAAACATAAAGAGAGGGAAAAATAGAATACTCAAATGTAAATCAAGATTTAAATCGAATCAAGACCACATTATGAGATTCACATGTATCCAAACCAAGAAAATCAAATCCAAATATGGTCTCTCCCGCTTTTTCCAACAAGAAATAGAAGAAAAAAAAATGCAAAGAGAAAGGGCTCAACATATTAGTATCGAAAACACTCCCAAGCATCACATATGTCCAAGGTGAATGCAAGAAACACCATGTCTATTCTTAGTCAACATCCGAGGATGCTAAAAATGAATCAAACATTGAAATCAAGTGTAAATAGAGCAATACTTGAGTGAAAGATATGAGGGGTATGAAGCTTCTACCAAAAAATCCAAAGAATCGGTTTTCCCCTTCTCTCCTTCTCTCCTTCTCTCCTTCTCTTCTTCCTCTCCCCTCTCTTCCTCTCTTCCTCTCTTCTTTTTTTGTTTTTCTTCACCAAAAGCCAAAGCCTCTCCTTTTTTCTTCCTCTCTCTCACGCCTCCTCTCTTCCTCTCTTCTTTTTTTTGTTTTTGTTTCCTCTCTCCCCCCTCTCTTCCTCTCTTCTTTTTTTTTTTTACCCTACTTTCGGCCACTTTATCTTTTCCTTCTTTTTTATATTTTTTTTTATATATTTTTTATATATTTTTTATATGATATATATATATTTTTAATATATTTGTTTTTATTATTATTATTTTTGTATTTTGTATTTTTTTGGCCGGACGAAAACCGGGTACTACAGCTGCCCCCCTTTGTATGTCTTTTATGAAATAAAAGGCAAACAAAGGCGTAGTCAACCGCGTTTCGTACGGGCCTGAAATGCGCGGGATCATTGTGGCCATTCCCGGCTTGGCCAAAAAGTTTGTGCAAGAAAATAAAGGGGCACGGGATCACAAGGCCATTCCCGGCTTGGCCAATGTTGGTGCAAGAAAATAAGGGGCACGGGATCACTGTGGCCATTCCCGGCTTGGCCAATGTTCGTGCAAGAAAATAAAGGGGCACGGGATCACTGTGGCCATTCCCGGCTTGGCCAATGTTCGTGCAAGAAAATAAAGGGCACGGGATCACAAGGCCATTCCCGGCTTGGCCAATTGTTTGTGCAGAAAAATAAAGGGGCACGGGATCACAAGGCCATTCCCGGCTTGGCCAACTGTTTGTGCAAGAAAATAAAGGGGCACGGGATCACAAGGCCATTCCCGGCTTGGCCAACTGTTTGTGCAAGAAAATAAAGGGCACGGGATCACAAGGCCATTCCCGGCTTGGCCAACAATAAATGAAGTGCATGGGATCACTATGGCCATTCCCAGCTTGGCCAACAAAAAGAAAGTGCATGAGATCACTACAGCCATTCCCGGCTTGGCCAAATGTTTTTTTTTTAATCTTTGATTTTTTATTTTTATTTTTTGGTGAAAAGGTGCTCCGGATCACTGTAGCCATTCCCGGCTTGGCTGAAAATTTTTAATTTTTGATTTTTTTTATTATTGTGAAAAAGGTGCTCGGGATCATTGTAGCCATTCCCGGCTTGGCTGAAAATTTTTTATTTATGCAGTGATGATGCATGCACTGACCTATTTTGCTCAATTATGAATGTCTCATGAATGAATGGATGCATGTTTTCTCATGGTTTTGCCATCCTCCAACAAGCGTACAATTACGAATTGCTAAACCAAATTTGTTTCTCTGTCAGGGTTGACTTTCTGACTCACTGAGCTTTCAATGTATCTTCTCTAATCTGATTAGTGAAGGCCTTTTTCCGTTCTGGATCCCAGCTCTTGAGCTATCTCTTTTCCTTTTCCAATGTGCATTCCCATAATCAATTCATTTTCCCTGAAATTTGCATGTTCGTACGCATCTGAATTCAAAGCTACCCATTTATCTGAATTTCCTTATTCAAATCTTTTTTTTTTTTTTTTTTTTTTGCACGGCTTAGGAATGTGAGCTTCTTTTTCCTGCTAACACCTGCTTCAGCTTCAGGCTTTTCACTCAGATCCTTTCCAGCTTAGGATGCCAAAATCCATCAACTTCCTATCAAAAGTATTGTCCTGATGCACTCATTATATTTCCTGTCAAAACTTTGTCAGTGATAAATTCAAAAGTACAGCCATGCTTGTCAATTATTGAAAGCAAATGATAATAATTTGTTTTTGGAGTATGAGATGAGAATTGAATTGGGATATGGAAAAAGATGCCACAAGTGACAAAACCGAAGAAATGAATTTCCTCACAATTTTTATTGAAAAGGATAGGTGGTAATAAAATATTTTAGAATGAAATATGTACAAGAAAGCAGAGAAATCAAAGGCAGAAAGGACAAACCGAGCTTCTTCAAGATGAAATATGTGATAATTCAAAGATTGTACCAAAATTGCCCCAATTTTGGTGTGCACCCAATTAACAATAATCAAATCTGACTTGTATGAGCCTATCTCTGAACCTTCCATTTCTGCCAACAAACTTCTTCTTCTATGTAACAGACTAACACCTTAGCAAGGTAAAATATCTGATGGTATCAAGAGCACCCCAAAATCTGCCCCAGTTTTGGGTACATGTCCAATTAACTGATCTCCAACCCTTCAATTACGAAATTAATTTTGCACTCCCACCTATGTCAATGTGAGACAAGTTAACAGCCAACTCAGGCACCACTCATCAATTCAACAAACTCGTAATCCAACCATCCTTCTTCAAACAATCTGAAATTTGAACTTGCAGCCCAAATTGAAACGCCTGTGAGGTTTTTTTTTTTTTTTTGCCCCTATTTTTGCCTAGAGCGCCCTTGCGGGTTTTCACTCTAGCGGGTTTTTTTTTTTTTTTTTTTTTTGCTACCAATAAAACTTAACAACTTCCTTGAAATTGTCCCGAATGCGCATTTTGAGGGGTTCAACTTCAACTAGTGTCTTCTCAACCTTTTGAACAAACTTTTCCAAGTTAATCATGTGATCTTCATCCTCACTTGGCTTGGCAATTATGTTATCCCCATGCACTTCAATCTCTTTATGCATCATATCATGAAACAGAATGACCTTGGTTTGCTGACAAGTATCTCCCGCATTTTTAGACCAAATGGCATGACTTCATAGCAAAAGGTACCACATAAAGTAATGACAGTAATTTCCTCTTTATCTTCTAGTGCCATCGTGATCTGATTACAATCATCCTTTTTCAGTACCGGTGCAATATTTCTATATCATTCGGGGTATTTTACTACAGCAAGACATCCGACATCAAATTGCTTCTTTATTTCATCTCTAATCTTCCAAGTTTGCACCAATTCAAATTTCCAACCCCAAATTAACAACCTCATCCATTTGAATTATCTTTTCTTTTTGATTAAACTTGTTTCAACATTTCCGACTATATCTCAGATTCATCCTCAATGTTCAAGTCAAACTCGACATTGTTAATGGGTGCCCCAAAATCTGGTTCATTCGGTTCATCTTTCCATTATTATCAATTTCAATCCTGTCAAAATGGAATTTGCAAGATTTGGAATTTGCAAGTGATGGACAAATAAAGGCAAATAAATGTGGGATGATGAATGTAACAAAGGCATCAAAAACACGGGAATTGGGCAAATAAATGTAGGAATGATGAGTGTAACAGAGCATCAAAAACATGAGAACTGGAAGCATTGAACATGCAAAAGCTGTACTAGAGAAATTTATCAAAGTAAAGTAAAGACATGCTCATTATTAAAACCCAATCAATGGCCGTGAGCCGGACCACAGATGGTAGTGCAGATGGATTTTACTCTTGAAGGCTGCTGACAGAATCTGGCAATTCCAAATTGGTCCAGTTACTGAGTTTAAAACATAACTCCCCAAAATTTCTAGTGTTTGGACTTCCTTATCATGTCCATGACTGCGACCAACATGTGCTCCAGCCTTTGCTGTCCATCTTCTAGTGTTTGTAGCCCCATCTCTAGCCGGGCTATCGCTGCACGCATGCGATCTGATTGTGGAGATGCTGCAACTACTGATGAGGAATCACTAGGTGGTGATGCTGAGTGACCTTCTTGGGTCTGCTTCTTTCCAGCAGAAGTTGTTTTCAAATGGCTGATGCTCTGACGCCATGTCCTTCTTTCCAGCATGGTGACTTGATATCCCAAAGAGGCTCGAGGCCGAGGAGGTCGAATGCTTTTGAACAAAAGCAACCTTGTGATAAGCCGTGGGAAAAATAACTTCCCCACCTTTGTTGGCTTCTTCTCGACAAAATCCTTGGCTTTGAAGATCGTGGCCAGATAGATCTTCCCAATATCAAACCACTGCCCTTTATACATAGTAATAATCATACTGTTGGACAGGAATTTTATTCTAGGGTATAAAGAACATTGTCTATTCCATCTGCAACAGATCCAAGTTGTACTGTGATCTCAGTGATTGCTTCGTGTAATTTATCTGGGTCATGAGTACTTGCTTGTCTGCCCCATGACATATATCGAACACCTTGTATGGCATGCTTTGAAACCATAAGTTGCCTTTTGTAGTCTTGAACTTTGTCGGTTGCTTTTTTAAGTCTCATTTTGGTTTCCCTCAAAGCTTTTTGTAGAGATTCGATGGTTTTCTGGGGATCGTCCTCGTATACGTCTTCCCTTATAGGGGAGAGGTTGAATCTGGGATCATTTTCACCTTCCTCTTCTTTAGAAGTAGAACCTTCATCAGTTCTAGACCTTTTTGCAAGTGGAGAGTTAGGAGTATCCATCCTTGAAGATTTCTTGAGGAAGATGAACAAAGTGTTGGACCAAGACTTAGCGTCTAGGTCAACATTGTGTTTTTGATGATTGTGTATGATTGTGAAGATGGAGACGGAGATGAAGATGGCTCAGAGAGAAAACACGTTTTTGCCAGAAATGATTGAGATGGAGATGAAGACGAAGATGGCTCTGCATATGCGAAGACATTCGCGGTGCCTGTCACATCAATATTTACTTTACTGTCACCTTCCACTGTTATTTTCCTGCTTGAGGACGAATTTTTTTTCTTCCTGCTTCTCTTTTCAACCAGATAATAATAAAAAAACAAAACTGTCACACTCAACTGTTCATTTCCCCGCTTAGGGACGACTCTTTTCTCTTTTTTTTTTCTTTTTTTTCAACTAGATAAAAATAAAATAGAATAATAATAAAAAAAACTTTCACACTCCCCGAGAAATTACGAATATTTGCACAGTGAGGCAGGGTGCATAACAGACGATCAGGATTTAATCCAAGCAGGACCTTTTAAGCTGTCTGATAAGAGATTCCAACGGTGGTGGAGAACATGGCTCTGATGGTGATGGTGGTAATAAACATAGATCACAAGTCTCCGGAAGCTCTCTTGTTGTTGATGCATCTCTCTTGGTTTCCGTCTCTGGTCATGTAACCTTTCAAGCGCTTCACATCTGACAACTTCACTGGCTTTACAATAAAATCCTTTGCTTCTTCTCCCAAGCATCTGTTGATCGAGTCACTACGTTCTCAGATGACATGATTACCACTGGAATCTCTCTCAAGGCAGACGATCCCTTGATTTTCTTCAGCAACTTGTATCTTGTCATTCCAGGAATACAGTAGTCGGTGATAATCAAATCCATCTTCAAACTATCAAACCCAACAGAACAATTATTCTCCTCGGGTAATCCCAGAAACTGAAGTACTCTTATTCCACTATCCACCGCAGTCACTTTACAGGAAGTAATCTTGAGCAACCTTTCAATGACCGTTCTATCAACAAGGTTTTCATCGATAGCCAAAACATGAACCTCCTTAGAATCAGACAAAGAATGATCCATTCCAACTCGATCAACAAGAAAATTAAGAGTCAATTTCCTCAAAAACTGCCCCAGTATTTTTTTTTGCTGCTCATTTTTCATTGTTTTAGCAATTCACAACTGTAATCTTGTGTAATAAGGATGGCGATGATATGAGTGAATTTTTTGTTTTTTTTTTTTGTTTTTTTTTGTTTTTTTTGTTTTTTGCTCATTTTTTCTGTTTCTTCTCTCTGTTTCTCATGCATGACTATGAACTTATTAGTTTATCAAAATGCAAAGAATGTGTCTAGTGAATGTATGGGAGTATTAAAAGGCTAAGTATAAGATGTGTATGAACATGTATGGGTAATTAACACTCATGCAAGTATATATGGACATGTATGGATAATTAACAAATGTATAAGTATATATGAACATATATGAACTAATGACAAGTGTGCACGTCTATGTGGATATGTATGGATGATTAACAAGTATGCACATATGTACAACCTAGGCTAATATATTCATGGCAAGGGTATGAAAGATGAATATGTGTGATTGAATGTATCTATACAGGGGTAATCTAACTAATGCATCCAATGTATATGAACATGTAAGTGATGGGTAAAGGTAAAGGTATTTAAATGTACAGGAAAATTACACAATATGTGAAAATAAATAGTTAGGGATAGGGATGCCCCCTTTGTTCCTAAAATGGGTAATACCGCCTAAAAATTTCTGGAGGTTTAGAACCATGGCTATGGCTTTATAAAGTGCTTGGGTAAGTTTATCTAACTATTCTGCGAGGTCCCAGATCATGTTGCTTTTAAAATCCCAACTATTGGGACAAAAGCTCCTCTCTTAACTTTTAAGAGAAGTCGATCCGGTGAGGATATCTTCCACTACCCATGCGGAGACGGAATCTCACGAGAATAGTGGTCAACCCTCTCTAATACTAAAGGTCAGCTGGTAGGCTACAGTGAGTGTAAATGTATGAGATGACAAATACTTTACCACAACAAAATAAATCAACATCTCTGACATATAAAGGAAACAAACAATTAATCATACAAAAAGAAGCAACCGTAGCCAATCAATTTAATCATATGGGCTTGACCCTCTTAGGTTTAAAAAACCTGACGTCCCCAGCAGAGTCGCCAGTTGTCGCAACCGGGGTCACGACGCGGACCGGCGTTTGAGGATGAAAAATGTTTAGAGTCGCCACCAATTGATTTAAGGTGCAATTGGACACCGAAAAGACCTGCGAACCAGAGAAAAGGGTACGGGGATCGATTGAGTGTGGGGAAGGTGTTAGGCACCCCACAACTCCCGTTTGAAAACGGTTACCCGGATTAATCTAATGACTATCTTATGGAAACTTGCTCTTTGCAAGGTGTAATTGTTAAAGTTTGAATTATTACTTTCAACACACTTATCAACTTATGATAGTGTTTGAAAAAGAAAGCTTGGAATATTACTATCAATTTATGATAGTTTTTATTTGAAAATAGGTTTAAAATAACACTATCCACTTATGATAGTTTTGGGAAAAGATTTGTAAGAATACTATCAACTTATGATAGCATTAAAAAAAAATTGTAATATTACTATCAACTTATGATAGTTTTTTTATTTGGAGACACACTACCAACTTTTGATAGATTTAATTTTAAAACACCAACTTATGGTGTTAACGATAAAATGTCCTACCAACTTTTGGAAGGTTTAATTTTGAACACCAACTTATGGTGTTAATGATAAAATGTCCTACCAACTTTTGGTAGGTTTAATTTTGAACACCAACTTATGGTGTTAATGATAAAATGTCCTACCAACTTTTGGTAGGTTTAATTTTAGATACCAACTTATGGTTTATTTAATAAAATGCCCTACCAACTTTTAGTAGGTTTAATTTTAAATACCAACTTATGGCATAAATGATAAAATGACCTACCAACTTTTGGTAGGTTTAATTTTAAATACCAACTTATGGTATAAATGATTATTTGGAAAAGTGTCATCTATCAATTTAACCTATTATTGCCAACTTATGGCAAATTCATAAATGAAATCAAATAAGGTTCATAATTCAAATAAAGGAAATCAACTTATGATTTCTTTAATTGAAATGACCTATATTCAATTTTAAGCCTATATATTCATAATCCACACTTGTACAAATAATCCAAATAATAAATGTCGAAATTATACAAATCGACATGAATAAGATAAATTACACAATATGGGGGGCCAAATATACACAAATTGTAATAAACCAAACAAAATCTTGAAATTGCTCAAGCCTCCATCAACTCGTCCAAATAATATCCAAGCCCGAGCCTCGTCCAACAAAGCAAACATAAAGAGAGGGAAAAATAGAATACTCAAATGTAAATCAAGATTTAAATCGAATCAAGACCACATTATGAGATTCACACGTATCCAAACCAAGAAAATCAAATCCAAATATGGTCTCTCCCGCTTTTTCCAACAAGAAATAGAAGAAAAAAAAATGCAAAGAGATAGGGCTCAACATATTAGTATCGAAAACACTCCCAAGCATCACATATGTCCAAGGTGAATGCAAGAAACACCATGTCTATTCTTAGTCAACATCCGAGGATGCTAAAAATGAATCAAACATTGAAATCAAGTGTAAATAGAGCAATACTTGAGTGAAAGATATGAGGGGTATGAAGCTTCTACCAAAAAATCCAAAGAATCGGTTTTCCCCTTCTCTCCTTCTCTCCTTCTCTTCTTCTCTTCTTCCTCTCCCCTCTCTTCCTCTCTTCCTCTCTTCTTTTTTTGTTTTTCTTCACCAAAAGCCAAAGCCTCTCCTTTTTTCTTCCTCTCTCTCACGCCTCCTCTCTTCCTCTCTTCTTTTTTTTGTTTTTGTTTCCTCTCCCCCCCCTCTCTTCCTCTCTTCTTTTTTTTTTTTACCCTACTTTCGGCCACTTTATCTTGTCCTTCTTTTTTTCACTTCCTTTTTTTTTTACCCTACTTTCGGCCACTTTATATTTTCCTTCTTTTTTCACTTCCTTTTTTTTTTTACCCTACTTTCGGCCACTTTATCTTTTCCTTCTTTTTTATATTTTTTTTTTATATTTTTTTTTATATTTTTTATATGATATATATATATTTTTAATATATTTGTTTTTATTATTATTATTTTTGTATTTTGTATTTTTTTGGCCGGACGAAAACCGGGTACTACAATCTCCAAAACCCTAAAGGCCCTAAACTCTAAACCTCAAAACCCTAAAGACCCTAAACCCCTAAATCCTAAAGGTCCTAAACCCTAAACACTAAACCCTTAACCCTTAACCCTAAAGACCCTAAACCATAAAGATCTTAAATCCTAAACTCTAAACCTAAGCACTAACCCTAAAGCCATAATATGACCATCTACTCATAATTGTTGATAAAATCTTAAGACCCTAAGATTTTATAAAATAAGTATAAAATTAAACTATTTAAAACTATAGATGCGTATAATATAAAATTTAAAATCAATACTCATTAAGTAAAACTAAAATTATTTAATTGTTTTAAAAATATAACAGGTGGTATGTAAAGATAATAATTTAATTAATTGGCAAATATAACATAAATCCCAAGTTCAAATCCTATAATAAACAATTTATTTTTATAATTTTCAAAGAGGATGAATAGTGGCGGGGCGTGGGAGCCCGAGGCCCGAGCCCGAAGCCCGAGCTTTATGGGCCCGGGCCGGGCCTGGGCCTCATATTATCAGTTTGGCCCGGCCCGAAGATCTAAACCGGGCCTGGGCCGGGCCGGGCCGGGCCGGGTCATGCCTGCATCAGGATTGACTAGTTCCCACCTGAAATTTATTGAAGTCAGTAGTGATATCAAATTAGTGCTTGTATAATTAACACATTTAGTTTAATATTACTAAAGACAATTAAGTTGGTTTATGTACTTGTATCTGATCGAAAGATGATGAAGGAAAACCGCGATTGATATTCGAGCAAGCGTGTTTCTAGGGCAGAGTCTAGGTCCCGGCCAGTCCCAATGCCTGGTATGTCCCTGCCTTTGCCGGTTCCTAATGAACCTCAAAATTGCACTTGATCATTAGCTAAAACATATTTGTTACTATATGTAATGATTTTGATAGTTCGTACTTACATCCCATCTATCTGGGTTAAAGCAGAGAGGATCATCGAAATATTTTGAGTTCGTATGGAGGTAACGGAGACATACAATAACTTTCCAGTCCTTTGGTATTATGTAGCCTGTACAAGTTATATATATACAAATAACCTAATGTGACGATCAATTATGGTTGGTGAATATTGTTCCTCCTTCAGAGTATAATTACCCCTACATTCATACCTTTAAATTCTACTTCTTTGTCGACTAATCAAAAAATGAATTGTGCAATGTTGGTTATTCTTATCGATTCTTCTACAACCTGTTAACAAGTACGTACTTGAGTCTTCAGTTGTAATGAAAAAATTGATTCAAAGAGACACAGTTAAACGTTTATAGTAACTATAAGAATATACATGCTGACATACCTTGTCTGTGTATTTCAGTTTCGAGACATCTTCACTTGTAATGAAATCCTCAGGCTTGTTCTTTTTCATAGCCATATTTTCCACCTAAAATATCAATTCAAGATACTTAAAGACATAAACAAATACAAAGTTTTCGAATGAATGAATGTATGAATGTATGTATGAGCGTACGTATCCGTAGCTTTTGTAGGACATTAGGGTACTTGGCAAGGCAATAAGAAGCCCACATCATTGTGAGGGAAGTGGATTCAAATCCACCACTAAACAAGACTAACAATGTTTATGTACCAGCTCTATGTCACTCAATTGGTTACCTTCTTCATCTTTTATTTCCATCAACCCATCCATTATATACAAATACACATACTAATAATAAGTGATCATAATACACCGGTTAAGAAAAGAAAATTTGTTGGTTGACCTTCCTGATTTCATCTCTTGCGATGACTACCCTTCTGAGACCATGATTGTAGAGTTGTTACTATCTTTGGCTGCACTTGTTGAGCAATATGTTGTAGTGTTTTAGGCTGATTGATGGAGTTTAGCACATAGTTTCTGAGCCTGGCATGTGCTTCTCCATGAACAACAGCTGTAGAGTTACGACCCATAATATCAAGGTTAGGCCATTCGAGAAGAAAAGAATCCTCCGACTTAAGTACAAATTTGTTGATTGATGGAAAGCATACTATGATGGACGGTGATCCGAACATGTGGGTCCTATACATCCCCGCTCCATCCCCGTACCTGATCGTACAATTTGCGACAAAAACACCAATTAATGTTATTGTACAAAGAGGGCTAGGTGTTTTCAGAAAATAAAGAGCGAGAGTCGTTATTCTTACTGGCGTCACTTTGCATCGATAACCTCATAGGGTTGACCAAGAATCTTGAAGGACCATAGAATAGTTAACATCTCTCCGAAGAAAGATAAACCCATGTTTCCCGGTGGTAGCTTGGCGCATCCACCGGAAGATCTTCGAAACATAAGAGGCATCACATACCAAATCTCGCTCCACCACCACAACATCCCCACCAATACTGGCAAACCCACAAGAATCCATGCCATACACACCCATATTATCCATAATGACATCATTTATATGGGTTCATAATTTATGTGGCATACATTCTAAACAATATGACATGTCAAGTGTATCATGTATTCTTTTTTATAGAAAAATACCCCTAATTATTCAAAACAATCAATCCTGATGACATCATAGTTTTTTCAGTAGTGCTAGGTAGCACATATAGTAGTAGACCAAGTCTTCTAATTGAAATTTTAAAACATTTGAACTCTCAAAATATATATTAGATTTTTAAAAAAATTACATATTTAGAATCAGCGCATAAAACTCTTTCTAACAATATCCGTTGTCGATGAGTTTCATTAGGTAAATCTTAATTCCATTGTTTTTTTCAATGAAATTTTCAAAAACAACGAATTCACAATTAAAACAATGAATTTGATACTGTACTTTAAAAAACAATAGAATATATATATTAAAATAATAAATTTTGGACAATGAATTCTAGGATAAAAGAGTGAAAATCAAACTATTCCATTGATTAAATCAATGGAATAAACCTGTTGGGCTACCAAACTGATGGGTTATATGTCATTTTCGTAGTTTTTTACTTTTTCTTTTCTTAAACGGAACTTCAAAATATTTATCTTTCAAAATACATATTAGATTGCAAGAAAAAAAATTACATATTCGAATTCAGCATGTAAAATATTTTAACAAATTACATTGTTTTTAAAACAATTCATAAAAATCTGTCACACCAAAAACAATGTTTTATTACATTATGACAATCCATCCTTTATTACAATATAATAACCTCCTAGTTACATTCTTCTTACGACATAGTGAAAGCAATTGAAGTATGTTGTTTTTCAAAAAGCAATGTAACAACAATATTTTTTAGTCAGAGACAATTAATAAGAGTCCGTGTTTAAAAAAAATAATTTAATAAGATATTTTATTAATTAGAAATAATATAATAAACAATTGTATTAGTCAGAATAATGTAATAACAGTATGTGACATTAGAAAACAATGTAAATCAGAATGGAAATCCATGGATCAACAAAACCCCATGCAGTCTCTACTACAAATGCTAGTATAACATCCAAAAACTACAACCTATCAGCATCTTTGCTAACTATAAACATTCCCAATTAGGTCTAGACCACACCTACTAGAAAAAAAAAAAAACAATAATTACAGTGTTAGATATTTGTTGAATAGAAATTGTAGGTAATTAGTTACATGGGTAATTGATAACCTAGTCTATGAGGAAGTTACTAATGACCTAGTCTTTAGGAAGTGCTGGCCTAAGAATAGCTAGGAAGTTTTTTTTACTTCTTTTAAAGGCCTCTTCGGCTGAGAAGAAAGGTGTGGCTTTTCCTCCTCCAACCATGCTTCTTGCCTTCCTCCTTTCCTCTTAAATCTTTCATGCTCATCAAAGGGAGAGTGACATTCGATTCTTGGTTCGCCGTTACATTCACGGTGTGCTTACATTAATGTGTTACCAAGGACGCCTAGGAGGTGAATTTGTGGGACTTCAAGCATAGAGACAGGACAATTATTCACTTTGACGTCTGAGGTGAACACCTCGAATTGGTTTGTGTTTCATTCTTCGGGTACATATTCGATTTTCATATATTTATTGTGTGAAGGTTCTAGCGTATTTATTTTCTTAAGCACAAAAAATAGGTTATTTGATACACGGGAACCATTAAATACATGGATAAAAGCTGACTTTGATAGTACAAGTTGGAATAACAAAGTTATCAATGCACTATTTAATGCAGTGACCATTGATTAATTTCGAAGAATATCTGACCGACACCAATGTGTGTGTGTACTTACCCCAAGTGTAGGGTATCGTCAAGTAATAAACCGGTGAGTCCGGTATCGATCCACGAGGAAGCAATGCAAATTTGAAGTGAATGATGCAAATGAGTGGCTAACACTAATAAACGCAATGAATATCAAACAAAAGCGAGTAAATGAAATGGGCCGAATGACTCGGTAACATGAGCGATTTTGTAATCAAAGTAAGCACGAATTGGATTTAAAACAATTAATTAAAAACCAAGTTTCTAATCCGTCCCAGTGGCTTCTCGGTTCTCATACTCAAGGTATCATTGCAAACACACACAACCATACACAATGCATTGTGTGATACTATCAATCATTCATATGCAAAGAGAATTAGGATATAAGACTTCAATTCATACATGTAGGTCATCGGGTCTCTTAATCTACGATGAACACAAAGGGATAAGCACCTAATATTATGGATTAATGTTCCCCCTTGGGGCTCGGCTTGACTAACATCCTAGTTTCACACTCAAAGATCAATTAACCATAACTCTCCCATGCACATTCCTAAATTAACCCAAAACCCCATCATCAATACACATAATTAATAGCTATGCAATGGAAAACTCAATTAATTAAGGAAATCATGCAATGGATTTAACAATTCTCAATCAAACACATTAGATGCAATCCCTAGACTAGACAATCCAAGAATACAATCAAATATGTCATTCTCATGTATCCAATCACACAACTATCACGAAATTTAAAGAGAAAAATAGAAGCTACGATTCTTTGAGCATACCTTGAGTAATCGAAACCTTGCACCCACCGTTCGGGACTAGAAACTAGAAAGGCAACTTAGCCACTCATTATAATGAGAATAAACATCAATTTTATAGATGAAAACCAATGTTTACAATCAAGATCACAGAACTAAGTAAAACCCTAGAGAGAGAAAGAGAGAGAAAAACTATGGAGGCTAGATGTTGTGTAATCCATGAATGAGAAAGAAACCCCAATCTTAGGGTTTTCCGCTCTTTTTACAATAGAAAATACCTAACTACCCTTATAAAATCGTTCCCCATTGGTTACATACATGATTTACCCCAAATACCCTTGAAATTTTGGTGCAGAAAATTGCAGATCCGCGGTAGGTGTCCGGACGGCTTCGGAAGGTGTTCGGACACCTGGGCTTCATCAAGTCTTCGTTATAGTCTCTGTCTCATTTTTCAAAGGAAGTGTCCCGACACCTTGAGAGGTGTCCCGACACCTCACAACAAAAAGTGCCCAAAAAGTGCTCCAACTTGCCCGAACAAGGTCCGATTCCTACAAAACCAAGGGGAAACATTTGTAAGTGTAAAACTAAGCTACAATGCAATCAAATACATTAGTTAAGTGCTAGAACATTCTAATTAAAAGACATTGGAACCTCAAAATAGAGGTCCAATCAATATCACATTGCGAAGTTTCCAGAAAAGCGTGGCATCTTCAAGAAGTTACCCACGAAGGAACTTCAATAGTCAAACATGCAAAACTACAACGTCTGACCATGAGCTTCGAAAATCTTAGAATTGATTAAAAGAGTTGGTTGGTGAATTCTATGCCAAACTAAGGGATATTGTAAATCCAACTTGTAATTTTGGAGAGCCTATTTCATCAACTAAGATTGTGAGGAAAATTCTGCGATCTCTTCTAGAGATGAGCTTATACTACTAATGAAAATTTTCAAAAAGTTCATGAAAAATTACAAATCCAATGATCTCGAAGAGAGTGTGTCATCCTTATTTGAGAAGAAAAGATGTAACAAGAAACGTAAGAACATTAAATCTAATTAGTGTTTTGAGTGTCATGGTTTTGAATGTGAATGAGTTGAATTACTATCCCTTAGTCTATTAGTGAACTATCTCTCAAAGGATTGCATGTGAAGATGTTCCGATAGAGATATTCTTGTTATTGCTTCGATTCATATTCCCAAATAAGTGGATCCCACTTTAATACCTCCGAATAAATTAAATACATGCATTAAGATATGAAGGTTTCTTATTCCAAAACAACAAAAGAACTTTTTCACTCTTTCCTATACTTGAAGATTTCACTTGGAAAAGAAAATGTTCCATACTAATGGATTCAGGTCCATAACTGTCGCAACAGGGGTCACGACGCGGACCGGCGTTGGAGGATGAAAAATGTTTAGAGTCGCCACCAATTGATTTAAGGTGCAATTGGACACCGTAAATACCTGCGAACCAAAGAAAAGAATACGGGGATCGATTGAGTGTGGGGAAGGTGTTAGGCACCCCACAACTCCCGTTTGAAAACGGTTACCCTAATTAATTTCATGGCTATCTTATGGATACTTGCTCTTTGCAAGATATAATTGTTAAAGTTTGAATTATTACTTTCAACACACTTATCAACTTATGATAGTGTTTATTTGGAGACACACTATCAACTTTTGGTAGATTTAATTTAAAACACCAACTTATGGTGTTAATGATAAAATGTCCTATCAACTTTTGGTAGGTTTAATTTTAAACACCAACTTATGGTGTTAATGATAAAATGTCCTACCAACTTTTGGTAGGTTTAATTTTAGATACCAACTTATGGTTTATTTAATAAAATGCCCTACCAACTTTTGGTAGGTTTAATTTTAAATACCAACTTATGGCATAAATGATAAAATGACCTACCAACTTTTGGTAGGTTTAATTTTAAATACCAACTTATGGTATAAATGATTATTTGGAAAAGTGTAATCTATCAATTTAACATATTATTGCCAACTTATGGCAAATTCATAAATGAAATCAAATAAGGTCCATAATTCAAATAAAGGAAATCAACTTATGATTTCTTTAATTGAAATGACCTATATTCAATTTTAAGCCTATATATTCATAATCCACACTTGTACAAATAATCCAAATAATAAATGTCAAAATTATACAAGTTGACATGAATAAGATAAATTACACAATATGGGGGGGGCCAAATATACACAAATTGTAATAAACCAAACAAAATCTTGAAATTGCTCAAGCCTCCATCAACTCGTCCAAATAATATCCAAGCCCGAGCCTCGTCCAACAAAACAAACATAAAGAGAGGGAAAAATAGAATACTCAAATGTAAAAATCGAGTCAAGACCACATTACGAGATTCACACATATCCAAACCAAGAAAATCAAATCCAAATATGGTCTCCCCCGCTTTTTCCAACAAGAAATAGAAGAAAAAAAAATGTAAAGAGAAGGGGCTCAATATATTAGTATCGAAAACATTCTCAAGCATCACATATGTCTAAGGTGAATGTAAGAAACACCATGTCTATTCTAAGTCAACATCCGAGGATGCTAAAAATGAATCAAACATTGAAATCAAGTGTCAATAGAGTAATACTTGAGTGAAAGATATGAGGGGTATGAAGCTTCTACCAAAAAAATCCAAAGAATCGGTTTTCCCCTTCTCTCATTCTCTTCTTCTCTTCTTCCTCTCCCCTCTCTTCCTCTCTTCCTCTCTTCGTTTTTTTTGTTTTGCTTCCCCAAAAGCCAAAGCCTCCCCCTTCTTCTCTCTCACGCCTCCTCTCTTCTTATTCTTTTTCTTTCCCCAATTTGTGCTACCTTTCTCTCTTTGTCTCCTTCTTTTTATTATTTTTCTTTCCCCAATTTGTGCCACACCTTTCTCTCTTTGTTCCCCCACTTTCCTTATTTCTTGGCTTTTTCTTTTTTACTTTTCCATTCTTCTAGCAAAAATCATAAAAAGATGTGACATTTTTTAAAACAATTCTCTTATTTTTAGATATTTTCTAAGATTTGATCTTATTGGGTCAAGATTTGAGTATTTAAGGATCCAAGAAAGGGATTATGAATATCTATGGGCTTATAGGTCAAAGAAATGAGCTTTTGCATTTTTTGTGTTCTTTTTTCTATTTTTTCTTTTTCGGATCGGACGAAATCCGGTTACTACAATAACTATGGGTTCCAATGTACAAGATCTTGTAGCATTTGCCATTGAGGCCATATGGATTAGTATTACACAGAAGAAATCAATTATAGAGACTAATATAATTATAACTTCTCTTCATAGACAAACTTGGGATTTCTGATCCAAGGTAAGATCAGTTCAGGATCAAGGGATCCTTTTCTATTAGATAGGAAGGACTGTTGCACTTATTGAATTGTCCATTCAACGGGTATTTTCAATATTATCAAAATCAATTAGTGGTAGAGTGCTACGAATAGGATCCGATCCCATCCCAGGTGTCCTGGAGCTGGACGCTGGTGACGATGCATCCTTCAACATCTAGTTGGAATGTTATGCTACTAGTTAGTTTGACTTATCTTCTTACCAAAGGATCCATATCCTTCGAATCCCTCGACCTGGCTCTCGCCAAAGTAGGATAGCCTTCCGCATCCTTGGCTGCACCACAGGGTTCAAATTTTGTGTTTCGGTGGAGTACCACATTAAGTTTTTGTTGGAAATTTGGGTTCTACAAATTTTGCTTCAAGGCACGGATTAACACACTACAACAACTTCATTTTTTATCGCCAAAAAACGTTCAAAAAAGTCGTCGCATTAGATTTTTGCAGCGACAATAATTAGTCATCGTGAGTTGCCGCAAAAGGTTGCGTCCCGCTTTTGTTGTCTCCGTAAAAAGTCCTGTTTTTTTGTGGCGACAATGTCGTAGCCGCAAAAGCTTATATTCTTTTGGGATGATATTGCTGTTGCTGACCTTTTGTGGCAACAAAATGTCGTCATATAAAGTACCCATTTTTTTAAAAAAACCTTCCATTAATAAAGACCATGGTGGACTGGTGTTATAACTATTGCGGCTAGTTAGAGCTCTTCCGTGAATCAAGACCATGGTGGGCTCGGCAATCAGCTTTCCCTTCTCAACCTAATCTCATCTGATGAAACTATTGGAGACACAGGTACTATGGGCATGACTTTAAATGTGTCTGTAGGTCAAGATAAGGGATGGATCATCGATTCCGATACCACAGACCATATGACGTATTGTTACGGGAAATGACTGTATGGCACCAATTATTAGAGCGGGTTCCGTAGCACTCACCAATACCCTCTCTCTACAAAATTGCTTACTTGTTCCTGCACTTTCCAAGTAACCTCTTATCTGTGGGAAAAGTAACTGAACAATTTAATTGTGTTGTGCTAATGTTTCATTTGTTTTGCTTAGTCTAGGATATCTGGACTTAAGCGATCATTGGGCATGGTACTAAAAAGAGGGGGTTATATTATGTAGAAGATATAGCACTAGGCCATGTGTTTCACGCTCAGAGTGTTGACAATAATAAAATAAATAAGATTCAGTTATGGCATCATCGGTTGGGTCATACATCTTTCAGTTATTTGAAGAAATTACTTCCGTCCTTATTTATTAATATTTCAGATTCTATCTCGAGAGTGTAATGTTTGCACCTTGACCAAAAGCCATTAAACTTCTTATTCCTTGAGTTTTAACAAAGGCCATTAGTCCCCAACAAAAAGGCTACTAATGTTATCATTCGACGACGCGACATATGTATGTTACAATGGATGTAACCTTATCTGAGGAAGCACTACTTTTCCCTCCACCACAAACCGACCATACTCCTTAGAGGGAGATGATCCAAAAGGACAACTATGGCTGGTTTGGGTTTACTACATCTACCTCGGAATAGCCTAAACTAGAATAAGAGGGGACTAACTTACCTGGGGATACTTCGGGTAAGGGTACTGCAGAATTAGCCATGTAATTTGTGCTAGCTAAGCAGTTGCCCGAGTAGTTGGCGATACTAAACAGTCTGAGCAGTCCGAGCATACGGAACAGTTCGAGCAGCTTGAGCAATATATCCCCTTCCTACTCCTCATGTACACGCCCATTGTCCAACGGATATACCTGAGGTAAGTAATACTGACAATAGTAATTTTGATTCTACTAAACCTACTTATGTGTTGCCAGCTCGGGAGAATTGTAGGAAGCCACCAAACAGGTACTCTCGAGAATGGAAATCCCATTACTCCATTACAAATTATGTTTCTACTCATCGATTATCTCCAATGCATTGTGCATTGGTGTAGCAGATGGAGGATATTAAAATCCCGACATAGGTGGAAGAAGCTTTGAAAGATCCTTGGTGGATGGAGGGAATGAAAATTGAGATGAAGACATTATTGAAGAATGATACGTGGAGTGTGGTCTCACTTTCGACTGGAAAAACCTGTAGGATGTAAGTAGGTGTTCACTATAAAGTACAAAGCAGATGGAATGATTGATCGTTACAAAGCAAGGTTAGTGGCCAAAGGATGCACACAAATGTTCGGAGTAGATTATAAATAAACTTTTGCTTCTGTTGCAAAGATGAACACTGTGAGAGTTTTATTGTTGTAAGTTGCCAACTTCAATTGGCCGTTGCGACAGTTTGATGTGAATAATGCATTCTTGCATGGAGATTTGGAGGAAGAAGTCTACATGATCTTCCCCTGGGATATAGTGTTCCAAACGTGGGGGGAAAAGTTTGCAGACTAAAAAAGGCATTGCATGGCTTGAAGCAGTCACCTAGAGCATGGTTTGGGAGATTTTCTCAAGCAATGAGGAGGTTCGGGTATCAACAAGGGAATTCAGATCACACGTTGTTCATCAAAAGCGTGAATGGTAAAGTGATCTTATTATATATGTCGATGATATGATTGTCTCAGGCGATGACACAAAGGAGATTGAAAAGTTAAAAGAATACTCCTCCAAATTCAAGATGAAGGATTTAGGAGGACTCAAGTATTTTTTGGAATTGAGGTCGCTTGCTAAAAAAAGGGTATATACTCGTCACAACGTAAGTATGTACTAGATCTTTTGATCAAAACTGGGATGCTAGGTTGTAAGCCATTCGATACTCCTATTGTACAAAATCATCACCTTGCAATTTATTAGGGTCAAGTTCCAACTAACAAAGAAAGGTATCAAAGGTTAGTAGGAAGATTGATTTATTTGTCGCTTACAAGTTCATATATTGCTTATGGGGTAAGTGTAGTAAGTCAATTTATGCACGCTCCAAGTGAGGATCACATGCTAGCAGTGATACATATTCTAAGTTATTTGAGAGGAGCTCTGGGGAGAGGATTGGTCTTTAGAAAGCATTGACATATGGAGGTACAAGGATATACATATGTAGATTGGGCTGGAAATATGACTGATCAACGTTCTACTTCAGGTTATTTTACATTTGTGGCAAGGAATCTTTTGACGTGGCGGAGTAAGAAGCAGAATGTGGAGGCTCAGTCATCTGCAAAAGCTGAATACAGGGGGATCGCACACAGTATTTGTGAGCTCATATGGATTTGAATCCTACTCTCTGAAATAGGTTTTAAACCTAAAGGACCTATGAAGTTGTATTGCGATAATTAGGTAGCCAAAGAGATGTTGAGGTAGATTGACACTTCATCAAGGAGAAGCGAGAAGCTAAGTTAGTGGATATTCCATTCGTGAGGACAGGAGATCAATTGGCAGATATTCTTACTCATGCAGTTTCGAGTAGGGTGTTTTGTGACTCATTCGACAAGTTGGGTTTGGATGATATCTACGCACCAACTTGAGGGGGAGTGTTAGCGTGAGTCAACTATAGTTAGTATAGAATTAGAATCCCTATATTATTTAGTTTCCTTAGTGGTCTTGTATACCACAGAACTAGTACTTGTCACAATATATATATGCCTCCGTGAGAGAGAATAAAGTTAACACATTCTAAAGTTTATTAGAAACTAGGATAATAGGACAGATTTAAAACAACTCATCTAAGAAAGGATTGTACGCGGAGTAAAATTATAGCAAGCTCTGAATATGACAACTCAACGACTATGATAAACTCATTTTCATTTATAGTTTATCATTGTCCTTAAAAACATTTGTCGCAACCGGGGTCACGACGCGGACCGGCGATGAAAGGATGGAAAATGATTTAGTTTTAGAAAATTGTTTAGAGTCGCCACCAATTGATATAAGTGCAATTGGACACTAAACATGTGGTCTACGAACCAGAAAATGGGTAAGGGAGTCTATTGAGTGTGAGGAAGGTGTTAGGCACCCCACAACTCCCTAAAAGGTTACCTTGATTGATATGTGTGCTTTTTCTTAAAAATTTGTTTGTTATATTTTAATTTTAAAAGATAACATAATTAAAGTCTAGGCAGGAGCTGAATTTTATCAAGTCCTCCTCCTATTTGACTTTAATTTAGTATCTAATAAATTAATGTGAATGAAAATGACACAATTAAAGTCTAGGCAGGAGCTGAATTTTATCAAGTCCTCCTCCTATTTGACCTTAATATAAATATCTTCTTATTTTGTTTATATGAAAATTTGGTAAAGACGCGGTTGTTGAATTGACAGATTTACGGAAAATGATCTATGCATACAATTCTAATATACATTTTAACATGCATTCTAAACTAACAACCCCTAACATACATACCAATCGATTTAAACATAAATATAAATTACACTACTCTTCACTACTTTCCATTATTTTCACTACCCTATTACATATTTGCCTTTACAAAGACATACAAATAAAAACAAGATAAAAATATTTACAAGATAAAAATATATAAAAAAAAAAATACAAATACAAATATGACCACAGAGCCCGGTCCATTACTCAAGCCCAATCCGATCTCCAAATATGTGCTTCGGCCCAAATGAAGTCGAGTCCGGCCCAAGTAGAGTCGAGCCCGGTCCACATTCAAAAACCAACAAGAGAAAGGTTAAAAATACCATTTAAATCAAATCAAAAACACCGTATCAATACATGTACAATTGGAAATATAAGAAAAATCCAATTTAAACCAAATGAATACAAGATTTGTACCCACACAAAGGCCCAAACGATGGATCGGCAACAACTCTTGAGCATTTCTTCCACGAGGAAATCAACTCAATAATCAATGTAGTTTCAATCAAACCAAATTTCAAGACGAAATACCACACCAGGCATCAAGAACCAAACATCAAAACAATACATCATAGCCGAACATCGAAACTAGGCATTAACATATTGACCAGGTATATACAGTGCATTGATACCACAGATTAACCAGATATTAGTAACTAAACATCGGCACCGTGAGCGAACAAGATTCACACCAGAAAAATCAAAGCCAAGTATCGACATCGTAATTTAACACGGTGAATGATTAGGAGTATCAAAACCAGATCTAGATTCAAATATGGCAGTATAAGCAGTCGGGTATCCAAACCAGGAAAAATCGCCAGATATCAAAATTGGACATTACAGAGTAAGCAGACCCAGATAGATTATGAACCGAACAAACATCAAATGAAATTCTGTCATTCATCATCAGCTAAGGTTTTCTCAACCATTTTCATGTCATAATCAATAACTCCATAAAACAAGCTGAATCTCACACATCAACCAAAACAATTCTCAAACCAGAACAAACAAAAGCTATTTAGGTTGATTGCAGTATATTACCTTCTTTAAATCTGGTGCACCTATCTCGATTCCAATCCCTCAGCTTTCTCTGTTTTGCTTTCGAAATCCTTTCCTCTCTTTCTCTTGTCCTTCCGCCGATGATTTCTTCTCTCCAACTGATTCCTCCCCCCAGTGCCTCTCTTCTCCTTTTTTTCTCCTTTTCCCCCGATTTCCTTCCCATTTTTCTCTTCCCTTTATTCACGCCACCTTTTTTCTTTTTTCTTCTTTTCTTTTTACCCCCAATTTCCCCTACCTTTTCTCTCTTTCTCCCCTACCTTTTCTCTCCTTTTCTTCTCGTTTTCCACCGATTTCCTTCCCCTTTTTCTCCTTCCCCTTTTTTTTTTTGGCCGGACGAAAACCGGGTACTACAGCTGCCCCCCTTTGGATGTCTTTTATGAAATAAAAGGCAAACAAAGGCGTAGTCAACCGAGTTTCGTACGGGACTGAAATGCGCGGGATCATTGTGGCCATTCCCGACTTGGCCAAAAGTTTGTACAAGAAAATAAAGAGGCACGGGATCACAAGGCCATTCCCGGCTTGGCCAAATGTTTGTGTAAGAAAATAAAGGGGCACGGGATCACAAGGCCATTCCCGGCTTGGCCAATGTTTGTGCAAGAAAATAAAGGGGCACGGGATCACAAGGCCATTCCCGGCTTGGCCAATGTTTGTGCAGGAAAATAAAGTGCATGGGATCACTATGGCCATTCCCAGCTTGGCCGACAAAAAGAAAGTGCATGGGATCACTACAGCCATTCCCAGCTTGGTTGACAAGAAAAGAAAGTGCATGGGATCACTACAGCCATTCCCAGCTTGGCTGACAAGAAAAGAAAATGCACGGGATCACTATGGCCATTCCCGGCTTGGCCAAATGTTTGTGCAAGAAAATAAAGGGGCACGGGATCACAAGGCCATTCCCGGCTTGGCCAATGTTTGTGCAGGAAAATAAAGGGGCACGGGATCACAAGGCCATTCCCGGCTTGGCCAATGTTTGTGCAGGAAAATAAAGGGGCACGGGATCACAAGGCTATTCCCGGCTTGGCCAATGTTTGTGCAGGAAAATAAAGTGCATGGGATCACTATGGCCATTCCCAGCTTGGCCGACAAAAAGAAAGTGCATGGGATCACTACAGCCATTCCCAGCTTGGCTGACAAGAAAAGAAAGTGCATGGGATCACTACAGCCATTCCCAGCTTGGCTGACAAGAAGAGAAAATGCACGGGATCACTATGGCCATTCCCGGCTTGGCCAAATGTTTGTGCAAGAAAATAAAGGGGCACGGGATCACAAGGCCATTCTCGGCTTGGCCAATGTTTTTTTTTTTTTTAATCTTTGACTTTTTTTTTTTTTTTTTTGGTGAAAAGGTTCTCGGGATCACTGTAGCCATTCCCGGCTTGGCTGAAAATTTTTTGATTTTTGATTTTTTTTTATTATTGTGAAAAAGGTGCTCGGGATCATTATAGCCATTCCCGACTTGGCTGGAAAAGATTTTTTTGATTTTTTTAAAATTTTTTTTTTTTATTGAGAAAAAGGTGCTTGGGATCACTGTAGCCATTCCCGGCTTGGTTGAAAATTTTTTATTTATGCAGTGATGATGCATGCACTGACCTATTTTGCTCAATTATGAATGTCTCATGAATGAATGGATGCATGTTTTCTCATGGTTTTGCCATCCTCCAACAAGCGTACAATTACGAATTGCTAAACCAAATTTGTTTCTCTATCAGGGTTGACTTTCTGACTCACTGAGCTTTCAATGTATCTTCTCTAATCTGATTAGTGAAGGCCTTTTTCCGTTCTGGATCCCAGCTCTTGAGCTATCTCTTTTCCTTTTCCAATGTGCATTCCCATAATCAATTCATTTTCCCTGAAATTTACATGTTCGTACGCATCTGAATTCAAAGCTACCCATTTATCTGAATTTCCTTATTCAAATCTTTTTTTTTTTTTTTTTTTGCACGGCTTAGGAATGTGAGCTTCTTTTTCCTGCTAACACCTGCTTCAGCTTCAGGCTTTTCACTCAGATCCTTTCCAGCTTAGGATGCCAAAATCCATCAACTTCCTATCAAAAGTATTGTCCTCATGCACTCATTATATTTCCTGTCAAAACTTTGTCAGTGATAAATTCAAAAGTACAGCCGTGCTTGTCAATTATTGAAAGCAAATGATAAATTTTTTGGAGTATGAAATGAGAATTGAATTGGGATGTGGGAAAGGAGACAACAAGCAACAAAATTGAAGAAATGAATTTCCTCACAATTTGTTTTTTGGAGTATCAAATGAGATTTGAATTGGGATATGTAAAAGGAGACTACAAGCAACAAAATTGAAGAAATAAATTTCCTCACAATTTTTATTGAAAAGGATGGGTGGTAATAAAATATTTTAGAATGAAATATGTACAAGAAAGTAGAGAGGTCAAAGGCAAGAAGGACAAACCGAACTTCCCCAAGATGAAATATGTGATAATTCAAAGATTGTACCAAAATTGCCCTAGTTTTGGTGTGCACCCAATTAACAATAATCAAATCTGACTTGTATGAGGCTATCTCTGAACCTTCCATTTCTGCCAACAAACTTCTTCTTCTATGTAACAGACTAACACCTTAGCAAGGTAAAATATCTGATGGTATCAAGAGCACCCCAAAATCTGCCCCAGTTTTGGGTGTATGTCCAATTAACTGATCTCCAACCCTTCAATTACGAAATTAATTCTGCACTCCCACCTATGTCAACGTGAGACAAGTTAACAGCCAACTCAGGCAAACTCATCAATTCAACAGATTCGTGATCCAACCATCTTGCAGCCCAAACTAAAATGCCCATAAGGGTTTGTTTTTTCACTTTAGCGGAATTCTCTTTTTCTTCTTTATCTTTTTTGTTTTTTGTTTTTTGTTTTTTTTTTTTTTTTTTTTGCCCCTAATTTTTGCTTAGAGCGCCCTTGCAGGTTTTCACTCTAGCGGGGTTTTTTTTTTTTTTATATATTCCTAATTTTGCCTAGAGTACCCTTTCGGGTTTTCACTCTGGCGGGAATTTTTTTTTTTTTTTTTTTTTTTGCTACCAATAAAACTTAACAACTTCATTGAAATTATCCCGAATGTGCATTTTGAGGGGTTCAACTTCAACTAGTGCATTCTCAACCTCTTGAACAATTTTTCCAGGTTAATCATGTAATCTTCCTCTTGCTTGGAATTAGCAATCATGTCATCCACATACACTTCAATGGAGGATAAACTCTTTAGTGACAATCTGTGGACCACTATGTTCTTATCAAGTTCTGCATACCCTGATATGATCATGCAAAAACATCTTGGTTCACGCAACCACTTTATCAATCTCTTTCTATCCTTTTCTTCCAGTGCTGCATCAATTCAAACTTCTTCTTTCTGATCTTCAACTTCCGAATTAACAACCTTAGCCATTTGAATTACCTTTTCTTTTTGGTTAAACTTGTCTCAACATTTCTAACTATATCTCAGATTTATCCTCAATGTTCGAGTCAAATTCGACATTGTTAATGGGTGCCCCAAAATCTGGTTCCTTCGGTTCATCTTTTCATTATCATCAATTTCAATCCTGCCAAAATGGAATTTGCAAGATTTGGAATTTGCAAGTAATGGACAAATAAAGGCAAATAAATGTGGAATGATGAACGTAACAAAGGCATCAAAAACACGGGAATTGGGCAAATAAATGTGGGAATGATAAGTGTAACAGGGCATCAAAAACATGAGGATTGGAAATATTGAACATGCAAAAGCTGTACTAGAGAAATTTATCAAAGTAAAGTAAAGACATGCTCATTATTAAAACCCAATCAATGGTCGTGAGCTGGATCCCAGATCGTAGTGCACATGGATATTACTCTTGAAGGTTGCTGACAGAATCTGACAATTCCAAATTGGTCCAGTTACTGAGCTTAAAACCTGAAGGCCATGGCAAGGCTTAACAGCAAAGTTTTGATCATTCCCCATAATAGCAACATGGAATCCCTCAAACTACTCATATAACTCCCCAAAATTTCTAGTGTTTGGACTTCCTTATCATGTCCATGACTACGACCAACATGTGCTCCAGCCTTTGCTGTCCATCTTCTAGTGTTTGTAGCCCCATCTCTAGCCGGGCTATCGCTGCATGCATGCGATCTGATTGTGGAGATGCTGCAATTGCTGATGAGGAATCACCAGGTGGTGATGCTGAGTGACCTTCTTGGGCCTGCTTCTTTCTAGTAGCAGTTGTTTTCAAATGGCTGATGCTCTGACGCCATGTCCCTCTTTCCAGCAAGGTGACTTGATATCCCAAAGATGCTCGAGGCTGAGGAGGTCGAATGCCTTTGAACAAAAGCAACCTTGTGATAAGCCGTGGGAAAAATAACTTCCCCGCCTTTATTGGCTTCTTCTCGACAAAATCCTTGGCTTTGAAGATCGTGGCCAGATAGATCTTCCCAATATCAAACCACTGCCCTTTATACATAGAGTATAAGACTGACAAGAATTTTCCTCGTCGTTCTTGCTCATGACCAATAGGGCACAGATTTTTCCTGACAGCATCATCCAGCAACCACATCTTCGAAGGCAAGTAAGCACGGCGTGTAGCGTTGCTGAGCCTATTCTTTTTTCCTCCACACATATCATCAACAATTTTCTGCTTTGACGCACAGATCGGTTGTTGAGATCCAATGGGCTTATCATCTACTGGTGGATATCCCAAGCAGCGACACAGATCTGCTGTCGTGAATTGAACTTTCACACCAGCTAGAATGACTTGATAAACCAGTTGATTCCTAGTCCGCTCACTTCTTGGTAGCTCGATGAGAGTGTGATAGAAGGAGCGAACGATCTGAGGATACACTAGTAAGTCATTTTCTGGATCTGGATCTACTAAAAACAGCAAGGAATGCTCCCTCAAGCAGCGTATCGCCCATTTGTTGATTGCTTCTCGCTGTACCGTTTCATCAATTCTACACTCCGGAATAATTTCAGCTTCGTTGAACAACGCAAGCCTGGATTGCAATCTTGAGGCGATGGTGCGTGAGCGTCTCGGCATAGCTCTTGATCTTTGTGAGAGAAAACACACTTTTACCACAACTAATGGAGATGAAGATGGAGACGGAGATGAAGATGGCTCAGAGAGAAAACACGCTTTTGCCAGAAATGATTGAGATGGAGATGAAGACGAAGATGGCTCTGCATATGCGAAGACATTCGCGGTGCCTGTCACATCAGTACTTACTTTACTGTCACCTTCCACTGTTATTTTCCCCGCTTGAGGACAACTCTTTTCTTCCTTCTTTTTTTCAACTAGATAATAATAAAAACAAAACTGTCACACTCAACTGTTCATTTCCCACTTGAGGACAAACTTTTTTCTTTCTTTTTTTTTTTTTTTTTTTTTCAACTTAAATAAAAATAAAACAGAATAATAATAAAAAAAAACTTTCACACTCCCCAAGAAATTACGAATATTTGCACAGTGAGGCAGGGGACATAACAGACGATCAGGATTTAATCCCAGCAGGACCTTCTAAGCTGTCTGATAAGAGATTCCAACCGTGGTGGAGAACATGGCTCTAATGGTGATGGTGGTAGTGAAGGAGAAACTGACAGTGATGGGGGCGGAGAGCTAAGAGTGGAGGATGACGGTGACGGTGATGATGAACATAGACCACAAGTCTCCGGAAGCTTTCTCTTGTTGTTGATGCATCTCTCTTGGTTTCCGTCTCTGGTCATGTAACCTTTCAAGCGCTTCACATCTGACAACTTCACTGGCTTTACAATAAAATCCTTTGCTTCTTCTCCCAAGCATCTGTTGATCGAGTCACTACGTTCTGAGATGACATGATTACCACTGGAATCTCTCTCAAGGCAGACGATCCCTTGATTTTCTTCAGCAACTTGTATCTTGTCATTCCAGGAATACAGTAGTCGGTGATAATCAAATCCATCTTCAAACTATCAAACCCAACAGAACAATTATTCTCCTCGTGTAATCCCAGAAACTGAAGTACTCTTATTCCACTATCCACCGCAGTCACTCTTCAGGAAGTAATCTTGAGCAACCTTTCAATGACCGTTCTATCAACAATGTTTTCATCGATAGCCAAAACATGAACCTCCTTAGAATCAGACAAAGAATGATCCATTCCAACTCGATCAACAAGAAAATTAAGAGTCAATTTCTTCAAAAACTGCCCCAGTATTTTTTGCTGCTCATTTTTCATTGTTTTAGCAATTCACAACTGTAATCTTGTGTAATAAGGATGGCGATGATATGAGTGAATTTTTTCTTTCTTTTTTTTTTTTTTCGCTCATTTTTTCTGTTTCTTCTCTCTGTTTCTCATGCATGACTATGAACTTATTAGTTTATCAAAATGCAAAGAATGTGTCTAGTGAATGTATGGGAGTATTAAAAGGCTAAGTATAAGATGTGTATGAACATGTATGGGTAATTAACACTCATGCAAGTATATATGGACATGTATGGATAATTAACAAATGTATAAGTATATATGAACATATATGAACTAATGACAAGTGTGCACGTCTATGTGGATATGTATGGATATGAACATGTGTGGTTTACTAAATGTGTATATACAAGTGTAATCTAACTGATGCATCAAGTACATATGAGTACGTAAATAAGTGATGAATGTACATGATATATAAATGTACAGGAATATAACATAGTATAAGCATGTGAAATAAATAGTTAGGGATAGGAATGCCCCCTTTGTTCCTAAGATGGGTAATCCGTCTAAAAATGTCTGGAGGTTTAGAACCATGACTACGGTTTATCTATAGTGCATATGAGTGGTTTAACTAACTAATCGTGAGGTCTCTGGATCAGGTGGCTTTTGCTCCATTGGATCACAAAAGTCCATCCCTTAATGTTATAAGAGGACGTCAATCCAGGAAGGTGTCTTCCTCCACCCATACAGGGAAGTGAATCCCATGAAAGTGGTAGGTCAACCTTCACTAATCACTAAGTAACCCGGGTATAGGGTTATTTGTGTGAAGTGATAAGTGAATGTGTGTGTGGGGGCATACAAACCAATATCTCTAATATTTAAATCTCACAAGGCCCATATCTGAAGAAGATATCTACAACATTGAACAAATTTGTCAAATTCCTCAAATATACAAACACAAATTGGAACTAACAAAAACTATATAAGAAAAGCACAAAAATCAATCATACAGGCACGACCCCTTTGGTATAAAAACCAATATCCCCAGCAGAGTCGCCAGTTGTCGCAACCGGGGTCACGACGCGGACCGGCGATGAAAGGATGGAAAATGATTTAGTTTTAGAAAATTGTTTAGAGTCGCCACCAATTGATATAAGTGCAATTGGACACTAAACATGTGGTCTACGAACCAGAAAATGGGTAAGGGAGTCTATTGAGTGTGAGGAAGGTGTTAGGCACCCCACAACTCCCTAAAAGGTTACCTTGATTGATATGTGTGCTTTTTCTTAAAAATTTGTTTGTTATATTTTAATTTTAAAAGATAACATAATTAAAGTCTAGGCAGGAGCTGAATTTTATCAAGTCCTCCTCCTATTTGACTTTAATTTAGTATCTAATAAATTAATGTGAATGAAAATGACACAATTAAAGTCTAGGCAGGAGCTGAATTTTATCAAGTCCTCCTCCTATTTGACCTTAATATAAATATCTTCTTATTTTGTTTATATGAAAATTTGGTAAAGACGCGGTTGTTGAATTGACAGATTTACGGAAAATGATCTATGCATACAATTCTAATATACATTTTAACATGCATTCTAAACTAACAACCCCTAACATACATACCAATCGATTTAAACATAAATATAAATTACACTACTCTTCACTACTTTCCATTATTTTCACTACCCTATTACATATTTGCCTTTACAAAGACATACAAATAAAAACAAGATAAAAATATTTACAAGATAAAAATATATAAAAAAAAAAATACAAATACAAATATGACCACAGAGCCCGGTCCATTACTCAAGCCCAATCCGATCTCCAAATATGTGCTTCGGCCCAAATGAAGTCGAGTCCGGCCCAAGTAGAGTCGAGCCCGGTCCACATTCAAAAACCAACAAGAGAAAGGTTAAAAATACCATTTAAATCAAATCAAAAACACCGTATCAATACATGTACAATTGGAAATATAAGAAAAATCCAATTTAAACCAAATGAATACAAGATTTGTACCCACACAAAGGCCCAAACGATGGATCGGCAACAACTCTTGAGCATTTCTTCCACGAGGAAATCAACTCAATAATCAATGTAGTTTCAATCAAACCAAATTTCAAGACGAAATACCACACCAGGCATCAAGAACCAAACATCAAAACAATACATCATAGCCGAACATCGAAACTAGGCATTAACATATTGACCAGGTATATACAGTGCATTGATACCACAGATTAACCAGATATTAGTAACTAAACATCGGCACCGTGAGCGAACAAGATTCACACCAGAAAAATCAAAGCCAAGTATCGACATCGTAATTTAACACGGTGAATGATTAGGAGTATCAAAACCAGATCTAGATTCAAATATGGCAGTATAAGCAGTCGGGTATCCAAACCAGGAAAAATCGCCAGATATCAAAAAGAAAGTGCATGGGATCACTACAGCCATTCCCAGCTTGGCTGACAAGAAAAGAAAGTGCATGGGATCACTACAGCCATACCCGGCTTGGCTGAAAATTTTTTATTTATGCAGTGATGATGCATGCACTGACCTATTTTGCTCAATTATGAATGTCTCATGAATGAATGGATGCATGTTTTCTCATGGTTTTGCCATCCTCCAACAAGTGCACAATTACGAATTGCTAAACCAAATTTGTTTCTCTGTCAGGGTTGACTTTCTGACTCAATGAGCTTTCAATGTATCTTCTCTAATCTGATTAGTGAAGGCCTTTTTCCGTTCTGGATCCCAGCTCTTGAGCTATCTCTTTTCCTTTTCCAATGTGCATTCTGTCGCAACCGGGGTCACGACGCAGTCCGACGTTTGAAAGGATGAAAAATGTTTAGAGTCGCCACCAATTGATTTAAGGTGCAATTGGACACCGAAAAGACCTGCGAACCAGAGAAAAGAGTACGGGGATCGATTGAGTGTGGGGAAGGTGTTAGGCACCCCACAACTCCCGTTTGAAAACGGTTACCCGGATTAATCTAATGGCTATCTTATGGAAACTTGCTCTTTGCAAGATATAATTGTTTTGAGAAAAAGGTTGATATGAAAAATACTATCAACTTATGATAGCTTTGGAAAAAGGGTTTGAAATAACACTTATCAACTTATGATAGTGTTTGAAAAAAGGTTTGGAATATTACTATCAACTTATGATAGTTTTTATTTGGGAATACACTGCCAACTTTGGTAGGTTTAAATTTAAATACCAACTTATGGTTTATTGAACAAAATGCCCTACCAACTTTTGGTAAGTTTGATTTTAAATACCAACTTATGGTATAAATGATTATATGTACTACCAACTTTTGGTAGGTTTAATTTTCAATACCAACTTATGATGTAAATGATAAAATACCCTACCAACTTTTGGTAGGTTTAATTTTGAACACCAACTTATGGTATAAATGATTCTTTGGAAAAAATGTCATTTGCCAATTTAATCCATTATTGCCAACTTATGGCAAATTCATAAATGAAATCAAATATGGTCCATAATCCAGATAAGTGAAATCAACTTATGATTTCCTTAATTGAAATGACAACATATCAAAGAATCAAGATTTGCACAAAACAGATTTTCAAACCACACATTGCGCACAGATTTTTCAACTCTGATTTCACCTATCAAATGAGGTCGAAATGCAACGAAATTTTATATACAATGTCACAACACCTCAATAAACACTATATCAAAATTTCAGAGCAAAATTCAAAGTTTAAAGCAGTCTGCTAATCTCGGACAGATTAGGGTCTTGAAAATCCTGCAATTTGAAGTCCTTGATTGTAGAGGCTCGCATTGGAGAAGATTGTTGTAGCAAAAAAAATAACAGGAAAGCTTGATGATTGATGAACTTGATAGCAAGAAGTTTCTCCCCTTTTCTTTCTCTCTTTTTCTTTTTCTCCCCCCCTAGCTCTCTATTTTTGCTCTCTTCCCTTAGCTCTCTCCCCTAGCTCTCTATCTTGCTCTCCTCCTTTAGCTCTCTCCCTTAGCTCTCTATCTTGCTCTCCTCCTTTAGCTCTCTCCCTTAGCTCTCTATCTTGCTCTCCTCCTTTAGCTCTCTCCCTTAGCTCTCTATCTTGCTCTCCTACTTTAGCTCTCTCCCTTAGCTCTCTATCTTGCTCTCCTCCTTTAGCTCTCTCCCCTAGCTCTCTATCTTCCTCTCCTCCTTTAGCTCTCTCCCTTAGCTCTCTATCTTGCTCTCCTACTTTAGCTCTCTCCCTTAGCTCTCTATCTTGCTCTCCTACTTGCTCTCTCCCTTAGCTCTCTATCTTGCTCTCCTCCTTTAGCTCTCTCCCTTAGCTCTCTATCTTGCTCTCCTACTTTAGCTCTCTCCCTTAGCTCTCTATCTTGCTCTCCTCCTTTAGCTCTCTCCCCTAGCTCTCTATCTTGCTCTCCTCCTTTAGCTCTCTCCCTTAGCTCTCTATCTTGCTCTCCTACTTTAGCTCTCTCCCTTAGCTCTCTATCTTGCTCTCCTACTTTAGCTCTCTCCCTTAGCTCTCTATTTATAGGAAATTAGGAGCTACCCATCCATTGAATGACCAACCATGGCAACCTAAGTGGAGTCACCACCATTGAATAACCAATTTGCACTAAGTAAGTGGATTCACCACCATTGAATGTAAATGGAGTCACCACCATTGAATTTGCACTAAAATGATGGATTCACCACCATTGAATGTAAATGGAGTCACCACCATTGAATTTAAGTGGAGTTGCACATCAATTTGCACTAAAATGATGGTGATGCATGGAATGATGTCAAGAGAGATATACATATATGTGTATATATGTATAGGTGGAAATAGTAATGGGTTTGACAAATCATGTGGTGGGCTTTCAAATGATAATCAAGACATTGGTCAAGATGGTAGTGGACACAAGCAAATTAGCTCTTCATGAAATGGGCCAACAAATGTTGAACATAGGTTGGTATGAATTGGGCTAAGATATGAGTATTTGTGGGCTTAAGAATCCAAGAAAGAGAATATTTATGGGCTTATAGGTACAACAAATGTGTTTTTTTGCATTTTTGTGTTTTTTCTCATTTTTGTATTTTTTTGTATTTTAGCCGGACGAAAATCGGGTACTACAGCTGCCCCCCTTTGTATGTCTTTTATGACATAAAAGGCAAACAAAGGTATAGTCAACCGAGTTTCGTACGAGAATTGAAATGCACGGGATCACTATGGCCATTCCCGGCTTGGCCAAATATTTGTGCAAGAAAATAAAGGGGCACGGGATCACAAGGCCATTCCCGGCTTGGCCAAATATTTGTGCAAGAAAATAAAGGGGCACGGGATCACAAGGCCATTCCCGGCTTGGCCAAATATTGGTGCAGGAAAATAAAGGGGCACGGGATCACAAGGCCATTCCCGGCTTGGCCAAATATTGGTGCAGGAAAATAAAGGGGCACGAGATCACAAGGCCATTCCCGGCTTGGCCAAATATTGGTGCAGGAAAATAAAGGGGCACGGGATCACAAGGCCATTCCCGGCTTGGCCAAATATTTGTGCAAGAGAATAAAGGGGCACGGGATCACAAGGCCATTCCCGGCTTGGCCAATGTTTTTTTTTTAATCTTTGACTTTTTTTTTTGGTGAAAAGGTGCTCGGGATCACTGTAGCCATTCCCGGCTTGGCTGAAAATTTTTTATTTTTGATTTTTTTTTTATTGTGAAAAAGGTGCTCGGGATCATTGTAGCCATTCCCGACTTGGCTGGAAAAGATTTTTTTGATTTTTTGAGAAAAAGGTGCTCGGGATCATTGTAGCCATTCCCGAATTGGCTGGAAAAGATTTTTTGATTTTTTTTTTTTTGAGAAAAAGATGTTTGGGATCATTATAGTCATTCCCGGCTTGCCTGGAAAATTTTTATTTATGCAGCGATGATGCATGCACTGACCTATTTTGCTCAATTATGAATGTCTCATGAATGAATGAATGCATGTTTTCTCAAGGCTTTGCCATCCTCCAACAAGCGCACAATTACGAATTGCTAAACCAAATTTGTTTCTCTGTTAGGGTTGACCTTCTGACTCACTGAGCTTTCAATGTATCTTCTCTAATCTGATTAGTGAAGGCCTTTTTCCATTCTGGATTCTAGCTCTTGGGCTATCTCTTTTCCTTCTCCAATGTGCATTCCCATAATCAATTGATTTTCCCTGAAATTTGCATGTTCGTACGCATCTGAGTTCAAAGCTACCCATTTATCTGAATTTCTTTATTCAATTTAATTTTTTTTTTGCACGGCTTAGGAATGTGAGCTTCTCTTTCCTGCTAACACCTGCTTCAGCTTCAGGCTTTTCACTCAGATCCTTTCCAGCTTAGGATACCAAAATCCATCAACTTCCTATCAAAAGTATTGTCCTGATGCACTCATTATATTTCCTGTCAAAACTTTGTCAGTGATAAATTCAAAAGTACAGCCATGCTTGTCAATTATTGAAAGCAAATGATAAATTTTTGGAGTATGAAATGAGAATTGAATTGGGATGTGGAAAAGGAGACAACAAGCAACAAAATTGAAGAAATGAATTTCCTCACAATTTGTTTCTTGGAGTATCAAATGAGAATTGAATTGAGATATGTAAAAGGAGACTACAAACCACAAAATTGAAGAAATGAATTTCCTCACAATTTTTATTGAAAAGGATGGGTGGTAATAAAATATTTTAGAATGAAATATGTACAAGAAATTAGGGAGGTCAAAGGCAAGAAGGACAAACCGAACTTATTCAAGATGAAATATGTGATAATTCAAAGATTGTACCAAAATTGCCCCAATTTTGGTGTGCACCCAATTAACAATAATCAAAACTGACTTGTATGAGGCTATCTCTGAACCTTCCATTTCTGCCAACAAACTTCTTCTTCTATGTAACAGACTAACACCTTAGCAAGGTAAAATATCTGATGGTATCAAGAGCACCCCAAAATCTACCCCAGTTTTGGGTGCCTGTCCAATTAACTGATCTCCAACCCTTCAATTACGAAATTAATTTTGCACTCCCACCTATGTCAATGTGAGACAAGTTAACAGTCAACTCAGGCAATACTCATCAATTCAACAGATTCGTGATCCAACCATCTTGCAGCCCAAACTAAAATGCCCATAAGGGTTTTTTTTCACTTTAGCATAATTCTTCTTTTTTTTTCTTTTTTTTTTCCTATTTTTGCCTAGAGCGCCCTTGCGGGTTTTCACTCTAGCGGGAATATTTTTTTTATTTTTTTTCTACCAATAAAACTTAACAACTTCCTTGAAATTGTCCCGAATGTGCATTTTGAGGGGTTCAACTTCAACTAGCGTCTTCTCAACCTCTTGAACAAACTTTTCCAAGTTAATCATGTGATCTTCATCCTCACTTGGCTTGGCAATTATGTTATCCCCATGCACTTCAATCTCTTTATGCATCATATCATGAAACAGAATGACCTTGGTTTGCTGATAAGTATCTCCTGCATTTTTAGACCAAATGGCATGACTTCATAGCAAAAGGTATCACATAAAGTGATGAAAGTAATTTCCTCTTTATCTTCTAGTGCCATCGTGATCTGATTACAATCATCCTTCTTCAGTACTGGTGCAATATTTCCATATCATTCGGGGTATTTTACTACAGCAAGACATCCCGCATCAAATTGCTTCTTTATTTCATCTCTAATCTTCCAAGTTTGCACCAATTCAAATTTCCAACCCCAAATTAACAACCTCATCCATTTGAATTATCTTTTCTTTTTGATCAAACTTGTTTCAACATTTCTGACTATATCTCAGATTCATCCTCAATGTTCAAGTCAAACTCGACATTGTTAATGGGTGCCCCAAAATCTGGTTCATTCGGTTCATCTTTTCATTATCATCAATTTCAATCCTGTCAAAATGGAATTTGCAAGATTTGGAATTTGCAAGTGATAGACAAATAAAGGCAAATAAATGTGGGATGATGAATGTAACAAAGGCATCAAAAACACGGGAATTGGGCAAATAAATGTAGGAATGATGAGTGTAACAGAGCATCAAAAACATGAGAACTGGAAGCATTGAACATGCAAAAGCTGTACTAGAGAAATTTATCAAAGTAAAGTAAAGACATGCTCATTATTAAAACCCAATCAATGGCCGTGAGCTGGACCACAGATGGTAGTGCAGATGGATTTTACTCTTGAAGGCTGCTGACAGAATCTGGCAATTCCAAATTGGTCCAGTTACTGAGTTTAAAACATAACTCCCCAAAATTTCTAGTGTTTGGACTTCCGTACCATATCCATGACTACGGCCAACATGTGCTCCAGCTTTTCCTGTCCCTCTTCTAGTGTTTGTAGCCCCATCTCTAGCCGGGCTATCGCTGCACGCATGCGATCTGATTGTGGAGATGCTGCAACTGCTGATGAGGAATCACTAGGTGGTGATACTGAGTGACCTTCTTGGGTCTGCTTCTTTCCAGCAGAAGTTGTTTTCAAATGGCTGATGCTCTGACGCCATGTCCTTCTTTCCAGCATGGTGACTTGATATCCCAAAGAGGCTCGAGGCCGAGGAGGTCGAATGCTTTTGAACAAAAGCAACCTTGTGATAAGCCGTGGGAAAAATAACTTCCCCACCTTTGTTGGCTTCTTCTCGACAAAATCCTTGGCTTTGAAGATCGTGGCCAGATAGATCTTCTCAATATCAAACCACTGCCCTTTATACATAGTAATAATCATACTGTTGGACAGGAATTTTATTCTAGGGTATAAAGAACACTGTCTATTCCATCTGCAACAGATCCAAGTTGTACTGTGATCTCAGTGATTGCTTCGTGCAATTTATCTGGGTCATGAGTACTTGCTTGTCTACCCCATGACATATATCGAACACCTTGTATGGCATGCTTTGAAACCATAAGTTGCCTTTTGTAGTCTTGAACTTTGTCGGTTGCTTTTTTAAGTCTCCTTTTGATTTCCCTCAAAGCTTCTTGTAGAGATTCGATAGTTTCCTGGGGATCGTCTTCGTATTCGTCTTCCCTTATAGGGGAGAGGTTGAATCTGAGATCATTTCCACCTTCATCTTCTTTAGAAGTAGAACCTTCATCAGTTCTAGACCTTTTTGCAGGTGGAGAGTTAGGAGTATCCATCCTTGAAGATTTCTTGAGGAAGAAATTGGTTTCTGCTGATTCTTACTTTTGAATATTTATACGAATGGAATATGAAGGAAGTGTTGGACCAAAACTTAGCGTCTAGGTCAACATTGTGTTTTTGATGATTGTGAAGATGGAGACGGAGATGAAGATGGCTCAGAGAGAAAACACGCTTTTGCCAGAAATGATTGAGATTGAGATGAAGACGAAGATGGCTCTGCATATGCGAAGACATTCGCGGTGCCTGTCACATCAGTACTCACTTTACTGTCACCTTCCACTGTTATTTTCCCGCTTGAGGACGAATTTTTTTCTTCCTACTTCTCTTTTCAACTAGATAATAATCAAAAAAACAAAACTGTCACACTCAACTGTTCATTTCCCCGCTTAAGGACGACTCTTTTCTCTTTTTTTTCTTTTTTTTTTTCTTTCTTTTTTTTTTTCAACTAGATAAAATAAAAATAATAAAAGAATAATAAAAGAATAAAAAAAAAAAACTGTCACACTCCCCGGGAAATTATGAATATCTGCACGGTGAGCCAGGGTACATAACGGACGGTCAGGATCTAATCCAAGCAGGATCTTTTAAACCGTCTGGTAAGAGATTCCAGCGATGGTGGAGAACATGGCTCTGATGGTGATGGTGGTAATGACCATAGATCACAAGTCTCCGGAAGCTTTCTCTTGTTGTTGATGCATCTCTCTTGGTTTCCATCTCTGGTCATGTAACCTTTCAAGCGCTTCACATCTGACAACTTCACTGGCTTTACAATAAAATCCTTTGCTCCTTCTCTCAAGCATCTGTTGATCGAGTCACTACGTTCTCAGATGACATGATTACCACTGGAATCTCTCTCAAGGCAGACGATCTCTTGATTTTCTTCAACAACTTGTATCTTGTCATTCCAGGAATACAGTAGTCGGTGATAATCAAATCCATCTTCAAACTATCAAACCCAACAGAACAATTATTCTCCTCGTGTAATCCCAGAAACTGAAGTACTATTTATTCCACTATCCACCGCAGTCACTTTACAGGAAGTAATCTTGAGCAACCTTTCAATGACCGTTCTATCAACAAGGTTGTCATCGATAGCCAAAACATGAACCTCCTCAGAATCAGACAAAGAATGATCCATTCCAACTCGATCAACAAGAAAATTAAGAGTCAATTTTCTCAAAACTGCCCCAGTATTTTTTGCTGTTCATTTTTCATTGTTTTATCAATTCACAACTGTAATCTTGTACTATAAGGATGGCAATGACATGAGTGAATTGGTATTTTTCTTTTTTCTTTCTTTTTTGTTTCTCATGCATGACTATGAACTTATTTAGTTTGACAATGACTGTGCCTACGTGAATGCATGAGAGAAGAAACCAATAATGGAAATTACAATTAAAAATGTGTAAAACAAAACATCAACGACAAATGAATAAATCACACAAAAATAGAATATGCCATTACACGGGGTAACCTAAATTTCTGGAGGTTTCGGACATGGATCTAGGGCTTTATAAAGTGCTTGGGTAAGTTTTTCTAACTATTCCGCGAGGTCCCAGATCATGTTGCTTTTAAAATCCCAACTATTGGGACAAAAGCTCCTCCCTTAACTTTTAAGGGAAGTCGATCCGGTGAGGATATCTTCCACTACCCATGCGGAGACGGAATCTCACGAGAATAGTGGTCAACCCTCTCTAATACTAAAGGTAGAGCCCAGCTGGTAGGCTACAGTGAGTGTAAATGTATGAGATGACAAATACTTTACCACAACAAAATAAATCAACATCTCTGACATATAAAGGAAACAAACAATTAATCATACAAAAAGAAGCAACCGTAGCCAATCAATTTAATCATATGGGCTTGACCCTCTTAGGTTTAAAAAACCTGATGTCCCCAGCAGAGTCGCCAGTTGTCGCAACCGGGGTCACGACGCAGTCCGACGTTTGAAAGGATGAAAAATGTTTAGAGTCGCCACCAATTGATTTAAGGTGCAATTGGACACCGAAAAGACTTGCGAACCAGAGAAAAGAGTACGGGGATCGATTGAGTGTGGGGAAGGTGTTAGGCACCCCACAACTCCCGTTTGAAAACGGTTACCCGGATTAATCTAATGGCTATCTTATGGAAACTTGCTCTTTGCAAGATATAATTGTTTTGAGAAAAAGGTTGATATGAAAAATACTATCAACTTATGATAGCTTTGGAAAAAGGGTTTGAAATAACACTTATCAACTTATGATAGTGTTTGAAAAAAGGTTTGGAATATTACTATCAACTTATGATAGTTTTTATTTGGGAATACACTGCCAACTTTGGTAGGTTTAAATTTAAATACCAACTTATGGTTTATTGAACAAAATGCCCTACCAACTTTTGGTAAGTTTGATTTTAAATACCAACTTATGGTATAAATGATTATATGTACTACCAACTTTTGGTAGGTTTAATTTTCAATACCAACTTATGATGTAAATGATAAAATACCCTACCAACTTTTGGTAGGTTTAATTTTGAACACCAACTTATGGTATAAATGATTCTTTGGAAAAAATGTCATTTGCCAATTTAATCCATTATTGCCAACTTATGGCAAATTCATAAATGAAATCAAATATGGTCCATAATCCAGATAAGTGAAATCAACTTATGATTTCCTTAATTGAAATGACAACATATCAAAGAATCAAGATTTGCACAAAACAGATTTTCAAACCACACATTGCGCACAGATTTTTCAACTCTGATTTCACCTATCAAATGAGGTCGAAATGCAACGAAATTTTATATACAATGTCACAACACCTCAATAAACACTATATCAAAATTTCAGAGCAAAATTCAAAGTTTAAAGCAGTCTGCTAATCTCGGACAGATTAGGGTCTTGAAAATCCTGCAATTTGAAGTCCTTGATTGTAGAGGCTCGCATTGGAGAAGATTGTTGTAGCAAAAAAAATAACAGGAAAGCTTGATGATTGATGAACTTGATAGCAAGAAGTTTCTCCCCTTTTCTTTCTCTCTTTTTCTTTTTCTCCCCCCCTAGCTCTCTATTTTTGCTCTCTTCCCTTAGCTCTCTCCCCTAGCTCTCTATCTTGCTCTCCTCCTTTAGCTCTCTCCCTTAGCTCTCTATCTTGCTCTCCTCCTTTAGCTCTCTCCCTTAGCTCTCTATCTTGCTCTCCTCCTTTAGCTCTCTCCCTTAGCTCTCTATCTTGCTCTCCTACTTTAGCTCTCTCCCTTAGCTCTCTATCTTGCTCTCCTCCTTTAGCTCTCTCCCCTAGCTCTCTATCTTCCTCTCCTCCTTTAGCTCTCTCCCTTAGCTCTCTATCTTGCTCTCCTACTTTAGCTCTCTCCCTTAGCTCTCTATCTTGCTCTCCTACTTGCTCTCTCCCTTAGCTCTCTATCTTGCTCTCCTCCTTTAGCTCTCTCCCTTAGCTCTCTATCTTGCTCTCCTACTTTAGCTCTCTCCCTTAGCTCTCTATCTTGCTCTCCTCCTTTAGCTCTCTCCCCTAGCTCTCTATCTTGCTCTCCTCCTTTAGCTCTCTCCCTTAGCTCTCTATCTTGCTCTCCTACTTTAGCTCTCTCCCTTAGCTCTCTATCTTGCTCTCCTACTTTAGCTCTCTCCCTTAGCTCTCTATTTATAGGAAATTAGGAGCTACCCATCCATTGAATGACCAACCATGGCAACCTAAGTGGAGTCACCACCATTGAATAACCAATTTGCACTAAGTAAGTGGATTCACCACCATTGAATGTAAATGGAGTCACCACCATTGAATTTGCACTAAAATGATGGATTCACCACCATTGAATGTAAATGGAGTCACCACCATTGAATTTAAGTGGAGTTGCACATCAATTTGCACTAAAATGATGGTGATGCATGGAATGATGTCAAGAGAGATATACATATATGTGTATATATGTATAGGTGGAAATAGTAATGGGTTTGACAAATCATGTGGTGGGCTTTCAAATGATAATCAAGACATTGGTCAAGATGGTAGTGGACACAAGCAAATTAGCTCTTCATGAAATGGGCCAACAAATGTTGAACATAGGTTGGTATGAATTGGGCTAAGATATGAGTATTTGTGGGCTTAAGAATCCAAGAAAGAGAATATTTATGGGCTTATAGGTACAACAAATGTGTTTTTTTGCATTTTTGTGTTTTTTCTCATTTTTGTATTTTTTTGTATTTTAGCCGGACGAAAATCGGGTACTACACATTCCCATAATCAATTCATTTTCCCTGAAATTTACATGTTCGTATGCATCTGAATTCAAAGCTACCCATTTATCTGAATTTCCTTATTCAAATCTTTTTTTTTTTTTTTTTTTTTTTGCACGGCTTAGGAATGTGAGCTTCTTTTTCCTGCTAACACCTGCTTCAGCTTCAGGCTTTTCACTCAGATCCTTTCCAGCTTAGGATGCCAAAATCCATCAACTTTCTATCAAAAGTATTGTCCTGATGTACTCATTATATTTCCTGTCAAAAATTTGTCAGTGATAAATTCAAAAGTACAGCCGTGCTTGTCAATTATTGAAAGCAAATGATAAATTTTTTGGAGTATGAAATGAGAATTGAATTGGGATGTGGGAAAGGAGACAACAAGCAACAAAATTGAAGAAATGAATTTCCTCACAATTTGTTTTTTGGAGTATCAAATGAGATTTGAATTGGGATATGTAAAAGGAGACTACAAGCAACAAAATTGAAGAAATAAATTTCCTCACAATTTTTATTGAAAAGGATGGGTGGTAATAAAATATTTTAGAATGAAATATGTACAAGAAAGTAGAGAGGTCAAAGGCAAGAAGGACAAACCGAACTTCCCCAAGATGAAATATGTGATAATTCAAAGATTGTACCAAAATTGCCCTAGTTTTGGTGTGCACCCAATTAACAATAATCAAATCTGACTTGTATGAGGCTATCTCTGAACCTTCCATTTCTGCCAACAAACTTCTTCTTCTATGTAACAGACTAACACCTTAGCAAGGTAAAATATCTGATGGTATCAAGAGCACCCCAAAATCTGCCCCAGTTTTGGGTGTATGTCCAATTAACTGATCTCCAACCCTTCAATTACGAAATTAATTCTGCACTCCCACCTATGTCAACGTGAGACAAGTTAACAGCCAACTCAGGCACCACTCATCAATTCAACAAACTCGTAATCCAACCATCCTTCTTCAAACAATCTGAAATTTGAATTTGCAGCCCAAATTGAAACGCCTGTGAGGGTTTTTTCACTTAAGCAGAATTTTTTTTTATTTTTACCCCTATTTTTGCCTAGAGCGCCCTTGCGGGTTTTCACTCTAGCGGGGGGTTTTTTTTTTTATATATTCCTAATTTTGCCTAGAGTACCCTTTCGGGTTTTCACTCTGGCGGGAAATTTTTCTTTTTTTTTTTTTTTTTTTTTCTACCAATAAAACTTAACAACTTCATTGAAATTATCCCGAATGTGCATTTTGAGGGGTTCAACTTCAACTAGTGCATTCTCAACCTCTTGAACAATTTTTCCAGGTTAATCATGTAATCTTCCTCTTGCTTGGAATTAGCAATCATGTCATCCACATACACTTCAAGGGAGGATAAACTCTTTAGTGACAATCGGTGGACCACTAGGTTCTTATCAAGTTCTGCATACCCTGATATGATCATGCAAAAACATCTTGGTTCACGCAACCACTTTATCAATCTCTTTCTATCCTTTTCTTCCAGTGCTGCATCAATTCAAACTTCTTCTTTCTGATTTTCAACTTCCGAATTAACAACCTTAGCCATTTGAATTACCTTTTCTTTTTGGTTAAACTTGTCTCAACATTTCTGACTATATCTCAGATTTATCCTCAATGTTCAAGTCAAATTCGACATTGTTAATGGGTGCCCCAAAATCTGGTTCCTTCGGTTCATCTTTTCATTATCATCAATTTCAATCCTGCCAAAATGGAATTTGCAAGATTTGGAAGTTGCAAGTAATGGACAAATAAAGGCAAATAAATGTGGAATGAAGAATGTAACAAAGGCATCAAAAACACGGGAATTGGGCAAATAAATGTGGGAATGATAAGTGTTACAGGGCATCAAAAACATGAGGATTGGAAATATTGAACATGCAAAAGCTGTACTAGAGAAATTTATCAAAGTAAAGTAAAGACATGCTCATTATTAAAACCCAATAAATGGTCGTGAGCTGGATCCCAGATCGTAGTGCACATGGATATTACTCTTGAAGGTTGCTGACAGAATCTGACAATTCCAAATTGGTCCAGTTACTGAGCTTAAAACCTGAAGGCCATGGCAAAGCTTAACAGCAAAGTTTTGATCATTCCCCATAATAGTAACATGGAATCCCTCAAACTACTCACATAACTCCCCAAAATTTCTAGTGTTTGGACTTCCTTATCATGTCCATGACTGCGACCAACATGTGCTCCAGCCTTTGCTGTCCATCTTCTAGTGTTTGTAGCCCCATCTCTAGCCGGGCTATCGCTGCATGCATGCGATCTGATTGTGGAGATGCTGCAATTGCTGATGAGGAATCACCAGGTGGTGATGCTGAGTGACCTTCTTGGGCCTGCTTCTTTCTAGTAGCAGTTGTTTTCAAATGGCTGATGCTCTGACGCCATGTCCCTCTTTCCAGCAAGGTGACTTGATATTCCAAAGATGCTCGAGGCTGAGGAGGTCGAATGCCTTTGAACAAAAGCAACCTTGTGATAAGCCGTGGGAAAAATAACTTCCCCGCCTTTATTGGCTTCTTCTCGACAAAATCCTTGGCTTTGACGATCGTGGCCAGATAGATCTTCCCAATATCAAACCACTGCCCTTTATACATAGAGTATAAGACTGACAAGAATTTTCCTCGTCGTTCTTGCTCATGACCAATAGGGCACAGATTTTTCCTGATAGCATCATCCAGCAACCACATCTTCGAAGGCAAGTAAGCACGGCGTGTAGCGTTGCTGAGCCTATTCTTTTTTCCTCCACACATATCATCAACAATTTTCTGCTTTGACGCACAGATCGGTTGTTGAGATCCAATGGGCTTATCATCTACTGGTGGATATCCCAAGCAGCGACACAGATCTGCTGTCGTGAATTGAACTTTCACACCAGCTAGAATGACCTGATAAACCAGTTGATTCCTAGTCCGCTCACTTCGTGGTAGCTCGATGAGAGTGTGATAGAAGGAGCGAACAATCTGAGGATACACCAGTAAGTCATTTTCTGGATCTGGATCTACTAAAAACAGCAAGGAATGCTCCCTCAAGCAACGTATCGCCCATTTGTTGATTGCTTCTCGCTGTACCGTTTCATCAATTCTACACTCCGGAATAATTTCAGCTTCGTTGAACAACGCAAGCCTGGATTGCAATCTTGAGGCGATGGTGCGTGAGCGTCTCGGCATAGCTCTTGATCTTTGTGAGAGAAAACACACTTTTACCACAACTAATGGAGATGAAGATGGAGACGGAGATGAAGATGGCTCAGAGAGAAAACACGCTTTTGCCAGAAATGATTGAGATGGAGATGAAGACGAAGATGGCTCTGCATATGCGAAGACATTTGCGGTGCCTGTCACATCAGTATTTACTTTACTGTCACCTTCCACTGTTATTTTCCCCGCTTGAGGACAACTCTTTTCTTCCTTCTTTTTTTCAACTAAATAATAAAAACAAAACTGTCACACTCAACTGTTCATTTCCCGCTTGAGGACAAACTTTTTTCTTTCTTTTTTTTTTTTTTTTTTCAACTTAAATAAAAATAAAACAGAATAATAATAAAAAAAAAAACTTTCACACTCCCCAAGAAATTACGAATATTTGCACAGTGAGGCAGGGGACATAACAGACGATCAGGATTTAATCCCAGCAGGACCTTCTAAGCTGTCTGATAAGAGATTCCAACCGTGGTGGAGAACATGGCTCTAATGGTGATGGTGGTAGTGAAGGAGAAACTGACAGTGATGGGGGCGGAGAGCTAAGAGTGGAGGATGACGGTGACGGTGATGATGAACATAGACCACAAGTCTCCGGAAGCTTTCTCTTGTTGTTGATGCATCTCTCTTGGTTTCCGTCTCTGGTCATGTAACCTTTCAAGCGCTTCACATCTGACAACTTCACTGGCTTTACAATAAAATCCTTTGCTTCTTCTCCCAAGCATCTGTTGATCGAGTCACTACGTTCTGAGATGACATGATTACCACTGGAATCTCTCTCAAGGCAGACGATCCCTTGATTTTCTTCAACAACTTGTATCTTGTCATTCCAGGAATACAGTAGTCGGTGATAATCAAATCCATCTTCAAACTATCAAACCCAACAGAACAATTATTCTCCTCGTGTAATCCCAGAAACTGAAGTACTCTTATTCCACTATCCACCGCAGTCACTTTACAGGAAGTAATCTTGAGCAACCTTTCAATGACCGTTCTATCAACAAGGTTTTCATCGATAGCCAAAACATGAACCTCCTTAGAATCAGACAAAGAATGATCCATTCCAACTCGATCAACAAGAAAATTAAGAGTCAATTTCCTCAAAAACTGCCCCAGTATTTTTTTTTGCTGCTCATTTTTCATTGTTTTAGCAATTCACAACTGTAATCTTGTGTAATAAGGATGGCGATGATATGAGTGAATTTTTTCTTTTTTTTTTTGTTTTTTTTTTTTTGCTCATTTTTTCTGTTTCTTCTCTTTGTTTCTCATGCATGACTATGAACTTATTAGTTTATCAAAATGCAAAGAATGTGTCTAGTGAATGTATGGGAGTATTAAAAGGCTAAGTATAAGATGTGTATGAACATGTATGGGTAATTAACACTCATGCAAGTATATATGGACATGTATGGATAATTAACAAATGTATAAGTATATATGAACATATATGAACTAATGACAAGTGTGCACGTCTATGTGGATATGTATGGATATGAACATGTGTGGTTTACTAAATGTGTATATACAAGTGTAATCTAACTGATGCATCAAGTACATATGAGTACGTAAATAAGTGATGAATGTACATGATATATAAATGTACAGGAATATAACATAGTATAAGCATGTGAAATAAATAGTTAGGGATAGGAATGCCCCCTTTGTTCCTAAGATGGGTAATCCGTCTAAAAATGTCTGGAGGTTTAGAACCATGACTACGGTTTATCTATAGTGCATATGGGTGGTTTAACTAACTAATCGTGAGGTCTCTGGATCAGGTGGCTTTTGCTCCATTGGATCACAAAAGCCCATCCCTTAATGTTATAAGAGGACGTCAATCCAGGAAGGTGTCTTCCTCCACCCATACAGGGAAGTGAATCCCATGAAAGTGGTAGGTCAACCTTCACTAATCACTAAGTAACCCGGGTATAGGGTTATGTGTGTGAAATGATAAGTGAATGTGTGTGTGGGGGCATACAAACCAATATCTCTAATATTTAAATCTCACAAGGCCCATATCTGATGAAGATATCTACAACATTGAACAAATTTATCAAATTCCTCAAATATACAAACACAAATTGGAACTAACAAAAACTATATAAGAAAAGCACAAAAATCAATCATACAGGCTCGACCCCTTTGGTATAAAAACCAATGTCCCCAGCAGAGTCGCCAGTTGTCGCAACCGGGGTCACGACGCGGACCGGCGATGAAAGGATGAAAAATATTTAGAGTCGCCACCAATTGATTCAAGTGCAATTGGACACTAAAAAATGTAGTCTACGAACCAGAAAATGGGTAAGGGGATCTATTGAGTGTGGGGAAGGTGTTAGGCACCCCACAACTCCCTAAAAGGTTACCTTGATTGATATGTGTGCTTTTTCTTAAAAATTTGATTGTGATGTTTTTGATTTTAAAAGATAACGTAATTAAAGCTAGGCAAGAGCTGAATTTTATCAAGTCCTCCTCCTAAAAAACTTTAATTCACGTATCTAATAAATTAATTTATCATTTATTTAAATAAAGATAATACAATTAAAATCTAGGCAGGAGCTAAATTTTATCAAGTCCTCCTCCTATTTGACTTTAATTGAGGTATCTTATAAATTAATGTGAATGAAAATAACACAATTAAAGTCTAGGCAGGAGCTGAATTTTATCAAGTCCTCCTCCTATTTGACTTTAATGTAAGTATCTAATTTTGTTTATCATTTATTTTTTATTTAAATAAAGATAATACAATTAAAGTCTAGGTAGGAGCTGAATTTTATCAAGTCCTCCTCCTATTTGACTTTAATGCAAGTATCTAATAAATTAATGTGAATGAAAATAACACAATTAAAGTCTAGGCAGGAGCTGAATTTTATCAAGTCCTCCTCCTATATGACTTTAATTTAGACATTTTCTTATTTTGTCTATATGAAAATTTGGCAAAGACGCGGTTGTTGAATTGACGGATTTGCGGAAAATGATCTATGCATACAATTCTAATATACATTCTAAACACGCACTCTAAACCAACAACCCCTAACATGCATACTAATCAATTTAAAAATGCATAAATATGAATTACACTACTCTACACTACTTTTCATTATTTTCATTACCCTAATACATGGCTTACATTTACAAAAATAGAATATACAAATAAAAACAAGATAAAACTATATACAAAATAACAAATAATAAAGAATACAAATACAAATACAAATATGGCCACGGAGCCCGTTCCATTACTCAAGCCCAATCCAATCTCCAAATATATGTTCGGGCCCAAATGAAGTCAAGTCCAGCCCAAGTAGAGTCGAGCCCGGTCCATATTCAAAAATCAACAAGAGGAAGGGCAAAATTAAATTCTCAAGTAATATCAAGATCCAATTTGAATCAAACCCAAGTAATACAAACCCATACCAACTAAATCCATTTTTAAATCAAATCCAAGAAGCTCGACCTAATCAAACCGGATGCGTATTCCACAAACTGAATGCAAACTATCTCAATACCGTCTTAATATAGATAACAAAACTTCTAACCTAATACAGACGTATCCGATCAATCAAAACAAATGCATTACTTAGAAGAACAACACCAGATATGAATACACCAACTAACACTTTAAAACCAGATATCAACTCCAGTTATTATTTTCAGTAAAATGTCATCAGAAACCAGCATCAATACACCATCAGATATCAACACAGTAGGCATACACATATCCGAACAAATTGAATATCAAATACCATGAATAAACCAAATACCCCCTTTAGTAAACCAGAGAGCTCCATGTATCAAATCCAAGGACCAATATCGAGCACCAAAACAAGAAGTAAAACCAGACATTTGGACTATGCATTCTTATTGTGAAGAAATAGGTATATCAAAGTCAGATATTAAAACCAGGGAATAGGCACACACAGTCCACGTTTCATTCAAAACAAACCATCAAATAGGTTATAGAATACGAGCAAACATTTTTCTTGAATCTGTGCAAACCACATATGAATTACAGAATGGAAATAGGAAGACATGCACAAAGAAGCAAGAGACAGGTTTAGATCGAAATATGGCACACCATTACCTTTCCAATGGACGGGGAGCAAAGGCAATGGAAACAGAGGCGATGAACTGGTGACAGAGGCAATGATCGGAGTAGTGGTTCTCGTCCTTTCCTCCACCCCGATTCTATTCTCCCTACTGCTCTCCCTTTCTCTCCCGATTTCTTCTCTACTTTTCTCTTCCCTTTATTCACGCCACCTTTTTTTCTTTTTTCTTCTTTTCTTTTTACCCCCAATTTCCCCTACCTTTTCTCTCTTTCTCCCCTACCTTTTCTCTCCTTTTCTTCTCCTTTTCCACCGATTTCCTTCCCCTTTTTCTCTTCCCCTTTTTTTCTTTTCCACCCTTTATCTTTTTTTTTTGTTTGTTATATATATTTTTTTTTGTATTTTGTATTTTTTTTTGGCCGGACGAAAACCGGGTACTACACAGAGTAAGCAGACCCAGATAGATTATGAACCGAACAAACATCAAATGAAATTCTGTCATTCATCATCAGCTAAGGTTTTCTCAACCATTTTCATGTCATAATCAATAACTCCATAAAACAAGCTGAATCTCACACATCAACCAAAACAATTCTCAAACCAGAACAAACAAAAGCTATTTAGGTTGATTGCAGTATATTACCTTCTTTAAATCTGGTTCACCTATCTCGATTCCAATCCCTCAGCTTTCTCTGTTTTGCTTTCGAAATCCTTTCCTCTCTTTCTCTTGTCCTTCCGCCGATGATTTCTTCTCTCCAACTGATTCCTCCCCCCAGTGCCTCTCTTCTCCTTTTTTTCTCCTTTTCCCCCGATTTCCTTCCCCTTTTTCTCTTCCCTTTATTCACGCCACCTTTTTTCTTTTTTCTTCTTTTCTTTTTACCCCCAATTTCCCCTACCTTTTCTCTCTTTCTCCCCTACCTTTTCTCTCCTTTTCTTCTCCTTTTCCACCGATTTCCTTCCCCTTTTTCTCTTCCCCTTTTTTCTTTTCCACCACTTTATCTTTTTTTTTTTTGTTATATATTTTTTTTGTATTTTGTATTTTTTTTTTGGCCGGACGAAAACCGGGTACTACAACATTCCCCAAACAACAAGTTCTTCTTCAATTCCAAAATTATGGTAATCGAGCCTTCCTTGTGCACGTTCAATTGTTTGATGTCCAAGATTCGTAGACTGGATTCGTATAACGGTGGTGATCAAGGGTTCATAAATGAAGCCTTTACGTGGTGGCATCTGTAAAGATAATGAGATACCAAGTGCTGTTCACACAATACATTACTTGGGGTGGAAGCCATGGATGTGTTATAGGGACTATGATTGCAATTGGGATATGAAAGACCGATACATATTTGCTAGTGATTCTGCTCACAGGATATGACGGCAAGTCTACCTTTTCATGCCAAAAGAGTTGCAGCAATTTTGTGCACTTTCTAAAGAAGAAGATGCAAAAAATAAGCAGCATAAAATTAAAGAAAGCTAAGATTGCTAATTTACAGAAGTGGGAATTATAAGACAAACAGTTGTCAGATTTTTGAGATTGCAATCTCTACTCCATCAACTGGTTTTTGATGTGGTAGATAAGTCATGCCTGCATTCGGATTGACTAGTTCCCACCTGAAATTTGTTGAAGTCAGTAGTGAGATCAAATTAGTGCTTGCAGAATTAACATATTTAATTTAATATCACTAAAGACAATTAAGTTGGTTTATGTACTTGTATCCGATCGAAAGATGATGAAGGAAAACCGCAATTGATATTCGAGCAAGTGTGTTTCCAGGGCAGAGTCTAGGTCCTAGTCCGAATACCATGTATGTCCCTCCCTTTGTTGGTTCCTAATAAACCTCAAAATGGCACTTAATCAGTAGCTAAATCATGTTAGTTACTATATGTATCTATGTTGGTAGTAATGATTTCGATAATTCGTACTTACATCCCATCTATCTGGGTTAAAGCACATAGGATCATCAAAATATTCTGGGTTTGTGTGGAGGTAACGGAGCCAAACAATAACTTTCCAGTCCTTTGGTATTCTGTAACCTGTACTAGTTATATATATATATATATATACCCCACTATGAGGATCAATTATGGTTGGCGAATATTGTTCCTCCTTCAGAGTATGTAGCATATAATTAATCATACCTTCAAATTCAACTTCTTTGGTGACTAATCGAAAAGAAAGCAATGCGATGTTGGCCATTCTTATTGATTCTTCGACAACCTGTAGAAACATACGTACTTTACTTATCTTGTTAATGTTAATCTGTAAGAACTATGAGAATATATACGCTGACATACCTTGTTTGTGTATTTCAGTTTCGAGACATCTTCACTTGTAATGAAATCCTCAGGCTCGTTCTTTTTCATCGCCATATTTTCATCCTAGAGTCTCACTTCAAGATACTTAAGACATGATCGAATAATAAGTTTTCGAATTTATGTATGTATGTATGTAAGTATGGGCGTACGTACCCGTAGCTTTTGTAGGACATTAGGGTACTTGGCAAGGCAATAAACAGCCCACATTGTTGCGAGGGAAGTGGATTCATATCCACCAACAACAAGACTCACAATGTTGTGTACCACCTCTATGTCACTCAATTGGTTACCTTGTTCATCTTTTATTTCCATCAACCCATCCATCAAATCATTGGTCTTTTCCGCTCCGTTTATTTGTTCCTTCTTCTTCTTTAGCTCTTCCATGAAAATTTCGTCAAGTTTTCTCCTGCACTGTAAAACAAATCAAGTCGAACTTGAGACATTTTGCTCCAATACAAAATATATATGTTAGGTGGTGTTAGTAAGTTTACCTTAGTTCCATAATGAGAAGCAGTTCCAGGAAAATTAAGTGGCTGAGCTCTTATCCCTTTCACCATCCCATGAAACAATTTCCTTATGGACTCAAGAAAAGGTCCTGATTCCATGCTTACAAACAATTTCCCGATGTTTTCGAATGTCATCTGTCATAATATATAGATGGTCACTTCACTCACTTGCTATATATATATATACACACACACAAATACGCACTGGTAAGTGATGATGCCGGTAAGAAAATAAGTTGATTGACCTTGTTGATTTCAACACTTGCTATGACTTTACCCTTCTGAGACCATGATTGGAGAGCTGCTACCATCTTTGGCTGCACCTGTTGAGCAATATGTCTCACTGTCTTAGGCCGATTGATGGAGTTTAGCACGTAGCTTCTGAGCCTTTCATGGGCTTTTCCATTAACTACAACTAGAGAATGACGACCCATAATATCAAGGTTCGGCCATTGTATACGAAACAAATCGTCCGATTTAAGTACAAATTTGTTGATCGATGGGAAGCATGCTATGATGGACGGTGATCCGAAGAGGTGGGTCCTATACATCCCCGCTCCATCACCGTACCTGATAACAAAATTTACGGATAAAATACCAATTCATTTTATGGTACAAAGAGAATAGTTGTTTTGTTAAAAATTCACATAAATATATTGTCCGCACCATGCCACGAGATCACACATTTTTGTTTTTCATAGGCCGTCGACCGTCGTCATTGGTTTGTAGATCCAGAAAATGAGTGTGTGTGAGGTTCTAGGACTTTAATATACAATTCGGTTGGACTATACCAATCCGATGTGGAATATAGTATTAAAATGATTTGAGAATGAAAAAAAAAAAAGAAGAGCGAGAGTTGTTATTCTTACTTGCGTCGCTTTGCATCGATAAACTCATCTGGTCGGCCAAGAATCTTAAAGTACCATAGAAAAGTTAACATCTCTCCAAAGAAAGGCAAACCCATGTTTCCCGGTGGTAGCTTGGCGCATCCACCGGAAGGTCGTCGAAGCATAAGAGGCATCGCATACCAAAGCTCATTCCACCACCACAACAACCACACCAATACTGGCAAACCCACAAGAATCAATGCCATAGACACTCCTATTGTAGTGTTACTACTCTCCATCCTGATCACCACCCGACCCAAAATTATTGTGGTTTTCAAGTTTCAAGTCTCAAGTCTCTTGTGAAGTACTAGTAATTGTTTTTGTTGTTTATATAAGCCGGAAAATGATTCCAACAATATTATTCGCTTTTCCAGAGTGAGCAAATCGACAAAGGCTTGCTACCCTTTCCCCATGTCCCACTATTAGACTAGTAGTAGAGAGAATATGTGCCTGTTTGGCAGGGCGGCTCCGCAAGCGGAGCCGCCCGCGGAGCCGCTTTGCGGCTCCGCGGTGCCAAACAGGCCACAAACGGCCAGCGGATCCGCTGGCCCATGCCAGCGGATCCGCTGGCCAGAAAGAAGCTCCCAATGGGAGCTTCTTTCTCAGCGGAGGCAGCGGAAGCTGCCTCCTTTATTTTTTTTTTCATTTTTCTGTTGTGGGACCCACCCCCATCATGTATTTTTTGACTTTTTATATAATTTAATGTGGGTCCCACAACTTAATCATATATATGCTATATATTATTTAGTTTTATAAATATTTTTGTCAATAAATTGAATATTTATAATTAATATTATAAAAATTAATTTAATATTTATAAAATAAATAAAATACACATTAATGATCTTCATATAAAAACTTATTATTTTATTTATTTGACTAATTAAAATTTTCAATTTTGATAAAAAAATTCTAATATAGTTAAATTAATTTCAATAATAAATTATATTTATTAAATTAACTTTAATAATAAAATGATTATTAAATTCAAAATAATACTTTTAGTCAACCGTTTTTCCGCTAGCGTCAGTTTTTAATTCACCAAACACCTCACAGCATATTTCACAGCTTTAAGTTCAGCATATTTTTCACAGCATTTCCTCTAGCATTGAAAATCAATTTTTCCGCTCTGCCAAACGGAGCCCATGTATTGAAGTTGTTGATTCCAACAAGAATTCCAGCCTGATTCAGTATAACACACCAAATCTCTGTACAATCCACCAAATCTCCTATCATGTACATGCAGTTTGATATAATATATTAATATTTCATCATCAACCACTTGTGCATTTAAAACAAAATTCACGCAATAATATATATATATATATATCTCTGTACAACCCACCAACTCTCCTATCATGTACATGCAATTTGATATAATATATTAATATTTCATCATCAACCACTTGTGTATTTAAAATAAAATTCACGCAATAATATATATATATATATCTGTACAACCCACCAACTCTCCTATCATGTACATGCAATTTGATATAATATATTAATATTTCATCATCAACCACTTGTGTATTTAAAACAAAATTCACGCAATAAAGCTGAACATATTGACGTGTGTATTACTATCTGAAATTATGATTCCAAGTAGATATTCGTCATCGAAAACAGAAGCATTTCGACAAGCCCCACTTATTCTCCAATCGAATTATAATATTATTTGTCTATCCAGAATGACGACATTGAGTAAGCAATCAAAACCACAATCCATGCCTCATATGTATGGATTCCATATATATATATATCCATGTTCTAAACAAATTTTTTTTTTCGGAAACATTCACATTCATAATATAAACATCCATAAATTTACATAAATATGTGGTATGTTAAATGAACCTTCCAACATGGCAATTTCAAAAATTCAAAGAAACATAAATTTTAAAATTCAAATTTCAAAGACTCAAAAGGGGGTAATAGCACTTTTGAGTATTGAATAATTTGACCCAGTTCAACTAGGGAATCCATCTTTCAAACGTTTTAAGTTGGGTATCCAAATTTGAAATTTGTGTCAAACCACTCACACGGGCAGTTTGCTGCCATTTCGGACAGTCAACTTTCCCACGTGACATTAAAAAGTCAAATTCAACAGGTTTTGCTTATGTGGCTTGGTGACTTGGCTATGATTTATATATTTTTTAAAAAATATAATAACACATAAGAAAATAACAAAAAACCAAAAATTTTACTGGTTCTGTACCCTCTTGAAGGCTCATCTCCTCTCTCTAGTCGATTTCGTCGACAAAATTTCAGGATGCACCTGTTAAGAATTGAAACTCAAGATGGAAGAATACTCAACAATTCTGGGAATGACTTAACATCTTATTGAACAAACTAGGCTTATAAATAGCCTTTTACAATAAAGAAAATTAGCTCACGTTTACAACTAATCAACGTGATAAGTGCAACTAGAAAAGGTCAAAAGCAGTTCCCTAAAGACTAGGGCTTATTCAAACTGAATGCAAAATCTTAACTGAATCCCTAAACTTTCTCTTCATTCCCTCCCTTAAACTAGTTCCCAACTAGAACTAGTTTAGTTCAGGAACTTGGCAAACTCCCAACTGACTCCGAAACCTCTGAAACACATCCAATGTGAGGGGCTTTGTCATCACATCTGCCAACTGATCTTGTGTTCCACAATAAACCAGCTCAACTACTCCTTCTCGTGTGAGATCACGAAGAAAATGGAAGCGCACATCAATGTGCTTGCTTCGACCATGTAACACAGGGTTTTTTGATATTTTAATTGTGGAACTATTATCACAAAAGATTGTAGTCCACTTACTTTGTTCCAGACTCAGTTTTTCAAGTATCCTCTTCATCCAAACAGCTTGGCTAGCACAAGCAGCTGCAGCCACGAACTCTGCTTCGGTGGTTGAAAGTGTGACTATATGTTGTTTTCTTGATGACCATACTACAGCTCCAGATCCCAACATGAAGACATAGCCTGATGTGCTTTTCCTGTCTTTTAGATCTCCTACATAGTTGCTATCTGCATAACCAACCAGACCTTCACACCCTTCCTTTTTGTAAAAAACTCCAAGTCCAGTGGTTCCTTTTAAGTATCTCAATATCCTCTTGGCTGCCAGCAAGTGCAACTCAGTTGGCTTAGCCATGTACCTTCTAAGCTTACAGCAAACATGAAGTCTGGCCTCGTAGTTGAAAACATTAATTCATCATTGCCAGTAAATATTAAATCATCTACATATAAACTAACAATGAGAATCTTACCTCCCTTATTTGTTTTAATGAACAAAGTATGTTCACTATAACACTCCTCGAACCCCTCACTTATGAAATGTG